>NC_092711.1:16601694-17233360 GCF_047496885.1 Scyliorhinus torazame
GAGGGGAGGGGGACCGCGGCTGCTGGGGGAGGGGGATCGCGGCTGCTGGGGAGGGAGACCGCGGCTGCTGGGGGAGGGAGACCGCGGCTGCTGGGGGAGGGGGAGGGGAACGCGGCTGCTGGGGGAGGGGGACCGCGGCTGCTGGGGGAGGGAGACCGCGGCTGCTGGGGGAGGGAGACCGCGGCTGCTGGGGGAGGGGGAGGGTGACCGCAGCTGCTGGGGAGGGGGACCGCGGCTGCTGGGGGAGGGAGACCGCGGCTGCTGGGGGAGGGAGACCGCGGCTGCTGGGGAGGGGGAGGGGGACAGCGGCTTGCTGGGGGAGGGGGACCGCGGCTGCTGGGGGAGGGGGACCGCGGCTGCTGGGGGAGGGGGACCGCGGCTGCTGGGGAGGGAGACCGCGGCTGCTGCGGGAGGGAGACCGCGGCTGCTGGGGGAGGGGGAGGGGGACCGCGGCTGCTGGGGGAGGGAGACCGCGGCTGCTTGGGAGGGGGAGGGGGACCGCGGCTGCTGTGGGATGGAGACCGCGGCTGCTGGGGGAGGGGGACCGCGGCTGCCTGGGGGGGGACCGCGGCTGCTGGGGGAGGGGGACCGCGGCTGCTGGGGGAGGGGGACCGCGGCTGCTGGGGGAGAGGACCGCGGCTGCTGGGGAGGGGACCGCGGCTGCTGGGGGAGGGGACCGCGGCTGCTGGGGGAGGGGGACCGCGGCTGCTGGGGGAGGGAGACCGCGGCTGCTGGGGAGGGGGACCGCGGCTGCCGGTTGGGGGACCGCGGCTGCTGGGGAGGGGGACCGCGGCTGCTGGGGGAGGGGGACCGCGGCTTGCTGGGGGAGAGGGACCGCGGCTGCTGGGGAAGGGACCGAGGCTGCTGGGGGAGGGAGACCGCGGCTGCTGGGGAGGGGAGTGGGACCGCGGCTGCTGTGGAGGGGGACCGCGGCTGCTGGGGGAGGGAGACCGCGGCTGCTGGGGAGGTAGACCGCAGCTGCTGTGGGGAGGGGAGGGGGACCGCGGCTGCTGGGAGGGGGGACCGCGGCTGCTGGGGAGGGAGACAGCGGCTGCTGGGGAGGGGACCGCGCTGCTGGGGGAGGGGGGACCGCGGCTGCTGGGAGGGGGTGGGGACCGCGGCTGCTGGGGGAGGGACCGCGGCTGCTGGGGGAGGGGGGACCGCGGCTGCTGGGGGAGGGGACCGCGGCTGCTGGGGGAGGAAGCCGCGGCTGCTGGGTGAGGGGGACCGCGGCTGCTGGGGGGGGACCGCGGCTGCTGGGGAGGGGGACCGCGGCTGCTGGGGGAGAGGGACCGCGGCTGCTGGGGGAGGGCACCGTGGCTGCTGGGGAGGGGGGGCCGCGGCTGCTGGGGGAGGGGGACCGCGGCTGCTGGGGAGGGAGACCGCGGCTGCTGGGGAGGGGGACCGCGGCTGCTGGGGGGGCCACGGCTGCTGGGGGAGGGGGACCGCGGCTGCTGGGGGAGGGGGACCGCGGCTGCTGGGGAGAGGGACCACGGCTGCTGGGGGAGGGGACCGCGGCTGCTGGGGGAGGGGGACCGCGGCTGCTGGGGAGGGGGACCGCGGATGCTGGGGGAGGGAGACCGCGGCTGCTGGGGGAGGGAGACCGCGGCTGCTGGGGGAGGGGAGGGGGACCGCGGCTGCTGGGGGAGGGGGACCGCGGCTGCTGGGGGAGGGAGACCGCGGCTGCTGGGGAGGGGGACCGCGGCTGCTTGAGGAGGGAGACCGCGGCTGCTGGGAGAGGGGGAGGCGGACCGCGGCTGCTGGGGGAGGGGGACCGCGGCTGCTGGGGAGGGAGACCGCGGCTGCTGGGGAGGAGGACCCCGGGCTGCTGGGGGAGGGAGACCGCGGCTGCTGGGGAGAGGGGAGGGGGACCGCGGCTGCTGGGGGAGGGGGACCGCGGCTGCTGTGGGAGGGGGACCGCGGCTGCTGGGGGAGAGGCACCGCGGCTGCTGGGGGAGGAGACCACGGCTGCTGGGGAGGGAGACCGCGGCTGCTAGGGGAGGGGGACCGCGGCTGCTGGGGGAGGGGGACCGCGGCTGCTGGGGGAGGGAGACCGCGGCTGCTGGGGAGGGAGACCGCGGCTGCTGGGGGAGGGGGACCGCGGCTGCTGGGGGAGGGGGACCGCGGCTGCTGGGGGATAGGGACCGCGGCTGCTGGGGGAGGGGACCGCGGCTGCTGGGGAGGGGGACCGCGGCTGCTGGGGGAGGGGGACCGCGGCTGCTGGGGGAGGGAGGGAGACCGCGGCTGCTGGGGGAAGGGGAGGGGGACCGCGGCTGCTGGGGGAGGGGGACCGCGGCTGCTGGGGGAGGGAGACCGCGGCTGCTGGGGGAGGGGGACCGCGGCTGCTGGGGGAGGGGGAGGGGGACCGCGGCTGCTGGGGGAGAGGGACCGCGGCTGCTGGGGGAGTGGACCGCGGCTGCTGGGGAGGGGGACCGCGGCTGCTGTGGAGGGGGACCGCGGCTGCTGGGGGAGGGGAGGGGGACCGCGGCTGCTGGGGGAGGGGGATCGCGGCTGCTGGGGAGGGAGACCGCGGCTGCTGGGGGAGGGAGACCGCGGCTGCTGGGGGAGGGGGAGGGGGAACGCGGCTGCTGGGGGAGGGGGACCGCGGCTGCTGGGGAGGGAGACCGCGGCTGCTGGGGGAGGGAGACCGCGGCTGCTGGGGGAGGGGGAGGGTGACCGCAGCTGCTGGGGAGGGGGACCGCGGCTGCTGGGGGAGGGAGACCGCGGCTGCTGGGGGAGGGAGACCGCGGCTGCTGGGGGAGGGGGAGGGGGACAGCGGCTGCTGGGGGAGGGGGACCGCGGCTGCTGGGGGAGGGGGACCGCGGCTGCTGGGGGAGGGGGACCGCGGCTGCTGGGGAGGGAGACCGCGGCTGCTGCGGGAGGGAGACCGCGGCTGCTGGGGGAGGGGGAGGGGGACCGCGGCTGCTGGGGGAGGGAGACCGCGGCTGCTTGGGGAGGGGGAGGGGGACCGCGGCTGCTGTGGGATGGAGACCGCGGCTGCTGGGGGAGGGGGACCGCGGCTGCTGGGGGGGGACCGCGGCTGCTGGGGGAGGGGGACCGCGGCTGCTGGGGGAGGGGGACCGCGGCTGCTGGGGGAGAGGGACCGCGGCTGCTGGGGGAGGGGACCGCGGCTGCTGGGGGAGGGGGACCGCGGCTGCTGGGGGAGGGGGACCGCGGCTGCTGGGGGAGGGAGACCGCGGCTGCTGGGGAGGGGGACCGCGGCTGCCGGTTGGGGGGACCGCGGCTGCTGGGGGAGGGGGACCGCGGCTGCTGGGGGAGGGGACCGCGGCTGCTGGGGGAGAGGGACCGCGGCTGCTGGGGGAAGGGACCGAGGCTGCTGGGGGAGGGAGACCGCGGCTGCTGGGGAGGGGAGTGGGACCGCGGCTGCTGTGGGAGGGGGACCGCGGCTGCTGGGGGAGGGAGACCGCGGCTGCTGGGGAGGTAGACCGCAGCTGCTGGGGGAGGGGAGGGGGACCGCGGCTGCTGGGGAGGGGGACCGCGGCTGCTGGGGAGGGAGACAGCGGCTGCTGGGGGAGGGGGACCGCGGCTGCTGGGGGAGGGGGACCGCGGCTGCTGGGGAGGGGGTGGGGGACCGCGGCTGCTGGGGGAGGGGACCGCGGCTGCTGGGGAGGGGGACCGCGGCTGCTGGGGGAGGGGGACCGCGGCTGCTGGGGGAGGAAGCCGCGGCTGCTGGGTGAGGGGGACCGCGGCTGCTGGGGGGGGACCGCGGCTGCTGGGGGAGGGGGACCGCGGCTGCTGGGGGAGGGGGACCGCGGCTGCTGGGTGAGAGGGACCGCGGCTGCTGGGGGAGGGGGAGCGCGGCTGCTGGGGGAGGGGGACTGCGGCTGCTGGGGGAGGGGGACCGCGGCTGCTGGGGGAGGGAGACCGCGGCTGCTGGGGGAGGGGAGGGGGACCGCGGCTGCTGGGGAGGGGGACCGCGGCTGCTGGGGGAGGGAGACCGCGGCTGCTGGGGGAGGGAGACCGCGGCTGCTGGGTGAGGGGGAGGGGGACCGCGGCTGCTGGGGAGGGGGACCGCGGCTGCTGGGGGAGGGGGACCGCGGCTGCTGGGGAGGGGGACCGCGGCTGCTGGGGGAGGGAGACCGCGGCTGCTGGGGGAGGGGAGGGGGACCGCGGCTGCTGGGGGAGGGGGACCGCGGCTGCTGGGGGAGGGAGACCGCGGCTGCTGGGGAGGGGAGGGGGACCGCGGCTGCTGGGGGAGGGAGACCGAGGCTGCTGGGGGAGGGGGAGGGGGACCGCGGCTGCTGGGGGAGGGGGACCGCGGCTGCTGGGGGAGGGGGACCGCGGCTGCTGGGGGAGGGAGACCGCGGCTGCTGGGGGTGGGGGACCGCGGCTGCTGGGGGGGGGGACCACGGCTGCTGGGGGAGGGGGACCGCGGCTGCTGGGGGAGTGGGACCGCGGCTGCTGGGGGAGAGGGACCGCGGCTGCTGGGGGAGGGGACCGCGGCTGCTGGGGAGGGGGACCGCGGCTGCTGGGGGAGGGGGACCGCGGCTGCTGGGGGAGGGAGACCGCGGCTGCTGGGGGAGGGGGACCGCGGCTGCTGGGGGGGGACCGTGGCTGCTGGGGAGGGGGACCGCGGCTGCTGGGGGAGGGGGACCGCAGCTGCTGGGGGAGAGGGACCGCTGCTGCTGGGTGAGGGCACCGCGGCTGCTGGGGGAGGGGGACCGCGGCTGCTGGGGAGGGGGACCGCGGCTGCTGGGGGAGAGGGACCGCGGCTGCTGGGGGAGGGCACCGTGGCTGCTGGGGGAGGGGGGCCGCGGCTGCTGGGGGAGGGGGAACGCGGCTGCTGGGGAGGGAGACCGCGGCTGCTGGGGAGGGGGACCGCGGCTGCTAGGGGGGCCACGGCTGCTGGGGGAGGGGGACCGCGGCTGCTGGGGGAGGGGGACCGCGGCTGCTGGGGAGAGGGACCACGGCTGCTGGGGGAGGGGACCGCGGCTGCTGGGGGAGGGGGACCGCGGCTGCTGGGGAGGGGGACCGCGGCTGCTGGGGGAGGGAGACCGCGGCTGCTGGGGGAGGGAGACCGCGGCTGCTGGGGGAGGGGGAGGGGGACCGCGGCTGCTGGGGGAGGGGGACCGCGGCTGCTGGAGGAGGGCACCGTGGCTGCTGGGGGAGGGGGACCGCGGCTGCTGGGGGAGGGGGGACCGCGGCTGCTGGGGGAGAGGGACCGCTGCTGCTGGGTGAGGGCACCGCGGCTGCTGGGGGAGGGGGACCGCGGCTGCTGGGGAGGGGGACCGCGGCTGCTGGGGGAGAGGGACCGCGGCTGCTGGGGGAGGGCACCGTGGCTGCTGGGGAGGGGGGCCGCGGCTGCTGGGGGAGGGGGACCGCGGCTGCTGGGGAGGGAGACCGCGGCTGCTGGGGAGGGGGACCGCGGCTGCTGGGGGGGCCACGGCTGCTGGGGGAGGGGGACCGCGGCTGCTGGGGGAGGGGGACCGCGGCTGCTGGGGAGAGGGACCACGGCTGCTGGGGGAGGGGACCGCGGCTGCTGGGGGAGGGGGACCGCGGCTGCTGGGGAGGGGGACCGCGGATGCTGGGGGAGGGAGACCGCGGCTGCTGGGGGAGGGAGACCGCGGCTGCTGGGGGAGGGGAGGGGGACCGCGGCTGCTGGGGGAGGGGGACCGCGGCTGCTGGGGGAGGGAGACCGCGGCTGCTGGGGGAGGGGGACCGCGGCTGCTTGAGGAGGGAGACCGCGGCTGCTGGGAGAGGGGGAGGCGGACCGCGGCTGCTGGGGGAGGGGGACCGCGGCTGCTGGGGAGGGAGACCGCGGCTGCTGGGGAGGAGGACCCCGGGCTGCTGGGGGAGGGAGACCGCGGCTGCTGGGGGAGGGGGAGGGGGACCGCGGCTGCTGGGGGAGGGGGGACCGCGGCTGCTGTGGGAGGGGGACCGCGGCTGCTGGGGGAGAGGCACCGCGGCTGCTGGGGGAGGAGACCACGGCTGCTGGGGAGGGGGACCGCGGCTGCTGGGGGAGGGGGACCGCGGCTGCTGGGGGAGGGAGACCGCGGCTGCTGGGGAGGGGGACCGCGGCTGCTGGGGGAGGGAGACCGCGGCTGCTGGGGGAGGGGGAGGGGGACCGCGGCTGCTGGGGGAGGGGGACCGCGGCTGCTGGGGGAGGGGGACCGCGGATGCTGGGGGAGAGGGACCGCGGCTGCTGGGGGAGGGGACCGCGGCTGCTGGGGAGGGGGACCGCGGCTGCTGGGGAGGGGGACCGCGGCTGCTGGGGGAGGGAGACCGTGGCTGCTGGGGGAGGGGGACCGCGGCTGCTGGGGGGGTCCGTGGCTGCTGGGGGAGGGAGACCGCGGCTGCTGGGGAGGGGGACCGCGGCTGCTGGGGGAGGGGGACCGCGGCTGCTGGGGGAGGGGACCGCAGCTGCTGGGGGAGGGGGACCGCGGCTGCTGGGGAGGGGGACCATGGCTGCTGGGGGAGGGAGACCGCGGCTGCTGGGGGAGGGGAGGGGGACCGCGGCTGCTGGGGGAGGGGGACCGCGGCTGCTGGGGGAGGGAGACCGCGGCTGCTGGGGAGGGAGACCGCGGCTGCTGGGGGAGGGGGACCGCGGCTGCTGGGGGAGGGGGACCGCGGCTGCTGGGGGAGGGAGACCGCGGCTGCTGGGGGAGGGGGACCGCGGCTGCTGGGGAGGGAGACCGCGGCTGCTGGGGAGGGGGAGGGGGACTGCGGCTGCTGGAGGAGGGGGACCGCGGCTGCTGGGGGAGGGAGACCATGGCTGCTGGGGAGGGGGACCGCGGCTGCTGGGGGAGGGAGTCCGCGGCTGCTGGGAGAGGGGGAGGGGGACCGCGGCTGCTGGGGGAGAGGGACCGCGGCTGCTGGGGGAGGGAGACCGCGGCTGCTGGGGGAGGGAGACCGCGGCTGCTGGGGGAGGGGAGGGGGACCGCGGCTGCTTGGGGAGGGGGACCGCGGCTGCTGGGGAGGGGGACCGCGACTGCTGGGGGAGGGGGACCGCGGCTGCTGGGGGAGGGGGACCGTGGCTGCTGGGGGAGGGAGACCGCGGCTGCTGGGGGAGGGGGACCGCGGCTGCTGGGGGAGGGGGACCGCGGCTGCTGGGGGAGGGGGAGGGGGACCGCGGCTTCTGGGGGAGGGGGACCGCGGCTGCTGGGGGAGGGGGACCGCGGCTGCTGGGGAGGGAGACCGCGGCTGCTGGGGGAGGGGAGGGGGACCGCGGCTGCTGGGGGAGGCGGACCGCGGCTGCTGGGGGAGGGAGACCGCGGCTGCTGGGGGAGGGGGACCGCGGCTGCTGGGGGAGGGAGACCGCGGCTGCTGGGGGAGGGGGACCGTGGCTGCTGGGGGAGGGGGACCGCGGCTGCTGGGGAGGGGAGGGGGACCGCGGCTGCTGGGGGAGGGGGACCGCGGCTGCTGGGGAGGGAGACCGCGGCTGCTGGGGAGGGAGACCGCGGCTGCTGGGGGAGGGGAGGGGGACCGCGGCTGCTGGGGGAGGCGGACCGCGGCTGCTGGGGGAGGGAGACCGCGGCTGCTGGGGGAGGGGGACCGCGGCTGCTGGGGGAGGGAGACCGCGGCTGCTGGGGGAGGGGGACCGTGGCTGCTGGGGGAGGGGGACCGCGGCTGCTGGGGAGGGGAGGGGGACCGCGGATGCTGGGGGAGAGGGACCGCGGCTGCTGGGGGAGGGGACCGCGGCTGCTGGGGAGGGGGACCGCGGCTGCTGGGGAGGGGGACCGCGGCTGCTGGGGGAGGGAGACCGTGGCTGCTGGGGGAGGGGGACCGCGGCTGCTGGGGGGGTCCGTGGCTGCTGGGGGAGGGAGACCGCGGCTGCTGGGGAGGGGGACCGCGGCTGCTGGGGGAGGGGGACCGCGGCTGCTGGGGGAGGGGACCGCAGCTGCTGGGGGAGGGGGACCGCGGCTGCTGGGGAGGGGGACCGTGGCTGCTGGGGGAGGGAGACCGCGGCTGCTGGGGGAGGGGAGGGGGACCGCGGCTGCTGGGGGAGGGGGACCGCGGCTGCTGGGGGAGGGAGACCGCGGCTGCTGGGGAGGGAGACCGCGGCTGCTGGGGGAGGGGGACCGCGGCTGCTGGGGGAGGGGGACCGCGGCTGCTGGGGGAGGGAGACCGCGGCTGCTGGGGGAGGGGGACCGCGGCTGCTGGGGAGGGAGACCGCGGCTGCTGGGGAGGGGGAGGGGGACCGCGGCTGCTGGAGGAGGGGGACCGCGGCTGCTGGGGGAGGGAGACCATGGCTGCTGGGGAGGGGGACCGCGGCTGCTGGGGGAGGGAGTCCGCGGCTGCTGGGAGAGGGGGAGGGGGACCGCGGCTGCTGGGGGAGAGGGACCGCGGCTGCTGGGGGAGGGAGACCGCGGCTGCTGGGGGAGGGAGACCGCGGCTGCTGGGGGAGGGGAGGGGGACCGCGGCTGCTTGGGGAGGGGGACCGCGGCTGCTGGGGAGGGGGACCGCGACTGCTGGGGGAGGGGGACCGCGGCTGCTGGGGGAGGGGGACCGTGGCTGCTGGGGGAGGGAGACCGCGGCTGCTGGGGGAGGGGGACCGCGGCTGCTGGGGGAGGGGGACCGCGGCTGCTGGGGGAGGGGGAGGGGGACCGCGGCTTCTGGGGGAGGGGGACCGCGGCTGCTGGGGAGGGGGACCGCGGCTGCTGGGGAGGGAGACCGCGGCTGCTGGGGGAGGGGAGGGGGACCGCGGCTGCTGGGGGAGGCGGACCGCGGCTGCTGGGGGAGGGAGACCGCGGCTGCTGGGGGAGGGGGACCGCGGCTGCTGGGGGAGGGAGACCGCGGCTGCTGGGGGAGGGGGACCGTGGCTGCTGGGGGAGGGGGACCGCGGCTGCTGGGGAGGGGAGGGGGACCGCGGCTGCTGGGGGAGGGGGACCGCGGCTGCTGGGGAGGGAGACCGCGGCTGCTGGGGGAGGGGGACCGCGGCTGCTGGGGGGGGACCGCGGCTGCTGGGGGAGGGGGACCGCGGTTGCTGGGGAGGGGGACCGCGGCTGCTGTGGGAGACGGACCGCGGCTGCTGGGGGAGGGGACCGCGGCTTCTGGGGGAGGGGGACCGCGGCTGCTGGGGGAGAGGGACCGCGCCTGCTGGGGGAGGGGACCGCGGATGCTGGGGGAGGGGGACCGCGGCTGCTGGGGAGGGGGAGGGGGACCGCGGCTGCTGGGGGAGGGAGACCGCGGCTGCTGGGGGAGGGGGACCGCGGCTGCTGGGGGAGGGAGACCGCGGCTGCTGGGGGAGGGGGACCGCGGCTGCTGGGGGGGGGACCGCGGCTGCTGGGGGAGGGAGACCGCGGCTGCTGGGGGAGGGAGACCGCGGCTGCTGGGGGAGGGGGAGGGGGACCGCGGCTGCTGGGCGAGGGGGACCGCGGCTGCTGGGGGAGGGAGACCGCGGCTGCTGGGGGAGGGGAGGGAGACCGCGGCTGCTGGGGAGGGGGACCGCGGCTGCTGGGGGAGGGAGACCACGGCTGCTGGGGGAGGGGGTCCGCAGCTGCTGGGGGAGGGGAGGGGGACCGCGGCTGCTGGGGGAGGGGGACCGTGGCTGCTGGGGGAGGGAGACCGCGGCTGCTGGGGGAGGGGGAGGGAGACCGCGGCTGCTGGGGGAGGGGGACCGCGCCTGCTGGGGGAGGGGAGGGAGACCGCGGCTGCTGGGGAGGCCTGTTAAGCCTCCTCCTTCTGTCATTGCACCCCTGAGTGAGATTCGAAGAATCTCAAACTCCTCCCCTTTTACTCACTCTGATCCAATCTGTCGAAACCTTACCCTGATACATTCCTGATATTGCTACCGCGGCTGCTGGGGGTGGGGGTCCGCAGCTGCTGGGGGAGGGGAGGGGGACTGCGGCTGCTGCGGGAGGGGGACCGTGGCTGCTGGGGAGGGAGACCGCAGCTGCTGGGGGAGGGAGGGGGACCGCGGCTGCTGGGGGAGGGGGACCGTGGCTGCTGGGGGAGGGAGACCGCGGCTGCTGGGGGAGGGGGAGGGGGACCGCGGCTGCTGGGGGAGGGGGACCGCGGCTGCTGGGGGAGGGAGACCGCGGCTGCTGGGGGAGGGAGACCGCGGCTGCTGGGGAGGGGGAGGGGGACCGCGGCTGCTGGGGGAGGGGGACCGCGGCTGCTGGGGTAGGGGGACCGCGGCTGCTGGGGGAGAGGGACCGCGGCTGCTGGGGGAGTGGACCGCGGCTGCTGGGGGAGGGGGACCGCGGCTGCTGGGGAGGGGGACCGCGGCTGCTGGGCGAGGGAGACCGGCTGCTGGGGGAGGGGGAGGGGGACCGCGGCTGCTGGGGGAGGGGGACCGCGGCTGCTGGGGGAGGGAGACCGCGGCTGCTGGGGGAGGGAGACCGCGGCTGCTGGGGGAGGGGGAGGGGGACCGCGGCTGCTGGGGGAGGGGGACCGCGGCTGCTGGGGGAGGGAGACCGCGGCTGCTGGGGAGGGAGACCGCGGCTGCTGGGGGAGGGGAGGGGGACCGCGGCTGCTGGGGGAGGGGGACTGCGGCTGCTGGGGAGGGAGACCGCGGCTGCTGGGGAGGGGGAGGGGGACCGCGGCTGCTGGGGGAGGGAGACCGCGGCTGCTGGGGAGGGGGACCGCGGCTGCTGGGGAGGGAGACCGCGGCTGCTGGGGGAGGGGGACCGCGGCTGCTGGGGCGGGGGAACCGCGGCTGCTGGGGGAGGGAGACCGCGGCTGCTGGGGGAGGGAGACCGCGGCTGCTGGGGGAGGGGGAGGGGGACCGCGGCTGCTGGGGGAGGGGGACCGCGGCTGCTGGGGGAGGGAGACCGCGGCTGCTGGGGGAGGGGGAGGGAGACCGCGGCTGCTGGGGGAGGGGGACCGCGGCTGCTGGGGGAGGGAGACCACGGCTGCTGGGGGAGGGGGTCCGCAGCTGCTGGGGAGGGAGGGGGACCGCGGCTGCTGGGGGAGGGGGACCGTGGCTGCTGGGGGAGGGAGACCGCGGCTGCTGGGGGAGGGGGAGGGAGACCGCGGCTGCTGGGGAGGGGGACCGCGCCTGCTGGGGGAGGGGAGGGAGACCGCGGCTGCTGGGGAGGCCTGTTAAGCCTCCTCCTTCTGTCATTGCACCCCTGAGTGAGATTCGAAGAATCTCAAACTCCTCCCCTTTTACTCACTCTGATCCAATCTGTCGAAACCTTACCCTGATACATTCCTGATATTGCTACTGCGTTTACTTCACTTACTTTATTTTGATTACACCGGATTTTTATGAAGGTAAGTTCCAAACATGACATTTTAACTTCATGATCTGTCCAATCAATGCTTCTAACGGGTTTTAATTCACTGTCTTCCCACCAATTGGGTATTGTGTTTTAATTGTGATATAATTTCTTTTGCTCCAGACACCATGCTTCTCTAAGTCAACTGTATGTTTACCCAGATTCTGAACAAACTTGTCTTCACATTTTACAGCTTCACTGATTATTTTCCCTGCAGTCTAAGTTGGTAGCTTCACCCAAACTTCCTCTGTGTTATCAATTGTTTTAATATCTTAATTTTACCTGCATCTCTTTTTATCAAATCTTTTCCTGCCATCAGATTCTCTTTTCCTTATACTGCAAGTAATTCTCTTAATCTAACTTTTGATCCAAAATCTTTATTCTCTAAATCTTCTTCTTCAATGTATTTATCATTCTAAACATGATTATTATTTCTGGTGACATTCTTGTGCTGCTCGGGCACTAGGACCCTGCGGAGCTATGCAGTGTCAATTCCAACGCTCAGTTTCAAAGCCTGCAAGCAGCTGACTGCTGCCCTGTACAAACTCTTTATCTGTTTATTCTGAGACCAATTTAACTCTGAACATACTGATTTATCACCTCATAATGCTGATCACATTTCTACCTGCCATTTATAACTTTTAATTGATGTGAAACTCGGTTTTGCAAAATACAACATTTTTTTAAAAATACAAACACCAAAGGAAATTCACAATTCCTTCTTAGACACACACACACTCATTCATCCGCTCAGATCTTGGACCTCTACTTTGTAGGGTTTCACAAACCCTTAGTGAACACGCACGCACGTTTATAAACTGAGATCTTGGACCTCTGTTCAGTGGGGTTTTAGTTACTTTTAACAAAAATTGAGACCCCTCCATGCTGATAAAGTTTGACTTATGCAGGAGTTTTTTGCCTCTATTAATTTCTCCCACTCTGGTTCATTGCTTCAACTCTCTTGACCGTGTTTCACAGCAAGAGGATTATTCTAATTGCCATTTTTCGGAATTCTAAGTTCTGTTCCTGGTTGTCCCTTTCAGTTGCAATCTGAAATTAAGGATAGGTGCCCTTTCTGGGCCCTACCCAAGGCTAACTAAGGCACTATCTTCCTGTTTTTAGTTGAGGGTCGATTGGTTATTGGTCTCTAAAGATTCTAGGCGTCCTCTATTTCTTTAGGATTTACCCTCACAATCTGCCTTACTCTAAGGATGATTTGTTTTTTGACCTCCTTTTACCAGTAATGGATGCAATATTTTTAGTGCTGTCACCAAGATGTCTTGCAGACTTTTTCTCAGGGTCAGCATCTGCTAATTTGCTGATTTCACACCCAACATGGGTTTTATGTCCCCTCGATCCACAGAATATCTTTGCAGAAATCAATCACATGACTTTCCAGACTAAACTCGGCAGGTAAAGTCTGACTCACAATAGACCAGAAACGTCTAATATTCTCGCCTTTGTGCCGGTTAGAAACTTCTAATATTCCAACCGTTTGTTGGGAACTAGAAACTTCTAATATTCAAGCCCCCTCTGCTGATGTAGAAACTTCTACTATTCTAGCCTCGTTTTACCTAGAAACTTCTAATATTCTCGGTCTCCATGCTGGATGCCATGGAGAAAGCAAAACAACCGGCTGGGCACAATTCACACGGTGTTAACACGACGGCTGCCGTGTGGAAAATAAAGCAACCCATTCGGCGTAATTGACAGGGTTTTAATTAAAACGTTGGGCGCCATGTTTTTGAAAACTCACCACTATTCTTAGAAGTCCCCCTATACCAAAAAGGGGCGACATTCTAAATGGTGATCAGGGATTCTCACTCCGCGACTCCGATGCAGACTTCAGTGGGTGCTATTCAGGTCAAACTATGCTTTCTAGTTATCCCCCGGTATAACCCATGCCTTCACCGAAGATGTCATCTACTTCCCACTTAGTACCATCGATCCTGGGTCCCGCATTGCTAAGTAAGTAAAGTAGACTTTGGAATAACCACCATTTCAGGTTAAATTAAGTTATTTTATTATTATATTTTTTCTTTTAAAAGCTGCAAATACTTTCTTTACAGAAAGGAAAAAGACCTTGCTTCTGGGTCCTTCTGGGTGGTTGAAGGGACCTTCAGGCCCACCTTGACAATCAATCTTCTATATAAAGTCTGGTCTTCTTTAGATGTAATCGCTGATGATCTCGGTTGCTGTGTCCTGTCTTTCCCATGTACCGAGCTGTGAGAGCTGACTCTGCTGGCTATCTCTGAGCTGACATAGAGCTGACTCTTTGAATTATAGTCTTCCTGAGATCTATTAGCTGTTTTTGCTCGGCTGCTATGCCTTGTCTTTCCCATGGCCGAGCTGACTGTAATCTGACTCTGAGCTGCTTGTTTCTTCTCTGCTTCTCTCTCTCCCTCCCTCTGAGTTCTGGTTCTGGTTCTGATAGTTCCTGCCCTGGTCTCTGGGTTTACATATTTTTCCAACAGTTATCTAGTTTTTATGATTTTATTGTAAAGTAACTTGTTTCACTTTGATTGTACAAAGTAGGTTTGACTAAACCTTCTAATCCAACTAAGTATTCATTTTGACATAACTGCATCTCAGAGATCTGATTACAGTCTTTCCTTTGTGATGATCAAAATGCTTTGGTTTCAAGAGGTGTTACTTTTAATTCCTGTCATTTCTGTAGTATTATTTTCCAATTGTGTCCTCAGCTCATAATTTTGACTTTGATTTTGGCTTTGAATTATGTTTCTCGGAGACTGATAGTCTCCAGCTTTCTTTAATTTACCTTGTTTTGCAAATTTTCACACCTCGAATTATCACCAAATTCAACTGAACCTCATCCTTTTTTCCAGCTGCTAACTAAGACAGTTACTTTCAATGAAGGTGTGGGCCATTGTTTTTGGCTTCATTCAAAATCCTGTTTGTCTTGTTTGCTGAGCCTGCTTGAGCAAGGAGATCTGCATTTTACAATCCTCTCCTGGCAGCTGCTGTTCACCCTTTGTGGGATCTTTCCCTGTATCCTCTCTTGTTTCTCTCAGACCAGATATTGCCAGACTTCCATGTTTCAAATGACACATCTTTCCATATTTTCAATAACAACTCTCCCACCGGGATGGTGCCTGGAAGAGTGGACACCTTTTGGAAGAAAGTCGCCTGCTGCGGTCCGGCCACGGGAGCGGATACATTTACAAAGTGAATCACCGCTGCCCCGAAACGGACCTTTAGGTGCAGCAGACGGCCTGGCACCGGCTCCTTGACCCCCAAGATCTCCGGCTGAAAATATGGAGCCAACAAGATAGCCACCCCGCCCGAACGTGGGGCCAGGTGACTCATGAAGACTCCTCCTTGCCCCTCCAGGGTCCACTGAGCTTCGTCACCCGGTTGGCCTGGGTTTCCTGCAGGAAGCACACCCCGTACTTTCCGTCCCGGAGGATAGACAAGAACTGGAACCGGTGGTGCGTGTGGCTGCTGCCGTTGATGTTGAGGCTGGCCATGGTTACCTCCATGTCAGCAGCAATAGTTATCCATCACCTTCAGTGCTCAGAGTGGGGTACCGCCCCCTCCACTCCCTCAGGAGTCCCACAAGGAACTGAACAGCTTGGCGCTGCTCCTACTGGTCTTGATCGAACTCCCGGGCCTCTCTGACATAGGCCTGGGCGGAGCCAAGGAGCAGCCCCAGGTTTCCCCAGCTGCCCAGGGCCAGCCGCACACAGTCCGGGTGACCATGGTGCGTTCCCAGAAATGTCCGGCGTTCCCCAGGGGGGACGAGGGGAGACTCGGTGCCGGGTGTGAGGGTGCATTCTGCCTCGCTGCAGAGCGCGTCTAAATCCTCCTCCTCACCCGCCACCGAGCAGCCTTCCTCCTCCGAACGGTCACCTCCCGAGCTCGAGTCACCCGGCACATGGAGTATGGCGGGCGGCACGGGCCCACCGGCTAACCCTTGGCCCGAGTCGACCCCACCCCCCCAGGGTCGTCCTCAGGCAGGTCCCTCGCAGGCTCCTCCCGCAGCTCAGGGCCCGTGGACGGCGCCTCCACCCATGCCGGCGACTCCGGGACCTCGGAGAGGCCCCCCCGGAAACATGTCCGGCTTGAAAACAGGGCTCTCCGGCGTCGCCCGCTCGGGTGTAGAGGGCGGGGAGCCTTCCCCGTCCTACCCCGTCCACGGCCCACAGCGGCACGATGAGCGGTCGCTGCTGCTGCCGGCCCCCGGCGATGGTGAAGAGGAGGCGTCCGGGGAGGAAACTTGCACCGGGCGGGACGGGCCCCCAGGGGCTTCGACTCCGCTCGACCCCGGGTCCTCCTGCTCGGGGGGCGACAGCAGCTCGAGTGGCTCGGGGGCCTCGGAGCCCCCCCCCCCGGCCTTGCTTCTCTTCATTGTGTGCCCCGGGCCAGGCGTCGGGGGGATGGGCACCAACACGGGAGAGATGGGGCAGGAGGAGCTCGGTGGGGAGGGAGGGCGGGACGTTTGATAGAACAACACGTTCTGCGGTGGCCTCCAGCGTCTCCACCGCCACGTGTGTCCCGCCCACCGTGAGCCCCCTTTCCAGGGCCCGGTGGGCCGCCTGCTCGGCCCGCAGGAAGAACCCGGCCTTGCCGTACATCCGCGAGGCGGCTACGATGGCCGAGGGGCCGACAGCCCCGCCCATCGCACGGGTGCACGCCTCAATGGTCATGGTAGGGTGGGCATAGCACTTCACCCCCAGCTGCCGCGTGAGCAGGCGGGAGGGCGAGGGCACCGCGGGGGCAGCGGAGCGACGGGAGGCTGCCGCCCCACATAATGTCTTGTCCGCCCTGCCCCCGGCAGTGGAGGATGCCCCCGAGGTGCTGGCCAGAGGGTGGGAGGACAGTAGGCTGGGCCTGCAGCCCTGGATGGTCCCAGTCCCACCTCAGGCAGAGGGGTGGGAGGACAGGAGGCTGGGCCATCAGCCCTGGATGGTCCCAGTCCCACCTCAGGCAGAGGGGTGGGAGGACAGGAGGCCGGGCCTGCAGTCCTGGATGGTCCCACTCCCACCTCAGGCAGAGGGGTGGGAGGACAGGAGGCTGGGCCTGCAGCTTGGATGCTCCCACTCCCACCTCAGGCAGAGGGGTGGGAGGACAGGAGGCCGGGCCTGCAGCCCTGGATGGTCCCGCTCCCACCTCAGGCAGAGGGGTGGGAGGACAGGAGGCTGGGCCTGCAGCTTGGATGCTCCCACTCCCACCTCAGGCAGAGGGGTGGGAGGACAGGAGGCCGGGCCTGCAGCCCTGGGTGGTCCCAGTCCCACCACAGGCAGAGGGGTGGGAGGACAGGAGGCCGGGCCTGTAGCCCTGGATGGTCCCAGTCCCACCTCAGGCAGAGGGGTGGGAGGACATAAGGCTGGGCCTGCAGCCCTGGATGGTCCCACTCCCACCTCAGGCAGAGGGGTGGGAGGACAGGGTCCGCAGTCCCCACGTGGTCCCACTCCCACCTCAGGCAGAGGGGTGGGAGGACAGGAGGCCTGGCCTGCAGCCCTGGATGGTCCCAGTCCCACCTCAGGCAGAGGGGTGGGAGGACATGAGGCTGGGCCTGCAGCCCTGGATGGTCCCACTCCCACCTCAGGCAGAGGGGTGGGAGGACAGGGTCCGCAGTCCCCACGTGGTCCCACTCCCACCGCAGGCAGAGGGGTGGGAGGACAGGAGGCCTGGCCTGCAGCCCTGGATGGTCCCACTCCCACCTCAGGCAGAGGGGTGATCAAACCGTGATCTTTATCAATGATGAGAAGGAGGAAACAGTGGAAGTTTAAACTGGACAGATATTTCACAGCTGGATTCACACAATACAGACAGCAATGTCTCGTAGATTGTGGAAGTGCCACAAATGTTGTCAAATGCAGGACGCGGGGTCCCTCAATGTTTCAATCTTGCTGAGAGACTGTCAGCCCACAGGGACAACATTTCTGTTTAATAGGACTGATGGACAAGTTAAAATAGTTCCGTTTCAAAGTTTAAAATAACCAGTCATTTTTCTGTGCAGCTTTCGGAATCTGTCAGTGGAATTTACTTCACACAGGCAAGTTTAACAAGTGTATGGGGAACTGATTAGAAGTTTTGATGGAGATATTCCTGCATTATGGAAATGTGTGAGATCTATTTAGGGTTGGGAAATGGATTGAGGATCAAAGGAAGCAGTTGTTTTTTAACTACATTAGACTGAGAGCCTTGAAGGTTCACAACTTCCATGTGCTGTGAGAAAGGATTGATTAACCAAGGCCTATTATTCAAATACTTCAGACAAGTGAATAAGCTACAGGAACATTGAATACACAGACAGAGACAAGCAGACACCTGTAATCAGAGCTTAAACTTCACGTTTGAATGTGAAGGGCTGAAATAAACAAGAGTCCACCCTGGGATTCGGTGCAATTTGAGTTCTGCTTTTCCAAAAAATAAAAATAACTATCTGCGATGAAAAATTCCTTGGACAGGACAGAGGGATTTTGACTCTGTATTTAAGCACAGACAGTATTTGTGTTGTGAGTGTTTGATGGGCAGTTTAGATGAAGCTTTACTCTGAAACACGAGAATTCAGTCTCAGGGCTGATTTAATCACATGCTTCAGAATAATAATTGATATTGTACATCTCGTGTGTGTCTCAGTGTCAGCTCTGAAACATGTACAGCACAATCTCATCCTGTTTCTGTGTCTCTCTCTGAAATTAGCTGGTCCATTTCCTAAATTACCACTGACTAGATTTCAAAAGGGCTCCATTGCCTGTGAAGCAGTTTGTGATACCCAAAGGTTATGAAAAGTGCTTTAGAAAAGTCTGTCCCCAAGCTGCTGTGAGGATGTTCAGAGTCAGTGTGTGACTTGGGTCACACACAGGCCAGATACACCTCTCCAAGTTAAAGGTGGAGAATGGATCTCTCTCCATTTGAAAGATGTATTGACCCAGTCTGTCTGAGTTTGAGTGTCTGTGTTTCTGTACACGTGTGTGTGTGTTGGGGGGGGGGGGGTTATGTGTGGCATTATTTACGCGGCACTGGAAGTTACACGGTAGCACAGTGGTTAGCACTGCGGCCTCACAGCTCCAGGGTCCCAGGTTCGAATCCCGGCTTGGGTCGCAGTCTGTGCGGAGTCTGCACGTTCTCCCCTTGTCCGCGTGGGTTTCTCCCGGGTGCTCCGGTTTCCCCCCTGACGTCCCGAAGGACGTGCTGTTTGGTGAATTGGACATTATGTATTCACCCTCAGTGTACCCGAACAGGCGCCAGAGTTTGGAGACTAGGGACTTTTCTCAGTAACTTCATTGCAGTCTGTGACTGTATGTGTGCCTGTGTGTGTGTGTATCTGTGTATCTGTGTGTCTGTGTGTGTGTCTGTCTGTGTGTGTGCCTGTGTGTGTGTATCTGTGTGTGTGTGTGTGCCTGTGTGTGTGTGTGTGTGTGTGTGTGTGTCTGTGTGTGTGTGTGTGTCTGTGTGTGTGTGTGTGTCTCAGTTTGACTTTGTTGAGTACTGATTGAAGATAATGAGATAGAAAGTTTGATAGAAAGTTTGGCAGCATTGTCGGTGTAAACAATAATGACAGAGACAGTGTGAACCCTGAAGAGAGCGCCATACCTGGGCCCACTCCCCTACCCCGTCGCTGTCACCCCACCTAACCTGAACATCTTTAGATACGGTGGGCAATTTGGATTTATCACGGCCAACCCACCTAACCTGCACGTCTTTGGGCGGTGGGAGGAAACCGGAGCACCCGGAGGAAGCCCACGCAGACACGGGGAGGACGTCCAGACTCCGCACAGACAGTGACCCAAGCCGGGAATCGAACCTGGGACCCTGTAGCTGTGAGGCAGCAGTGCTAACCACTGTTCAATCCCGGCTTGGGTCGCAGTCTGTGCGGAGTCTGCACGTTCTCCCCGTGTTAGCCTGGGTCTCACCCCCACAACCCAAAGATGTGCAGGGCAGGTGGATGGGCCGCGCTAAGTTGCCCCTGAATTGGAAAAACTGAACTGGGCTCTGAATTTATTGTAAAAATCTTTTTATTGCCATTTCCACAATTCTGTGCATTGCGGCTTGTTTACATTTCTCAGAGAGTGAAAAGGCTTTCTCTTACGTTTCTATCGTTACAAACTGTTGCCGTTCAGTTCGGCGTGTCTGCCTCCCCCCAACCCCCCTTTCCCTAACCCTTCCCCTCTCTCCCCCGCAGACCCTCCGTGATGCCCTTCCTGGCCGACCTGGTGTGTGACCCCCTGCTCCTTGTTTACCCCCTTACCCCCCTTTCTTTTCTCCCTCCATCGGTTTCAGCCGTGTTCTTTCAGTGGATTGGGGGGGGGGGGTCCCCCTCTCCATCTCTCTCGGTGGGGGGAGGGGTCCGCCTCTCCATCTCTCTCGGTGGGGGGGGGATGTTCCCCCCTCTCCATCTCCCTCGGTGGGGTGGGGCTTCCTCCATCTCTGTCGGTGGGGGTTTCCCCCTCTCCATCCCTCTCTGTGGGGGGGGGGGTTCCCCCTCTCCATCTTTCTCGGTGGGGGGGGGTTCCCCCCTCTCCATCCCTCTCAGTGGTGGGGTTTCCCCCTCTCCAGCCCTCTCGGTGGGGGGATCCACCCTCTCCATCTCTCTCGGTGGGGGGTTTCCCCCTCTCCATCCCTCTCGGTGTGGAGGTGGTTCCCCCTCTCCATCTCTCTCGGTGGGGGTGGGGGTTCCCCCCTCTCCATCCCTCTCGGTGGGGGTGGTGGTTCCCCCTCTCCATCTCTCTCGGTGGGGCGGGGGTTCACCCCTCTCCATCTCTCGGTGGGGGGGGGGGGGGCGGACGCCCTCTCCATCCCTCTCTGTGGGAGGTGGTTCCCCCCTCTCCATCTTTCTCGGTGGGGGGGGTTCCCTCTCTCCATCCCTCTCAGTGGGTGGGTTTCCCCCTCTCCATCCCTCTCGGTGGGGGTGGTGGTTTCCCCCCCCTCCATCTCTCTCGGTGTGGGGGGATTCCCCCTCTCCATCTCTCTCGGTGGGGGGTTCCCCCCTCTCCATATCTCTCGGTGGGGTGGGGGTTCCCCCCTCTCCATCCCTCTCGGTGGGGGGGGTCCCCCCTCTCCGTCTCTCTCGGTGGGGGGTCCCCCCTCTCCATCCCTCTCGGTTGGGGGGGGTCCCCCTCTCCATCTCTCTCGGTGGGGGGTCCCCCCTCTCCATCACTCTCGGTGGGGGGGGGGTGTTACACCCTCTCCACATCTCTCATAGAACATTACGGCGCATTACAGGCCCTTCGGCCCTCGATGTTGCGCCGACCTGTGAAACCACTCTAAAGCCCATCTACACTATTCCCTTATCGCCCATATGTCTATCCAATGACCATTTGAATGCCCTTAGTGTTGGCGAGTCCACTACTGTTGCAGCAGGGCATTCCACGCCCTTACTACTCTCTGAGTAAAGAACTTACCTCTGACATCTGTCCTATATCTATCTCCCCTCAATTTAAAGCTATGTCCCCTCGTGCTAGACATCACCATCCGAGGAAAAAGGCTCTCACTGTCCACCCTTTCCAATCCTCTGATCATCTTGTATGCCTCAATTAAGTCACCTCTTAACCTTCTTCTCTCTATCGAAAACAGCCTCAAGTCCCTCAGCCTTTCCTCAGAAGATCTTCCCTCCATACCAGGCAACATTCTGGTAAATCTCCTCTGCACCCTTTCCAATGCTTCCACGTCCTTCCTATAATGCGGCGACCAGAACTGTACGCAATTCTCCAAATGCGGCCGCACCAGAGTTTTGTACAGCTGCAACATGACCTCATGGCTCCGAAACTCAGACACTCTACCAATAAAAGCTAACACACCGTACGCCTTCTTAACAACCCTCTCAACCTGAGTGGCAACTTTCAGGGATCTATGGATATGGACACCGAGATCTCTCTGCTCATCCACACTGCCAAGAATCTTACCATTAGCCCAGTACTCTGTCTTCCTGTTATTCCTTCCTAAATGAATCACCTCACACTTTTCTGCATTAAACTCCATTTGCCACCTCTCAGACCAGCACTGCAGCTTATCTATAGAACATAGAACATAGAAAATACAGCACAGAACAGGCCCTTCGGCCCACGATGTTGTGCCGAACCTTTGTCCTAGATTAATCATAGATTATCATTGAATCTACAGTGCAGAAGGAGGCCATTCGGCCCCACTGAGTCTGCACCAGCTCTTGGAAAGAGCACCCTACCCAAACTCAACACCTCCACCCAACACCAAGGGCAATTTGGACATTAAGGGCAATTTATCATTGGCCAATTCACCTAACCCGCACATCTTTGGACTGTGGGAGGAAACCGGAGCACCCGGAGGAAACCCACGCAGACACGGGGAGGACGTGCAGACTCCGCACAGACAATGACCCAAGCCGAAATCGAACCTGGGACCATGGATCTGTGAAGCAATTGTGCTATCCACAATGCTACCGTGCTGCCCTTAAGAACAAATAAATCTACACTATATCATTTTCCCGTAATCCATGTACCTATCCAACAGCTGCTTGAAGGTCACTAATGTTTCCGACTCAACTACTTCCACAGGCAGTGCATTCCATGCCCCCACTACTCTCTGGGTAAAGAACCTACCTCTGATATCCCTCCTATATCTTCCACCTTTCACCTTAAATTTATGTCCCCTTGTAATGGTGTGTTCCACCTGGGGAAAAAGTCTCTGACTGTCTACTCTATCTATTCCCCTGATCATCTTATAAACCTCTATCAAGTCGCCCCTCATCCTTCTCCGCTCTAATGAGAAAAGGCCTAGCACCCTCAACCTTTCCTCGTAAGACCTACTCTCCATTCCAGGCAACATCCTGGTAAATCTTCTTTGCACCTTTTCCAGAGCTTCCACATCCTTCCTAAAATGAGGCGACCAGAACTGTACACAGTACTCCAAATGTGGCCTTACCAAAGTTTTGTACAGCTGCATCATCACCTCACGGCTCTTAAATTCAATCCCTCTGTTAATGAACGCGAGCACACCATAGGCCTTCTTAACAGCTCTATCCACTTGAGTGGCAACTTTCAAAGATGTATGAACATAGACCCCAAGGTCTCTCTGCTCCTCCACAATGCCAAGAACTCTACCGTTAACCCTGTATTCCGCATTCATATTTGTCCTTCCAAAATGGACAACCTCACACTTTTCAGGGTTAAACTCCATCTGCCACTTCTCAGCCCAGCTCTGCATCCTATCTATGTCTCTTTGCAGCCGACAACAGCCCTCCTTACTATCCACAACTCCACCAATCTTCGTATCGTCTGCAAATTTACTGACCCACCCTTCAACTCCCTCATCCAAGTCATTAATGAAAATCACAAACAGCAGAGGACCCAGAACTGATCCCTGCGGTACACCACTGGTAACTGGGATCCAGGCTGAATATTTGCCATCCACCACCACTCTCTGACTTCTATCGGTTAGCCAGTTCGTTATCCAACTGGCCAAATTTCCCACTATCCCATGCCTCCTTACTTTCTGCAGAAGCCTACCATGGGGAACTTTATCAAATGCCTTACTAAAATCCATGTACACTACATCCACTGCTTTACCTTCATCCACATGCTTGGTCACCTCCTCAAAGAATTCAATAAGATTTGTAAGGCAAGACCTACCCCTCACAAATCCGTGCTGACTATCCCTAATCAAGCAGTGTCTTTCCAGATGCTCAGAAATCCTATCCTTCAGTACCCTTTCCATTACTTTGCCTACCACCGAAGTAAGACTAACTGGCCTGTAATTCCCAGGGTTATCCCTAGTTCCTTTTTTGAACAGGGGCACGACATTCGCCACTCTCCAATCCCCTGGTACCACCCCTGTTGACAGTGAGGACGAAAAGATAATTGCCAACGGCTCTGCAATTTCATCTCTTGCTTCCCATAGAATCCTTGGATATAACCCGTCAGGCCCGGGGGACTTGTCTATCCTCAAGTTTTTCAAAATGCCCAACACATCTTCCTTCCTAACAAGTATTTCCTCGAGCTTACCAATCTGTTTCACACTGTCCTCTCCAACAATATCGCCCCTCTCATTTGTAAATACAGAAGAAAAGTACTCATTCAAGACCTCGCCTATCTCTTCAGACTCAATACACAATCTCCCGCTACTGTCCTTGATCGGACCTACCCTCGCTCTAGTCATTCTCATATTTCTCACATATGTGTAAAAGGCCTTGGGGTTTTCCTTGATCCTACCCGCCAAAGATTGTTCATGCCCTCTCTTAGCTCTCCTAATCCCTTTCTTCAGTTCCCTCCTGGCTATCTTGTATCCCTCCAATGCCCTGTCTGAACCTTGTTTCCTCAGCCTTACATAAGTCACCTTTTTCCTCTTAACAAGACATTCAACCTCTCTTGTCAACCATGGTTCCCTCACTCGACCATCTCTTCCCTGCCTGACAGGGACATACATATCAAGGACACGTAGCACCTGTTCCTTGAACAAGTTCCACATTTCACTTGTGTCCTTCCCTGCCAGCCTATGTTCCCAACTTATGCACTTCAATTCTTGTCTGACAACATCGTATTTACCCTTCCCCCAATTGTAAACCTTGCCCTGTTGCACGTACCTATCCCTCTCCATTACTAAAGTGAAAGTCACAGAATTGTGGTCACTATCTCCAAAATGTTCCCCCACTAACAAATCTATCACTTGCCCTGGTTCATTACCCAGTACTAAATCCAATATTGCCCCTCCTCTGGTTGGACAATCTACATACTGTGTTAGAAAAGCTTCCTGGACACACTGCACAAACACCACCCCATCCAAACTATTTGATCTAAAGAGTTTCCACTCAATATTTGGGAAGTTAAAGTCGCCCATGACTACCACCCTATGACTTCTGCACCTTTCCAAAATCTGTTTCCCAATCTGTTCCTCCACATCTCTGCTACTATTGGGGGGCCTATAGAAAACTCCTAACAAGGTGACTGCTCCTTTCCTATTTCTGACTTCAACCCATACTACCTCAATAGGGTGATACTCCTCGAACTGCCTTTCTGCAGCTGTTATACTATCTCGAATTAATAATGCCACCCCCCCACCTCTTTTACCACCCTCCCTAATCTTATTGAAACATCTATAACCAGGGACCTCCAACAACCATTTCTGCCCCTCTTCTATCCAAGTTTCCGTGATGGCCACCACATCGTAGTCCCAAGTACCGATCCATGCCTTAAGTTCACCCACCTTATTCCTGATGCTTCTTGCGTTGAAGTATACACACTTCAACCCATCTCCGTGCCTGCAAATACTCTCCTTTGTCAGTGTTCCCTTCCCCACTGCCTCATTACATGCTTTGGCGTCCTGAATATCGGCTACCTTAGTTGCTGGACTACAAATCCGGTTCCCATTCCCCTGCCAAATTAGTTTAAACCCTCCCGAAGAGTACTAGCAAACCTCCCTCCCAGGATATTGGTGCCCCTCTGGTTCAGATGCAACCCGTCCTGCTTGTACAGGTCCCACCTTCCCCAGAATGCGCTCCAATTATCCAAATACCTGAAGCCCTCCCTCCTACACCATTCCTGCAGCCACGTGTTCAACTGCACTCTCTCCCTATTCCTAGCCTCGCTATCACGTGGCACCGGCAACAAACCAGAGATGACAACTCTGTCTGTCCTGACTTTCAACTTCCAGCCTAACTCCCTAAACTTGTTTATTACCTCCACACCCCTATGTCCCTCTGTAACTTGTAACATCCTTCCGCACTGTCCACAACTCCACCGACTTTAGTGTCATCTGCAAATTTACTCACCCATCCTTCTACGCCCTCCTCCAGGTCATTTATAAAAATGACAAACAGCAGTGGACCCAAAACAGATCCTTGTGGTACACCACTAGTAACTGGACTCCAGTCTGAACACTTCCCATCAACCACCACCCTTTATCTTCTTCCAGCTAGCCAATTTCTGATCCAAACTGCTAAATCTCCCTGAATCCCATGCTTCCGTATTTTCTGCAGCACCCTACCGTGGGGAACCTTGTCAAACGCTTTACTGAAATCCATATACACCACATCAACTGCTTTACCCTCATCCACCTGTTTCTCACCTTCTCAAAGAACTCAATAAGGTTTGTGAGGCACAACCTACCCTTCACAAAACCGTGTTGACTATGTCTAATCAAATTATTCCTTTCCAGATGATTATACACCCTATCTCTTATAAAACTTTCCAAGATTTTGCCCACAACAGAAGTTAGGCTCACTGGTCTATATTTACCGGGGTTGTCTCTACTCTCCTTCTTGAACAAGGGGACAACATTTGCTATCCTCCAGTCTTCTGGCACTATTCCTGTTGACAAAGATGACTTAAAGATCAAAGCCAAAGGCTCTGAAATCTCCTCCCTAGCTTCCCAGAGAATCCTAGGATAAATCGTATCCGGCCCAGGGGACTTATCAATTTTCACCCTTTCCAGAATAGTTAACACCTCCTCCTTATGAACCTCAAGCCCTTCTAGTATAGTAGCCTGAATCTCAGTATTCTCCTCGTCAACATTGTCTTTTTGCAGTGTGAATAGTGATGAAAAATATTCATATAGCACCTCGCCTATCTCCTCGGACTCCAAGCACAACTTCCCACTACTGTCCTTGACTGGCCCTACTCTTTCCCTAGTCATTCTTTTATTCCTGACATATCTATAGAAAGCTTTAGGGTTATCCTTGATCCTACCTTCCAAAGTCTTCTCATGTCCCCTCCTGGCTCTTCTTAGCTCTCTCTTTAGGTCCTTCCTAGCTAACTTGTAACTCTCGAGCGCCCTTACTGAACCTTCATTTCTCATCTTTACATAAGCCTCCTTCCTTCTTCCTCTAGACAAGTGTTTCAACTGCCTTAGTAAACCACGGTTCCCTTGCTCGACCACTTCCTCCCTGCCTGACAGGTACATACTTATCAAGGACACGCAGTAGCTGTTCCTTGAACAAGCTCCACATTTCCATTGTGCCCATCCCCTGCAGTTTTCCTCTCCGTCTCGGTGGGGGTGGGGGTAAGGGTCCCCCACTCCATCTCTCTCGGTGGGTGGGGGGTTCCCGCCTCTCCATCTCCCTCGGTGGGGGGATCCCCCCTCTCCATCTCTCTCGGTGGGGGAGTCCCCCCTCTCCATCTCTCTCAGTGGGGGTTCCCCCCTCTACATCTCTCTCGTTGGGGTCAGGGTTCCCCCCTCTCCATCTCTCTCGGTGGGGTGGGTCCACCCTCCCCATCTCTCTCGGTGGAGGGGGGGGGCCCCCTCCATCTCTCTCGGCGGGGGGGGGGGACCCCCCTCTCCATTTCTCTCGGTGGAGGGGGAGTTCCCCCCTCTCCATCTCTCTCGGTGGGTGGGGGGTTCCCGCCTCTCTTTCTCTCTCGGTGGGGGATCCCCTCTCTCCATCTCTCTCGGTGGGGTGGTCCCCCCTCTCCATCTCTCTCGGTGGGTGGGGGGTTCCCGCCTCTCTTTCTCTCTCGGTGGGGGAACCCCTCTCTCCATCTCTCTCGGTGGGGGGGTCCCCCCTCTCCATCTCTCTCGCTGGGGGAGTCCCCCCTCTCCATCTCACTCGGTGGGGGTCCCCTCTCTCCATCTCTCTCGGTGGGGGGGACCCCGTCTCCATCTCTCTCGGCGGGGGGGGGTCCACTCTCTCTATCTCTCTCGGTGGAGGGGGAGTTATCCCCTCTCCATCTCTCTCGGTGGGGGCAGGGTTCCCCCCTCTCCATCTCTCTTGGTGGGGGGGACCCCCTCTCCAACTCTCTCGGCAGGGGGGGGCGGGGTCCACCCTCTCCATCTCTCTCGGTGGAGGGGGAGTTCCCCCCTCTCCATCTCTCCCGGTGGGGGGGGGTTCCACCCTCTCCATCTCTCTCTCGGTGGGGGGGGGGTGGGGGTTCCTCCTTCTCCATCATGCTTTGTGGGGGTCTCCTTCTCCATCTCTCTCGGTGGGAGGGGGGGTTCCACCCACTCCATCTCTCTCTGTGTGGGGGGGTCCCCCTTCTCCATCTCTCTCGGTGGGGGGGTTCCCCTTCTCCATCTCTCTCGGTGGGGGGCGGGGGGAGGGTGTTCTCCCCTCTCCATCTCTCTCGGTCTCTGCGTCTCTCCGTATCTCTCTGGGACTCTGCCAAAACAAAATCCACAATCAGCAGTCGGCCATTTTCTGCCAGTTCACCGTAGCCATTTTATATCAGTTCACAATGGCCATTGTATGTCAGTTCACGGTGGCCATTTTATGTCGTTCACGGGAGCCATTTTATGTCAGTTCACAATAGCCATTTTATGTCAGTTAACAATGGACAGTTCATGTCAGTTCACGGGGGCCTTTTTAGGTCAGGTCGCAATGGCCATTTTATATCAGTTCACGGTGGCCATTTTATGTCAGTTCACAATGGCCATTTTATGTCAGTTCACAACGGCCATTTTATGTCAGTTCACGGTGGCCATTGTATATCAGTTCACAATGGCCATTTTATGTCAGTTCACAATGGCCATTTTCTGCCAGTTCACAATGGCCATTTTATGTCAGTTCACAATGGCCATTTTATGTCAGTTCACAATAGTCATTTTATGTCAATTTGCAATGGCCATTTTATGTCAGTTCACGGTGGCCATTGTATGTCAGTTCAGAATGGCCATTTTATGTCAGTTCACGGGGGCCATTTTATGTCAGTTCACATTGGCCATTTTATGTCAGTTCACGGGGTCATTGTATGTCAGTTCACAATGGCCATTTTATGTCAGTTCACAATGGCCATTTTATGTCAGTTCACGGGGGCCATTGTATGTCAGTTCACAATGGCCATTTTATGTCAGTTCACGGGGTCCATTTAATGTCAGTTCACAATGGCCATTTTATATCAGTTCACAATGGCCATTTTATGTCAGATCACGGTGGCCATTGCAAGTCAGTTCACAATGGCCATTTTATGTCAGTTCACAATGGCCATTTTATGTCAGTTCATGGTGGCCATTGTATGTCAGTTCACATTGGCCATTGTATGTCAGTTCACAATGGCCATTTTATGTCAGTTTGCAATGGCCATTTTATCTCAGTTGCGGTGACCAGTTCATGTTGGTTCACGGGGGCCATGTTATGTCAGTTCACGGTGGCCATTTTATGTCAGTTCACGGGGGCCATTTTATGTCAGTTCATGGTGGCTATTGTATGTCAGTACACAATTGTAATTTTATGTCAGTTCACGGTGGCCATTTTATCTCAGTTCACGGGGGCCATTTTATTCAGTCGATGGGGGCCATTTTATGTCAGTACATGGTGGCCATTTTATGTCAGTTCACGGTGGTCATTTTATGTCGGTTGACGGGGGCCATTTTATGTCAGCTCGCAATGGCCATTTTATGTCAGTTCACGGTGGCCATTGTATGTCAGTTCACGGAGGCCATTTTATGTCAGGTCATGGTGGCTATTTTATGTCAGTTCACGGGGTCCATTTTATGTCAGTTCACAATGGCCATTTTATGTCAGTTCACAATGACCATTTTATGTCAGTTCATGGTGGCCATTGTATGTCAGTTCACAATGGCCATTTTATGTCAGTTTGCAATTACCATTTTTTCTCAGTTGACGGTGGCCATTTTGTGTCAGTTCATGGCGTCCATTGTATGTCAGTTCACAATGGACAGTTTATGTCAGTTCACGGGGGCCATTGTATGTCAGTTCACAATGGCCATTGTATGTCAGTTCTCAATGGCAATTTTATGTCAGTTCACGGGGGCCTTTTTATGTCAGGTCGCAATGGCCATTTTATGTCAGTTCACGGTAGCCATTTTATGTCAGGTCACAATGGCCATTTTATGTCAGTTCACGGGGGCCATTTTATGTCAGTTCACATTGGCCATTTTATGTCAGTTCACGGGGGGCCATTGTATGTCAGTTCACAATGGCCATTTTATGTCAGTTCACGGGGTCCATTTCATGTCAGTTTACAATGGCCATTTTATGTCAGTTCACAATGGCCATTTTATGTCAGTTCATGGTGGCCATTGTATGTCAGTTCACAATGGCCATTTTATGTCAGTTTGCAATGACCATTTTTTCTCAGTTGACAGTGGCCATTTTGTGTCAGTTCACGGTGTCCATTGTATGGCATTTCACAATGGCCATTTTATGTCAGTTTGCAATGGCCATTTTATCTCAGTTGCGGTTGCCAGTTCATGTTTGGTTCACGGGGGCCATGTTATGTCAGTTCACAGTGGACAGTTTATGTCAGTTCACGGGGGCCCTTTTATGTCAGTTCACAATGGCCATTGTTTGTCAGTTCACAATGGCCATTTTATGTCAGTTTGCAATGGCCATTTATTCTCAGTTCACAATGGCCATTTTATGTCAGTTTGCAATGGCCATTTTATCTCAGTTGCGGTGGCCAGATCATGTTGGTTCACGGGGGCCATGTTATGTCAGTTCACAGTGGCCATTTTATGTCAGTTCACGGGGGCCATTTTATGTCAGTTCATGGTGGCTATTGTATGTCAGTACACAATTGTCATTTTATGTCAGCCATTTTATCTCAGTTCACAGTGGCCATTTTATGGCAGTTCACGGGGGCCATTTTATTCAGTCTATGGGGGCCATTTTATGTCAGTACATGGTGGCCATTTTATGTCAGTTCACGGTGGTCATTTTATGTCGGTTGACGGGGGCCATTTTATGTCAGCTCGCAATGGCCATTTTATGTCAGTTCAGGGTGGCCATTGTATGTCAGTTCATGGCGTCCATTGTATGTCAGTTCACAATGGACAGTTTATGTCAGTTCACGGGGGCCATTGTATGTCAGTTCACAATGCCCATTGTATGTCAGTTCTCAATGGCCATTTTATGTCAGTTCACAGTGGCCATTTTATGTCAATTCACGGTAGCCATTGTATATCAGTTCACAATGGCCATTTTATGTCAGTTCATGGTGGCCATTTTATCTCAATTCACAGTGGCCATTTTCTGTCAGTTCACGGGGGGCATTTTATTCAGTCGAAGGGGCCATTTAATGTCAGTACACCGTGGCCATTTATGTCAGTTCACGGTGGTCATTTTATGTCGTTTGAAGGTAACCATTTTATTTCAGCTCGCAATGGCCATTTTATGTCAGTTCACGGTGGCCATTGTATGTCAGTTCACGGAGGCCATTTTATGTCAGGTCACGGTGGCTATTTTATGTGAGCTCACGGCAGCCATTTTATGTTCATTTACGGTGGCCATTTTATGTCAGTTCACGGCAGCCATTTTATGTCAGTTCACGGTGGTCATTTAATGTCGGTTGAAGGGGTCTATTTTATGTCAGTTCGCGGTGGCCATTTTAAGTCAGTTCACGGTGGCCATTTTATGTCAGTTCACTGTGGCCATTTTAAGTCAGTTCACGGTGTCCATTTTATGTCAGTTCACGTTGGCCATTTTATGTCAGTTCACGGCAGCCATTTTATGTCAGTTCACGGTCGCCATTATATGTCAGTTCACGGCGGCCATTTTACGTCAGTTCATGGCAGACTTTTTATGTCAGAACACGGCAACCATTTCTGGCAATTTTCAGCCATCCCACAGCCAGCACTGCCAGTGCTCACCCACACAGCCAGCACTGTCAGCGCTCCCCCACACAGCCAGCACTGTCAGTGCTCCCACCACACAGCTAGCACTGTCAGTGCTCCCACCACACAGCCAGCACTGTCAGTGCTCCCCCCACACAGCCAGCACTGTCAGTGCTCTCACCCACATCCAGCAATGTCAGTGCTCCCACCACACAACCAGCACTGTCAGTGCTCCCACCACACAGCCAGGACTGTCTATGCTCCCACCACACAGCCAGCACTGTCAGTGCTCCGCACACAGCCAGTTCTGTCAGTGCTCCCCTACACAGCCAACACTGTCAGTGCTCCCCCACACAGCCAGCACTGTCAGTGCTCCCCACACAGCCAGCACCGTCAGTGCTCCCACCACACAGCCAGCACTGTCAGTGCTCCCACCACACAGCCAGCACTGTCTGTGCTCCCACCACACAGCCAGCACTGTCAGTGCTCCCCACACAGCCAGCACCGTCAGTGCTCCCACCACACAGCCAGCAGTGTCAGTGCTCCCCACACACAGCCAGCACTGTCAGTGCTCCCCCACGCAGCCAGCACTGTCAGTGCTCCCCCCACACAGCCAGCACTGTCAGTGCTCCCCCCAAACAGCCAGCACTGTCAGTGCTCCCCCCACACAGCCAGCACTGTCAGTGCTCCCCCCACACAGCCAGCACTGTCAGTGCTCCCAACACACAGCCAGCACTGTCAGTGCTCCCCCCACACAGCCAGCACTGTCAGTGCTCCCCCCACACAGCCAGCACTGTCAGTGCTCCCCACACACATACAGCACTGTCAGTGCTCCCCCACACAGCCAGCACTGTCAGTGCTCCCCCCACACAGCCAGCACTGTCAGTGCTCCCACCACAAAGCCAGCACTGTCAGTGCTCCCCCACACAGCCAGCACTCTCAGTGCTCCCCACACACAGACAGCACTGTCAGTGCTCCCACCACACAGCCAGCACTGTCAGTGCTCCCCCCACACAGACAGCACTGTCAGTGCTCCCCCCACACAGACAGCTCTGTCAGTGCTCCCCCACACAGCCATCACTGTCAGTGCTCCACCCACACAGCCAGCACTGTCAGTGCTCCCACCACAAAGCCAGCACTGTCAGTGCTCCCCCACACAGCCAGCACTGTCAGTGCTCCCCCCACACAGCCAGCATTGTCAGTGCTAACACCACACAGCCAGAACAGTCAGTGCTCCCCCACACAGCCCCCACTGTCAGTGCTCCCACCCCACACAACCAGCACTGTCAGTGCTCCCCCACACAGCCAGCACTGTCAGTGTTCCCCCCACACAGCCAGCACTGTCAGAGCGCCAGCCACACAGCCAGAACAGTCAGTGCTCCCCCTCACAGCCAGCACTGTCAGTGCTCCCCTACACAGCCAGAACTGTCAGTGCTCGCACCACACAGCCAGCACTGTCAGTGCCCCCACCACACAGCCAGCACTGTCAGTTCCCCCCTCCCACACAGCCAGCACTGTCAGTGCTCCCCCACACAGCCAGCACTGTCAGTGCTCCACCCCCACGGAGCCAGCACTGTCCGTGCTCCCCCACACAACCAGAACTGTCAGTGCTCCCACCACACAGCCAGCACTGTCAGTGCCCCCACCACACAGCCAGCACTGTCAGTTCCCCCCTCCCACACAGCCAGCACTGTCAGTGCTCCCCCACACAGCCAGCACTGTCAGTGCTCCACCCCCACAGAGCCAGCACTGTCCGTGCTCCCCCACACAGTCATCACTGTCAGTGCTCCCACCACACAGCCAGCACTGTCAGCGCTCCCCACACAATCAGCACTGTCAGTGCTCCCCCACACAGCCAGCACTGCCAGTGCTCCCACCACAAAGTCAGCTCTGTCTGTGCTCTGCAGACACAGCCAGCACTGTCAGTGCTCCCACCACACAGCCAGCACTTTCGGTGCTCCACCCCCACACAGCCAGCACTGTCTGTGCTCTCCCAAACAGCCAGCACTGTCAGTGCTCCCCCATCACAGCCAGCAATGTCCGTGCTCCCACCACACAGCCAGCACTGTCAGTGCTCCCCCCACACAGCCAGCACTGTCAGTGCTCCCACCACACAGCCAGCACTGTCAGTGCTCCCCCACACAGCCAGCACTGTCAGTGCTCCCCCACAGAGCCAGCACTGTCAGTGCTACCACACACAGCCAGCACTGTCAGTGCTCCCCCCCCACACAGGCAGCAGTGTCAGTGCTTCCCCACACAGCCAGCACTGTCAGTGCTCCCACCACACAGACAGCACTGTCAGTGCTCCCACCACACAGCCAGCACTGCCAGTGCTCCCACCACACAGCCAGCACTGTCAGTGCTCCCCCACACAGCCAGCACTGTCAGTGCTCCCACCATACATACGGCACTGTCAGTGCTCCGACCACACAGCCAGCACTGTCAGTGCTCTCCCCACACAGCCAGCACTGTCAGTGCTCCCACCACACAGCCAGCACTGTCAGTGCACCCCCCACACAGCCAGCACTGTCAGTGCACCCCCCACACAGCCAGCACTGTCAGTGCTCCCACCACACAGCCAGCACTGTCAGTGCTCTCCCCACACAGCCAGCACTGTCAGTGCACCCCCCACACAGCCAGCACTGTCAGTGCTCCCCCACACAGCCAGCACTGTCAGTGCTCCCCCACACAGCCAGCATTGTCAGTGCTCCCCCACACAGCCAGCACTGCCAGTGCTCCCCCACACAGCCAGCACTGTCAATGCTCCCACCACACAGCCAGCACTGTCAGTGCTCCCCACACACATACAGCACTGTCAGTGCTCCCCCCACACAGCCAGCACTGTCAGTGCTCCCCCCACACAGCCAGCACTGTCAGTGCTCCCACCACAAAGCCAGCACTGTCAGTGCTCCCCCACACAGCCAGCACTCTCAGTGCTCCCCACACACAGACAGCACTGTCAGTGCTCCCACCACACAGCCAGCACTGTCAGTGCTCCCCCCACACAGACAGCACTGTCAGTGCTCCCCCCACACAGCCATCACTGTCAGTGCTCCACCCGCACAGCCAGCACTGTCAGTGCTCCCCCCACACAGACAGCACTGTCAGTGCGCCCCCACACAGCCATCACTGTCAGTGCTCCACCCACACAGCCAGCACTGTCAGTGCTCCCACCACAAAGCCAGCACTGTCAGTGCTCCCCCACACAGCCAGCACTGTCAGTGCTCCCCCCACACAGCCAGCATTGTCAGTGCTAACACCACACAGCCAGAACAGTCAGTGCTCCCCCACACAGCCCCCACTGTCAGTGCTCCCACCCCACACAACCAGCACTGTCAGTGCTCCCCCACACAGCCAGCACTGTCAGTGTTCTCCCCACACAGCCAGCACTGTCAGAGCGCCAGCCACACAGCCTGAACAGTCAGTGCTCCCCCTCACAGCCAGCACTGTCAGTGCTCCCCTACACAGCCAGAACTGTCAGTGCTCGCACCACACAGCCAGCACTGTCAGTGCCCCCACCACACAGCCAGCACTGTCAGTTCCCCCCTCCCACACAGCCAGCACTGTCAGTGCTTCCCCACACAGCCAGCACTGTCAGTGCTCCACCCCCACGGAGCCAGCACTGTCCGTGCTCCCCCACACAACCAGAACTGTCAGTGCTCCCACCACACAGCCAGCACTGTCAGTGCCCCCACCACACAGCCAGCACTGTCAGTTCCCCCCTCCCACACAGCCAGCACTGTCAGTGCTCCCCCACACAGCCAGCACTGTCAGTGCTCCACCCCCACAGAGCCAGCACTGTCCGTGCTCCCCCACACAGTCATCACTGTCAGTGCTCCCACCACACAGCCAGCACTGTCAGTGCTCCCCACACAATCAGCACTGTCAGTGCTCCCCCACACAGCCAGCACTGCCAGTGCTCCCCCACAATGCCAGCACTGTCAGTGCTCCCACCACAAAGTCAGCTCTGTCTGTGCTCTGCAGACACAGCCAGCACTGTCAGTGCTCCCACCACACAGCCAGCACTTTCAGTGCTCCACCCCCACACAGCCAGCACTGTCTGTGCTCTCCCAAACAGCCAGCACTGTCAGTGCTCCCCCATCACAGCCAGCAATGTCAGTGCTCCCACCACACAGCCAGCACTGTCAGTGCTCCCCCCACACAGCCAGCACTGTCAGTGCTCCCACCACACAGCCAGCACTGTCAGTGCTCCCCCACACAGCCAGCACTGTCAGTGCTCCCCCACAGAGCCAGCACTGTCAGTGCTACCACACACAGCCAGCAGTGTCAGTGCTCCCCCCCCACACAGGCAGCAGTGTCAGTGCTTCCCCACACAGCCAGCACTGTCAGTGCTCCCACCACACAGACAGCACTGTCAGTGCTCCCACCACACAGCCAGCACTGCCAGTGCTCCCACCACACAGCCAGCACTGTCAGTGCTCCCCCACACAGCCAGCACTGTCAGTGCTCCCACCATACATACGGCACTGTCAGTGCTCCCACCACACAGCCAGCACTGTCAGTGCTCTCCCCACACAGCCAGCACTGTCAGTGCTCCCACCACACAGCCAGCACTGTCAGTGCACCCCCCACACAGCCAGCACTGTCAGTGCACCCCCCACACAGCCAGCACTGTCAGTGCTCCCACCACACAGCCAGCACTGTCAGTGCTCTCCCCACACAGCCAGCACTGTCAGTGCACCCCCCACACAGCCAGCACTGTCAGTGCTCCCCCACACAGCCAGCACTGACAGTGCTCCCCCACACAGCCAGCATTGTCAGTGCTCCCCCACACAGCAAGCACTGCCAGTGCTCCCACACACAGCCAGCACTGTCAGTGCTCCCCCCAACACAGCCAGCACTGTCAGTGCTACCACACACAGCCAGCACTGTCAGTGCTCCCACCGCACAGCCAGCACTGTCAGTGCTCCCACCACAAAGCCAGCACTGTCAGTGCTCCCCCACACAGCCAGCACTGTCAGTGCTCCCCCACACAGACAGCACTGTCAGTGCTCCACCCACACAGCCAGCACTGTCAGTGCTCCACCCACGCAGCCAGCACTGTCAGTGCTCCCCCCACACAGCCAGCACTGTCAGTGCTCAACCACACAGCCAGCACTGTCAGTGCTCCCCCCACACAGCCAGCATTGTCAGTGCTAACACCACACAGCCAGAACAGTCAGTGCTCCCAAACACAGCCCCCACTGTCAGTGCTCCCACCCCACACAACCAGCACTGTCAGTGCTCCCCCACACAGCCAGCACTGTCAGCGTTCCCCCCACACAGCCAGCACTGTCAGAGCTCCAGCCACACAGCCAGAACAGTCAGTGCTCCCCTACACATCCAAAACTGTCAGTGCTCCCACCACACAGCCAGCACTGTCAGTGCCCCCACCACACAGCCAGCACTGTCAGTTCCCCCCTCCCACACAGCCAGCACTGTCAGTGCTCCCCCACACAGCCAGCACTGTCAGTGCTCCACCCCCACAGAGCCAGCACTGTCCGTGCTCCCCCACACAGTCATCACTGTCAGTGCTCCCACAACACAGCCAGCACTGTCAGTGCTCCCCACACAGCCAGCACTGTCAGTGCTCCCCCACACAGCCAGCACTGCCAGTGCTCCCCCACAATGCCAGCACTGTCAGTGCTCCCACCACAAAGTCAGCTCTGTCAGTGCTCTGCAGACACAGCCAGCACTGTCAGTGCTCCCACCACACAGCCAGCACTGTCAGTGCTCCACCCCCACACAGCCAGCACTGTCTGTGCTCTCCCAAACAGCCAGCACTGTCAGTGCTCCCCCCTCACAGCCAGCAATGTCAGTGCTCCCACCACACAGCCAGCACTGTCAGTGCTCCCCCACACAGCCAGCACTGTCAGTGCTCCCACCACACAGCCAGCACTGTCAGTGCTCCCCCACACAGCCAGCACTGTCAGTGCTCCCCCACAGAGCCAGCACTGTCAGTGCTCACCCACACAGCCAGCACTGTCAGTGCTACCCAACACAGCCAGCACTGTCAGTGCTCCCCCCACACAGGCAGCAGTGTCAGTGCTTCCCCACACAGCCATCACTGTCAGTGCTCCCACCACACAGCCAGCACTGTCAGTGCTCCCACCACACAGCCAGCACTGTCAGTGCTCCCCCACACAGCCAGCACTGTCAGTGCTCCCACCATACAGACGGCACTGTCAGTGCTCCCACCACACAGCCAGCACTGTCAGTGCACCCCCCACACAGCCAGCACTGTCAGTGCTCCCCCACACAGCCAGCACTGTCAGTGCTCCCCACACAGCCAGCACTGTCAGTGCTCCATCCACACAGCCAGCACTGTCAGTGCTCCCACCACACAGCCAGCACTGTCAGTGCTCTCCCCACAAAGCCAGCACTGTCAGTGCACCCCCCACACAGCCAGCACTGTCAGTGCTCCCACCACACAGCCAGCACTGTCAGTGCTCCCCCACACAGCCAGCACTGTCAGTGCTCCCACCATACATACGGCACTGTCAGTGCTCCCACCACACAGCCAGCACTGTCAGTGCTCTCCCCACACAGCCAGCACTGTCAGTGCTCCCACCACACAGCCAGCACTGTCAGTGCACCCCCCACACAGCCAGCACTGTCAGTGCACCCCCCACACAGCCAGCACTGTCAGTGCTCCCACCACACAGCCAGCACTGTCAGTGCTCTCCCCACACAGCCAGCACTGTCAGTGCACCCCCCACACAGCCAGCACTGTCAGTGCTCCCCCACACAGCCAGCACTGACAGTGCTCCCCCACACAGCCAGCATTGTCAGTGCTCCCCCACACAGCAAGCACTGCCAGTGCTCCCACACACAGCCAGCACTGTCAGTGCTCCCCCCAACACAGCCAGCACTGTCAGTGCTACCACACACAGCCAGCACTGTCAGTGCTCCCACCGCACAGCCAGCACTGTCAGTGCTCCCACCACAAAGCCAGCACTGTCAGTGCTCCCCCACACAGCCAGCACTGTCAGTGCTCCCCCACACAGACAGCACTGTCAGTGCTCCACCCACACAGCCAGCACTGTCAGTGCTCCACCCACACAGCCAGCACTGTCAGTGCTCCCCCCACACAGCCAGCACTGTCAGTGCTCAACCACACAGCCAGCACTGTCAGTGCTCCCCCCACACAGCCAGCATTGTCAGTGCTAACACCACACAGCCAGAACAGTCAGTGCTCCCAAACACAGCCCCCACTGTCAGTGCTCCCACCCCACACAACCAGCACTGTCAGTGCTCCCCCACACAGCCAGCACTGTCAGCGTTCCCCCCACACAGCCAGCACTGTCAGAGCTCCAGCCACACAGCCAGAACAGTCAGTGCTCCCCTACACATCCAAAACTGTCAGTGCTCCCACCACACAGCCAGCACTGTCAGTGCCCCCACCACACAGCCAGCACTGTCAGTTCCCCCCTCCCACACAGCCAGCACTGTCAGTGCTCCCCCACACAGCCAGCACTGTCAGTGCTCCACCCCCACAGAGCCAGCACTGTCCGTGCTCCCCCACACAGTCATCACTGTCAGTGCTCCCACAACACAGCCAGCACTGTCAGTGCTCCCCACACAGCCAGCACTGTCAGTGCTCCCCCACACAGCCAGCACTGCCAGTGCTCCCCCACAATGCCAGCACTGTCAGTGCTCCCACCACAAAGTCAGCTCTGTCAGTGCTCTGCAGACACAGCCAGCACTGTCAGTGCTCCCACCACACAGCCAGCACTGTCAGTGCTCCACCCCCACACAGCCAGCACTGTCTGTGCTCTCCCAAACAGCCAGCACTGTCAGTGCTCCCCCCTCACAGCCAGCAATGTCAGTGCTCCCACCACACAGCCAGCACTGTCAGTGCTCCCCCACACAGCCAGCACTGTCAGTGCTCCCACCACACAGCCAGCACTGTCAGTGCTCCCCCACACAGCCAGCACTGTCAGTGCTCCCCCACAGAGCCAGCACTGTCAGTGCTCACCCACACAGCCAGCACTGTCAGTGCTACCCAACACAGCCAGCACTGTCAGTGCTCCCCCCACACAGGCAGCAGTGTCAGTGCTTCCCCACACAGCCATCACTGTCAGTGCTCCCACCACACAGCCAGCACTGTCAGTGCTCCCACCACACAGCCAGCACTGTCAGTGCTCCCCCACACAGCCAGCACTGTCAGTGCTCCCACCATACAGACGGCACTGTCAGTGCTCCCACCACACAGCCAGCACTGTCAGTGCACCCCCCACACAGCCAGCACTGTCAGTGCTCCCCCACACAGCCAGCACTGTCAGTGCTCCCCACACAGCCAGCACTGTCAGTGCTCCATCCACACAGCCAGCACTGTCAGTGCTCCCACCACACAGCCAGCACTGTCAGTGCTCTCCCCACAAAGCCAGCACTGTCAGTGCACCCCCCACACAGCCAGCACTGTCAGTGCTCCCCCACACAGCCAGCACTGTCAGTGCTCCCCCACACAGCCAGCATTGTCAGTGCTCCCCCACACAGCCAGCACTGTCAGTGCTCCCCCAACACAGCCAGCACTGTCAGTGCTCCCACACACAGCCAGCACTGTCAGTGCTCCCCCCAACACAGCCAGCACAGTCAGTGCTCCCCCACACTGCCAGCACTGTCAGTGCTACCACACACAGCCAGCACTGTCAGTGCTCCCACCGCACAGCCAGCACTGTCAGTGCTCCCCACACACAGACAGCACTGTCAGTGCTCCCCCACACAGCCAGCACTGTCAGCACTCCCCCACACACAGCCAGCACTGTCAGTGCTCCCCCACAGAGCCAGCAATGTCTGTGGTCCTCCCACACAGCCAGCACTGTCAGTGCTCCCAACGCACAACCAGCACTGCCAGTGCTCCCACCACACAGCCTGTACTGTTAGTGCTCCCACCGCACAGCCAGCACTGTCAGTGCTCTCACTACACAGCCAGCACGGTCACTGCTCCCCCCACACAGCCAGCACTGTCAGTGCTCCCACCGCACAGCCAGCACTGTCAGTGCTCCCCACACAGCCAGCAAAGTCAGTGCTCCCACCGCACAGCCAGCACTGCCAGTGCTCCCACCACACAGCCAGCACTGTTAGTGCTCCCACCACACAGCCAGCACTGTCAGTGCTCCCCACACACAGCCAGCACTGTCAGTGCTCCCCACACAGCCAGCACTGTCTGTGCTCCCCCACAGAGCCAGCACTGTCAGTGCTCCACCCTCACAGCCAGCACTGTCAGTGATCCCCCACACAGCCAGCACTGTCAGTGCTCCCCCACCCAGCAAGCACTGTCAGTGCTCCCACCACCCAGTCAGCACTGTCAGTGCTCCCACCACACAGCCAGAACTGTCACTGCTCCCCCCACACAGCCAGCAATTTCAGTGCTCCCACCACACAGCCAGCACTGTTAGTGCTCCCCCACACAGCTAGCACTGTTAGTGCTCCCCCACACAGCCAGCACTGTCAGTGCTCCCATCGCACAGCCAGCACTGCCAGTGCTCCCACCACACAGCCAGCACTGTTAGTGCTCCCCCACACAGCCAGCACTGTCAGTGCTCCCCACACACAGCCAGCACTGTCTGTGCTCCCCACACAGCCAGCACCGTCTGTGCTCCCCCACAGAGCCAGCACTGTCAGTGCTCCACCCTCACAGCCAGCACTGTCAGTGCTCCCACCACACAGCCAGCACTGTCAGTGCTCCCACCACACAGCCAGCACTGTCAGTGCTCCCACCACACAGCCAGAACTGTCAGTGCTGCCCCACACAGCCAGCACTGTCAGTGATCCCCACACAGCCAGCACTGTCAGTGCTCCCCCACACAGCCAGCACTGGCAGTGCTTCCCCCACACAACCAGCACTGTCAGTGCTCCCTCACCACACAGCCAGCACTGTCAGTGCTCCCCCCACACACCCAGCACTGTCAGTGCTCCCACCACACAGCCAGCAATGCCAGTGCTCCCACCACACAGCCAGCACTGTCAGTGCTCCCACCACACAGCCAGCACTGACAGTGCTCCACCACAGAGCCAACACTGTCAGTACTCCCACCACACAGCCAGCACTGTCAGTGCTCCCACCACACAGCCAGCATTGTCAGTGCTCCCCCACACAGCCAGCACTGTCAGTGCTCCCACAACACAGCCAGCACTGTCAGTGCTCCCACCACACAGCCAGCACTGTCAGTGCTCTCCCCACACAGCCAGCACTGTCAGTGCACCCCCCACACAGCCAGCACTGTCAGTGCTCCCCCACACAGCCAGCACTGTCAGTGCTCCCCCACACAGCCAGAATTGTCAGTGCTCCCCCACACAGCCAGCACTGCCAGTGCTCCCACACACAGCCAGCACTGTTAGTGCTCCCCCCAACACAGCCAGCACTGTCAGTGCTACCACACACAGCCAGCACTGTCAGTGCTCCCACCGCACAGCCAGCACTGTCAGTGCTCCCAACACAAAGCCAGCACTGTCAGTGCTCCCCCACACAGCCAGCACTGTCAGTGCTCCCCACACACAGACAGCACTGTCAGTGCTCCCACCACACAGCCAGCACTGTCAGTGCTCCCCCACACAGACAGGACTGTCAGTGCTCCACCCACACAGCCAGCACTGTCAGTGCTCCACCCACACAGCCAGCACTGTCAGTGCTCCCCCCACACAGCCAGCACTGTCAGTGCTCCCACCACAAAACCAGCACTGTCAGTGCTCCCCCACACAGCCAGCACTGTCAGTGCTCCCCCCACACAGCCAGCATTGTCAGTGCTAACACCACACAGCCAGAACAGTCAGTGCTCCCAAACACAGCCCCCACTGTCAGTGCTCCCACCCCACACAACCAGCACTGTCAGTGCTCCCCCACACAGCCAGCACTGTCAGTGTTCCCCCCACACAGCCAGCACTGTCAGAGCTCCAGCCACACTGCCAGAACAGTCAGTGCTCCCCCACACAGCCAGCACTGTCAGTGCTCCCCCACACAGCCAGCACTGTCAGTGCTCCACCCCCACAGAGCCAGCACTGTCCGTGCTCCCCCACACAGTCATCACTGTCAGTGCTCCCACAACACAGCCAGCACTGTCAGTGCTCCCCGCACAGCCAGCACTGTCAGTGCTCCCCCACACAGCCAGCACTGCCAGTGCTCCCCCACAATGCCAGCACTGTCAGTGCTCCCACCACAAAGTCAGCTCTGTCAGTGCTCTGCAGACACAGCCAGCACTGTCAGTGCTCCCACCACACAGCCAGCACTGTCAGTGCTCCACCCCCACACAGCCAGCACTGTCTGTGCTCTCCCAAACAGCCAGCACTGTCAGTGCTCCCCCTCACAGCTTTCAATGTCAGTGCTCCCACCACACAGCCAGCACTGTCAGTGCTCCCCCCACACAGCCAGCACTGTCAGTGCTCCCACCACACAGCCAGCACTGTCAGTGCTCCCCCACACAGCCAGCACTGTCAGTGCTCCCCCACAGAGCCAGCACTGTCAGTGCACACCCACACAGCCAGCACTGTCAGTGCTACCCCACACAGCCAGCACTGTCAGTGCTCCCCCCCACACAGGCAGCAGTGTCAGTGCTTCCCCACACAGCCATCACTGTCAGTGCTCCCACCACACAGCCAGCACTGTCAGTGCTCCCACCACACAGCCAGCACTGTCAGTGCTCCCCCACACAGCCAGCACTGTCAGTGCTCCCACCATACAGACGGCACTGTCAGTGCTCCCACCACACAGCCAGCACTGTCAGTGCACCCCCCACACAGCCAGCACTGTCAGTGCTCCCCCACACAGCCAGCACTGTCAGTGCTCCCCACACAGCCAGCACTGTCAGTGCTCCATCCACACAGCCAGCACTGTCAGTGCTCCCACCACACAGCCAGCACTGTCAGTGCTCTCCCCACACAGCCAGCACTGTCAGTGCACCCCCCACACAGCCAGCACTGTCAGTGCTCCCCACACAGCCAGCACTGTCAGTGCTCCCCCACACAGCCAGCATTGTCAGTGCTCCCCCACACAGCCAGCACTGTCAGTGCTCCCCCAACACAGCCAGCACTGTCAGTGCTCCCACACACAGCCAGCACTGTCAGTGCTCCCCCCAACACAGCCAGCACTGTCAGTGCTCCCCCACACTGCCAGCACTGTCAGTGCTACCACACACAGCCAGCACTGTCAGTGCTCCCACCGCACAGCCAGCACTGTCAGTGCTCCCCACACACAGACAGCACTGTCGGTGCTCCCCCACACAGCCAGCACTGTCAGCTCTCCCCCACACACAGCCAGCACTGTCAGTGCTCCCCCACAGAGCCAGCACTGTCTGTGCTCCTCCCACACAGCCAGCACTGTCAGTGCTCCCACCGCACAACCAGCACTGCCAGTGCTCCCACCACACAGCCTGTACTGTTAGTGCTCCCACCGCACAGCCAGCACTCTCAGTGCTCTCACTACACAGCCAGCACGGTCACTGCTCCCCCCACACGGCCAGCACTGTCAGTGCTCCCACCGCACAGCCAGCACTGTCAGTGCTCCCCACACAGCCAGCACTGTCAGTGCTCCCACCGCACAGCCAGCAGTGCCAGTGCTCCCACCACACAGCCAGCACTGTTAGTGCTCCCACCACACAGCCAGCACTGTCAGTGCTCCCCACACACAGCCAGCACTGTCAGTGCTCCCCACACAGCCAGCACTGTCTGTGCTCCCCCACAGAGCCAGCACTGTCAGTGCTCCACCCTCACAGCCAGCACTGTCAGTGATCCCCCCACACAGCCAGCACTGTCAGTGCTCCCCCACCCAGCAAGCACTGTCAGTGCTCCCACCACCCAGTCAGCACTGTCAGTGCTCCCACCACACAGCCAGCACAGTCAGTGCTCCCACCAAACAGCCAGAACTGTCACTGCTCCCCCCACACAGCCAGCAATTTCAGTGCTCCCACCACACAGCCAGCACTGTTAGTGCTCCCCCACACAGCCAGCACTGTCAGTGCTCCCACCGCACAGCCAGCACTGCCAGTGCTCCCACCACACAGCCAGCACTGTTAGTGCTCCCCCACACAGCCAGCACTGTCAGTGCTCCCCACACACAGCCAGCACTGTCTGTGCTCCCCACACAGCCAGCACCGTCTTTGCTCCCCCACAGAGCCAGCACTGTCAGTGCTCCACCCTCACAGCCAGCACTGTCAGTGCTCCCACCACACAGCCAGCACTGTCAGTGCTCCCACCACACAGCCAGCACTGTCAGTGATCCCCACACAGCCAGCACTGTCAGTGCTCCCCCACACAGCCAGCACTGGCAGTGCTTCCCCCACACAGCCAGCACTGTCAGTGCTCCCTCACCACACAGCCAGCACTGTCAGTGCTCCCCCCACACACCCAGCACTGTCAGTGCTCCCACCACACAGCCAGCAATGCCAGTGCTCCCACCACACAGCCAGCACTGTCAGTGCTCCCACCACACAGCCAGCACTGACAGTGCTCCACCACAGAGCAAACACTGTCAGTACTCCCACCACACAGCCAGCACTGTCAGTGCTTCACCCACGCAGCCAGCACTGTCAGTGCTCCCACCACACAGCCAACACTGTCAGTGCTCCCACCACACAGCCAGCAATGCAAGTGCTCCCACCACACAGCCAGCACTGTCAGTGCTCCCACCCCACAGAGCCAACACTGTCAGTGCTCCCCTCACACAGCTAGCACTGTCAGTGCTCCCCAAACAGCCAGCACTGTCAGTGCTCCCCCCACGCAGCCAGCACTGTCAGTGCTCCAAACACACAGCCAGCACTGTCAGTGCTCCCACCACACAGCCAGCACTGTCAGTGCTCTCACCCCACACAGCCAACACTGTCAGTGCTCTCCCACACAGCCAGCACTATCAGTGCTTCCACCACACAGCGAGCACTGTCAGTTCTCCCCCCACACAACCAGCACTGTCAGTGCTCCCTGCACACAGCCAGCACTGTCAGTGCTCCCCACACAGCCAGCAATGTCAGTGCTCCCCTACACAGCCAGCACTGTCAGTGCTCCACCCACAGAGCTAGCACTGTCAGTGCTCCCCCACACAGCAAGCACCGTCAGTGCTCCACCCTCACAGACAGCACTGTCAGTGCTCCCACCACACAGCCAGCACTTTCAGTGCTTCCCCACATAGCCAGCACTGTCCGTGCTCCCACTACATAGCCAGCACTGTCAGTGCTCCCACCACACAGCCAGCACTGCCAGTGCTCCCACCACACAACCAGCACTGTCAGTGCTCCCCCCACACAGCCAGCACTGTCAGTGCTCTCCCCACACAGCCAGCACTGTTAGTGCTCCCACCACACAGCCAGCACTGTCAGTGCTCCCACCATACAGACGGCACTGTCAGTGCTCCCACCACACAGCCAGCACTGTCACTGCTCCCACCACAGAGCCAGCACTGTCAGTGCTCCCACCACACAGCCAGCACTGTCAGTGCTCCCCCACACAGCCAGCACTGTCAGTGCTCCCACCACACAGCCAGACCTGTCAGTGCTCCCACCACACAGCCAGCACTGGCAGTGCTCCCACCACACAGCCAGACCTGTCAGTGCTCCCACCACACAGCCAGCACCGTCAGAGCTCCCACCACACAGCCAGCACTGTCAGTGCTCCCACCACACAGCCAGCACTGTCAGTGCTCCCACCACACAGCCAGAACTGTCAGTGCTGCCCCACACAACCAGCACTGTCAGTGCTCCCACCACACAGCCAGAACTGTCAGTGCTGCCCCACACAGCCAGCACTGTCAGTGATCCCCACACAGCCAGCACTGTCAGTGCTCCCCCACACAGCCAGCACTGGCAGTGCTTCCCCCACACAGCCAGCACTGTCAGTGCTCCCTCACCACACAGCCAGCACTGTCAGTGCTCCCCCCACACACCCAGCACTGTCAGTGCTCCCACCACACAGCCAGCAATGCCAGTGCTCCCACCACACAGCCAGCACTGTCAGTGCTCCCACCACACAGCCAGCACTGACAGTGCTCCACCACAGAGCAAAGACTGTCAGTACTCCCACCACACAGCCAGCACTGTCAGTGCTTCACCCACGCAGCCAGCACTGTCAGTGCTCCCACCACACAGCCAACACTGTCAGTGCTCCCACCACACAGCCAGCAATGCAAGTGCTCCGACCACACAGCCAGCACTGTCAGTGCTCCCACCCCACAGAGCCAACACTGTCAGTGCTCCCCTCACACAGCTAGCACTGTCAGTGCTCCCCAAACAGCCAGCACTGTCAGTGCTGCCCCCACGCATCCAGCACTGTCAGTGCTCCAAACACACAGCCAGCACTGTCAGTGCTCCCACCACACAGCCAGCACTGTCAGTGCTCTCACCCCACACAGCCAACACTGTCAGTGCTCTCCCACACAGCCAGCACTATCAGTGCTTCCACCACACAGCGAGCACTGTCAGTTCTCCCCCCACACAACCAGCACTGTCAGTGCTCCCTGCACACAGCCAGCACTGTCAGTGCTCCCCACACAGCCAGCAATGTCAGTGCTCCCCTACACAGCCAGCACTGTCAGTGCTCCACCCACAGAGCTAGCACTGTCAGTGCTCCCCCACACAGCAAGCACCGTCAGTGCTCCACCCTCACAGACAGCACTGTCAGTGCTCCCACCACACAGCCAGCACTTTCAGTGCTCCCCCACATAGCCAGCACTGTCCGTGCTCCCACTACATAGCCAGCACTGTCAGTGCTCCCACCACACAGCCAGCACTGCCAGTGCTACCACCACACAGCCAGCACTGCCAGTGCTCCCACCCACACAGCCAGCACTGTCAGTGCTACCACCACACAGCCAGCACTGCCAGTGCTCCCACCACACAGCCAGCACTGTTAGTGCTCCCCCACACAGCCAGCACTGTCAGTGCTCCCCACACACAGCCAGCACTGTCTGTGCTCCCCACACAGCCAGCACCGTCTGTGCTCCCCCACAGAGCCAGCACTGTCAGTGCTCCACCCTCACAGCCAGCACTGTCAGTGCTCCCACCACACAGCCAGCACTGTCAGTGCTCCCACCACACAGCCAGCACTGTCAGTGCTCCCACCACACAGCCAGAACTGTCAGTGCTGCCTCACACAGCCAGCACTGTCAGTGATCCCCACACAGCCAGCACTGTCAGTGCTCCCCCACACAGCCAGCACTGGCAGTGCTTCCCCCACACAGCCAGCACTGTCAGTGCTCCCTCACCACACAGCCAGCACTGTCAGTGCTCCCCCCACACACCCAGCACTGTCAGTGCTCCCACCACACAGCCAGCAATGCCAGTGCTCCCACCACACAGCCAGCACTGTCAGTGCTCCCACCACACAGCCAGCACTGACAGTGCTCCACCACAGAGCAAACACTGTCAGTACTCCCACCACACAGCCAGCACTGTCAGTGCTTCACCCACGCAGCCAGCACTGTCAGTGCTCCCACCACACAGCCAACACTGTCAGTGCTCCCACCACACAGCCAGCAATGCAAGTGCTCCCACCACACAGCCAGCACTGTCAGTGCTCCCACCCCACAGAGCCGACACTGTCAGTGCTCCCCTCACACAGCTAGCACTGTCAGTGCTCCCCAACAGCCAGCACTGTCAGTGCTCCCCCCACACAGCCAGCACTGTCAGTGCTCCCACCACACAGCCAGCACTGTCAGTGCTCCCACCACACAGCCAGCACTGTCAGTGCTCTCACCCCACACAGCCAACACTGTCAGTGCTCTCCCACACAGCCAGCACTATCAGTGCTTCCACCACACAGCGAGCACTGTCAGTTCTCCCCCCACACAACCAGCACTGTCAGTGCTCCCTGCACACAGCCAGCACTGTCAGTGCTCCCCACACAGCCAGCAATGTCAGTGCTCCCCTACACAGCCAGCACTGTCAGTGCTCCACCCACAGAGCTAGCACTGTCAGTGCTCCCCCACACAGCAAGCACCGTCAGTGCTCCACCCTCACAGACAGCACTGTCAGTGCTCCCACCACACAGCCAGCACTTTCAGTGCTCCCCCACATAGCCAGCACTGTCCGTGCTCCCACTACATAGCCAGCACTGTCAGTGCTCCCACCACACAGCCAGCACTGCCAGTGCTCCCACCACACAACCAGCACGGTCAGTGCTCCCCCCACACAGCCAGCACTGTCAGTGCTCTCCCCACACAGCCAGCACTGTTAGTGCTCCCACCACACAGCCAGCACTGTCAGTGCTCCCACCATACAGACGGCACTGTCAGTGCTCCCACCACTCAGCCAGCACTGTCACTGCTCCCACCACAGAGCCAGCACTGTCAGTGCTCCCACCACACAGCCAGCACTGTCAGTGCTCCCCCACACAGCCAGCACTGTCAGTGCTCCCACCACACAGCCAGACCTGTCAGTGCTCCCACCACACAGCCAGCACTGGCAGTGCTCCCACCACACAGCCAGACCTGTCAGTGCTCCCACCACACAGCCAGCACCGTCAGAGCTCCCACCACACAGCCAGCACTGTCAGTGCTCCCACCACACAGCCAGCACTGTCAGTGCTCCCACCACACAGCCAGAACTGTCAGTGCTGCCCCACACAGCCAGCACTGTCAGTGCTCCCACCACACAGCCAGAACTGTCAGTGCTGCCCCACACAGCCAGCACTGTCAGTGATCCCCACACAGCCAGCACTGTCAGTGCTCCCCCACACAGCCAGCACTGGCAGTGCTTCCCCCACACAGCCAGCACTGTCAGTGCTCCCTCACCACACAGCCAGCACTGTCAGTGCTCCCCCCACACACCCAGCACTGTCAGTGCTCCCACCACACAGCCAGCAATGCCAGTGCTCCCACCACACAGCCAGCACTGTCAGTGCTCCCACCACACAGCCAGCACTGACAGTGCTCCACCACAGAGCAAACACTGTCAGTACTCCCACCACACAGCCAGCACTGTCAGTGCTTCACCCACGCAGCCAGCACTGTCAGTGCTCCCACCACACAGCCAACACTGTCAGTGCTCCCACCACACAGCCAGCAATGCAAGTGCTCCGACCACACAGCCAGCACTGTCAGTGCTCCCACCCCACAGAGCCAACACTGTCAGTGCTCCCCTCACACAGCTAGCACTGTCAGTGCTCCCCAAACAGCCAGCACTGTCAGTGCTGCCCCCACGCATCCAGCACTGTCAGTGCTCCAAACACACAGCCAGCACTGTCAGTGCTCCCACCACACAGCCAGCACTGTCAGTACTCTCACCCCACACAGCCAACACTGTCAGTGCTCTCCCACACAGCCAGCACTATCAGTGCTTCCACCACACAGCGAGCACTGTCAGTTCTCCCCCCACACAACCAGCACTGTCAGTGCTCCCTGCACACAGCCAGCACTGTCAGTGCTCCCCACACAGCCAGCAATGTCAGTGCTCCCCTACACAGCCAGCACTGTCAGTGCTCCACCCACAGAGCTAGCACTGTCAGTGCTCCCCCACACAGCAAGCACCGTCAGTGCTCCACCCTCACAGACAGCACTGTCAGTGCTCCCACCACACAGCCAGCACTGACAGTGCTCCACCACAGAGCAAACACTGTCAGTACTCCCACCACACAGCCAGCACTGTCAGTGCTTCACCCACGCAGCCAGCACTGTCAGTGCTCCCACCACACAGCCAACACTGTCAGTGCTCCCACCACACAGCCAGCAATGCAAGTGCTCCGACCACACAGCCAGCACTGTCAGTGCTCCCACCCCACAGAGCCAACACTGTCAGTGCTCCCCTCACACAGCTAGCACTGTCAGTGCTCCCCAAACAGCCAGCACTGTCAGTGCTGCCCCCACGCATCCAGCACTGTCAGTGCTCCAAACACACAGCCAGCACTGTCAGTGCTCCCACCACACAGCCAGCACTGTCAGTGCTCTCACCCCACACAGCCAACACTGTCAGTGCTCTCCCACACAGCCAGCACTATCAGTGCTTCCACCACACAGCGAGCACTGTCAGTTCTCCCCGAACACAACCAGCACTGTCAGTGCTCCCTGCACACAGCCAGCACTGTCAGTGCTCCCCACACAGCCAGCAATGTCAGTGCTCCCCTACACAGCCAGCACTGTCAGTGCTCCACCCACAGAGCTAGCACTGTCAGTGCTCCCCCACACAGCAAGCACCGTCAGTGCTCCACCCTCACAGACAGCACTGTCAGTGCTCCCACCACACAGCCAGCACTTTCAGTGCTCCCCCACATAGCCAGCACTGTCCGTGCTCCCACTACATAGCCAGCACTGTCAGTGCTCCCACCACACAGCCAGCACTGCCAGTGCTCCCACCAGACAGCCAGTACTGTCAGTGCTCCCCCCACACAGCCAGCACTGTCAGTGCTCTCCCCACACAGCCAGCACTGTTAGTGCTCCCACCACACAGCCAGCACTGTCAGTGCTCCCACCATACAGACGGCACTGTCAGTGCTCCCACCACACAGCCAGCACTGTCACTGCTCCCCCAACAGAGCCAGCACTGTCAGTGCTCCCACCACACAGCCAGCACTGTCAGTGCTCCCCCACACAGCCAGCACTGTCAGTGCTCCCACCACACAGCCAGACCTGTCAGTGCTCCCACCACACAGCCAGCACTGTCAGTGCTCCCACCACACAGCCAGACCTGTCAGTGCTCCCACCACACAGCCAGCACCGTCAGAGCTCCCACCACATAGCCAGCACTGTCAGTGCTCCCCCACACAGCCAGCACTGTCAGTGCTCCCCCACACAGCCAGCACTGTCAGTGCTCCCCCACACAGCCAGCACTGCCAGTGCTCCCACCCACACAGCCAGCACTGTCAGTGCTACCACCACACAGCCAGCACTGCCAGTGCTCCCACCACACATCCAGCACTGTAAGTGCTCCCCCACACAGCCAGCACTGTCAGTGCTCCCACCACACAGCCAGCACTGCCAGTGCTCCCACCACACATCCAGCACTGTAAGTGCTCCCCCACACAGCCAGCACTGTCAGTGCCCCCACCACACAGCCAGCACTGTCAGTGCTCCCACCACACAGCCAGCACTGCCAGTGCTCCTCCACAAATACAGCACTGTCAGTGCTACCCCCACACAGCCAGCACTGTCAGTGCTCCCCACACAGCCAGGACTGTCAGTGCTCCACCCACACAGCCAGCACTGCCAGTGCTCCCCACACACAGCCAGCACTGTCTGTGCTCCCCACACAGCCAGCACTGTCTGTGCTCCCCCACAGAGCCAGCACTGTCAGTGCTCCACCCTCACAGCCAGCACTGTCAGTGCTCCCACCACACAGCCAGCACTGTCAGTGCTCCCACCACACAGCCAGCACTGTCAGTGCTCCCACCACACAGACGGCACTGTCAGTGCTGCCCCACACAGCCAGCACTGTCAGTGCTCCCCACACAGCCAGCACTGTCAGTGCTCCCCCACACAGCCAGCACTGTCAGTGCTTCCCCCACACAGCCAGCACTGTCAGTGCTCCCTCAGCACACAGCCAGCACTGTCAGTGCTCCCCCCACACACCCAGCACTGTCAGTGCTCCCACCACACAGCCAGCAATGCCAGTGCTCCCACCACACAGCCAGCACTGTCAGTGCTCCCACCACACAGCCAGCACTGACAGTGCTACACCACAGAGCCAACACTGTCAGTACTCCCACCACACAGCCAGCACTGTCAGTGCTCCCCCCACGCAGCCAGCACTGTCAGTGCTCCCACCACACAGCCAACACTGTCAGTGCTCCCACCACACAGCCAGCACTGTCAGTGCTCCCACCCCACAGAGCCAACACTGTCAGTGCTCCCCTCACACAGCTAGCACTGTCAGTGCTCCCCAAACAGCCAGCACTGTCAGTGCTCCCCCCACGCAGCCAGCACTGTCAGTGCTCTCACCACACAGCCAGCACTGTCAGTGCTCCCACCACACAGCCAGCAATGCAAGTGCTCCCACCACACAGCCAGCACTGTCAGTGCTCTCACCCCACACAGCCAACACTGTCAGTGCTCTCCCACATTACCAGCACTATCAGTGCTCCCACCACACAGCGAGCACTGTCAGTGCTCCACCCTCACAGCCAGCACTGTCAGTGATCCCCCCACACAGCCAGCACTGTCAGTGCTCCCCCACCCAGCAAGCACTGTCAGTGCTCCCACCACCCAGTCAGCACTGTCAGTGCTCCCACCACACAGCCAGCACAGTCAGTGCTCCCACCAAACAGCCAGAACTGTCACTGCTCCCCCCACACAGCCAGCAATTTCAGTGCTCCCACCACACAGCCAGCACTGTTAGTGCTCCCCCACACAGCTAGCACTGTTAGTGCTCCCCCACACAGCCAGCACAGTCAGTGCTCCCACCGCACAGCCAGCACTGCCAGTGTTCCCACCACACAGCCAGCACTGTTAGTGCTCCCCCACACAGCCAGCACTGTCAGTGCTCCCCACACACAGCCAGCACTGTCTGTGCTCCCCACACAGCCAGCACCGTCTGTGCTCCCCCACAGAGCCAGCACTGTCAGTGCTCCACCCTCACAGCCAGCACTGTCAGTGCTCCCACCGCACAGCCAGCACTGTCAGTGCTCCCACCACACAGCCAGCACTGTCAGTGCTCCCACCACACAGCCAGAACTGTCAGTGCTGCCCCACACAGCCAGCACTGTCAGTGATCCCCACACAGCCAGCACTGTCAGTGCTCCCCCCACACACCCAGCACTGTCAGTGCTCCCACCACACAGCCAGCAATGCCAGTGCTCCCACCACACAGCCAGCACTGTCAGTGCTCCCACCACACAGCCAGCACTGACAGTGCTCCACCACAGAGCCAACACTGTCAGTACTCCCACCACACAGCCAGCACTGTCAGTGCTTCACCCACGCAGCCAGCACTGTCAGTGCTCCCACCACACAGCCAACACTGTCAGTGCTCCCACCACACAGCCAGCAATGCAAGTGCTCCCACCACACAGCCAGCACTGTCAGTGCTCCCACCCCACAGAGCCAACACTGTCAGTGCTCCCCTCACACAGCTAGCACTGTCAGTGCTCCCCAAACAGCCAGCACTGTCAGTGCTCCCCCCACGCAGCCAGCACTGTCAGTGCTCCAAACACACAGCCAGCACTGTCAGTGCTCCCACCACACAGCCAGCACTGTCAGTGCTCTCACCCCACACAGCCAACACTGTCAGTGCTCTCCCACACAGCCAGCACTATCAGTGCTTCCACCACACAGCGAGCACTGTCAGTTCTCCCCCCACACAAGCAGCACTGTCAGTGCTCCCTGCACACAGCCAGCACTGTCAGTGCTCCCCACACAGCCAGCAATGTCAGTGCTCCCCTACACAGCCAGCACTGTCAGTGCTCCACCCACAGAGCTAGCACTGTCAGTGCTCCCCCACACAGCAAGCACCGTCAGTGCTCCACCCTCACAGACAGCACTGTCAGTCCTCCCACCACACAGCCAGCACTTTCAGTGCTCCCCCACATAGCCAGCACTGTCCGTGCTCCCACTACATAGCAAGCACTGTCAGTGCTCCCACCACACAGCCAGCACTGCCAGTGCTCCCACCACACAGCCAGCACTGTCAGTGCTCCCCCCACACAGCCAGCACTGTCAGTGCTCTCCCCACACAGCCAGCACTGTTAGTGCTCCCACCACACAGCCAGCACTGTCAGTGCTCCCACCATACAGACGGCACTGTCAGTGCTCCCACCACACAGCCAGCACTGTCACTGCTCCCACCACAGAGCCAGCACTGTCAGTGCTCCCACCACACAGCCAGCACTGTCAGTGCTCCCCCACACAGCCAGCACTGTCAGTGCTCCCACCACACAGCCAGACCTGTCAGTGCTCCCACCACACAGCCAGCACTGTCAGTGCTCCCACCACACAGCCAGACCTGTCAGTGCTCCCACCACACAGCCAGCACCGTCAGAGCTCCCACCACACAGCCAGCACTGTCAGTGCTCCCCCACACAGCCAGCACTGTCAGTGCTCCCCCACACAGCCAGCACTGTCAGTGCTCCCACCCACACAGCCAGCACTGTCAGTGCTACCACCACACAGCCAGCACTGCCAGTGCTCCCACCACACATCCAGCACTGGAAGTGCTCCCCCACACAGCCAGCACTGTCAGTGCTCCCACCACACAGCCAGCACTGCCAGTGCTCCCACCACACATCCAGCACTGTAAGTGCTCCCCCACACAGCCAGCACTGTCAGTGCCCCCACCACACAGCCAGCACTGTCAGTGCTCCCCATACAGCCAGCACTGCCAGTGCTCCCCCACAAATACAGCACTGTCAGTGCTACCCCAACACAGCCAGCACTGTCAGTGCTCCCCACACAGCCAGGACTGTCAGTGCTCCACCCACACAGCCAGCACTGCCAGTGCTCCCCACACACAGCCAGCACTGTCTGTGCTCCCCACACAGCCAGCACTGTCTGTGCTCCCCCACAGAGCCAGCACTGTCAGTGCTCCACCCTCACAGCCAGCACTGTCAGTGCTCCCACCACACAGCCAGCACTGTCAGTGCTCCCACCACACAGCCAGCACTGTCAGTGCTCCCACCACACAGACGGCACTGTCAGTGCTGCCCCACACAGCCAGCACTGTCAGTGCTCCCCACACAGCCAGCACTGTCAGTGCTCCCCCACACAGCCAGCACTGTCAGTGCTTCCCCCACACAGCCAGCACTGTCAGTGCTCCCTCAGCACACAGCCAGCACTGTCAGTGCTCCCCCCACACACCCAGCACTGTCAGTGCTCCCACCACACAGCCAGCAATGCCAGTGCTCCCACCACACAGCCAGCACTGTCAGTGCTCCCACCACACAGCCAGCACTGACAGTGCTACACCACAGAGCCAACACTGTCAGTACTCCCACCACAGAGCCAGCACTGTCAGTGCTCCCCCCACGCAGCCAGCACTGTCAGTGCCCCCACCACACAGCCAACACTGTCAGTGCTCCCACCACACAGCCAGCACTGTCAGTGCTCCCACCCCACAGAGCCAACACTGTCAGTGCTCCCCTCACACAGCTAGCACTGTCAGTGCTCCCCAAACAGCCAGCACTGTCAGTGCTCCCCCCACGCAGCCAGCACTGTCAGTGCTCTCACCACACAGCCAGCACTGTCAGTGCTCCCACCACACAGCCAGCAATGCAAGTGCTCCCACCACACAGCCAGCACTGTCAGTGCTCTCACCCCGCACAGCCAACACTGTCAGTGCTCTCCCACACAGCCAGCACTATCAGTGCTCCCACCACACAGCGAGCACTGTCAGTGCTCCCCCCACACAACCAGCACTGTCAGTGCTCCCTCCACACAGCCAGCACTGTCAGTGCTCCACACACAGCCAGCACTGTCAGTGCTCCCCTACACAGCCAGCACTGTTTGTGCTTCCACCCAACACAGCAAGCACTGTCAGTGCTCCCCCCACACAGCCAGCACTGCCAGTGCTCCCACCACACAGCCAGCACTGTCAGTACTCCCACCACACAGCCAGCACTGTCAGTGCCCCCACACCACTCAGCCAGCACTATCAGTGCTCCCCACAGCCAGCACTGCCAGTTCTCCACCCACAGAGCTAGCACTGTCAGTGCTCCCCCACACAGCCAGCACCGTCAGTGCTCCACCCTCACAGACAGCACTGTCAGTGCTCCCACCACACAGCCAGCACTTTCAGTGCTCCCCCACAGAGCCAGCACTGTCCGTGCTCCCACTACTTAGCCAGCACTGTCAGTGCTCCCACCACACAGCCAGCACTGCCAGTGCTCCCACCACACAGCCAGCACTGTCAGTGCTCCCCCCACACAGCCAGCACTGTCAGCGCTCTCCCCACACAGCCAGCACTGTTAGTGCTCCCACCACACAGCCAGCACTGTCAGTGCTCCCACCATACAGACGGCACTGTCAGTGCTCCCACCACACAGCCAGCACTGTCAGTGCTCCCACCACACAGCCAGCACTGTCAGTGCTCCCACCACACAGCCAGCACTTTCAGTGCTCCCCCACACAGCCAGCACTGTCAGTGCTTCCACACATACAGCCAGCACTGTCAGTGCTCCCACCACACAGCCAGCACTGTCAGTGCTCTCCCCACACAGCCAGCACTGTCAGTGCTCCCCCCACACAGCCAGCACTGTCAGTGCTCCCCCCACACAGCCAGCACTGTCCGTGCTCCCCACACAGCCAGCACTGCCAGTGCTCTCCCACACAGCCAGCACTATCAGTGCTCCCCACACAGCCAGCACTGTCAGTGCTCCAACCACACAGCCAGCACTGTCAGTGCTCCCCCACACAGCCAGCACTGTCAGTGCTCCCCCACATAGGCAGCACTGTCAGTGCTCCCCACACAGCCAGCACTGTCAGTGCTCCCCTCACAGCCAGCACTGCCAGTGCTCTCCCACACAGCCAGCACTGTCAGTGCTCCCACCACACAGCCAGACCTGTTAGTGCTCCCACCACACAGCCAGCACTGTCAGTGCTCCCACCACACAGCCAGACCTGTCAGTGCTCCCACCACACAGCCAGCACCGTCAGAGCTCCCACCACACAGCCAGCACTGTCAGTGCTCCCCCACACAGCCAGCACTGTCAGTGCTCCCCCACACAGCCAGCACTGTCAGTGCTCCCCCACACAGCCAGCACTGTCAGTGCTCCCACCCACACAGCCAGCACTGTCAGTGCTACCACCACACAGCCAGCACTGCCAGTGCTCCCACCACACATCCAGCACTGTAAGTGCTCCCCCACACAGCCAGCACTGTCAGTGCTCCCACCACACAGCCAGCACTGCCAGTGCTCCCACCACACATCCAGCACTGTAAGTGCTCCCCACACAGCCAGGACTGTCAGTGCTCCACCCACACAGCCAGCACTGCCAGTGCTCCCCACACACAGCCAGCACTGTCTGTGCTCCCCACACAGCCAGCACTGTCTGTGCTCCCCCACAGAGCCAGCACTGTCAGTGCTCCACCCTCACAGCCAGCACTGTCAGTGCTCCCACCACACAGCCAGCACTGTCAGTGCTCCCACCACACAGCCAGCACTGTCAGTGCTCCCACCACACAGACGGCACTGTCAGTGCTGCCCCACACAGCCAGCACTGGCAGTGCTCCCCACACAGCCAGCACTGTCAGTGCTCCCCCACACAGCCAGCACTGTCAGTGCTTCCCCCACACAGCCAGCACTGTCAGTGCTCCCTCAGCACACAGCCAGCACTGTCAGTGCTCCCCCCACACACCCAGCACTGTCAGTGCTCCCACCACACAGCCAGCAATGCCAGTGCTCCCACCACACAGCCAGCACTGTCAGTGCTCCCACCACACAGCCAGCACTGACAGTGCTACACCACAGAGCCAACACTGTCAGTACTCCCACCACACAGCCAGCACTGTCAGTGCTCCCCCCACGCAGCCAGCACTGTCAGTGCTCCCACCACACAGCCAACACTGTCAGTGCTCCCACCACACAGCCAGCACTGTCAGTGCTCCCACCCCACAGAGCCAACACTGTCAGTGCTCCCCTCATACAGCTAGCACTGTCAGTGCTCCCCAAACAGCCAGCACTGTCAGTGCTCCCCCCACGCAGCCAGCACTGTCAGTGCTCTCACCACACAGCCAGCACTGTCAGTGCTCCCACCACACAGCCAGCAATGCAAGTGCTCCCACCACACAGCCAGCACTGTCAGTGCTCTCACCCCACACAGCCAACACTGTCAGTGCTCTCCCACACAGCCAGCACTATCAGTGCTCCCACCACACAGCGAGCACTGTCAGTGCTCCACCCTCACAGCCAGCACTGTCAGTGATCCCCCACACAGCCAGCACTGTCAGTGCTCCCCCACCCAGCAAGCACTGTCAGTGCTCCCACCACCCAGTCAGCACTGTCAGTGCTCCCACCACACAGCCAGCACAGTCAGTGCTCCCACCAAACAGCCAGAACTGTCACTGCTCCCCCCACACAGCCAGCAATTTCAGTGCTCCCACCACACAGCCAGCACTGTTAGTGCTCCCCCATACAGCTAGCACTGTTAGTGCTCCCCCACACAGCCAGCACTGTCAGTGCTCCCACCGCACAGCCAGCACTGCCAGTGCTCCCACCACACAGCCAGCACTGTTAGTGCTCCCCCACACAGCCAGCACTGTCAGTGCTCCCCACACACAGCCAGCACTGTCTGTGCTCCCCACACAGCCAGCACCGTCTGTGCTCCCCCACAGAGCCAGCACTGTCAGTGCTCCACCCTCACAGCCAGCACTGTCAGTGCTCCCACCGCACAGCCAGCACTGTCAGTTCTCCCACCACACAGCCAGCACTGTCAGTGCTCCCACCACACAGCCAGAACTGTCAGTGCTGCCCCACACAGCCAGCACTGTCAGTGATCCCCACACAGCCAGCACTGTCAGTGCTCCCCCACACAGCCAGCACTGGCAGTGCTTCCCCCACACAGCCAGCACTGTCAGTGCTCCCTCACCACACAGCCAGCACTGTCAGTGCTCCCCCCACACACCCAGCACTGTCAGTGCTCCCACCACACAGCCAGCAATGCCAGTGCTCCCACCACACAGCCAGCACTGTCAGTGCTCCCACCACACAGCCAGCACTGACAGTGCTCCACCACAGAGCCAACACTGTCAGTACTCCCACCACACAGCCAGCACTGTCAGTGCTTCACCCACGCAGCCAGCACTGTCAGTGCTCCCACCACACAGCCAACACTGTCAGTGCTCCCACCACACAGCCAGCAATGCAAGTGCTCCCACCACACAGCCAGCACTGTCAGTGCTCCCACCCCACAGAGCCAACACTGTCAGTGCTCCCCTCACACAGCTAGCACTGTCAGTGCTCCCCAAACAGCCAGCACTGTCAGTGCTCCCCCCACGCAGCCAGCACTGTCAGTGCTCCAAACACACAGCCAGCACTGTCAGTGCTCCCACCACACAGCCAGCACTGTCAGTGCTCTCACCCCACACAGCCAACACTGTCAGTGCTCTCCCACACAGCCAGCACTATCAGTGCTTCCACCACACAGCGAGCACTGTCAGTTCTCCCCCCACACAAGCAGCACTGTCAGTGCTCCCTGCACACAGCCAGCACTGTCAGTGCTCCCCACACAGCCAGCAATGTCAGTGCACCCCTACACAGCCAGCACTGTCAGTGCTCCACCCACAGAGCTAGCACTGTCAGTGCTCCCCCACACAGCAAGCACCGTCAGTGCTCCACCCTCACAGACAGCACTGTCAGTGCTCCCACCACACAGCCAGCACTTTCAGTGCTCCCCCACATAGCCAGCACTGTCCGTGCTCCCACTACATAGCCAGCACTGTCAGTGCTCCCACCACACAGCCAGCACTGCCAGTGCTCCCACCACACAGCCAGCACTGTCAGTGCTCCCCCCACACAGCCAGCACTGTCAGTGCTCTCCCCACACAGCCAGCACTGTTAGTGCTCCCACCACACAGCCAGCACTGTCAGTGCTCCCACCATACAGACGGCACTGTCAGTGCTCCCACCACACAGCCAGACCTGTCAGTGCTCCCACCACACAGCCAGCACTGTCAGTGCTCCCACCACACAGCCAGACCTGTCAGTGCTCCCACCACACAGCCAGCACCGTCAGAGCTCCCACCACACAGCCAGCACTGTCAGTGCTCCTCCACACAGCCAGCACTGTCAGTGCTCCCCCACACAGCCAGCACTGTCAGTGCTCCCCCACACAGCCAGCACTGTCAGTGCTCCCACCCACACAGCCAGCACTGTCAGTGCTACCACCACACAGCCAGCACTGCCAGTGCTCCCACCACACAGCCAGCACTGTCAGTGCTCCCACCGCACAGCCAACACTGCCAGTGCTCCCACCACACAGCCAGCACTGTTAGTGCTCCCCCACACAGCCAGCACTGTCAGTGCTCCCCACACACAGCCAGCACTGTCTGTGCTCCCCACACAGCCAGCACCGTCTGTGCTCCCCCACAGAGCCAGCACTGTCAGTGCTCCACCCTCACAGCCAGCACTGTCAGTGCTCCCACCGCACAGGCAGCACTGTCAGTGCTCCCACCACACAGCCAGCACTGTCAGTGCTCCCACCACACAGCCAGAACTGTCAGTGCTGCCCCACACAGCCAGCACTGTCAGTGATCCCCACACAGCCAGCACTGTCAGTGCTCCCCCACACAGCCAGCACTGGCAGTGCTTCCCCCACACAGCCAGCACTGTCAGTGCTCCCTCACCACACAGCCAGCACTGTCAGTGCTCCCCCCACACACCCAGCACTGTCAGTGCTCCCACCACACAGCCAGCAATGCCAGTGCTCCCACCACACAGCCAGCACTGTCAGTGCTCCCACCACACAGCCAGCACTGACAGTGCTCCACCACAGAGCCAACACTGTCAGTACTCCCACCACACAGCCAGCACTGTCAGTGCTTCACCCACGCAGCCAGCACTGTCAGTGCTCCCCAAACAGCCAGCACTGTCAGTGCTCCCCCCACGCAGCCAGCACTGTCAGTGCTCCAAACACACAGCCAGCAATGCAAGTGCTCCCACCACACAGCCAGCACTGTCAGTGCTCCCACCCCACAGAGCCAACACTGTCAGTGCTCCCCTCACACAGCTAGCACTGTCAGTGCTCCCCAAACAGCCAGCACTGTCAGTGCTCCCCCCACGCAGCCAGCACTGTCAGTGCTCCAAACACACAGCCAGCACTGTCAGTGCTCCCACCACACAGCCAGCACTGTCAGTGCTCTCACCCCACACAGCCAACACTGTCAGTGCTCTCCCACACAGCCAGCACTATCAGTGCTTCCACCACACAGCGAGCACTGTCAGTTCTCCCCCCACACAAGCAGCACTGTCAGTGCTCCCTGCACACAGCCAGCACTGTCAGTGCTCCCCACACAGCCAGCAATGTCAGTGCTCCCCTACACAGCCAGCACTGTCAGTGCTCCACCCACAGAGCTAGCACTGTCAGTGCTCCCCCACACAGCAAGCACCGTCAGTGCTCCACCCTCACAGACAGCACTGTCAGTGCTCCCACCACACAGCCAGCACTTTCAGTGCTCCCCCACATAGCCAGCACTGTCCGTGCTCCCACTACATAGCCAGCACTGTCAGTGCTCCCACCACACAGCCAGCACTGCCAGTGCTCCCACCACACAGCCAGCACTGTCAGTGCTCCCCCCACACAGCCAGCACTGTCAGTGCTCTCCCCACACAGCCAGCACTGTTAGTGCTCCCACCACACAGCCAGCACTGTCAGTGCTCCCACCATACAGACGGCACTGTCAGTGCTCCCACCACACAGCCAGCACTGTCACTGCTCCCACCACAGAGCCAGCACTGTCAGTGCTCCCACCACACAGCCAGCACTGTCAGTGCTCCCCCACACAGTCAGCACTGTTAGTGCTCCCACCACACAGCCAGACCTGTCAGTGCTCCCACCACACAGCCAGCACTGTCAGTGCTCCCACCACACAGCCAGACCTGTCAGTGCTCCCACCACACAGCCAGCACCGTCAGAGCTCCCACCACACAGCCAGCACTGTCAGTGCTCCCCCACACAGCCAGCACTGTCAGTGCTCCCCCACACAGCCAGCACTGTCAGTGCTCCCCCACACAGCCAGCACTGTCAGTGCTCCCACCCACACAGCCAGCACTGTCAGTGCTACCACCACACAGCCAGCACTGCCAGTGCTACCACCACACAGCCAGCACTGCCAGTGCTCCCACCACACATCCAGCACTGTAAGTGCTCCCCCACACAGCCAGCACTGTCAGTGCTCCCACCACACAGCCAGCACTGCCAGTGCTCCCACCACACATCCAGCAGTGTAAGTGCTCCCCCACACAGCCAGCACTGTCAGTGCCCCCACCACACAGCCAGCACTGTCAGTGCTCCCCATACAGCCAGCACTGCCAGTGCTCCCCCACAAATACAGCACTGTCAGTGCTACCCCCACACAGCCAGCACTGTCAGTGCTCCCCACACAGCCAGGACTGTCAGTGCTCCACCCACAGAGCCAGCACTGCCAGTGCTCCCCACACACAGCCAGCAATGTCTGTGCTCCCCACACAGCCAGGACTATCTGTGCTCCCCCACAGAGCCAGCACTGTCAGTGCTCCACCCTCACAGCCAGCACTGTCAGTGCTCCCACCAGACAGCCAGCACTGTCAGTGCTCCCACCACACAGCCAGCACTGTCAGTGCTCCCACCACACAGACGGCACTGTCAGTGCTGCCCCACACAGCCAGCACTGTCAGTGCTCCCCACACAGCCAGCACTGTCAGTGCTCCCCCACACAGCCAGCACTGTCAGTGCTTCCCCCACACAGCCAGCACTGTCAGTGCTCCCTCAGCACACAGCCAGCACTGTCAGTGCTCCCCCCACACACCCAGCACTGTCAGTGCTCCCACCACACAGCCAGCAATGCCAGTGCTCCCACCACACAGCCAGCACTGTCAGTGCTCCCACCACACAGCCAGCACTGACAGTGCTACACCACAGAGCCAACACTGTCAGTACTCCCACCACAAAGCCAGCACTGTCAGTGCTCCCCCCACGCAGCCAGCACTGTCAGTGCTCCCACCACACAGCCAACACTGTCAGTGCTCCCACCACACAGCCAGCACTGTCAGTGCTCCCACCCCACAGAGCCAACACTGTCAGTGCTCCCCTCACACAGCTAGCACTGTCAGTGCTCCCCAAACAGCCAGCACTGTCAGTGCTCCCCCCACGCAGCCAGCACTGTCAGTGCTCTCACCACACAGCCAGCACTGTCAGTGCTCCCACCACACAGCCAGCAATGCAAGTGCTCCCACCACACAGCCAGCACTGTCAGTGCTCTCACCCCACACAGCCAACACTGTCAGTGCTCTCCCACACAGCCAGCACTATCAGTGCTCCCACCACACAGCGAGCACTGTCAGTGCTCCCCCCACACAACCAGCACTGTCAGTGCTCCCTCCACACAGCCAGCACTGTCAGTGCTCCCCACACAGCCAGCACTGTCAGTGCTCCCCTACACAGCCAGCACTGTTTGTGCTTCCACCCAACACAGCAAGCACTGTCAGTGCTCCCCCCACACAGCCAGCACTGCCAGTGCTCCCACCACACAGCCAGCACTGTCAGTACTCCCACCACACAGCCAGCACTGTCAGTGCCCCCACACCACTTAGCCAGCACTATCAGGGCTCCCCACAGCCAGCACTGCCAGTTCTCCACCCACAGAGCTAGCACTGTCAGTGCTCCCCCACACAGCCAGCACCGTCAGTGCTCCACCCTCACAGACAGCACTGTCAGTGCTCCCACCACACAGCCAGCACTTTCAGTGCTCCCCCACAGAGCCAGCACTGTCCGTGCTCCCACTACTTAGCCAGCACTGTCAGTGCTCCCACCACACAGCCAGCACTGCCAGTGCTCCCACCACACAGCCAGCACTGTCAGTGCTCCCCCCACACAGCCAGCACTGTCAGCGCTCTCCCCACACAGCCAGCACTGTTAGTGCTCCCACCACACAGCCAGCACTGTCAGTGCTCCCACCATACAGACGGCACTGTCAGTGCTCCCACCACACAGCCAGCACTGTCACTGCTCCCACCACAGAGCCAGCACTGTCAGTGCTCCCACCACACAGCCAGCACTGTCAGTGCTCCCCCACACAGCCAGCACTGTCAGTGCTCCCACCACACAGCCAGACCTGTCAGTGCTCCCACCACACAGCCAGCACTATCAGTGCTCCCACCACACAGCGAGCACTGTCAGTGCTCCCCCCACACAACCAGCACTGTCAGTGCTCCCTCCACACAGCCAGCACTGTCAGTGCTCCACACACAGCCAGCACTGTCAGTGCTCCCCTACACAGCCAGCACTGTTTGTGCTTCCACCCAACACAGCAAGCACTGTCAGTGCTCCCCCCACACAGCCAGCACTGCCAGTGCTCCCACCACACAGCCAGCACTGTCAGTACTCCCACCACACAGCCAGCACTGTCAGTGCCCCCACACCACTCAGCCAGCACTATCAGTGCTCCCCACAGCCAGCACTGCCAGTTCTCCACCCACAGAGCTAGCACTGTCAGTGCTCCCCCACACAGCCAGCACCGTCAGTGCTCCACCCTCACAGACAGCACTGTCAGTGCTCCCACCACACAGCCAGCACTTTCAGTGCTCCCCCACAGAGCCAGCACTGTCCGTGCTCCCACTACTTAGCCAGCACTGTCAGTGCTCCCACCACACAGCCAGCACTGCCAGTGCTCCCACCACACAGCCAGCACTGTCAGTGCTCCCCCCACACAGCCAGCACTGTCAGCGCTCTCCCCACACAGCCAGCACTGTTAGTGCTCCCACCACACAGCCAGCACTGTCAGTGCTCCCACCATACAGACGGCACTGTCAGTGCTCCCACCACACAGCCAGCACTGTCAGTGCTCCCACCACACAGCCAGCACTGTCAGTGCTCCCACCACACAGCCAGCACTTTCAGTGCTCCCCCACACAGCCAGCACTGTCAGTGCTTCCACACATACAGCCAGCACTGTCAGTGCTCCCACCACACAGCCAGCACTGTCAGTGCTCTCCCCACACAGCCAGCACTGTCAGTGCTCCCCCCACACAGCCAGCACTGTCAGTGCTCCCCCCACACAGCCAGCACTGTCCGTGCTCCCCACACAGCCAGCACTGCCAGTGCTCTCCCACACAGCCAGCACTATCAGTGCTCCCCACACAGCCAGCACTGTCAGTGCTCCAACCACACAGCCAGCACTGTCAGTGCTCCCCCACACAGCCAGCACTGTCAGTGCTCCCCCACATAGGCAGCACTGTCAGTGCTCCCCACACAGCCAGCACTGTCAGTGCTCCCCTCACAGCCAGCACTGCCAGTGCTCTCCCACACAGCCAGCACTGTCAGTGCTCCCACCACACAGCCAGACCTGTTAGTGCTCCCACCACACAGCCAGCACTGTCAGTGCTCCCACCACACAGCCAGACCTGTCAGTGCTCCCACCACACAGCCAGCACCGTCAGAGCTCCCACCACACAGCCAGCACTGTCAGTGCTCCCCCACACAGCCAGCACTGTCAGTGCTCCCCCACACAGCCAGCACTGTCAGTGCTCCCCCACACAGCCAGCACTGTCAGTGCTCCCACCCACACAGCCAGCACTGTCAGTGCTACCACCACACAGCCAGCACTGCCAGTGCTCCCACCACACATCCAGCACTGTAAGTGCTCCCCCACACAGCCAGCACTGTCAGTGCTCCCACCACACAGCCAGCACTGCCAGTGCTCCCACCACACATCCAGCACTGTAAGTGCTCCCCACACAGCCAGGACTGTCAGTGCTCCACCCACACAGCCAGCACTGCCAGTGCTCCCCACACACAGCCAGCACTGTCTGTGCTCCCCACACAGCCAGCACTGTCTGTGCTCCCCCACAGAGCCAGCACTGTCAGTGCTCCACCCTCACAGCCAGCACTGTCAGTGCTCCCACCACACAGCCAGCACTGTCAGTGCTCCCACCACACAGCCAGCACTGTCAGTGCTCCCACCACACAGACGGCACTGTCAGTGCTGCCCCACACAGCCAGCACTGGCAGTGCTCCCCACACAGCCAGCACTGTCAGTGCTCCCCCACACAGCCAGCACTGTCAGTGCTTCCCCCACACAGCCAGCACTGTCAGTGCTCCCTCAGCACACAGCCAGCACTGTCAGTGCTCCCCCCACACACCCAGCACTGTCAGTGCTCCCACCACACAGCCAGCAATGCCAGTGCTCCCACCACACAGCCAGCACTGTCAGTGCTCCCACCACACAGCCAGCACTGACAGTGCTACACCACAGAGCCAACACTGTCAGTACTCCCACCACACAGCCAGCACTGTCAGTGCTCCCCCCACGCAGCCAGCACTGTCAGTGCTCCCACCACACAGCCAACACTGTCAGTGCTCCCACCACACAGCCAGCACTGTCAGTGCTCCCACCCCACAGAGCCAACACTGTCAGTGCTCCCCTCATACAGCTAGCACTGTCAGTGCTCCCCAAACAGCCAGCACTGTCAGTGCTCCCCCCACGCAGCCAGCACTGTCAGTGCTCTCACCACACAGCCAGCACTGTCAGTGCTCCCACCACACAGCCAGCAATGCAAGTGCTCCCACCACACAGCCAGCACTGTCAGTGCTCTCACCCCACACAGCCAACACTGTCAGTGCTCTCAAACACAGCCAGCACTATCAGTGCTCCCACCACACAGCGAGCACTGTCAGTGCTCCACCCTCACAGCCAGCACTGTCAGTGATCCCCCACACAGCCAGCACTGTCAGTGCTCCCCCACCCAGCAAGCACTGTCAGTGCTCCCACCACCCAGTCAGCACTGTCAGTGCTCCCACCACACAGCCAGCACAGTCAGTGCTCCCACCAAACAGCCAGAACTGTCACTGCTCCCCCCACACAGCCAGCAATTTCAGTGCTCCCACCACACAGCCAGCACTGTTAGTGCTCCCCCATACAGCTAGCACTGTTAGTGCTCCCCCACACAGCCAGCACTGTCAGTGCTCCCACCGCACAGCCAGCACTGCCAGTGCTCCCACCACACAGCCAGCACTGTTAGTGCTCCCCCACACAGCCAGCACTGTCAGTGCTCCCCACACACAGCCAGCACTGTCTGTGCTCCCCACACAGCCAGCACCGTCTGTGCTCCCCCACAGAGCCAGCACTGTCAGTGCTCCACCCTCACAGCCAGCACTGTCAGTGCTCCCACCGCACAGCCAGCACTGTCAGTTCTCCCACCACACAGCCAGCACTGTCAGTGCTCCCACCACACAGCCAGAACTGTCAGTGCTGCCCCACACAGCCAGCACTGTCAGTGATCCCCACACAGCCAGCACTGTCAGTGCTCCCCCACACAGCCAGCACTGGCAGTGCTTCCCCCACACAGCCAGCACTGTCAGTGCTCCCTCACCACACAGCCAGCACTGTCAGTGCTCCCCCCACACACCCAGCACTGTCAGTGCTCCCACCACACAGCCAGCAATGCCAGTGCTCCCACCACACAGCCAGCACTGTCAGTGCTCCCACCACACAGCCAGCACTGACAGTGCTCCACCACAGAGCCAACACTGTCAGTACTCCCACCACACAGCCAGCACTGTCAGTGCTTCACCCACGCAGCCAGCACTGTCAGTGCTCCCACCACACAGCCAACACTGTCAGTGCTCCCACCACACAGCCAGCAATGCAAGTGCTCCCACCACACAGCCAGCACTGTCAGTGCTCCCACCCCACAGAGCCAACACTGTCAGTGCTCCCCTCACACAGCTAGCACTGTCAGTGCTCCCCAAACAGCCAGCACTGTCAGTGCTCCCCCCACGCAGCCAGCACTGTCAGTGCTCCAAACACACAGCCAGCACTGTCAGTGCTCCCACCACACAGCCAGCACTGTCAGTGCTCTCACCCCACACAGCCAACACTGTCAGTGCTCTCCCACACAGCCAGCACTATCAGTGCTTCCACCACACAGCGAGCACTGTCAGTTCTCCCCCCACACAAGCAGCACTGTCAGTGCTCCCTGCACACAGCCAGCACTGTCAGTGCTCCCCACACAGCCAGCAATGTCAGTGCACCCCTACACAGCCAGCACTGTCAGTGCTCCACCCACAGAGCTAGCACTGTCAGTGCTCCCCCACACAGCAAGCACCGTCAGTGCTCCACCCTCACAGACAGCACTGTCAGTGCTCCCACCACACAGCCAGCACTTTCAGTGCTCCCCCACATAGCCAGCACTGTCCGTGCTCCCACTACATAGCCAGCACTGTCAGTGCTCCCACCACACAGCCAGCACTGCCAGTGCTCCCACCACACAGCCAGCACTGTCAGTGCTCCCCCCACACAGCCAGCACTGTCAGTGCTCTCCCCACACAGCCAGCACTGTTAGTGCTCCCACCACACAGCCAGCACTGTCAGTGCTCCCACCATACAGACGGCACTGTCAGTGCTCCCACCACACAGCCAGCACTGTCACTGCTCCCACCACAGAGCCAGCACTGTCAGTGCTCCCACCACACAGCCAGCACTGTCAGTGCTCCCCCACACAGCCAGCACTGTCAGTGCTCCCACCACACAGCCAGACCTGTCAGTGCTCCCACCACACAGCCAGCACTGTCAGTGCTCCCACCACACAGCCAGACCTGTCAGTGCTCCCACCACACAGCCAGCACCGTCAGAGCTCCCACCACACAGCCAGCACTGTCAGTGCTCCTCCACACAGCCAGCACTGTCAGTGCTCCCCCACACAGCCAGCACTGTCAGTGCTCCCCCACACAGCCAGCACTGTCAGTGCTCCCACCCACACAGCCAGCACTGTCAGTGCTACCACCACACAGCCAGCACTGCCAGTGCTCCCACCACACAGCCAGCACTGTCAGTGCTCCCACCGCACAGCCAACACTGCCAGTGCTCCCACCACACAGACAGCACTGTTAGTGCTCCCCCACACAGCCAGCACTGTCAGTGCTCCCCACACACAGCCAGCACTGTCTGTGCTCCCCACACAGCCAGCACCGTCTGTGCTCCCCCACAGAGCCAGCACTGTCAGTGCTCCACCCTCACAGCCAGCACTGTCAGTGCTCCCACCGCACAGCCAGCACTGTCAGTGCTCCCACCACACAGCCAGCACTGTCAGTGCTCCCACCACACAGCCAGAACTGTCAGTGCTGCCCCACACAGCCAGCACTGTCAGTGATCCCCACACAGCCAGCACTGTCAGTGCTCCCCCACACAGCCAGCACTGGCAGTGCTTCCCCCACACAGCCAGCACTGTCAGTGCTCCCTCACCACACAGCCAGCACTGTCAGTGCTCCCCCCACACACCCAGCACTGTCAGTGCTCCCACCACACAGCCAGCAATGCCAGTGCTCCCACCACACAGCCAGCACTGTCAGTGCTCCCACCACACAGCCAGCACTGACAGTGCTCCACCACAGAGCCAACACTGTCAGTACTCCCACCACACAGCCAGCACTGTCAGTGCTTCACCCACGCAGCCAGCACTGTCAGTGCTCCCCAAACAGCCAGCACTGTCAGTGCTCCCCCCACGCAGCCAGCACTGTCAGTGCTCCAAACACACAGCCAGCAATGCAAGTGCTCCCACCACACAGCCAGCACTGTCAGTGCTCCCACCCCACAGAGCCAACACTGTCAGTGCTCCCCTCACACAGCTAGCACTGTCAGTGCTCCCCAAACAGCCAGCACTGTCAGTGCTCCCCCCACGCAGCCAGCACTGTCAGTGCTCCAAACACACAGCCAGCACTGTCAGTGCTCCCACCACACAGCCAGCACTGTCAGTGCTCTCACCCCACACAGCCAACACTGTCAGTGCTCTCCCACACAGCCAGCACTATCAGTGCTTCCACCACACAGCGAGCACTGTCAGTTCTCCCCCCACACAAGCAGCACTGTCAGTGCTCCCTGCACACAGCCAGCACTGTCAGTGCTCCCCACACAGCCAGCAATGTCAGTGCTCCCCTACACAGCCAGCACTGTCAGTGCTCCACCCACAGAGCTAGCACTGTCAGTGCTCCCCCACACAGCAAGCACCGTCAGTGCTCCACCCTCACAGACAGCACTGTCAGTGCTCCCACCACACAGCCAGCACTTTCAGTGCTCCCCCACATAGCCAGCACTGTCCGTGCTCCCACTACATAGCCAGCACTGTCAGTGCTCCCACCACACAGCCAGCACTGCCAGTGCTCCCACCACACAGCCAGCACTGTCAGTGCTCCCCCCACACAGCCAGCACTGTCAGTGCTCTCCCCACACAGCCAGCACTGTTAGTGCTCCCACCACACAGCCAGCACTGTCAGTGCTCCCACCATACAGACGGCACTGTCAGTGCTCCCACCACACAGCCAGCAATGTCACTGCTCCCACCACAGAGCCAGCACTGTCAGTGCTCCCACCACACAGCCAGCACTGTCAGTGCTCCCCCACACAGTCAGCACTGTTAGTGCTCCCACCACACAGCCAGACCTGTCAGTGCTCCCACCACACAGCCAGCACTGTCAGTGCTCCCACCACACAGCCAGACCTGTCAGTGCTCCCACCACACAGCCAGCACCGTCAGAGCTCCCACCACACAGCCAGCACTGTCAGTGCTCCCCCACACAGCCAGCACTGTCAGTGCTCCCCCACACAGCCAGCACTGTCAGTGCTCCCCCACACAGCCAGCACTGTCAGTGCTCCCACCCACACAGCCAGCACTGTCAGTGCTACCACCACACAGCCAGCACTGCCAGTGCTCCCACCACACATCCAGCACTGTAAGTGCTCCCCCACACAGCCAGCACTGTCAGTGCTCCCACCACACAGCCAGCACTGCCAGTGCTCCCACCACACATCCAGCAGTGTAAGTGCTCCCCCACACAGCCAGCACTGTCAGTGCCCCCACCACACAGCCAGCACTGTCAGTGCTCCCCATACAGCCAGCACTGCCAGTGCTCCCCCACAAATACAGCACTGTCAGTGCTACCCCCACACAGCCAGCACTGTCAGTGCTCCCCACACAGCCAGGACTGTCAGTGCTCCACCCACAGAGCCAGCACTGCCAGTGCTCCCCACACACAGCCAGCAATGTCTGTGCTCCCCACACAGCCAGGACTATCTGTGCTCCCCCACAGAGCCAGCACTGTCAGTGCTCCACCCTCACAGCCAGCACTGTCAGTGCTCCCACCAGACAGCCAGCACTGTCAGTGCTCCCACCACACAGCCAGCACTGTCAGTGCTCCCACCACACAGACGGCACTGTCAGTGCTGCCCCACACAGCCAGCACTGTCAGTGCTCCCCACACAGCCAGCACTGTCAGTGCTCCCCCACACAGCCAGCACTGTCAGTGCTTCCCCCACACAGCCAGCACTGTCAGTGCTCCCTCAGCACACAGCCAGCACTGTCAGTGCTCCCCCCACACACCCAGCACTGTCAGTGCTCCCACCACACAGCCAGCAATGCCAGTGCTCCCACCACACAGCCAGCACTGTCAGTGCTCCCACCACACAGCCAGCACTGACAGTGCTACACCACAGAGCCAACACTGTCAGTACTCCCACCACAAAGCCAGCACTGTCAGTGCTCCCCCCACGCAGCCAGCACTGTCAGTGCTCCCACCACACAGCCAACACTGTCAGTGCTCCCACCACACAGCCAGCACTGTCAGTGCTCCCACCCCACAGAGCCAACACTGTCAGTGCTCCCCTCACACAGCTAGCACTGTCAGTGCTCCCCAAACAGCCAGCACTGTCAGTGCTCCCCCCACGCAGCCAGCACTGTCAGTGCTCTCACCACACAGCCAGCACTGTCAGTGCTCCCACCACACAGCCAGCAATGCAAGTGCTCCCACCACACAGCCAGCACTGTCAGTGCTCTCACCCCACACAGCCAACACTGTCAGTGCTCTCCCACACAGCCAGCACTATCAGTGCTCCCACCACACAGCGAGCACTGTCAGTGCTCCCCCCACACAACCAGCACTGTCAGTGCTCCCTCCACACAGCCAGCACTGTCAGTGCTCCCCACACAGCCAGCACTGTCAGTGCTCCCCTACACAGCCAGCACTGTTTGTGCTTCCACCCAACACAGCAAGCACTGTCAGTGCTCCCCCCACACAGCCAGCACTGCCAGTGCTCCCACCACACAGCCAGCACTGTCAGTACTCCCACCACACAGCCAGCACTGTCAGTGCCCCCACACCACTTAGCCAGCACTATCAGTGCTCCCCACAGCCAGCACTGCCAGTTCTCCACCCACAGAGCTAGCACTGTCAGTGCTCCCCCACACAGCCAGCACCGTCAGTGCTCCACCCTCACAGACAGCACTGTCAGTGCTCCCACCACACAGCCAGCACTTTCAGTGCTCCCCCACAGAGCCAGCACTGTCCGTGCTCCCACTACTTAGCCAGCACTGTCAGTGCTCCCACCACACAGCCAGCACTGCCAGTGCTCCCACCACACAGCCAGCACTGTCAGTGCTCCCCCCACACAGCCAGCACTGTCAGCGCTCTCCCCACACAGCCAGCACTGTTAGTGCTCCCACCACACAGCCAGCACTGTCAGTGCTCCCACCATACAGACGGCACTGTCAGTGCTCCCACCACACAGCCAGCACTGTCACTGCTCCCACCACAGAGCCAGCACTGTCAGTGCTCCCACCACACAGCCAGCACTGTCAGTGCTCCCCCACACAGCCAGCACTGTCAGTGCTCCCACCACACAGCCAGACCTGTCAGTGCTCCCACCACACAGCCAGCACTGTCAGTGCTCCCACCACACAGCCAGACCTGTCAGTGCTCCCACCACACAGCCAGCACCGTCAGAGCTCCCACCACACAGCCAGCACTGTCAGTGCTCCCCCACACAGCCAGCACTGTCAGTGCTCCCCCACACAGCCAGCACTGTCAGTGCTCCCACCCACACAGCCAGCACTGTCAGTGCTACCACCACACAGCCAGCACTGCCAGTGCTCCCACCACACATCCAGCACTGGAAGTGCTCCCCCACACAGCCAGCACTGTCAGTGCTCCCACCACACAGCCAGCACTGCCAGTGCTCCCACCACACATCCAGCACTGTAAGTGCTCCCCCACACAGCCAGCACTGTCAGTGCCCCCACCACACAGCCAGCACTGTCAGTGCTCCCCATACAGCCAGCACTGCCAGTGCTCCCCCACAAATACAGCACTGTCAGTGCTACCCCAACACAGCCAGCACTGTCAGTGCTCCCCACACAGCCAGGACTGTCAGTGCTCCACCCACACAGCCAGCACTGCCAGTGCTCCCCACACACAGCCAGCACTGTCTGTGCTCCCCACACAGCCAGCACTGTCTGTGCTCCCCCACAGAGCCAGCACTGTCAGTGCTCCACCCTCACAGCCAGCACTGTCAGTGCTCCCACCACACAGCCAGCACTGTCAGTGCTCCCACCACACAGCCAGCACTGTCAGTGCTCCCACCACACAGACGGCACTGTCAGTGCTGCCCCACACAGCCAGCACTGTCAGTGCTCCCCACACAGCCAGCACTGTCAGTGCTCCCCCACACAGCCAGCACTGTCAGTGCTTCCCCCACACAGCCAGCACTGTCAGTGCTCCCTCAGCACACAGCCAGCACTGTCAGTGCTCCCCCCACACACCCAGCACTGTCAGTGCTCCCACCACACAGCCAGCAATGCCAGTGCTCCCACCACACAGCCAGCACTGTCAGTGCTCCCACCACACAGCCAGCACTGACAGTGCTACACCACAGAGCCAACACTGTCAGTACTCCCACCACAGAGCCAGCACTGTCAGTGCTCCCCCCACGCAGCCAGCACTGTCAGTGCCCCCACCACACAGCCAACACTGTCAGTGCTCCCACCACACAGCCAGCACTGTCAGTGCTCCCACCCCACAGAGCCAACACTGTCAGTGCTCCCCTCACACAGCTAGCACTGTCAGTGCTCCCCAAACAGCCAGCACTGTCAGTGCTCCCCCCACGCAGCCAGCACTGTCAGTGCTCTCACCACACAGCCAGCACTGTCAGTGCTCCCACCACACAGCCAGCAATGCAAGTGCTCCCACCACACAGCCAGCACTGTCAGTGCTCTCACCCCACACAGCCAACACTGTCAGTGCTCTCCCACACAGCCAGCACTATCAGTGCTCCCACCACACAGCGAGCACTGTCAGTGCTCCCCCCACACAACCAGCACTGTCAGTGCTCCCTCCACACAGCCAGCACTGTCAGTGCTCCACACACAGCCAGCACTGTCAGTGCTCCCCTACACAGCCAGCACTGTTTGTGCTTCCACCCAACACAGCAAGCACTGTCAGTGCTCCCCCCACACAGCCAGCACTGCCAGTGCTCCCACCACACAGCCAGCACTGTCAGTACTCCCACCACACAGCCAGCACTGTCAGTGCCCCCACACCACTCAGCCAGCACTATCAGTGCTCCCCACAGCCAGCACTGCCAGTTCTCCACCCACAGAGCTAGCACTGTCAGTGCTCCCCCACACAGCCAGCACCGTCAGTGCTCCACCCTCACAGACAGCACTGTCAGTGCTCCCACCACACAGCCAGCACTTTCAGTGCTCCCCCACAGAGCCAGCACTGTCCGTGCTCCCACTACTTAGCCAGCACTGTCAGTGCTCCCACCACACAGCCAGCACTGCCAGTGCTCCCACCACACAGCCAGCACTGTCAGTGCTCCCCCCACACAGCCAGCACTGTCAGCGCTCTCCCCACACAGCCAGCACTGTTAGTGCTCCCACCACACAGCCAGCACTGTCAGTGCTCCCACCATACAGACGGCACTGTCAGTGCTCCCACCACACAGCCAGCACTGTCAGTGCTCCCACCACACAGCCAGCACTGTCAGTGCTCCCACCACACAGCCAGCACTTTCAGTGCTCCCCCACACAGCCAGCACTGTCAGTGCTTCCACACATACAGCCAGCACTGTCAGTGCTCCCACCACACAGCCAGCACTGTCAGTGCTCTCCCCACACAGCCAGCACTGTCAGTGCTCCCCCCACACAGCCAGCACTGTCAGTGCTCCCCCCACACAGCCAGCACTGTCCGTGCTCCCCACACAGCCAGCACTGCCAGTGCTCTCCCACACAGCCAGCACTATCAGTGCTCCCCACACAGCCAGCACTGTCAGTGCTCCAACCACACAGCCAGCACTGTCAGTGCTCCCCCACACAGCCAGCACTGTCAGTGCTCCCCCACATAGGCAGCACTGTCAGTGCTCCCCACACAGCCAGCACTGTCAGTGCTCCCCTCACAGCCAGCACTGCCAGTGCTCTCCCACACAGCCAGCACTGTCAGTGCTCCCACCACACAGCCAGACCTGTTAGTGCTCCCACCACACAGCCAGCACTGTCAGTGCTCCCACCACACAGCCAGACCTGTCAGTGCTCCCACCACACAGCCAGCACCGTCAGAGCTCCCACCACACAGCCAGCACTGTCAGTGCTCCCCCACACAGCCAGCACTGTCAGTGCTCCCCCACACAGCCAGCACTGTCAGTGCTCCCCCACACAGCCAGCACTGTCAGTGCTCCCACCCACACAGCCAGCACTGTCAGTGCTACCACCACACAGCCAGCACTGCCAGTGCTCCCACCACACATCCAGCACTGTAAGTGCTCCCCCACACAGCCAGCACTGTCAGTGCTCCCACCACACAGCCAGCACTGCCAGTGCTCCCACCACACATCCAGCACTGTAAGTGCTCCCCACACAGCCAGGACTGTCAGTGCTCCACCCACACAGCCAGCACTGCCAGTGCTCCCCACACACAGCCAGCACTGTCTGTGCTCCCCACACAGCCAGCACTGTCTGTGCTCCCCCACAGAGCCAGCACTGTCAGTGCTCCACCCTCACAGCCAGCACTGTCAGTGCTCCCACCACACAGCCAGCACTGTCAGTGCTCCCACCACACAGCCAGCACTGTCAGTGCTCCCACCACACAGACGGCACTGTCAGTGCTGCCCCACACAGCCAGCACTGGCAGTGCTCCCCACACAGCCAGCACTGTCAGTGCTCCCCCACACAGCCAGCACTGTCAGTGCTTCCCCCACACAGCCAGCACTGTCAGTGCTCCCTCAGCACACAGCCAGCACTGTCAGTGCTCCCCCCACACACCCAGCACTGTCAGTGCTCCCACCACACAGCCAGCAATGCCAGTGCTCCCACCACACAGCCAGCACTGTCAGTGCTCCCACCACACAGCCAGCACTGACAGTGCTACACCACAGAGCCAACACTGTCAGTACTCCCACCACACAGCCAGCACTGTCAGTGCTCCCCCCACGCAGCCAGCACTGTCAGTGCTCCCACCACACAGCCAACACTGTCAGTGCTCCCACCACACAGCCAGCACTGTCAGTGCTCCCACCCCACAGAGCCAACACTGTCAGTGCTCCCCTCATACAGCTAGCACTGTCAGTGCTCCCCAAACAGCCAGCACTGTCAGTGCTCCCCCCACGCAGCCAGCACTGTCAGTGCTCTCACCACACAGCCAGCACTGTCAGTGCTTCCACCACACAGCCAGCAATGCAAGTGCTCCCACCACACAGCCAGCACTGTCAGTGCTCTCACCCCACACAGCCAACACTGTCAGTGCTCTCCCACACAGCCAGCACTATCAGTGCTCCCACCACACAGCGAGCACTGTCAGTGCTCCACCCTCACAGCCAGCACTGTCAGTGATCCCCCACACAGCCAGCACTGTCAGTGCTCCCCCACCCAGCAAGCACTGTCAGTGCTCCCACCACCCAGTCAGCACTGTCAGTGCTCCCACCACACAGCCAGCACAGTCAGTGCTCCCACCAAACAGCCAGAACTGTCACTGCTCCCCCCACACAGCCAGCAATTTCAGTGCTCCCACCACACAGCCAGCACTGTTAGTGCTCCCCCATACAGCTAGCACTGTTAGTGCTCCCCCACACAGCCAGCACTGTCAGTGCTCCCACCGCACAGCCAGCACTGCCAGTGCTCCCACCACACAGCCAGCACTGTTAGTGCTCCCCCACACAGCCAGCACTGTCAGTGCTCCCCACACACAGCCAGCACTGTCTGTGCTCCCCACACAGCCAGCACCGTCTGTGCTCCCCCACAGAGCCAGCACTGTCAGTGCTCCACCCTCACAGCCAGCACTGTCAGTGCTCCCACCGCACAGCCAGCACTGTCAGTTCTCCCACCACACAGCCAGCACTGTCAGTGCTCCCACCACACAGCCAGAACTGTCAGTGCTGCCCCACACAGCCAGCACTGTCAGTGATCCCCACACAGCCAGCACTGTCAGTGCTCCCCCACACAGCCAGCACTGGCAGTGCTTCCCCCACACAGCCAGCACTGTCAGTGCTCCCTCACCACACAGCCAGCACTGTCAGTGCTCCCCCCACACACCCAGCACTGTCAGTGCTCCCACCACACAGCCAGCAATGCCAGTGCTCCCACCACACAGCCAGCACTGTCAGTGCTCCCACCACACAGCCAGCACTGACAGTGCTCCACCACAGAGCCAACACTGTCAGTACTCCCACCACACAGCCAGCACTGTCAGTGCTTCACCCACGCAGCCAGCACTGTCAGTGCTCCCACCACACAGCCAACACTGTCAGTGCTCCCACCACACAGCCAGCACTGTCAGTGCTCTCCCCACACAGCCAGCACTGTCAGTGCTCCCCCCACACAGCCAGCACTGTCAGTGCTCCCCCCACACAGCCAGCACTGTCCGTGCTCCCCACACAGCCAGCACTGCCAGTGCTCTCCCACACAGCCAGCACTATCAGTGCTCCCCACACAGCCAGCACTGTCAGTGCTCCAACCACACAGCCAGCACTGTCAGTGCTCCCCCACACAGCCAGCACTGTCAGTGCTCCCCCACATAGGCAGCACTGTCAGTGCTCCCCACACAGCCAGCACTGTCAGTGCTCCCCTCACAGCCAGCACTGCCAGTGCTCTCCCACACAGCCAGCACTGTCAGTGCTCCCACCACACAGCCAGACCTGTTAGTGCTCCCACCACACAGCCAGCACTGTCAGTGCTCCCACCACACAGCCAGACCTGTCAGTGCTCCCACCACACAGCCAGCACCGTCAGAGCTCCCACCACACAGCCAGCACTGTCAGTGCTCCCCCACACAGCCAGCACTGTCAGTGCTCCCCCACACAGCCAGCACTGTCAGTGCTCCCCCACACAGCCAGCACTGTCAGTGCTCCCACCCACACAGCCAGCACTGTCAGTGCTACCACCACACAGCCAGCACTGCCAGTGCTCCCACCACACATCCAGCACTGTAAGTGCTCCCCCACACAGCCAGCACTGTCAGTGCTCCCACCACACAGCCAGCACTGCCAGTGCTCCCACCACACATCCAGCACTGTAAGTGCTCCCCACACAGCCAGGACTGTCAGTGCTCCACCCACACAGCCAGCACTGCCAGTGCTCCCCACACACAGCCAGCACTGTCTGTGCTCCCCACACAGCCAGCACTGTCTGTGCTCCCCCACAGAGCCAGCACTGTCAGTGCTCCACCCTCACAGCCAGCACTGTCAGTGCTCCCACCACACAGCCAGCACTGTCAGTGCTCCCACCACACAGCCAGCACTGTCAGTGCTCCCACCACACAGACGGCACTGTCAGTGCTGCCCCACACAGCCAGCACTGGCAGTGCTCCCCACACAGCCAGCACTGTCAGTGCTCCCCCACACAGCCAGCACTGTCAGTGCTTCCCCCACACAGCCAGCACTGTCAGTGCTCCCTCAGCACACAGCCAGCACTGTCAGTGCTCCCCCCACACACCCAGCACTGTCAGTGCTCCCACCACACAGCCAGCAATGCCAGTGCTCCCACCACACAGCCAGCACTGTCAGTGCTCCCACCACACAGCCAGCACTGACAGTGCTACACCACAGAGCCAACACTGTCAGTACTCCCACCACACAGCCAGCACTGTCAGTGCTCCCCCCACGCAGCCAGCACTGTCAGTGCTCCCACCACACAGCCAACACTGTCAGTGCTCCCACCACACAGCCAGCACTGTCAGTGCTCCCACCCCACAGAGCCAACACTGTCAGTGCTCCCCTCATACAGCTAGCACTGTCAGTGCTCCCCAAACAGCCAGCACTGTCAGTGCTCCCCCCACGCAGCCAGCACTGTCAGTGCTCTCACCACACAGCCAGCACTGTCAGTGCTTCCACCACACAGCCAGCAATGCAAGTGCTCCCACCACACAGCCAGCACTGTCAGTGCTCTCACCCCACACAGCCAACACTGTCAGTGCTCTCCCACACAGCCAGCACTATCAGTGCTCCCACCACACAGCGAGCACTGTCAGTGCTCCACCCTCACAGCCAGCACTGTCAGTGATCCCCCACACAGCCAGCACTGTCAGTGCTCCCCCACCCAGCAAGCACTGTCAGTGCTCCCACCACCCAGTCAGCACTGTCAGTGCTCCCACCACACAGCCAGCACAGTCAGTGCTCCCACCAAACAGCCAGAACTGTCACTGCTCCCCCCACACAGCCAGCAATTTCAGTGCTCCCACCACACAGCCAGCACTGTTAGTGCTCCCCCATACAGCTAGCACTGTTAGTGCTCCCCCACACAGCCAGCACTGTCAGTGCTCCCACCGCACAGCCAGCACTGCCAGTGCTCCCACCACACAGCCAGCACTGTTAGTGCTCCCCCACACAGCCAGCACTGTCAGTGCTCCCCACACACAGCCAGCACTGTCTGTGCTCCCCACACAGCCAGCACCGTCTGTGCTCCCCCACAGAGCCAGCACTGTCAGTGCTCCACCCTCACAGCCAGCACTGTCAGTGCTCCCACCGCACAGCCAGCACTGTCAGTTCTCCCACCACACAGCCAGCACTGTCAGTGCTCCCACCACACAGCCAGAACTGTCAGTGCTGCCCCACACAGCCAGCACTGTCAGTGATCCCCACACAGCCAGCACTGTCAGTGCTCCCCCACACAGCCAGCACTGGCAGTGCTTCCCCCACACAGCCAGCACTGTCAGTGCTCCCTCACCACACAGCCAGCACTGTCAGTGCTCCCCCCACACACCCAGCACTGTCAGTGCTCCCACCACACAGCCAGCAATGCCAGTGCTCCCACCACACAGCCAGCACTGTCAGTGCTCCCACCACACAGCCAGCACTGACAGTGCTCCACCACAGAGCCAACACTGTCAGTACTCCCACCACACAGCCAGCACTGTCAGTGCTTCACCCACGCAGCCAGCACTGTCAGTGCTCCCACCACACAGCCAACACTGTCAGTGCTCCCACCACACAGCCAGCAATGCAAGTGCTCCCACCACACAGCCAGCACTGTCAGTGCTCCCACCCCACAGAGCCAACACTGTCAGTGCTCCCCTCACACAGCTAGCACTGTCAGTGCTCCCCAAACAGCCAGCACTGTCAGTGCTCCCCCCACGCAGCCAGCACTGTCAGTGCTCCAAACACACAGCCAGCACTGTCAGTGCTCCCACCACACAGCCAGCACTGTCAGTGCTCTCACCCCACACAGCCAACACTGTCAGTGCTCTCCCACACAGCCAGCACTATCAGTGCTTCCACCACACAGCGAGCACTGTCAGTTCTCCCCCCACACAAGCAGCACTGTCAGTGCTCCCTGCACACAGCCAGCACTGTCAGTGCTCCCCACACAGCCAGCAATGTCAGTGCACCCCTACACAGCCAGCACTGTCAGTGCTCCACCCACAGAGCTAGCACTGTCAGTGCTCCCCCACACAGCAAGCACCGTCAGTGCTCCACCCTCACAGACAGCACTGTCAGTGCTCCCACCACACAGCCAGCACTTTCAGTGCTCCCCCACATAGCCAGCACTGTCCGTGCTCCCACTACATAGCCAGCACTGTCAGTGCTCCCACCACACAGCCAGCACTGCCAGTGCTCCCACCACACAGCCAGCACTGTCAGTGCTCCCCCCACACAGCCAGCACTGTCAGTGCTCTCCCCACACAGCCAGCACTGTTAGTGCTCCCACCACACAGCCAGCACTGTCAGTGCTCCCACCATACAGACGGCACTGTCAGTGCTCCCACCACACAGCCAGCACTGTCACTGCTCCCACCACAGAGCCAGCACTGTCAGTGCTCCCACCACACAGCCAGCACTGTCAGTGCTCCCCCACACAGCCAGCACTGTCAGTGCTCCCACCACACAGCCAGACCTGTCAGTGCTCCCACCACACAGCCAGCACTGTCAGTGCTCCCACCACACAGCCAGACCTGTCAGTGCTCCCACCACACAGCCAGCACCGTCAGAGCTCCCACCACACAGCCAGCACTGTCAGTGCTCCTCCACACAGCCAGCACTGTCAGTGCTCCCCCACACAGCCAGCACTGTCAGTGCTCCCCCACACAGCCAGCACTGTCAGTGCTCCCACCCACACAGCCAGCACTGTCAGTGCTACCACCACACAGCCAGCACTGCCAGTGCTCCCACCACACAGCCAGCACTGTCAGTGCTCCCACCGCACAGCCAACACTGCCAGTGCTCCCACCACACAGCCAGCACTGTTAGTGCTCCCCCACACAGCCAGCACTGTCAGTGCTCCCCACACACAGCCAGCACTGTCTGTGCTCCCCACACAGCCAGCACCGTCTGTGCTCCCCCACAGAGCCAGCACTGTCAGTGCTCCACCCTCACAGCCAGCACTGTCAGTGCTCCCACCGCACAGCCAGCACTGTCAGTGCTCCCACCACACAGCCAGCACTGTCAGTGCTCCCACCACACAGCCAGAACTGTCAGTGCTGCCCCACACAGCCAGCACTGTCAGTGATCCCCACACAGCCAGCACTGTCAGTGCTCCCCCACACAGCCAGCACTGGCAGTGCTTCCCCCACACAGCCAGCACTGTCAGTGCTCCCTCACCACACAGCCAGCACTGTCAGTGCTCCCCCCACACACCCAGCACTGTCAGTGCTCCCACCACACAGCCAGCAATGCCAGTGCTCCCACCACACAGCCAGCACTGTCAGTGCTCCCACCACACAGCCAGCACTGACAGTGCTCCACCACAGAGCCAACACTGTCAGTACTCCCACCACACAGCCAGCACTGTCAGTGCTTCACCCACGCAGCCAGCACTGTCAGTGCTCCCCAAACAGCCAGCACTGTCAGTGCTCCCCCCACGCAGCCAGCACTGTCAGTGCTCCAAACACACAGCCAGCAATGCAAGTGCTCCCACCACACAGCCAGCACTGTCAGTGCTCCCACCCCACAGAGCCAACACTGTCAGTGCTCCCCTCACACAGCTAGCACTGTCAGTGCTCCCCAAACAGCCAGCACTGTCAGTGCTCCCCCCACGCAGCCAGCACTGTCAGTGCTCCAAACACACAGCCAGCACTGTCAGTGCTCCCACCACACAGCCAGCACTGTCAGTGCTCTCACCCCACACAGCCAACACTGTCAGTGCTCTCCCACACAGCCAGCACTATCACTGCTTCCACCACTCAGCGAGCACTGTCAGTTCTCCCCCCACACAAGCAGCACTGTCAGTGCTCCCTGCACACAGCCAGCACTGTCAGTGCTACCCACACAGCCAGCAATGTCAGTGCTCCCCTACACAGCCAGCACTGTCAGTGCTCCACCCACAGAGCTAGCACTGTCAGTGCTCCCCCACACAGCAAGCACCGTCAGTGCTCCACCCTCACAGACAGCACTGTCAGTGCTCCCACCACACAGCCAGCACTTTCAGTGCTCCCCCACATAGCCAGCACTGTCCGTGCTCCCACTACATAGCCAGCACTGTCAGTGCTCCCACCACACAGCCAGCACTGCCAGTGCTCCCACCACACAGCCAGCACTGTCAGTGCTCCCCCCACACAGCCAGCACTGTCAGTGCTCTCCCCACACAGCCAGCACTGTTAGTGCTCCCACCACACAGCCAGCACTGTCAGTGCTCCCACCATACAGACGGCACTGTCAGTGCTCCCACCACACAGCCAGCACTGTCACTGCTCCCACCACAGAGCCAGCACTGTCAGTGCTCCCACCACACAGCCAGCACTGTCAGTGCTCCCCCACACAGTCAGCACTGTTAGTGCTCCCACCACACAGCCAGACCTGTCAGTGCTCCCACCACACAGCCAGCACTGTCAGTGCTCCCACCACACAGCCAGACCTGTCAGTGCTCCCACCACACAGCCAGCACCGTCAGAGCTCCCACCACACAGCCAGCACTGTCAGTGCTCCCCCACACAGCCAGCACTGTCAGTGCTCCCCCACACAGCCAGCACTGTCAGTGCTCCCCCACACAGCCAGCACTGTCAGTGCTCCCACCCACACAGCCAGCACTGTCAGTGCTACCACCACACAGCCAGCACTGCCAGTGCTCCCACCACACATCCAGCACTGTAAGTGCTCCCCCACACAGCCAGCACTGTCAGTGCTCCCACCACACAGCCAGCACTGCCAGTGCTCCCACCACACATCCAGCAGTGTAAGTGCTCCCCACACAGCCAGCACTGTCAGTGCCCCCACCACACAGCCAGCACTGTCAGTGCTCCCCATACAGCCAGCACTGCCAGTGCTCCCCCACACATCCAGCACTGTCAGTGCTCCCACCAGACAGCCAGCACTGTCAGTGCTCCCACCACACAGCCAGCACTGTCAGTGCTCCCACCACACAGACGGCACTGTCAGTGCTGCCCCACACAGCCAGCACTGTCAGTGCTCCCCACACAGCCAGCACTGTCAGTGCTCCCCCACACAGCCAGCACTGTCAGTGCTTCCCCCACACAGCCAGCACTGTCAGTGCTCCCTCAGCACACAGCCAGCACTGTCAGTGCTCCCCCCACACACCCAGCACTGTCAGTGCTCCCACCACACAGCCAGCAATGCCAGTGCTCCCACCACACAGCCAGCACTGTCAGTGCTCCCACCACACAGCCAGCACTGACAGTGCTACACCACAGAGCCAACACTGTCAGTACTCCCACCACAAAGCCAGCACTGTCAGTGCTCCCCCCACGCAGCCAGCACTGTCAGTGCTCCCACCACACAGCCAACACTGTCAGTGCTCCCACCACACAGCCAGCACTGTCAGTGCTCCCACCCCACAGAGCCAACACTGTCAGTGCTCCCCTCACACAGCTAGCACTGTCAGTGCTCCCCAAACAGCCAGCACTGTCAGTGCTCCCCCCACGCAGCCAGCACTGTCAGTGCTCTCACCACACAGCCAGCACTGTCAGTGCTCCCACCACACAGCCAGCAATGCAAGTGCTCCCACCACACAGCCAGCACTGTCAGTGCTCTCACCCCACACAGCCAACACTGTCAGTGCTCTCCCACACAGCCAGCACTATCAGTGCTCCCACCACACAGCGAGCACTGTCAGTGCTCCCGCACACAACCAGCACTGTCAGTGCTCCCTCCACACAGCCAGCACTGTCAGTGCTCCCCACACAGCCAGCACTGTCAGTGCTCCCCTACACAGCCAGCACTGTTTGTGCTTCCACCCAACACAGCAAGCACTGTCAGTGCTCCCCCCACACAGCCAGCACTGCCAGTGCTCCCACCACACAGCCAGCACTGTCAGTACTCCCACCACACAGCCAGCACTGTCAGTGCCCCCACACCACTTAGCCAGCACTATCAGTGCTCCCCACAGCCAGCACTGCCAGTTCTCCACCCACAGAGCTAGCACTGTCAGTGCTCCCCCACACAGCCAGCACCGTCAGTGCTCCACCCTCACAGACAGCACTGTCAGTGCTCCCACCACACAGCCAGCACTTTCAGTGCTCCCCCACAGAGCCAGCACTGTCCGTGCTCCCACTACTTAGCCAGCACTGTCAGTGCTCCCACCACACAGCCAGCACTGCCAGTGCTCCCACCACACAGCCAGCACTGTCAGTGCTCCCCCCACACAGCCAGCACTGTCAGCGCTCTCCCCACACAGCCAGCACTGTTAGTGCTCCCACCACACAGCCAGCACTGTCAGTGCTCCCACCATACAGACGGCACTGTCAGTGCTCCCACCACACAGCCAGCACTGTCAGTGCTCCCACCACACAGCCAGCACTGTCAGTGCTCCCACCACACAGCCAGCACTTTCAGTGCTCCCCCACACAGCCAGCACTGTCAGTGCTTCCACACATACAGCCAGCACTGTCAGTGCTCCCACCACACAGCCAGCACTGCCAGTGCTCTCCCCACACAGCCAGCACTGTCAGTGCTCCCCCCACACAGCCAGCACTGTCAGTGCTCCCCCCACACAGCCAGCACTGTCCGTGCTCCCCACACAGCCAGCACTGCCAGTGCTCTCCCACACAGCCAGCACTATCAGTGCTCCCCACACAGCCAGCACTGTCAGTGCTCCAACCACACAGCCAGCACTGTCAGTGCTCCCCCACACAGCCAGCACTGTCAGTGCTCCCCCCACATAGGCAGCACTGTCAGTGCTCCCCACACAGCCAGCACTGTCAGTGCTCCCCTCACAGCCAGCACTGCCAGTGCTCTCCCACACAGCCAGCACTGTCAGTGCTCCCCCCACACAGCCAGCACTGTCAGTGCTCCCCCCACATAGGCAGCACTGTCAGTGCTCCCCCACACAGCCAGCACTGTCAGTGCTCCCCCCACATAGGCAGCACTGTCAGTGATCCCCCACACAGCCAGCACTGTCAGTGCTCCCCCCACATAGGCAGCACTGTCAGTGCTCCCCCACACAGCCAGCACTGTCAGTGCTCCCCCCACACAGCCAGCACTGTCAGTGCTCCCCACACAGCCAGCACTGTCAGTGCTCCTACCCCACACAGCCAGCACTGTCAGTGCTCCCACCACACATCCCGCACTGTCAGTGCTCCCCCACACAGCCAGCACTGTCCGTGCTCCCCACACAGCCAGCACTGTCAGAGCTCCTACACCACACAGCCAGCTCTGTCATCCTCCCCCCACACAGCCAGCACTGTCAGTGCTCCCCCACACAGCCAGCACTGTCAGTGCTCCCACACACACAGCCAGCACCGTCAGTGCCCCCACCACACAGCCAGCACTGACAGTGCTCCCCACACAGACAGCACTGTCAGTGCTCCCACCACACAGACAGCACTGTCAGTGCTCCCCCCACACAGCCAGCACTGTCAGTGCTCCCACCACACAGCCAGACCTGTCAGTGCTCCCACCACACAGCCAGCACTGTCATTGCTCCCCCCACTCAGCCAGCACTGTCAGTGCTCCCCCCACACCGCCAGCACTGTCAGTGCTCCCACCACACAGCCAGACCTGCCAGTGCTCCCACCACACAGCCAGCACTGTCAGTGCTCCCACCACACAGCCAGCACTGTCAGTGCTCCCCCACACAGCCAGCACTGTCAGTGCTCTCCCACACAGCCAGCACTGTCAGTGCTCCCCCACACAGCCAGCAGTGTCAGTGCACCCCACACATCCAGCACTGTCAGTGCTCCCACCACACAGCCAGCACTGTCAGTTCTCCACCACACAGCCAGCACTGTCAGTGCTCCCCCACATAGCCAGCACTGTCAGTGCTCCCCGCACAGCCAGCACTGTCAGTGCTCCCACCACACAGCCAGCGCTGCCAGTGCTCCCACCACACAGCCAGCACTGTAAGTGCTCCCCCACACAGCCAGCACTGTCAGTGCTCACACCACACAGCCAGCACTGTCAGTGCTCCCCATACAGCCAGCACTGCCAGTGCTCCCCACAAATCCAGCACAGTCAGTGCTCCCCCCACACAGCCAGCACTGTCAGTTCTCCCCACACAGCCAGCACTGTCAGTGCTCCACCCACACAGCCAGCACTGCCAGTGCTCCCACCACACAGCCAGCACTGTCAGTGCTCCCCCACACAGCCAGCACTGCCAGTGCTCCACCCTCACAGCCAGCACTGTCAGTGCTCCCACCACACAGCCAGCACTGTCAGTGCTCCCCACAGAGCCAGTACTGTCAGTGCTCACCCCACACAGCCAGCACTGTCTGTGCTCCCCCACACTGCCAGCACTGTCAGTGCTCCCACCACACAGCCAGCACTGGCAGTTCTCCCACCACACAGACAGCACTGTCAGTGCTCCACCCTCACAGCCAGCACTGTCAGCGCTCCCACCACACAGCCAGCACTGTCAGTGCTCCCCCATAGAGCCAGCACCGTCAGTGCTCACCCCACACAGCCAGCAGTGTCTGTGCTCCCCCACACTGCCAGCACTGTCAGTGCTCCCACCACACAGCCAGCACTGGCTGTTCTCCCCCCACAGCCAGCACTGTCAGTGCTCCCCCCACACTGCCAGCACTGTCAGTGCTCCCACCACACAGCCAGCACTGTCAGTGCTCCCCCCACAGCCAGCACTGTAGGTGACCCCACCCCACACAGCCAGCATTGTCAGTGCTCCCACCACACAGCCAGCACTGTCAGAGCTCCCCCACACAGCCAGCACTGAGAGTGCGCCCCACACATCCAGCACTGCCAGTGCCCTCCCACAGAGCTAGCAGTGTCAGTGCTCCCCCACACAGCCAGCACTGTCAGTGCTCCCACCACACAACCAGCACTGTCAGTGCTCCCACCACACAGCCAGTAATGTCAGTGTGCCCCCACACAGCCAGCACTGTCAGTGTACCCCCACACAGCCAGCACTGTCAGTGCTCCCACCACACAGCCAGAACTGTCAGTGCTCCCCCACACAGCCAGCACTGTCAGTGCTCCCCCCACACAGCCAGCACTGTCAGTGCTCCCACCACACAGCGAGCACTGTCAGTGCTCCCAACATACAGCCAGCACTGTCAGTGCTCCCACCACACAGCCAGCACTGTCAGTGCTCCCCCACACAGCCAGCACTGTCAGTGCTCACCCCACACAGCCAGAACTGTCAGTGCTCCCCAACACAGCAAGCACTGTCAGTGCTCCCCCACACAGCCAGCACTCTCAGTGATCCCCCACACAGCCAGCCCTGTCACTGCTCCGTCCACAGCCAGCACTGTCAGTGCTCCCCCCCACACAGCCAGCACTGTCAGTGCTCCCCCCACACAGCCAGCATTGCCAGTGTTCCCCCACACAGCCAGCACTGTCAGAGCTCCACCCACACAGCCAGAACTGTCAGTGCTCCCCACACACAGCCAGCACTCTCAGTGACCCCCCCCCCCCCCCACAGAGCCAGCACTGACAGTGCTCCCACCACACAGCCAGGACTGTCTGTGCTCCCACCACACAGCCAGCACTGTCAGTGCTCCCCACACAGCCTGCACCGTCAGTGCTCCCACCACACAGCCAGCAGTGTCAGTGCTCCCCCCACACAGCCAGCACTGTCAGTGCTCCCCACGAAGCCAGCACTGTCAGTGCCCCCCCCCCACACAGCCAGCACTGTCAGTGCTCCCCCCAAACAGCCAGCACTGTCAGTGCTCCCCCACACAGCCAGCACTGACAGTGCTCCCCCCACACAGCCAGCACTGTCAGTGCTCCCAACACACAGCCAGCACTGTCAGTGCTCCCAACACACAGTCAGCACTGTCAATGCTCCCCCACACAGCCAGCACTGTCAGTGCTCTCACCACACAGCCAGCACTGTCAGTGCTCCCCACACACATACAGCACTGTCAGTGCTCCCCCACACAGCCAACACTGTCAGTGCTCCCCACACACAGAGAGCACTGTCAGTGCTCCCACCACACAGCCAGCACTGTCAGTGCTCCCCCCACACAGACAGCACTATCAGTGCTCCCCACACAGCCAGCACCGTCAGTGCTCCCACCACACACAACCAGCACTGTCAGTGCTCCCCCACACAGCCAGCACTGTCAGTGTTCCCCCCACACAGCCAGCACTGTCAGAGCTCCCGCCACACAGCCAGAACAGTCAGTGCTCTCCGACACAGCCAGCACTGTCAGTGCTCCCACCACACAGCCAGGACTGTCAGTTCCCCCCTCCCACACAGCCAGCACTGTCAGTGCTCCCCCACACAGCCAGCACTGTCAGTGCTCCCCCACATAGCCAGCACTGTCAGTGCACCCCCCACAGCCAGCACTGTCAGTGCTCCCCCACACAGCCAGCACTGTCAGTGCTCCCCCACACAGCCAGCACTGTCAGTGCTCCCCCACAATGCCAGCACTGTCAGTGCTCCCACCACAAAGTCAGCTCTGTCAGTGCTCTGCAGACACAGCCAGCACTGTCAGTGCTCCCACCACACAGCCAGCACTGTCAGTGCTCCACCCCCACACAGCCAGCACTGTCTGTGCTCTCCCAAACAGCCAGCACTGTCAGTGCTCCCCCCACACAACCAGCAATGTCAGTGCTCCCACCACACAGCCAGCACTGTCAGTGCTCCCCCCACACAGCCAGCACTGTCAGTGCTCCCACCCACAGCCAGCACTGTCAGTGCTCCCCCACACAGCCAGCACTGTCAGTGCCCCCCCACAGAGCCAGCACTGTCAGTGCTCCCACCACACAGCCAGCACTGTCAGTGCACCCCACACAGCCAGCACTGTCAGTGCTCCCCCACACAGGCAGCAGTGTCAGTGCTTCCCCCACACAGCCAGCACTGTCAGTGCTCCCACAGACAGCCAGCACTGTCAGTGCTCCCACCGCACAGCCAGCACTGTCAGTGCTCCCCCCACACAGACAGCACTGTCAGTGCTCCCACCACACAGCCAGCACTGCCAGTGCTCCCACCACACAGCCAGCACTGTCAGTGCTCTCCCACACAGCCAGCACTGTCAGTGCTCCCACCATACAGACGGCACTGTCAGTGCTCCCACCTCACAGCCAGCACTGTCAGTGCTCTCCCCACACAGCCAGCACTGTCAGTGCTCCCCCCACACAGCCAGCAGTGTCAGTGCTTCCCCCACACAGACAGCACCGTCAGTGCTCCCCCACACAGCCAGCACTGCCAGTGCTCCCAGACACAGCCAGCACTGTCAGTGCTCCCCACACTGCCAGCACTGTCAGTGCTCCCACACACAGCCAGCACTGTCAGTGCTCCCACCGCACAGCCAGCACTGTAAGTGCTCCCCCCACACAGACAGCACTGTCAGTGCTCCCCCCACACAGCCAGCACTGTCAGCTCTCCCCCACACTTAGCCAGCACTGTCAGTGCTCCCCCACAGAGCCAGCACTGTCTGTGCTCCTCCCACACAGCCAGCACTGTCAGTGCTCCCACCGCACAGCCAGCACTGCCAGTGCTCCCACCACACAGCCAGCACTGTTAGTGCTCCCAGCGCACAGCCAGCACTGTCAGTGCTCTCACTACACAGCCAGCACGGTCACTGCTCCCCCCACACAGCCAGCACTGTCAGTGCTCCCACCGCACAGCCAGCACTGTCAGTGCTCCCCCACACAGCCAGCACTGTCAGTGCTCCCACCGCACAGCCAGCACTGCCAGTGCTCCCACCAGACAGCCAGCACTGTTAGTGCTCCCACCACACAGCCAGCACTGTCAGTGCTCCCCACACACAGCCAGCACTGTCAGTGCTCCCCACACAGCCAGCACCGTCTGTGCTCCCCCACAGAGCCAGCACTGTCAGTGCTCCCACCACACAGCCAGCACTGTCAATGCTCCCCCACACAGCCAGCACTGTCAGTGCTCCTCACACAGCCAGCACTGTCAGTGCTCCCACCACCCAGCCAGCACTGTCAGTGCTCCCACCACACAGCCAGCACTGTCAGTGCTCCCACCACACAGCCAGAACTGTCACTGCTCCCCCACACAGCCAGCACTTTTAGTGCTCCCACCACAGAGCCAGCACTGTTAGTGCTCCCCCGCACAGCTAGCACTGTTAGTGCTCCCCCACACAGCCAGCACTGTCAGTGCTCCCACCGCACAGCCAGCACTGCCAGTGCTCCCACGACACAGCCAGCACTGTTAGTGCTCCCCCACACAGCCAGCACTGTCAGTGCTCCCCACACACAGCCAGCACTGTCTGTGCTCCCCACACAGCCAGCACTGTCTGTGCTCCCCCACAGAGCCAGCACTGTCAGTGCTCCACCCTCACAGCCAGCACTGTCAGTGCTCCCACCACACAGCCAGCACTGTCAGTGCTCCCACCACACAGCCAGCACTGTCAGTGCTCCCACCACACAGCCAGAACTGTCAGTGCTCCCCACACAGCCAGCACTGTCACTGCTCCCCCACACAGCCAGCACTGTCAGTGCTTCCCCCACACAGCCAGCACTGTCAGTGCTCCCTCACCACACAGCCAGCACTGTCAGTGCTTCCACCACACACCCAGCACTGGCAGTGCTCCCACCACACAGCCAGCAATGCCAGTGCTCCCACCCCACAGCCAGCACGATCAGTGCTCCCCCCACACAGCTAGCACTGTCAGTGCTCCCACCACACAGCCAGCACTGTCAGTGCTCCCACCACACAGCCAGCAATGTCAGTGCTCCCCCCACAGCCAGCACTGTCAGTGCTCCCCACACACCCAGCACTGTCAGTGCTCCCACCACACAGCCAGCACTGTCAGTGCTCCCACCACACAGGCAGCACGATCAGTGCTCCCCCCACACAGCTAGCACTGTCAGTGCTCCCACCACACAGCCAGCACTGTCAGTGCTCCCACCACACAGCCAGCAATGTCAGTGCTCCCCCCACAGCCAGCACTGTCAGTGCTCCCCACACAGCCAGCACTGTCAGTGCTCCCCACACAGCCAGCACTGCCAGTACTCTCCCACACAGCCAGCACTGTCAGTGCTCCCCCCACTCAGCCAGCACACTCAGTGCTCCCCACACAGCCAGCACTGTCAGTGCTCCCCCACACAGCCAGCACTGTCAGTGCTCCCCACACAGCCAGCACTGCCAGTGCTCTCCCACACAGCCAGCACTGTCAGTGCTCCCCCCACACAGCCAGCACTGTCAGTGCTCCCCACACAGCCAGCACTGTCAGTGCTCCCCCCACACAGCCAGCACTGTCAGTGCTCCCCACACAGCCATCACTGCCAGTGCTCTCCCACACAGCCAGCACTGTCAGTGCTCCTACCCCACACAGCCAGCACTGTCAGTGCTCCTAACCCACACAGCCAGCACTGTCATCCTCCCCCCACACAGCCAGCACTGTCAGTGCTCCGCCACACAGCCAGCACTGTCAGTGCTCCCACACACACAGCCAGCACCGTCAGTGCTCCCACCACACAGCCAGCACTGACAGTGCTCCCCACACAGACAGCACTGTCAGTGCTCACCCCACACAGCCAGCACTGTCAGTGCTCCCACCACACAGCCAGACCTGTCAGTGCTCCCACCACACAGCCAGCACTGTCAGTGCTCCCCCCACACAGCCAGCACTGTCAGTGCTCCCCCCACACAGCCAGCACTGTCAGTGCTCTCACCACACAGCCAGACCTGTCAGTGCTCCCACCACACAGCCAGCACTGTCAGTGCTCCCACCACACAGCCAGCACTGTAAGTGCTCCCCCACACAGCCAGCACTGTCTGTGCTCCCCCAAACAGCCAGCACTGTCAGTGCTCCCCCATACAGCCAGCAGTGTCAGTGCCCCCAACACAGCCAGCACTGTCAGTGCTCCCACCACACAGCCAGCACTGTCAGTTCTCCCCCACACAGCCAGCACTGTCAGTGCTCCCCCCACATAGCTAGCACTGTCAGTGCTCCCCGCACAGCCAGCACTGTCAGTGCTCCCACCACACAGCCAGCACTGCCAGTGCTCCCACCACACAGCCAGCACTGTAAGTGCTCCACCACACAGCCAGCACTGTCAGTGCTCCCCACACAGCCAGCACTGTCAGTGCTCCACCCACACAGCCAGCACTGCCAGTGCTCCCACCACACAGCCAGCACTGTCAGTGCTCCACCCTCACAGCCAGCACTGTCAGTGCTCCCACCACACAGCCAGCACTGTCAGTGCTCCCCCACAGAGCCAGCACTGTCAGTGCTCACCCCACACAGCCAGCACTGTCTGTGCTCCCCCACACTGCCAGCACTGTCAGTGCTCCCTCCACACAGCCTGCACTGCCAGTTCTCCCCCCACAGCCAGCACTGTCAGTGCTCCCCCCACACTGCCAGCACTGTCAGTGCTCCCACCACACAGCCAACACTGTCAGTGCTCCCCCCACAGCCAGCACTGTCAGTGACCCCATCCCACACAGCCAGCATTGTCAGTGCTCCCACCACACAGCCAGCACTGTCAGTGCTCAACCACACAGCCAGCACTGAGAGTGCGACCCACACAGCCAGCACTGCCAGTGCCCTCCCACAGAGCTAGCAGTGTCAGTGCTCCCCCACACAGCCAGCAATGTCAGTGCTCCCACCACACAACCAGCACTGTCAGTGCTCCCACCACACAGCCAGCACTGTCAGTGTACCCCCACACAGCCAGCACTGTCAGTGCTCCCACCACACAACCAGAACTGTCAGTGCTCCCCCCACACAGCCAGCACTGTCAGTGCTCCCACCACACAGCCAGCACTGTCAGCCCTCCCCCCACACAGCCAGAACTGTCAATGCTCCCACCACACAGCCAGCACTGTCAGTGCTCCCCCCACACAGCCAGCACTCTCAGTTCTCCCCCCACACAGCCAGCACGGTCAGTGCTCCCACCACACAGCCAGCACTGTAAATGCTCCTCACACAGCCAGCACTGTCAGTGCTCCCACCCCACACAGCCAGCACTGTCAGTGCTCCCCCACAGCCAGCACTATCAGTGCTCCCACCACACAGCCAGCACTGTCAGTGCTCCCCCACACAGCCAGCACTGTCAGTGCTCCCCCCACACAGCCAGAACTGTCAGTGCTCCCCCACACAGCAAGCACTGGCAGTGCTCCGCCACACAGCCTGCACTGTCAGTGATCCCCCCACACAGCCAGCCCTGTCAGTGCTCCCCCCACAGCCAGCACTGTCAGTGCTCCCTCCACACAGCCAGCATTGCCAGTGTTCCCCCACACAGCCAGCACTGTCAGTGCTCCACCCACACAGCCAGAACTGTCAGTGCTCCCCACACACAGCCAGCACTCTCAGTGCCCCCCCCCACAGAGCCAGCACTGTCAGTGCTCCCACCACACAGCCAGCACTGTCAGTGCTCCCCCACACAGCCAGCACTGCCAGTGCTCTCACCACACAGCGAGCACTGCCAGTGCTCCCGCCACAGAGCCAGCACTGCCAGTGCTCCCCCACACAGCCAGCACTGTCAGTGCCCCCACTCCACACAGCCAGCACTGTCAGTGCTCCCCCACAGCCAGCATTGTCAGTGCTCCCACCACACAGCCAGCACTGCCAGTTCTCCACCCACAGCCAGCTCTGAGAGTTAGCCCCACACAGCCAGCACTGCCAGTGCTTTCCCTCAGAGCTAGCACTGTCAGTGCTCCCCCACAGAGCCAGCACTGTCAGTGCTCCCACCACACAACCAGCACTGTCAGTGCTCCCACCACACGGCCAGCACTGTCAGTGCTCCCACCACACAGCCAGCACTGTCTGTGCTCCCCCCACACAGGCAGCACTGTCAGTGCTCCCCCACACAGCCAGCACTGTCAGTGCTCCCCCCACACAGCCAGCACTGTCAGTGCTCCCCCCACAGCCAGCACTGTCAGTGCTCCCACCACACAGCCAGCACTGCCAGTCCTCCCCCCACACTGCCAGCACTGGCAGTGCTCCCCCACACAGCCAGCGCTGTCAGTGCTCCCCCTACACAGCCAGCACTGTCAGTGCTCCCCCCACACAGCCAGCGCTGTCAGTGCTCCCCCACACAGCCAGCACTGGCAGTGCTCCCACCACACAGCCAGCACTGTCAGTGCTCCCCCCACACAGCCAGCACTGTTAGTGCTCCCGCCACACAGCCAGCACTGTCAGTGCTCCCACCACACAGTCAGCACTGTCAGTGCTCCCCACACACAGCCAGCAATGTCAGTGCTCCCCCCACACAGCCAGCACTGTCAGTGCTCCCACCACACAGCCAGCACTGTCAGTGCTCCCCCCATACAGCCAGCACTGTCAGTGCTCCCACCACAAAGCCAAGCACTGCCAGTGCTCCCCACACAGCCAGCACTGCCAGTGCTCCACCCACACAGCCAGCACTGCCAGTGCTCCCACCACACAGCCAGCACTGTCAGTGCTCCACCCTCACAGCCAGCACTGTCAGTACTCCCACCACACAGCCAGCACTGTCAGTGCTCCCCCACAGAGCCAGCACTGTCAGTGCTCACCCCACACAGCCAGCACTGTCTGTGCTCCCCCACACTGCCAGCACTGTCAGTGCTCCCACCACACAGCCAGCACTGTCAGTGCTCCCCCCACAGCCAGCACTGTCAGTGACCCCACCCCACACAGCCAGCATTGTCAGTGCTCCCACCACACAGCCAGCACTGTCAGTGCTCCCCCACAGAGCCAGCACTGAGAGTGCGACCCACACTGCCAGCACTGCCAGTGCCCTCCCACTGAGCTAGCAGTGTCAGTGCTCCCACCACACAACCAGCACTGTCAGTGCTCCCACAACACAGCCAGCACTGTCAGTGTACCCCCACACAGCCAGCACTGTCAGTGCTCCCACCACACAGCCAGATCTGTCAGTGCACCCCCCTCACAGCCAGCACTGTCAGTGCTCCCCCCACACAGCCAGCACTGACAGTGCTCCCCGCCATACAGCCAGCACTGTCAGTGCACCGCCCACACAGGCAGCACTGTCAGTGCTCCCACCACACAGCCAGCACTGTCAGTGCTTCCCCACACAGCGAGCACTGTCAGTGCTCCCACCACACAGCCAGCACTGTCAGTGCTCCCACCACACAGCCAGCACTGTCAGTGCTCCCCCACACAGCCAGCACTGTCAGTGCTCCCCCCACACAGCCAGAACTGTCAGTGCTCCCCCATACAGCAAGCACTGTCAGTGCTCCCCCACACATCCAGCACTCTCAGTGATCCCCCCACACAGCCAGCCCTGTCAGTGCTCCCCCCACAGCCAGCACTGTCAGTGCTCCCCCCACACAGCCAGCCCTGTCAGTGCTCCCCCACACAGCCAGCACTGGCAGTGCTCCACCCACACAGGCAGAACTGTCAGTGCTCCCCCACACAGCCAGCACTGTCAGTGCTCCCCACACAGCCAGCACTGCCAGTGCTCTCCCACACAGCCAGCACTGTCAGTGCTCCCCCCACACAGCCAGCACTGTCAGTGCTCCCCACACAGCCAGCACTGTCTGTGCTCCCCCCACACAGCCAGCACTGTCAGTGCTCCCCACACAGCCATCACTGCCAGTGCTTTCCCACACAGCCAGCACTGTCAGTGCTCCTACCCCACACAGCCAGCACTGTCAGTGCTCCCACCACACATCCCGCACTGTCAGTGCACCCGCCACACAGCCAGCACTGTCAGTGCTCCTAACCCACACAGCCAGCACTGTCATCCTCCCCCCACACAGCCAGCACTGTCAGTGCTCCCCCACACAGCCAGCACTGTCAGTGCTCCCACACACACAGCCAGCACCGTCAGTGCTCCCACCACACAGCCAGCACTGACAGTGCTCCCCACACAGACAGCACTGTCAGTGCTCCCACCACACAGCCAGCACTGTCAGTGCTCACCCCACACAGCCAGCACTGTGAGTGCTCCCACCACACAGCCCGACCTGTCAGTGCTCCCACCACACTGCCAGCACTGTCAGTGCTCCCACCACACAGCCAACACTGTCAGTGCTCCCCCCACAGCCAGCACTGTCAGTGACCCCATCCCACACAGCCAGCATTGTCAGTGCTCCCACCACACAGCCAGCACTGTCAGTGCTCAACCACACAGCCAGCACTGAGAGTGCGACCCACACAGCCAGCACTGCCAGTGCCCTCCCACAGAGCTAGCAGTGTCAGTGCTCCCCCACACAGCCAGCAATGTCAGTGCTCCCACCACACAACCAGCACTGTCAGTGCTCCCACCACACAGCCAGCACTGTCAGTGTACCCCCACACAGCCAGCACTGTCAGTGCTCCCACCACACAACCAGAACTGTCAGTGCTCCCCCCACACAGCCAGCACTGTCAGTGCTCCCACCACACAGCCAGCACTGTCAGCCCTCCCTCCACACAGCCAGAACTGTCAATGCTCCCACCACACAGCCAGCACTGTCAGTGCTCCCCCCACACAGCCAGCACTCTCAGTTCTCCCCCCACACAGCCAGCACGGTCAGTGCTCCCACCACACAGCCAGCACTGTAAATGCTCCTCACACAGCCAGCACTGTCAGTGCTCCCACCCCACACAGCCAGCACTGTCAGTGCTCCCCCACAGCCAGCACTATCAGTGCTCCCACCACACAGCCAGCACTGTCAGTGCTCCCCCACACAGCCAGCACTGTCAGTGCTCCCCCCACACAGCCAGAACTGTCAGTGCTCCCCCACACAGCAAGCACTGGCAGTGCTCCGCCACACAGCCTGCACTGTCAGTGATCCCCCCACACAGCCAGCCCTGTCAGTGCTCCCCCCACAGCCAGCACTGTCAGTGCTCCCTCCACACAGCCAGCATTGCCAGTGTTCCCCCACACAGCCAGCACTGTCAGTGCTCCACCCACACAGCCAGAACTGTCAGTGCTCCCCACACACAGCCAGCACTGTCAGTGCCCCCCCCCCCACAGAGCCAGCACTGTCAGTGCTCCCACCACACAGCCAGCACTGTCAGTGCTCCCCCACACAGCCAGCACTGCCAGTGCTCTCACCACACAGCGAGCACTGCCAGTGCTCCCGCCACAGAGCCAGCACTGCCAGTGCTCCCCCACACAGCCAGCACTGTCAGTGCCCCCACTCCACACAGCCAGCACTGTCAGTGCTCCCCCACAGCCAGCATTGTCAGTGCTCCCACCACACAGCCAGCACTGCCAGTTCTCCACCCACAGCCAGCTCTGAGAGTTAGCCCCACACAGCCAGCACTGCCAGTGCTTTCCCTCAGAGCTAGCACTGTCAGTGCTCCCCCACAGAGCCAGCACTGTCAGTGCTCCCACCACACAACCAGCACTGTCAGTGCTCCCACCACACGGCCAGCGCTGTCAGTGCTCCCACCACACAGCCAGCACTGTCTGTGCTCCCCCCACACAGGCAGCACTGTCAGTGCTCCCCCACACAGCCAGCACTGTCAGTGCTCCCCCCACACAGCCAGCACTGTCAGTGCTCCCCCCACAGCCAGCACTGTCAGTGCTCCCACCACACAGCCAGCACTGCCAGTCCTCCCCCCACACTGCCAGCACTGGCAGTGCTCCCCCACACAGCCAGCGCTGTCAGTGCTCCCCTACACAGCCAGCACTGTCAGTGCTCCCCCCACACAGCCAGCGCTGTCAGTGCTCCCCCACACAGCCAGCACTGGCAGTGCTCCCACCACACAGCCAGCACTGTCAGTGCTCCCCCCACACAGCCAGCACTGTTAGTGCTCCCGCCACACAGCCAGCACTGTCAGTGCTCCCACCACACAGTCAGCACTGTCAGTGCTCCCCACACACAGCCAGCAATGTCAGTGCTCCCCCCACACAGCCAGCACTGTCAGTGCTCCCACCACACAGCCAGCACTGTCAGTGCTCCCCCCATACAGCCAGCACTGTCAGTGCTCCCACCACAAAGCCAAGCACTGCCAGTGCTCCCCACACAGCCAGCACTGCCAGTGCTCCACCCACACAGCCAGCACTGCCAGTGCTCCCACCACACAGCCAGCACTGTCAGTGCTCCACCCTCACAGCCAGCACTGTCAGTACTCCCACCACACAGCCAGCACTGTCAGTGCTCCCCCACAGAGCCAGCACTGTCAGTGCTCACCCCACACAGCCAGCACTGTCTGTGCTCCCCCACACTGCCAGCACTGTCAGTGCTCCCACCACACAGCCAGCACTGTCAGTGCTCCCCCCACAGCCAGCACTGTCAGTGACCCCACCCCACACAGCCAGCATTGTCAGTGCTCCCACCACACAGCCAGCACTGTCAGTGCTCCCCCACAGAGCCAGCACTGAGAGTGCGACCCACACTGCCAGCACTGCCAGTGCCCTCCCACTGAGCTAGCAGTGTCAGTGCTCCCACCACACAACCAGCACTGTCAGTGCTCCCACAACACAGCCAGCACTGTCAGTGTACCCCCACACAGCCAGCACTGTCAGTGCTCCCACCACACAGCCAGATCTGTCAGTGCACCCCCCTCACAGCCAGCACTGGCAGTGCTCCCCCCACACAGCCAGCACTGACAGTGCTCCCCGCCATACAGCCAGCACTGTCAGTGCACCGCCCACACAGGCAGCACTGTCAGTGCTCCCACCACACAGCCAGCACTGTCAGTGCTTCCCCACACAGCGAGCACTGTCAGTGCTCCCACCACACAGCCAGCACTGTCAGTGCTCAACCACACAGCCAGCACTGTCAGTGCTCCCCCACACAGCCAGCACTGTCAGTGCTCCCCCCACACAGCCAGAACTGTCAGTGCTCCCCCATACAGCAAGCACTGTCAGTGCTCCCCCACACATCCAGCACTCTCAGTGATCCCCCCACACAGCCAGCCCTGTCAGTGCTCCCCCACAGCCAGCACTGTCAGTGCTCCCCCCACACAGCCAGCCCTGTCAGTGCTCCCCCACACAGCCAGCACTGGCAGTGCTCCACCCACACAGGCAGAACTGTCAGTGCTCCCCCACACAGCCAGCACTGTCAGTGCTCCCCACACAGCCAGCACTGCCAGTGCTCTCCCACACAGCCAGCACTGTCAGTGCTCCCCCCACACAGCCAGCACTGTCAGTGCTCCCCACACAGCCAGCACTGTCTGTGCTCCCCCCACACAGCCAGCACTGTCAGTGCTCCCCACACAGCCATCACTGCCAGTGCTTTCCCACACAGCCAGCACTGTCAGTGCTCCTACCCCACACAGCCAGCACTGTCAGTGCTCCCACCACACATCCCGCACTGTCAGTGCACCCGCCACACAGCCAGCACTGTCAGTGCTCCTAACCCACACAGCCAGCACTGTCATCCTCCCCCCACACAGCCAGCACTGTCAGTGCTCCCCCACACAGCCAGCACTGTCAGTGCTCCCACACACACAGCCAGCACCGTCAGTGCTCCCACCACACAGCCAGCACTGACAGTGCTCCCCACACAGACAGCACTGTCAGTGCTCCCACCACACAGCCAGCACTGTCAGTGCTCACCCCACACAGCCAGCACTGTGAGTGCTCCCACCACACAGCCCGACCTGTCAGTGCTCCCACCACACAGCCAGCACAGTCAGTGCTCCCCCACACAGCCAGCACTGTCAGTGCTCCCCCCACACAGCCAGCACTGTCAGTGCTCTCACCACCCAGCCAGACCTGTCAGTGCTCCCACCACACAGCCAGCACTGTCAGTGCTCCCACCACACAGCCAGCACTGTCAGTGCTCCCCCACACAGCCAGCACTGTCTGTGCTCCCCCAAACAGCCAGCACTGTCAGTGCTCCCCCACACAGCCAGCAGTGTCAGTGCCCCCAACACAGCCAGCACTGTCAGTGCTCCCAGCACACAGCCAGCACTGTCAGTTCTCCCCCACACAGCCAGCACTGTCAGTGCTCCCCCCACATAGCTAGCACTGTCAGTGCTCCCCGCACAGCCAGCACTGCCAGTGCTCCCACCACACAGCCAGCACTGCCAGTGCTCCCACCACACAGCCAGCACTGTAAGTGCTCCACCACACAGCCAGCACTCTCAGTGCTCCCACCACACAGCCAGCACTGTCAGTGCTCCCCATACAGCCAGCACTGCCAGTACTCCCCCACAAATCCAGCACTGTCAGTGCTCCCCCCACACAGCCAGCACTGTCAGTGCTCCCCACACAGCCAGCACTGTCAGTGCTCCACCCACACAGCCAGCACTGCCAGTGCTCCCACCACACAGCCAGCACTGTCAGTGCTCCACCCTCACAGCCAGCACTGTCAGTGCTCCCACCACACAGCCAGCACTGTCAGTGCTCCCCCACAGAGCCAGCACTGTCAGTGCTCACCCCACACAGCCAGCACTGTCTGTGCTCCCCCACACTCCAGCACTGTCAGTGCTCACTCCACACAGCCTGCACTGGCAGTTCTCCCCCCACAGCCAGCACTGTCAGTGCTCCCCCCACACTGCCAGCACTGTCAGTGCTCCCACCACACAGCCAACACTGTCAGTGCTCTCCCCACAGCCAGCACTGTCAGTGACCCCATCCCACACAGCCAGCATTGTCAGTGCTCCCACCACACAGCCAGCACTGTCAGTGCTCCTACCCCACACAGCCAGCACTGTCAGTGCTCCCACCACACATCCCGCACTGTCAGTGCACCCGCCACACAGCCAGCACTGTCAGTGCTCCTAACCCACACAGCCAGCACTGTCATCCTCCCCCCACACAGCCAGCACTGTCAGTGCTCCCCCACACAGCCAGCACTGTCAGTGCTCCCACACACACAGCCAGCACCGTCAGTGCTCCCACCACACAGCCAGCACTGACAGTGCTCCCAACACAGACAGCACTGTCAGTGCTCCCACCACACAGCCAGCACTGTCAGTGCTCACCCCACACAGCCAGCACTGTCAGTGCTCCCACCACACAGCCCGACCTGTCAGTGCTCCCACCACACAGCCAGCGCTGTCAGTGCTCCCCCCACACAGCCAGCACTGTCAGTGCTCCCCCCACACAGCCAGCACTGTCAGTGCTCTCACCACACAGCCAGACCTGTCAGTGCTCCCACCACACAGCCAGCACTGTCAGTGCTCCCACCACACAGCCAGCACTGTCAGTGCTCCCCCACACAGCCAGCACTGTCTGTGCTCCCCCAAACAGCCAGCACTGTCAGTGCTCCCCCACACAGCCAGCAGTGTCAGTGCCCCCAACACAGCCAGCACTGTCAGTGCTCCCACCACACAGCCAGCACTGTCAGTTCTCCCCCACACAGCCAGCACTGTCAGTGCTCCCCCCACATAGCTAGCACTGTCAGTGCTCCCCGCACAGCCAGCACTGCCAGTGCTCCCACCACACAGCCAGCACTGCCAGTGCTCCCACCACACAGCCAGCACTGTAAGTGCTCCACCACACAGCCAGCACTGTCAGTGCTCCCAATACACAGCCAGCACTGTCAGTGCTCCCCATACAGCCAGCACTGCCAGTACTCCCCCACAAATCCAGCACTGTCAGTGCTCCCCCCACACAGCCAGCACTGTCAGTGCTCCCCACACAGCCAGCACTGTCAGTGCTCCACCCACACAGCCAGCACTGCCAGTGCTCCCACCACACAGCCAGCACTGTCAGTGCTCCACCCTCACAGCCAGCACTGTCAGTGCTCCCACCACACAGCCAGCACTGTCAGTGCTCCCCCACAGAGCCAGCACTGTCAGTGCTCACCCCACACAGCCAGCACTGTCTGTGCTCCCCCACACTGCCAGCACTGTCAGTGCTCCCTCCACACAGCCTGCACTGGCAGTTCTCCCCCCACAGCCAGCACTGTCAGTGCTCCCCCCACACTGCCAGCACTGTCAGTGCTCCCACCACACAGCCAACACTGTCAGTGCTCCCCCCACAGCCAGCACTGTCAGTGACCCCATCCCACACAGCCAGCATTGTCAGTGCTCCCACCACACAGCCAGCACTGTCAGTGCTCAACCACACAGCCAGCACTGAGAGTGCGACCCACACAGCCAGCACTGCCAGTGCCCTCCCACAGAGCTAGCAGTGTCAGTGCTCCCCCACACAGCCAGCAATGTCAGTGCTCCCACCACACAACCAGCACTGTCAGTGCTCCCACCACACAGCCAGCACTGTCAGTGTACCCCCACACAGCCAGCACTGTCAGTGCTCCCACCACACAACCAGAACTGTCAGTGCTCCCCCCACACAGCCAGCACTGTCAGTGCTCCCACCACACAGCCAGCACTGTCAGCCCTCCCCCACACAGCCAGAACTGTCAATGCTCCCACCACACAGCCAGCACTGTCAGTGCTCCCCCCACACAGCCAGCACTCTCAGTTCTCCCCCCACACAGCCAGCACGGTCAGTGCTCCCACCACACAGCCAGCACTGTAAATGCTCCTCACACAGCCAGCACTGTCAGTGCTCCCACCCCACACAGCCAGCACTGTCAGTGCTCCCCCACAGCCAGCACTGTCAGTGCTCCCACCACACAGCCAGCACTGTCAGTGCTCCCCCACACAGCCAGCACTGTCAGTGCTCCCCCCACACAGCCAGAACTGTCAGTGCTCCCCCACACAGCAAGCACTGGCAGTGCTCCCCCACACAGCCTGCACTGTCAGTGATCCCCCCACACAGCCAGCCCTGTCAGTGCTCCCCCCACAGCCAGCACTGTCAGTGCTCGCTCCACACAGCCAGCATTGCCAGTGTTCCCCCCACACAGCCAGCACTGTCAGTGCTCCCACCACACAGCCAGCACTGTCAGTGCTCCACCCTCACAGCCAGCACTGTCAGTACTCCCACCACACAGCCAGCACTGTCAGTGCTCCCCCACAGAGCCAGCACTGTCAGTGCTCACCCCACACAGCCAGCACTGTCTGTGCTCCCCCACACTGCCAGCACTGTCAGTGCTCCCACCACACAGCCAGCACTGTCAGTGCTCCCCCCACAGCCAGCACTGTCAGTGACCCCAACCCACACAGCCAGCATTGTCAGTGCTCCCACCACACAGCCAGCACTGTCAGTGCTCCCCCACAGAGCCAGCACTGAGAGTGCGACCCACACTGCCAGCACTGCCAGTGCCCTCCCACTGAGCTAGCAGTGTCAGTGCTCCCACCACACAACCAGCACTGTCAGTGCTCCCACAACACAGCCAGCACTGTCAGTGTACCCCCACACAGCCAGCACTGTCAGTGCTCCCACCACACAGCCAGAACTGTCAGTGCTCCCCCCACACAGCCAGCACTGTCAGTGCTCCCCCCACACAGCCAGCACTGACAGTGCTCCCCGCCATACAGCCAGCACTGTCAGTGCACCGCCCACACAGGCAGCACTGTCAGTGCTCCCACCACACAGCCAGCACTGTCAGTGCTTCCCCACACAGCGAGCACTGTCAGTGCTCCCACCACACAGCCAGCACTGTCAGTGCTCCCACCACACAGCCAGCACTGTCAGTGCTCCCCCACACAGCCAGCACTGTCAGTGCTCCCCCCACACAGACAGAACTGTCAGTGCTCCCCCATACAGCAAGCACTGTCAGTGCTCCCCCACACATCCAGCACTCTCAGTGATCCCCCCACACAGCCAGCCCTGTCAGTGCTCCCCCCACAGCCAGCACTGTCAGTGCTCCCCCCACACAGCCAGCCCTGTCAGTGCTCCCCCACACAGCCAGCACTGGCAGTGCTCCACCCACACAGGCAGAACTGTCAGTGCTCCCCACACACAGCCAGCACTGTCAGTGCTCCCCATACAGCCAGCACTGCCAGTGATCCCCCACAAATCCAGCACTGTCAGTGCTCCCCCCACACAGCCAGCACTGTCAGTGCTCCCCACACAGCCAGCACTGTTAGTGCTACGCCCACACAGCCAGCACTGCGAGTGCTCCCACCACACAGCCAGCACTGTCAGTGCTCCACCCTCACAGCCAGCACTGTCAGTGCTCCCACCACACAGCCAGCACTGTCAGTGCTCCCCACAGAGCCAGCACTGTCAGTGCTCTCCCCACACAGCCAGCACTGTCTGTGCTCCCCCACACTGCCAGCTCTGTCAGTGCTCCCACCACACAGCCAGCACTGTCAGTTCTCCCCGCACAGCCAGCACTGTCAGTGCTCCCCCCACACTGCCAGCACTGTCAGTGCTCCCACCACACAGCCAGCACTGTCAGTGCTCCCCCACAGCCAGCACTGTCAGTGACCCCACCCCACACAGCCAGCATTGTCAGTGCTCCCACCACACAGCCAGCACTGTCAGTGCTCCCCCACAGAGCCAGCACTGAAAGTGCGACCCACACAGCCAGCACTGCCAGTGCCCTCCCACAGAGCTAGCAGTGTCAGTGCTCCCACCACACAACCAGCACTGTCAGTGCTCCCACCACACAGCCAGCACTGTCAGTGTACCCCCACACAGCCAGCACTGTCAGTGCTCCCACCACACAGCCAGAACTGTCAGTGCTCCCCCCACACAGCCAGCACTGTCAGTGCTCCCCCCACACAGCCAGCACTGTCAGTGCTGCCCCCATACAGCCAGCACTGTCAGTGCTCCGCCCACACAGGCAGCACTGTCAGTGCTCCCACCACACAGCCAGCACTGTCAGTGCTTCCCCACACAGCGAGCACTCTCAGTGCTCCCACCACACAGCAAGCACTGTCAGTGCTCCCACCACACAGCCAGCACTGTCACTGCTCCCCCACACAGCCAGCACTGTCAGTGCTCCCCCCACACAGCCAGAACTGTCAGTGCTCCCCCACACAGCAAGCACTGTCAGTGCTCCCCCACACAGCCAGCACTCTCAGTGATCCCCCCACACAGCCAGCCCTGTCAGTGCTCCCCCCACAGCCAGCACTGTCAGTGCTCCCCCCACACAGCCAGCCCTGTCAGTGCTCCCCCACACAGCCAGCACTGGCAGTGCTCCACCCACATAGGCAGAACTGTCAGTGCTCCCCACACACAGCCAACACTCTCAGTGCCCCCCCCCCCCCCACAGAGCCAGCACTGTCAGTGCTCCCACTACACAGCCAGCACTGTCAGTGCTCCCCCATACAGCCAGCACTGTCAGTGCTCTCACCACACAGCGAGCACCGTCAGTGCCCCCACCCCACACAGCCAGCACTGTCAGTGCTCCCCCACAGCCAGCATTGTTAGTGCTCCCACCACACAGCCAGCGCTGCCAGTTCTCCACCCACAGCCAGCACTGAGAGTGCTCCCCCCACACAGCCAGCACTGTCAGTGCTCCCCCACACAGCCAGCACTGTCAGTGCTCCCACCACACAACCAGCACTGTCAGTGCTCCCACCACGCAGCCAGCACTGTCAGTGCTCCCACCACACAGCCAGCACTGTCAGTGCTCCCACCACACAGACAGCACTGTCAGTGCTCCCACCACACGGCCAGCATTCTCAGTGTTCCCACCACAAAGCCAGCACTGTCTGTGCTCCCCCCACAGAGCCAGCACTGTCAGTGCTCCCCACACAGCCAGCACTGTCGGTGCTCCCCCCCATACAGCCAGCACTGTCAGTGCTCCCCCACACAGCCAGCACTGTCAGTGCTCCCCCCACAGCCAGCACTGTCAGTGCTCCCACCACACAGCCAGCACTGTCAGTCCTCCCCCCACACTGCCAGCACTGGCAGTGCTCCCCCACACAGCCATCGCTGTCAGTGCTCCCCCCACACAGCCAGCACTGTCAGTGCTCCCCCCACACAGCCAGCGCTGTCAGTGCTCCCCCCACACAGCCAGCACTGGCAGTGCTCCCACCACACAGCCAGCACTGTCAGTGCTCCCCCCACCCAGCCAGCACTGTTAGTGCTCCCGCCACACAGCCAGCACTGTCAGTGCTCCCACCACACAGTCAGCACTGTCAGTGCTCCCCACACACAGCCAGCAATGTCAGTGCTCCCCCACACAGCCAGCACTGTCAGTGCTCCCACCACACAGCCAGCACTGTCAGTGCTCCCCCATACAGCCATCACTGTCAGTGCTCCCACCACAAAGCCAAGCACTGCCAGTGCTCCCCACACAGCCAGCACTGCCAGTGCTCCACCCACACAGCCAGCACTGCCAGTGCTCCCACCACACAGCCAGCACTGTCAGTGCTCCACCCTCACAGCCAGCACTGTCAGTACTCCCACCACACAGCCAGCACTGTCAGTGCTCCCCCACAGAGCCAGCACTGTCAGTGCTCACCCCACACAGCCAGCACTGTCTGTGCTCCCCCACACTGCCAGCACTGTCAGTGCTCCCACCACACAGCCAGCACTGTCAGTGCTCCCCCCACAGCCAGCACTGTCAGTGACCCCACCCCACACAGCCAGCATTGTCAGTGTTCCCACCACACAGCCAGCACTGTCAGTGCTCCCCCACAGAGCCAGCACTGAGAGTGCGACCCACACTGCCAGCACTGCCAGTGCCCTCCCACTGAGCTAGCAGTGTCAGTGCTCCCACCACACAACCAGCACTGTCAGTGCTCCCACAACACAGCCAGCACTGTCAGTGTACCCCCACACAGCCAGCACTGTCAGTGCTCCCACCACACAGCCAGAACTGTCAGTGCTCCCCCACACAGCCAGCACTGTCAGTGCTCCCCCCACACAGCCAGCACTGACAGTGCTCCCCGCCATACAGCCAGCACTGTCAGTGCACCGCCCACACAGGCAGCACTGTCAGTGCTCCCACCACACAGCCAGCACTGTCAGTGCTTCCCCACACAGCGAGCACTGTCAGTGCTCCCACCACACAGCCAGCACTGTCAGTGCTCCCACCACACAGCCAGCACTGTCAGTGCTCCCCCACACAGCCAGCACTGTCAGTGCTCCCCCCACACAGCCAGAACTGTCAGTGCTCCCCCATACAGCAAGCACTGTCAGTGCTCCCCCACACATCCAGCACTCTCAGTGATCCCCCCACACAGCCAGCCCTGTCAGTGCTCCCCCCACAGCCAGCACTGTCAGTGCTCCCCCCACACAGCCAGCCCTGTCAGTGCTCCCCCACACAGCCAGCACTGGCAGTGCTCCACCCACACAGGCAGAACTGTCAGTGCTCCCCACACACAGCCAGCACTGTCAGTGCTCCCCATACACCCAGCACTGCCAGTGATCCCCCACAAATCCAGCACTGTCAGTGCTCCCCCCACACAGCCAGCACTGTCAGTGCTCCCCACACAGCCAGCACTGTTAGTGCTACACCCACACAGCCAGCACTGCGAGTGCTCCCACCACACAGCCAGCACTGTCAGTGCTCCACCCTCACAGCCAGCACTGTCAGTGCTCCCACCACACAGCCAGCACTGTCAGTGCTCCCCACAGAGCCAGCACTGTCAGTGCTCACCCCACACAGCCAGCACTGTCTGTGCTCCCCCACACTGCCAGCACTGTCAGTGCTCCCACCACACAGCCAGCACTGTCAGTTCTCCCCCCACAGCCAGCAATGTCAGTGCTCCCCCCACACTGCCAGCACTGTCAGTGCTCCCACCACACAGCCAGCACTGTCAGTGCTCCCCCCACAGCCAGCACTGTCAGTGACCCACCCCACACAGCCAGCATTGTCAGTGCTCCCACCACACAGCCAGCACTGTCAGTGCTCCCCCACAGAGCCAGCACTGAGAGTGCGACCCACACAGCCAGCACTGCCAGTGCCCTCCCACAGAGCTAGCAGTGTCAGTGCTCCCACCACACAACCAGCACTGTCAGTGCTCCCACCACACAGCCAGCACTGTCAGTGTACCCCCACACAGCCAGCACTGTCAGTGCTCCCACCACACAGCCAGAACTGTCAGTGCTCCCCCCACACAGCCAGCACTGTCAGTGCTCACCCCACACAGCCAGCACTGTCAGTGCTCCCCCATACAGCCAGCACTGTCAGTGCTCCGCCCACACAGGCAGCACTGTCAGTGCTCCCACCACACAGCCAGCACTGTCAGTGCTTCCCCACACAGCGAGCACTCTCAGTGCTCCCACCACACAGCCAGCACTGTCAGTGCTCCCACCACACAGCCAGCACTGTCACTGCTCCCCCACACAGCCAGCACTGTCAGTGCTCCCCCCACAAAGCCAGAACTGTCAGTGCTCCCCCACACAGCAAGCACTGTCAGTGCTCCCCCACACAGCCAGCACTCTCAGTGATCCCCCCACACAGCCAGCCCTGTCAGTGCTCCCCCCACAGCCAGCACTGTCAGTGCTCCCCCCACACAGCCAGCCCTGTCAGTGCTCCCCCACACAGCCAGCACTGGCAGTGCTCCACCCACATAGGCAGAACTGTCAGTGCTCCCCACACACAGCCAACACTCTCAGTGCCCCCCCCACAGAGCCAGCACTGTCAGTGCTCCCACTACACAGCCAGCACTGTCAGTGCTCCCCCATACAGCCAGCACTGTCAGTGCTCTCACCACACAGCGAGCACCGTCAGTGCCCCCACCCCACACAGCCAGCACTGTCAGTGCTCCCCCACAGCCAGCATTGTTAGTGCTCCCACCACACAGCCAGCACTGCCAGTTCTCCACCCACAGCCAGCACTGAGAGTGCTCCCCCCACACAGCCAGCACTGTCAGTGCTCCCCCACACAGCCAGCACTGTCAGTGCTCCCACCACACAACCAGCACTGTCAGTGCTCCCACCACGCAGCCAGCACTGTCAGTGCTCCCACCACACAGCCAGCACTGTCAGTGCTCCCACCACACAGACAGCACTGTCAGTGCTCCCACCACACGGCCAGCACTGTCAGTGTTCCCACCACAAAGCCAGCACTGTCTGTGCTCCCCCCACAGAGCCAGCACTGTCAGTGCTCCCCACACAGCCAGCACTGTCGGTGCTCCCCCCCATACAGCCAGCACTGTCAGTGCTCCCCCACACAGCCAGCACTGTCAGTGCTCCCACCACACAGCCAGCACTGTCAGTCCTCCCCCCACACTGCCAGCACTGGCAGTGCTCCCCCACACAGCCAGCGATGTCAGTGCTCCCCCACACAGCCAGCACTGTCAGTGCTCCCACCACACAGCCAGCACTGTCAGTGCTCCCACCACACAGACAGCACTGTCAGTGCTCCCACCACACGGCCAGCACTGTCAGTGCTCCCACCACACAGCCAGCACTGTCTGTGCTCCCCCCACACAGCCAGCACTGTCAGTGCTCCCCCACACAGCCAGCAGTGTCGGTGCTCCCCCCCCATACAGCCAGCACTGTCAGTGCTCCCCCACACACCAGCACTGTCAGTGCTCCCACCACACAGCCAGCACTGTCAGTCCTCCCCCACACTGCCAGCACTGGCAGTGCTCCCCCACACAGCCAGCGATGTCAGTGCTCCCCCACACAGCCAGCACTGTCAGTGCTCCCCCACACAGCCAGCACTGGCAGTGCCCTCCCACAGAGCTAGCAGTGTCAGTGCTCCCCACACAGCCAGCACTGTCACTGCTCCCACCACAAAACCAGCACTGTCAGTGCTCCCACCACACAGCCAGCACTGTCAGTGCACACCCACACAGGCAGCACTGTCAGTGCTCCCAACACACAGCCAGCACTGTCAGTGCTCCCCCACACAGCCAGCACTGTCAGTGCTCCCCCCACACAGCCAGCACTGTCAGTGCTCCCCCCCATTCAGCCAGCACTGTCAGTGCTCCCCCACACAGCCAGCACTGTCAGTGTTCCCACCACACAGCCAGCACTGTCAGCCCTCCCCCCACACAGCCAGCACTGTCAATGCTCCCACCACACAGCCAGCACTGTCAGTGCTCCCCCCACACAGCCAGCACTGTCAGTGCTCCCACCACACAGCCAGCACTGTCAGTGCTCCCCCCACACAGCCAGCACTCTCAGTTCTCCCCCCACACAGCCAGCACGGTCAGTGCTCCCACCACACAGCCAGCACTGTAAATGCTCCTCACACAGCCAGCACTGTCAGTGCTCCCACCCCACACAGCCAGCACTGTCAGTGCTCCCCCCACAGCCAGCACTGTCAGTGCTCCCACCACACAGCCAGCACTGTCAGTGCTCCCCCACACAGCCAGCACTGTCAGTGCTCCCCCACACAGCCAGAACTGTCAGTGCTCTCCCACGCAGCAAGCACTGTCAGTGCTCCCCCACACAGCCAGCACTGTCAGTGATCCCCCACACAGCCAGCCCTGTCAGTGCTCCCCCCACAGCCAGCACTGTCAGTGCTCCCTCCACACAGCCAGCATTGCCAGTGTTCCCCCACACAGCCAGCACTGTCAGTGCACCCCCCACATAGCCAGCACTGTCAGTGCTCCACCCACACAGCCAGAACTATCAGTGCTCCCCACACACAGCCAGCACTGTCAGTGCCCCCCCCCCCCCACAGAGCCAGCACTGTCAGTGCTCCCACCACACAGCCAGCACTGTCAGTGCTCCCCCACACAGCCAGCACTGTCAGTGCTCCCCCACACAGCCAGCACTGTCAGTGCCCCCACCCCACACAGACAGCACTGTCAGTGCTCCCCCACAGCCAGCATTGTCAGTGCTCCCACCACACAGCCAGCACTGCCAGTTCTCCACCCACAGCCAGCTCTGAGAGTGCTCTCCCTCAGAGCTAGCACTTTCAGTGCTCCCCCACAGAGCCAGCACTGTCAGTGCTCCCACCACACAACCAGCACTGTCAGTGCTCCCACCACACGGCCAGCACTGTCAGTGCTCCCACCTCACAGCCAGCACTGTCTGTGCTCCCCCCACACAGCCAGCACTGTCAGTGCTCCCCCACACAGCCAGCACTGTCGGTGCTCCCCCACACAGCCAGCACTGTCAGTGCTCCCCCACACAGCCAGCACTGTCAGTGCTCCCCCACACAGCCAGCACTGTCAGTGCTCCCCACACAGCCAGCACTGTCAGTGCTCCCACCACACAGCCAGCACTGTCTGTGCTCCCCCACACAGCCAGCACTGTCAGTGCTCCCCCACACAGCCAGCACTGTCAGTGCTCCCCACACAGCCAGCACTGTCAGTGCTCCCACCACACAGCCAGCACTGTCTGTGCTCCCCCCACACAGCCAGCACTGTCAGTGCTCCCCCACACAGCCAGCACTGTCGGTGCTCTCCCCCATACAGCCAGCACTGTCAGTGCTCCCCCACACAGCCAGCACTGTCAGTGCTCCCAACACACAGCCAGCACTGTCAGTCCTCCCCCCACACTTCCAGCACTGGCAGTGCTCCCCCACACAGCCAGCGATGTCAGTGCTCCCCCACACAGCCAGCACTGTCAGTGCTCCCCCACACAGCCAGCACTGGCAGTGCCCTCCCACAGAGCTAGCAGTGTCAGTGCTCCACCACACAGCCAGCACTGTCAGTGCTCCCACCACACAACCAGCACTGTCAGTGCTCCCACCACACAGCCAGCACTGTCAGTGCACCCCCACACAGGCAGCACTGTCAGTGCTCCCAACACACAGCCAGCACTGTCAGTGCTCCCCCCACACAGCCAGCACTGTCATTGCTCCCCCCACACAGCCAGCACTGTCAGTGCTCCCCCCCCCCATTCACCCAGCACTGTCAGTGTTCCCACCACACAGCCAGCACTGTCAGTGTTCCCACCACACAGCCAGCACTGTCAGTGCACCCCCCACACAGCCAGCACTCTCAGTTCTCCCCCCACACAGCCAGCACTCTCAGTTCTCCCCCCACACAGCCAGCACGGTCAGTGCTCCCACCACACAGCCAGCACTGTAAATGCTCCTCACACAGCCAGCACTGTCAGTGCTCCCACCCCACACAGCCAGCACTGTCAGTGCTCCCCCCACAGCCAGCACTGTCAGTGCTCCCACCACACAGCCAGCACTGTCAGTGCTCCCCCACACAGCCAGCACTGTCAGTGCTCCCCCCACACAGCCAGAACTGTCAGTGCTCCCCCACGCAGCAAGCACTGTCAGTGCTCCCCCACACAGCCAGCACTGTCAGTGATCCCCCCACACAGCCAGCCCTGTCAGTGCTCCCCCCACATAGCCAGCACTGTCAGTGCTCCACCCACACAGCCAGAACTATCAGTGCTCCCCACACACAGCCAGCACTGTCAGTGCCCCCCCACAGAGCCAGCACTGTCAGTGCTCCCACCACACAGCCAGCACTGTCAGTGCTCCCCCACACAGCCAGCACTGTCAGTGCTCCCCCACACAGCCAGCACTGTCAGTGCCCCCACCCCACACAGACAGCACTGTCAGTGCTCCCCCACAGCCAGCATTGTCAGTGCTCCCACCACACAGCCAGCACTGCCAGTTCTCCACCCACAGCCAGCTCTGAGAGTGCTCTCCCTCAGAGCTAGCACTTTCAGTGCTCCCCCACAGAGCCAGCACTGTCAGTGCTCCCACCACACAACCAGCACTGTCAGTGCTCCCACCACACGGCCAGCACTGTCAGTGCTCCCACCACACAGCCAGCACTGTCTGTGCTCCCCCCACACAGCCAGCACTGTCAGTGCTCCCCCACAAAGCCAGCACTGTCGGTGCTCCCCCACACAGCCAGCACTGTCAGTGCTCCCCCACACAGCCAGCACTGTCAGTGCTCCCCCACACAGCCAGCACTGTCAGTGCTCCCCACACAGCCAGCACTGTCAGTGCTCCCACCACACAGCCAGCACTGTCAGTGCTCCCACCACACAGCCAGCACGGCCAGTCCTCCCCCCACACTGCCAGCACTGGCAGTGCTCCCCCACACAGCCAGCGCTGTCAGTGCTCCCCCACACAGCCAGCACTGTCAGTGCTCCCCCACACAGCCAGCACTGGCAGTGCTCCCACCACACAGCCAGCACTGTCAGTGCTCCCCCACACAACCAGCACTGTCAGTGCTCCCCCCACACAGCCAGCACTGTCAGAGCTCCCACCACACAGCCAGCACTGTCAGTGCTCCCCCACACAGCTAGCACTGTCAGTGCTCCCACCACACAGCCAGCACTGTCAGTGCTCCCCCACACAGCCAGCAGTGTCAGTGCTCCCACCACACAACCAGCAATGTCAGTGCTCCCCCCACACAGCCAGTACTGTCAGTGCTCCCCCACACAGCCAGCACTGTCAGTGCTCCCCCACGCAGCCAGCACTGTCAGTGCTCCCCCCACACAGCCAGCAGTGGCAGTGCTCCCCCCACACAGCCAGCAGTGTCAGTGCTCCCCCCACACAGCCAGCACTGTCAGTGCTCCCACCACACAGCCAGCACTGTCAGTGCTTCCCCCATACAGCCAGCACTGTCAGTGCTCCCACCACAAAGCCAGCACTGCCAGTGCTCCCCCACACAGCCAGCACTGTCAGTGCTCCCCCCACACTGCCAGCACTTCCAGTTCTACCCCCCACAGCCAGCACTGTCAGTGCTCCCCCCACACCGCCAGCACTCTCAGTTCTCCCCCCACACAGACAGCACGGTCAGTGCTCCCACCACACAGCCAGCACTGTAAATGCTCCTCACACAGCCAGCACTGTCAGTGCTCCCACCCCACACAGCCAGCACTGTCAGTGCTCCCCCCACAGCCAGCACTGTCAGTGCTCCCACCACACAGCCAGCACTGTCAGTGCTCCCCCACACAGCCAGCACTGTCAGTGCTCCCCCCACACAGCCAGAACTGTCAGTGCTCCCCCACGCAGCAAGCACTGTCAGTGCTCCCCCACACAGCCAGCACTGTCAGTGATCCCACCACACAGCCAGCCCTGTCAGTGCTCCCCCCACAGCCAGCACTGTCAGTGCTCCCTCCACACAGCCAGCATTGCCAGTGTTCCCCCACACAGCCAGCACTGTCAGTGCACCCCCCACATAGCCAGCACTGTCAGTGCTCCACCCACACAGCCAGAACTATCAGTGCTCCCCACACACAGCCAGCACTGTCAGTGCCCCCCCCCCACAGAGCCAGCACTGTCAGTGCTCCCACCACACAGCCAGCACTGTCAGTGCTCCCCCTCACAGCCAGCACTGTCAGTGCTCCCCCACACAGCCAGCACTGTCAGTGCCCCCACCCCACACAGACAGCACTGTCAGTGCTCCCCCACAGCCAGCATTGTCAGTGCTCCCACCACACAGCCAGCACTGCCAGTTCTCCACCCACAGCCAGCTCTGAGAGTGCTCTCCCTCAGAGCTAGCACTTTCAGTGCTCCCCCACAGAGCCAGCACTGTCAGTGCTCCCACCACACAACCAGCACTGTCAGTGCTCCCACCACACGGCCAGCACTGTCAGTGCTCCCACCACACAGCCAGCACTGTCTGTGCTCCCCCCACACAGCCAGCACTGTCAGTGCTCCCCCACACAGCCAGCACTGTCGGTGCTCCCCCACACAGCCAGCACTGTCAGTGCTCCCCCACACAGCCAGCACTGTCAGTGCTCCCCCACACAGCCAGCACTGTCAGTGCTCCCCACACAGCCAGCACTGTCAGTGCTCCCACCACACAGCCAGCACTGTCAGTGCTCCCACCACACAGCCAGCACGGTCAGTCCTCCCCCACACTGCCAGCACTGGCAGTGCTCCCCCACACAGCCAGCGCTGTCAGTGCTCCCCCCACACAGCCAGCTCTGTCAGTGCTCCCCCACACAGCCAGCACTGGCAGTGCTCCCACCACACAGCCAGCACTGTCAGTGCTCCCCCACACAACCAGCACTGTCAGTGCTCCCCCCACACAGCCAGCACTGTCAGAGCTCCCACCACACAGCCAGCACTGTCAGTGCTCCCCACACAGCTAGGACTGTCAGTGCTCCCACCACACAGCCAGCACTGTCAGTGCTCCCCCCACACAGCCAGCAGTGTCAGTGCTCCCACCACACAACCAGCAATGTCAGTGCTCCCCCCACACAGCCAGTACTGTCAGTGCTCCCCCACACAGCCAGCACTGTCAGTGCTCCCCCACACAGCCAGCACTGTCAGTGCTCCCCCACACAGCCAGCAGTGTCAGTGCTCCCCCCACACAGCCAGCACTGTCTGTGCTCCCACCACACAGCCAGCACTGTCAGTGCTCCCCCCATACAGCCAGCACTGTCAGTGCTCCCCCCACACAGCCAGCACTGTCAGTGCTCCCACCACACAGCCAGCACTGTCAGTGCTCCCCCATACAGCCAGCACTGTCAGTGCTCCCACCACAAAGCCAGCACTGCCAGTGCTCCCCCACACAGCCAGCACTTTCAGTGCTCCCCCCACACTGCCAGCCCTTCCAGTTCTACCCCACACAGCCAGCACTGTCTGTGCTCCCCCCATACAGCCAGCACTGTCAGTGTTCCACCCACACAGCCAGCACTGTCAGTGCTCCCACCACACAGCCAGCACTGTCAGTGCTCCCACCACACAGCCAGCACTGTCAGTGTTCCCCCCACACAGCCAGCACTGTCAGTGCTCCCCCCACACTGCCAGCACTTCCAGTTCTACCCCACACAGCCAGCACTGTCTGTGCTCCCCCATACAGCCAGCACTGTCAGTGTTCCACCCACACAGCCAGCACTGTCAGTGCTCCCACCACACAGCCAGCACTGTCAGTGCTCCCACCACACAGCCAGCACGGTCAGTCCTCCCCCACACTGCCAGCACTGGCAGTGCTCCCCCACACAGCCAGCGCTGTCAGTGCTCCCCCCACACAGCCAGCTCTGTCAGTGCTCCCCCACACAGCCAGCACTGGCAGTGCTCCCACCACACAGCCAGCACTGTCAGTGCTCCCCCACACAACCAGCACTGTCAGTGCTCCCCCCACACAGCCAGCACTGTCAGAGCTCCCACCACACAGCCAGCACTGTCAGTGCTCCCCCACACAGCTAGCACTGTCAGTGCTCCCACCACACAGCCAGCACTGTCAGTGCTCCCCCACACAGCCAGCAGTGTCAGTGCTCCCACCACACAACCAGCAATGTCAGTGCTCCCCCCACACAGCCAGTACTGTCAGTGCTCCCCCACACAGCCAGCACGGTCAGTGCTCCCCCACACAGCCAGCACTGTCAGTGCTCCCCCCACACAGCCAGCAGTGTCAGTGCTCCCCCCACACAGCCAGCACTGTCAGTGCTCCCACCACACAGCCAGCACTGTCAGTGCTCCCCCATACAGCCAGCACTGTCAGTGCTCCCACCACAAAGCCAGCACTGCCAGTGCTCCCCCACACAGCCAGCACTTTCAGTGCTCCCCCCACACTGCCAGCCCTTCCAGTTCTACCCCACACAGCCAGCACTGTCTGTGCTCCCCCCATACAGCCAGCACTGTCAGTGTTCCACCCACACAGCCAGCACTGTCAGTGCTCCCACCACACAGCCAGCACTGTCAGTGCTCCCACCACACAGCCAGCACTGTCAGTGTTCCCCCCACACAGCCAGCACTGTCAGTGCTCCCACCACACAGCCAGCACTGTCAGTGCTTCCCCCACACAGCCAGCACTGTCAGTGCTCCCCGTTACAGCCAGCACTGTCAGTGTTCCCCCCACACAGCCAGCACTGTCAGTGCTCCCACCACACAGCCAGCACTGTCAGTGCTCCCACCACACAGCCAGCACTGTCAGTGCTCCCCACACAGACAGCACTGTCAGTGCTCCCCCCACACAGCCAGCACTGGAAATGCTCCCGCCAAACTCTGTCTGTGTCTCTGTCTGTGTCGCTGTGTCTCTCTGTGTCTCTCTATCTGTCTCTCTCTCTGTCCCTGTCTCTGTCTCTGCCTGTGTCTCTGTCTCTCTCTGTGTCTCTGTCTGTATCTCTGTCTCTGTCCCTGTCTCTGTCTGTGTCCCTGTCTCTGTCTGCGTCTCTGTCTGTGTCTCTGTCTCTGTCTCTGTCCCTGTCTCTGTTCCTGTCTCTGTCTGTGTCCCTGTCTGTGTCTCTGTCTCTGTCTGTGTCCCTGTCTCTGTCTGTGTCCCTGTCTGTGTCTCTGTCTCTGTCCCTGTCTCTGTCTGTGTCCCTGTCTCTCTCTGTGTCTCTGTCGGTGTCTCTGTGTCTGTCTGTGTCTTAGTCTCTGTCTGTGTCTCGGTCTATGTCTGTGTCTCTGTCTGTATCACTGTCTGTGTCTCTGTGTCTGTCTGTATCTCTCTCTGCGTCTCTGTGTCTGTCTGTGTCTCAGTCTCTGTCTCTGTCTCAGTCTGTGTCTCTGTGTCTGTCGGTCTCTGTGTCTCACTCTCTGTCTCTGTCTGTATCTCCGTGTCTGTCAGTGTCTCAGTCTCTGTCTCTATCTGGGGCACATTCTGCTGCACAGACTTTGTTTAGGTGTGAGGCACCCACCCAGCTGATCGGCATTGGGGGAGTCACACACACCCAGCTGATTGGCCATGGTGGAGGCACACATCCAGCTGATCGGCAATGGGGAGAGGCACACATCCAGCTGATCGGCAATGGGGAGAGGCCCACATCCAGCTGATCGGCATTGGGGGAGTCACACACACCCAGCTGATCGGCAATGGGGGGGAAGCACACACACAGCTGACGGGCCATGGGGGAGTCACACTGAACCAGCTGATCGGCCATGGGGGAGTCACACTGACCCAGCTGACCGGCCATGGGGGAGTCACACAGACCCAGCTCATCGGCCATCGGGGAGTCACACTGATCCAGCTGATCGGCCATGGGGGAGTCACACCCACCCACCGACAGTCTCTCCTGGTAATGCAGAATGGTAAATCTCTGCCTGTGTCTCTGCCTGGATCTGTCCAATTCTCTGTCTGTGTTTCTGTCTGTGTTTCTGTCTGTTTCTCTGTCTGTGTCTCCGTCTCCGTCTCTGTCTGTGTCTCTGTCTGTGTCTGTATCTCTCTGTGTCTGTGTCCCTGTTGAGGCTGTGTCTGTGTCTCTCCCTGTGTCTCTATCTGTGTCTCTATCTGTATCTCTGTCTGTGTTTCTGTCTGTGTCTCTGGCAGTGTCTCTTTCTCTGTCCGTGTCTGTCTCTGTATCTCTGTCTGTGTCTCGGTCTGTGTCATTGCCTCTGTCTCTGTCTGGGTCTCTGTCTCTGTCTGTTTCTGTGTTTGTGTCTCTATCTGCGTCTATGCCTCTGTCTGTGTCTGTGTCTGTGTCTGTCTCTGTATCTCTGTCTGTGTCTCTGTCTGTGTCACTGCCTCTGTCTCTGTCTGTGTCTCTGTCTGTGTCTCTGTCTGTGCCCCTGTCTCCGTCTGTGTCTCCCTGTACCTCTGTCTGTGTCTCTGTGTCTGTCTGTGTCTCTGTCTGTGTCTCTCTGTACCTCTGTCTGTGCCTCTGTCTGTGTCACTGCCTCTGTCTCTGTCTGTTTCTGTGTTTGTGTCTCTATCCGCGTCTATGCCTCTGTCTGTGTCTGTGTCTGTGTCTGTCTCTGTATCTCTGTCTGTGTCTCCGTCTGTGTCTCTCTGTACCTCTGTCTGTGTCTCTGTGTCTGTCTGTGTCTCTGTCTGTGTCTCTCTGTACCTCTGTCTGTGTCTCTGTCTGTGTCACTGCCTCTGTCTCTGTCTGTTTCTGTGTGTTTGTCTCTATCTGTGTCTCTGTCTGTGTCTCTGTCTGTGCCTCTGTCTGTGTCTCTGTCTGTGCCCCTGTCTGTGTCTCTGTGTCGGTCTGTATCTCTCTCTGTGTCTCTGTATCTCTGTCTGTGTCTCTGTCTGTGTCATTGCCTCTGTCTCTGTCTGTTTGTGTGTTTGTGTCTCTATCTGCGTCTCTGTCTGTGTCTGTGTCTGTGTCTCTCTGTACCTCTGACTGTGTCTCTGTCTGTGTCATTGCCTCTGTCTCTGTCTGTTTCTGTGTTTGTGTCTCTATCTGCGTCTCTGTCTGTGTCTGTGTCTCTCTGTACCTCTGTCTGTGTCTCTGTCTGTGCCCCTGTCTGTGTCTCTGTGTCGGTCTGTATCTCTCTCTGTGTCTCTGTATCTCTGTCTGTGTCTCTGTCTGTGTCACTGCCTCTGTCTCTGTCTGTTTCTGTGTTTGTGTCTCTATCTGCGTCTCTGTCTGTGTCGCTGCTGTCTGTGTCTCTGTCTGTGTCTCTGTCTCTGCCTCTGTCTGTGTCTCTGTCTCTGTCTGTGTCTCTGTCGGTGTCCCTGTTTCTGTCTGTGTCTCTCTGTACCTCTGTCTGTGTCCCTGTTTCTGTCTGTGTCTCCCTGTACCTCTGTCTGTGTCTCTGTGTCTGTCTGTGTCTCTGTCATTGTCTCTGTCTGTATCTCTGTCTGTGTCTCTGTCTGTGTCACTGCCTCTGTCTCTGTCTGTGTTTCTGTCTGTGTCTCTGTCTCTGCCTCTGTCTGTGTCTCTGTCTCTGCCTCTGCCTCTGTCTGTGTCTCTGTCTCTGTCTGTGTCTCTGTCTGTGCCCCTGTCTCCGTCTGTGTCTCTCTGTACCTCTGTCTGTGTCTCTGTATCTCTGTCTGTGTCTCTGTGTCTGTCTATGTCTCTGTCTGTGTCTCTGTCTGTGTCCCTGTCTCCGTCTGTGTCTCTCTGTACCTCTGTCTGTGTCTATGTCTCGGTCTGTGTCTCTGTCTGTGTCTCTCTGTACCTCTGTCTGTGTCTCTGTCTGTGTCACTGTCTCTGTCTCTGTCGGTTTCTGTGTGTTTGTCTCTATCTGTGTCTCTGTCTGTGTCTCAGTCTCTGTCTCTGTCTCAGTCTGTGTCTCTGTGTCTGTCGGTCTCTGTGTCTCACTCTCTGTCTCTGTCTGTATCTCCGTGTCTGTCAGTGTCTCAGTCTCTGTCTCTATCTGGGGCACATTCTGCTGCACAGACTTTGTTTAGGTGTGAGGCACCCACCCAGCTGATCGGCATTGGGGGAGTCACACACACCCAGCTGATTGGCCATGGTGGAGGCACACATCCAGCTGATCGGCAATGGGGAGAGGCACACATCCAGCTGATCGGCAATGGGGAGAGGCCCACATCCAGCTGATCGGCATTGGGGGAGTCACACACACCCAGCTGATCGGCAATGGGGGGGAAGCACACACACAGCTGACGGGCCATGGGGGAGTCACACTGAACCAGCTGATCGGCCATGGGGGAGTCACACTGACCCAGCTGACCGGCCATGGGGGAGTCACACAGACCCAGCTCATCGGCCATCGGGGAGTCACACTGATCCAGCTGATCGGCCATGGGGGAGTCACACCCACCCACCGACAGTCTCTCCTGGTAATGCAGAATGGTAAAGCTCTGCCTGTGTCTCTGCCTGTATCTGTCCAATTCTCTGTCTGTGTTTCTGTCTGTGTTTCTGTCTGTTTCTCTGTCTGTGTCTCCGTCTCCGTCTCTGTCTGTGTCTCTGTCTGTGTCTGTATCTCTCTGTGTCTGTGTCCCTGTTGAGGCTGTGTCTGTGTCTCTCCCTGTGTCTCTATCTGTGTCTCTATCTGTATCTCTGTCTGTGTTTCTGTCTGTGTCTCTGGCAGTGTCTCTTTCTCTGTCCGTGTCTGTCTCTGTATCTCTGTCTGTGTCTCGGTCTGTGTCATTGCCTCTGTCTCTGTCTGGGTCTCTGTCTCTGTCTGTTTCTGTGTTTGTGTCTCTATCTGCGTCTATGCCTCTGTCTGTGTCTGTGTCTGTGTCTGTCTCTGTATCTCTGTCTGTGTCTCTGTCTGTGTCACTGCCTCTGTCTCTGTCTGTGTCTCTGTCTGTGTCTCTGTCTGTGCCCCTGTCTCCGTCTGTGTCTCCCTGTACCTCTGTCTGTGTCTCTGTGTCTGTCTGTGTCTCTGTCTGTGTCTCTCTGTACCTCTGTCTGTGTCCCTGTCTGTGTCACTGCCTCTGTCTCTGTCTGTTTCTGTGTTTGTGTCTCTATCCGCGTCTATGCCTCTGTCTGTGTCTGTGTCTGTGTCTGTCTCTGTATCTCTGTCTGTGTCTCCGTCTGTGTCTCTCTGTACCTCTGTCTGTGTCTCTGTGTCTGTCTGTGTCTCTGTCTGTGTCTCTCTGTACCTCTGTCTGTGTCTCTGTCTGTGTCACTGCCTCTGTCTCTGTCTGTTTCTGTGTGTTTGTCTCTATCTGTGTCTCTGTCTGTGTCTCTGTCTGTGCCTCTGTCTGTGTCTCTGTCTGTGCCCCTGTCTGTGTCTCTGTGTCGGTCTGTATCTCTCTCTGTGTCTCTGTATCTCTGTCTGTGTCTCTGTCTGTGTCATTGCCTCTGTCTCTGTCTGTTTGTGTGTTTGTGTCTCTATCTGCGTCTCTGTCTGTGTCTGTGTCTGTGTCTCTCTGTACCTCTGACTGTGTCTCTGTCTGTGTCATTGCCTCTGTCTCTGTCTGTTTCTGTGTTTGTGTCTCTATCTGCGTCTCTGTCTGTGTCTGTGTCTCTCTGTACCTCTGTCTGTGTCTCTGTCTGTGCCCCTGTCTGTGTCTCTGTGTCGGTCTGTATCTCTCTCTGTGTCTCTGTATCTCTGTCTGTGACTCTGTCTGTGTCACTGCCTGTCTCTGTCTGTTTCTGTGTTTGTGTCTCTATCTGCGTCTCTGTCTGTGTCGCTGCTGTCTGTGTCTCTGTCTGTGTCTCTGTCTCTGCCTCTGTCTGTGTCTCTGTCTCTGTCTGTGTCTCTGTCTGTGTCCCTGTTTCTGTCTGTGTCTCTCTGTACCTCTGTCTGTGTCCCTGTTTCTGTCTGTGTCTCCCTGTACCTCTGTCTGTGTCTCTGTGTCTGTCTGTGTCTCTGTCTGTGTCTCTGTCTGTACCTCTGTCTGTGTCTCTGTCTGTGTCACTGCCTCTGTCTCTGTCTGTGTCTCTGTCTGTGTCTCTGTCTCTGCCTCTGTCTGTGTCTCTGTCTCTGCCTCTGCCTCTGTCTGTGTCTCTGTCTCTGTCTGTGTCTCTGTCTGTGCCCCTGTCTCCGTCTGTGTCTCTCTGTACCTCTGTCTGTGTCTCTGTATCTCTGTCTGTGTCTCTGTGTCTGTCTATGTCTCTGTCTGTGTCTCTGTCTGTGTCCCTGTCTCCGTCTGTGTCTCTCTGTACCTCTGTCTGTGTCTATGTCTCTGTCTGTGTCTCTGTCTGTGTCTCTCTGTACCTCTGTCTGTGTCTCTGTCTGTGTCACTGTCTCTGTCTCTGTCGGTTTCTGTGTGTTTGTCTCTATCTGTGTCTCTGTCTGTGTCTCTGTTTGTGTCTGTCTCTGCCTCTGTCTGTGTCTCTCTCTCTGTGTCTCTGTCTGTGCCCCTGTCTCCGTCTGTGTCTCTCTGTACCTCTGTCTGTGTCTCTGTGTCTGTCTGTGTCTGTGTCTCTGTCTCTGTCAGTGTCCCTGTCTGTGTCTCTGTCTCTGTCACTGCGTCTGTCTCAGTCTGTTTCTTTGTCTCTGTCTGTTTCTGTATCTCTGTCTGTGTCACTGCCTCTGTCTCTGTCTGTTTCTGTGTGTTTGGCTGTGTCTGTGTCTGTGTCTCTGCCTGTGTCCCTGTTTCTGTCTGTGTCTCCCTGTACCTCTGTCTGTGTCTCTGCCTGTGTCACTGCCTCTGTCTCTGTCTGTTTCTGTGTGTTTGTCTCTGTCTGTGTCTGTCTCTGTATCTCTGTCTGTGTCTCTGTCTGTGTCACTGCCTCTGTCTCTGTCTGTTTCTGTGTGTTTGTCTCTGTCTGTGTCTGTCTCTGTATCTCTGTCTGTGTCTCTGTCTGTGTCACTGCCTCTGTCTCTGTCTGTTTCTGTGTGTTTGTCTCTGTCTGTGTCTCTGTCTCTGCCTCTGTCTGTGTCTCTGTCTCTGTCTGTGTCTCTGCCTGTGTCCCTGTTTCTGTCTGTGTCTGCCTGTACCTCTGTCTGTGTCTCTGTGTCTGTCTGTGTCTCTGTCTGTGTCTCTGTCTCTGCCTCAGTCTGTGTCTATGTCTCTGTCTGTGTCTCTGTCTGTGTCCCTGTTTCTGTCTGTGTCTCCCTGTACCTCTGTCTGTGTCTCTGTGTCTGTCCCTGTCTCTGTCTGTGTGTCTGTGTCTCTGTCTGTGTCTCTGTGTCTGTCTGTGTCTCAGTCTCTGTCTCTGTCTGGGGCACATTCTGCTGCACAGACTGTGTTTAGGTGTGAGGCACACTCCCAGCTGATCGGCCATGGTGGGGGCAGATACCCAGCTGATCGGCAATGGGGGGAAGCACACTCCCAGCTGATCGGCAATGGGGGGAATGACACACCCAGCTGATCGGCAATGCGGGGAAGGACATACCCAGCTGATCGACAATGGGGGGGAAGGACACACCCAGCTGATCGGCAATGGGGGGAAAGCACACACACAGCTGTTCGGCAATGGGGGGAAGCACACACCCAGCTGATCGGCAATGGGGGGAAGCACACACCCAGCTGATCGGCAATGGGGGGAAGCACACACCCAGCTGATCGGCAATGGGGGGAAGCACACACCCAGCTGATCGGCAATGCGGGGAAAGCACACACACAGCTGATCGGCAATGGGGGGAAGCACACACCCAGCTGATCGGCAATGCGGGGAAGGACACACCCAGCTGATCGGCAATGCGGGGAAAGCACACACACAGCTGATCGGCAATGGGGGGAAGCACACACCCAGCTGATCGGCAATGGGGGGAAGCACACACCCAGCTGATCGGCAATGCGGGGAAGGATAGACCCAGCTGATCGGCAATGCGGGGAAGTACACTCCCAGCTGATCGGCAATGTGGGGAAGGTCACACCCAGCTGATCGGCAATGGGGGGAAGGACACGCCCAGCTGATCGGCAATGCGGGGAAGCACACACCCAGCTGATCGGCAATGGGGGGAGCCACACACCCAGCTGATCGGCAATGCGGGGAAGCACACACCCAGCTGATCGGCAATGGGGGGGAAGGACAGACCCAGCTGATCGGCAATGGGGGGAAGGACAGACCCAGCTGATCGGCAATGCGGGGAAGGACATACCCAGCTGATCGGCAATGGGGGTAAGCACCCAGCTAATCGGCAATGCGGGGAAGGACACACCCAGCTGATCGGCAATGCGGGGAGGCACACACCCAGCTGATCGGCAATACGGGGAAGCACACACCCAGCTGATCGGCAATGCGGGGAAGGACAGACCCAGCTGATCGGCAATGCGGGGATGGACGCACCCAGCTAATCGGCAATGCGGGGAAGCACACTCCCAGCTGATCGGCATTGCAGGGAAGGACAGACCCAGCTGATCGGCAATGCGGGGAAGCACACTCCCAGCTGATCGGCAATGCGGGGAAGGACAGACCCAGCTGATCGGCAATGCGGGGAAGCACACTCCCAGCTGATCGGCAATGGGGGGAAGCACACACCCAGCTGATCGGCAATGGGGTGAAGGTCACACCCAGCTGATCGATAATGGGGGGGAAGGACACACCCAGCTGATCGGCAATGGGGGGTAGCACACACCCAGCTGATCGGCATTGTAGGGAAGGACAGACCCAGCTGATCGCCAATGGGGGTAAGCACCCACCCAGCTGATCGGAAATGGGAGAAAGCACACACCCAGCTGATCGGCAATGGGGGAAGGACACACCCAGCTGATCGGCAATGGGGGGAAGGACACACCCAGCTGATCGGCAATGGGGGGTAGCACACACCCAGCTGATCGGCATTGTAGGGAAGGACAGACCCAGCTGATCGCCAATGGGGGTAAGCACCCACCCAGCTGATCGGAAATGGGAGAAAGCACACACCCAGCTGATCGGCAATGGGGGAAGGACACACCCAGCTGATCGGCAATGGGGGAAAGCACACACCCAGCTGATCGGCAATGGGGGGAAGCACATACCCAGCTGATCGGCAATGGGGGGAAGCACATAACCAGCTGATCGGCAATGGGGGGAAGCACACACCCAGCTGATCGGCAATGGGGGGAAACACACACCCAGCTGATCGGCAATGGGGGGAAGCACACACCCAGCTGATCGGCAATGGGGGAAGGACACTCCCAGCTGATCGGCAATGGGGGGAAGCACACACCCAGCTGATCGGAAATGGGGGGAAACACACACCCAGCTGATCGGCAATGGGGGGAAGCACACACCCAGCTGATCGGCAATGCGGGGAAGGACAGATCCAGCTGATCGGCAATGGGGGGAAGCACACACCCAGCTGATCGGCAATGCGGGGAAGGACAGATCCAGCTGATCGGCAATGGGGGAAGGACAGACCCAGCTGATCGGCAATGCGGGGAAGGACAGACCCAGCTGATCGACAATGGGGGGAAGGACAGACCCAGCTGATCGGCAATGCGGGGAAGGACAGACCCAGCTGATCGGCAATGGGGGGAAGGACACTCCCAGCTGATCGGCAATGGGGGGGAAGCACACACCCAGCTGATCGGCAATGGGGGGAAGCACACGCCCAGCTGATCGGCAATGGGGGGAAGGACAGTCCCAGCTATCGGCAATGGGGGGAATAACACACCCAGCTGATCGGCAATGGGGGGACGCACACACCCAGCTGATCGGCAATGGGGGGAAGGACAGACCCAGCTGATCGGCAATTGGGGGAAGCACACACCCAGCTGATCGGCAATGGGGGGAAGCACACACCCAGCTGATCGGCAATGGGAGGAAGCACACGCCCAGCTGATCGGCAATGGGGGGAAGGACAGTCCCAGCTGATCGGCAATGGGGGGAAGGACAGACCCAGCTGATCGGCAATGGGGGGAAGCAGACACCCAGCTGATCGGCAATACGGGGAAGCACACACCCAGCTGATCGGCAATGGGGGGAGGCACTCACCCAGCTGATCGGCAATGGGGGGAAGGACAGACCCAGCTGATCGGCAATGGGGGGAAGGACACACCCAGCTGATCGGCAATGGGGGGAAGCACACTCCCAGCTGATCGGCAATGGGGGTGAAGGACACACCCAGCTGATCGGCAATGGGGGGAAGCACACACCCAGCTGATCGGCAATGTGGGGAAGCACACTCCCAGCTGATCGACAGTGGGGGGAAGCACGCACCCAGCTTATCGGCAATGGGGGGAATCACATCCCAGCTGATCGGCAATGGGAGGAAGCACGCACCCAGCTGATCGGCAATGGGGGGAAGCACACACCCAGCTGATCGGCAATGGGGGGAAGGACAGGCCCAGCTGATCGGCAATGCGGGGAAGCACACACCCAGCTGCTCGGCAATGCGGGGAAGCACACACCCAGCTGATCGGCAATGGGGGAATCACACACTCCCAGCTGATCGGCAATGGGGGGAAGCACACACCCAGCTGATCGGCAATGTGGGGAAGGACACTCCCAGCCAATCGGCAATGGGGGGAAGCACACACCCAGCTGACCGGCAATGGGGGGAAGCACACACCCAGCTGATCGGCAATGGGGGGAAGGACACACCCAGCTGATCGGCAATGCGGGGAAGCACACACCCAGCTGATCGGCAATGGGGGGGAAGGACACACACAGCTGATCGGCCATGGGGGGAAGCACACACCCAGCTGATCGGCAATGCGGGGAAGGACATACCCAGCTGATCGGCAATGGGGGGAAGGACAGACCCAGCTGATCGGCAATGGGGGGAAGGACACACCCAGCTGATCGGCAATGGGGGGAAGCACAAACCCAGCTGATCGGCAATGTGGGGAAGGACAGACCCAGCTGATCGGCAATGGGGGGAAGCACACACCCAGCTGATCGGCAATGAGGGGAAGGACAGACCCAGCTGATCGGCAATGGGGGGAAGGACACACCCAGCTGATCGGCAATGAGGGGAAGGACAGACCCAGCTGATCGGCAATGGGGGGAAGGACACACCCAGCTGATCGGCAATGGGGGAATCACACACACCCAGCTGATCGGCAATGGGGGGAAGCACACACCCAGCTGATCGGCAATGGGGGGAAGCACACACCCAGCTGATCGGCAATGTGGGGGTGAAGGACAGACCCAGCTGATCGGCAATGGGGGGAAGCACACACCCAGCTGATCGGCAATGGGGGGGAAGGACACAGCCAGCTGATCGGCAATGGGGGGAAGCACACACCCAGCTGATCGGCAATGGGGGGAAGCACACACCCAGCTGATCGGCAATGGGGGGAAGGACACACCCAGCTGATCGGCAATGGGGGGAAGCACACACCCAGCTGATCGGCAATGCGGGGAAAGCACACACACAGCTGATCGGCAATGGGGGGAAGCACACACCCAGCTGATCGGCAATGCGGGGAAGGACACACCCAGCTGATCGGCAATGCGGGGAAAGCACACTCCCAGCTGATCGGCAATGTGGGGAAGGTCACACCCAGCTGATCGGCAATGGGGGGAAGGACACACCCAGCTGATCGGCAATGCGGGGAAGCACACACCCAGCTGATCGGCAATGGGGGGAGCCACACACCCAGCTGATCGGCAATGCGGGGAAGCACACACCCAGCTGACCGGCAATGGGGGGAAGGACAGACCCAGCTGATCGGCAATGCGGGGAAGGACGCACCCAGTTAATCGGCAATGCGGGGAAGGACACACCCAGCTGATCGGCAATGCGGCGAGGCACACACCCAGCTGATCGGCAATGCGGGGAAGCACACACCCAGCTGATCGGCAATGCGGGGAAGGACAGACCCAGCTGATCGGCAATGCGGGGATGGACGCACCCAGCTAATCGGCAATGCGGGGAAGCACACTCCCAGCTGATCGGCAATGGGGGGAAGGACACACCCAGCTGATCGGCAATGGGGGGAAGCACACTCCCAGCTGATCGGCAATGGGGGGAAGCACACACCCAGCTGATCGGCAATGGGGTGAAGGTCACACCCAGCTGATCGATAATGGGGGGGAAGGACACACCCAGCTGATCAGCAATGGGGGGTAGCACACACCCAGCTGATCGGCATTGTAGGGAAGGACAGACCCAGCTGATCGCCAATGGGGGTAAGCACCCACCCAGCTGATCGGAAATGGGAGAAAGCACATACCCAGCTGATCGGCAATGGGGGTAAGCACCCACCCAGCTGATCGGAAATGGGGGAAAGCACATACCCAGCTGATCGGCAATGGGGGGAAGCACATACCCAGCTGATCGGCAATGGGGGGAAGCACATACCCAGCTGATCGGCAATGGGGGGAAGCACACACCCAGCTGATCGGCAATGGGGGGAAACACACACCCAGCTGATCGGCAATGGGGGGAAGCACACACCCAGCTGATCGGCAATGGGGGGAGGCACACACCCAGCTGATCGGCAATGGGGGGAAGCACACACCCAGCTGATCGGCAATGGGGGAAGGACACTCCCAGCTGATCGGCAATGGGGGGAAGCACACACCCAGCTGATCGGAAATGGGGGGAAACACACACCCAGCTGATCGGCAATGGGGGGAAGCACACACCCAGCTGATCGGCAATGCGGGGAAGGACAGACCCAGCTGATCGGCAATGGGGGGAAGGACAGACCCAGCTGATCGGCAATGGGGGGAAGGACACACCCAGCTGATCGGCAATGCGGGGAAGGGCAGACCCAGCTGATCGGCAATGGGGGGAAGGACAGACCCAGCTGATCGGCAATGGGGGGAAGGACACACCCAGCTGATCGGCAATGGGGGGGAAGCACACTCCCAGCTGATCGGCAATGGGGGGAAGCACACACCCAGCTGATCGGCAATGGGGGGAAGCACACGCCCAGCTGATCGGCAATGGGGGGAAGGACAGTCCCAGCTATCGGCAATGGGGGGAATAACACACCCAGCTGATCGGCAATGGGGGGACGCACACACCCAGCTGATCGGCAATGGGGGGAAGGACAGACCCAGCTGATCGGCAATTGGGGGAAGCACACACCCAGCTGATCGGCAATGGGGGGAAGCACACACCCAGCTGATCGGCAATGGGGGGAAGCACACGCCCAGCTGATCGGCAATGGGGGGAAGGACAGTCCCAGCTGATCGGCAATGGGGGGAAGCAGACACCCAGCTGATCGGCAATACGGGGAAGCACACACCCAGCTGATCGGCAATGGGGGGAGGCACTCACCCAGCTGATCGGCAATGGGGGGAAGGACAGACCCAGCTGATCGGCAATGGGGGGAAGGACACACCCAGCTGATCGGCAATGGGGGGAAGCACACTCCCAGCTGATCGGCAATGGGGGTGAAGGACACACCCAGCTGATCGGCAATGGGGGGAAGCACACACCCAGCTGATCGGCAATGTGGGGAAGCACACTCCCAGCTGATCGACAGTGGGGGGAAGCACGCACCCAGCTGATCGGCAATGGGGGGAAGCACATCCCAGCTGATCGGCAATGGGAGGAAGCACGCACCCAGCTGATCGGCAATGGGGGGAAGCACACACCCAGCTGATCGGCAATGGGGGGAAGGACAGGCCCAGCTGATCGGCAATGCGGGGAAGCACACACCCAGCTGCTCGGCAATGCGGGGAAGCACACACCCAGCTGATCGGCAATGGGGGAATCACACACTCCCAGCTGATCGGCAATGGGGGGAAGCACACACCCAGCTGATCGGCAATGTGGGGAAGGACACTCCCAGCCAATCGGCAATGGGGGGAAGCACACACCCAGCTGATCGGCAATGGGGGGAAGCACACACCCAGCTGATCGGCAATGGGGGGAAGGACACACCCAGCTGATCGGCAATGCGGGGAAGCACACACCCAGCTGATCGGCAATGGGGGGAAGCACACTCCCAGCTGATCGGCAATGGGGGGAAGGACACACACAGCTGATCGGCCATGGGGGGAAGCACACACCCAGCTGATCGGCAATGCGGGGAAGGACATACCCAGCTGATCGGCAATGGGGGGAAGGACACACACAGCTGATCGGCAATGGGGGGAAGGACACACCCAGCTGATCGGCAATGCGGGGAAGGGCAGACCCAGCTGATCGGCAATGGGGGGAAGGACAGACCCAGCTGATCGGCAATGGGGGGAAGGACACACCCAGCTGATCGGCAATGGGGGGGAAGCACACTCCCAGCTGATCGGCAATGGGGGGAAGCACACACCCAGCTGATCGGCAATGGGGGGAAGCACACGCCCAGCTGATCGGCAATGGGGGGAAGGACAGTCCCAGCTATCGGCAATGGGGGGAATAACACACCCAGCTGATCGGCAATGGGGGGACGCACACACCCAGCTGATCGGCAATGGGGGGAAGGACAGACCCAGCTGATCGGCAATTGGGGGAAGCACACACCCAGCTGATCGGCAATGGGGGGAAGCACACACCCAGCTGATCGGCAATGGGGGGAAGCACACGCCCAGCTGATCGGCAATGGGGGGAAGGACAGTCCCAGCTGATCGGCAATGGGGGGAAGCAGACACCCAGCTGATCGGCAATACGGGGAAGCACACACCCAGCTGATCGGCAATGGGGGGAGGCACTCACCCAGCTGATCGGCAATGGGGGGAAGGACAGACCCAGCTGATCGGCAATGGGGGGAAGGACACACCCAGCTGATCGGCAATGGGGGGAAGCACACTCCCAGCTGATCGGCAATGGGGGTGAAGGACACACCCAGCTGATCGGCAATGGGGGGAAGCACACACCCAGCTGATCGGCAATGTGGGGAAGCACACTCCCAGCTGATCGACAGTGGGGGGAAGCACGCACCCAGCTGATCGGCAATGGGGGGAAGCACATCCCAGCTGATCGGCAATGGGAGGAAGCACGCACCCAGCTGATCGGCAATGGGGGGAAGCACACACCCAGCTGATCGGCAATGGGGGGAAGGACAGGCCCAGCTGATCGGCAATGCGGGGAAGCACACACCCAGCTGCTCGGCAATGCGGGGAAGCACACACCCAGCTGATCGGCAATGGGGGAATCACACACTCCCAGCTGATCGGCAATGGGGGGAAGCACACACCCAGCTGATCGGCAATGTGGGGAAGGACACTCCCAGCCAATCGGCAATGGGGGGAAGCACACACCCAGCTGATCGGCAATGGGGGGAAGCACACACCCAGCTGATCGGCAATGGGGGGAAGGACACACCCAGCTGATCGGCAATGCGGGGAAGCACACACCCAGCTGATCGGCAATGGGGGGAAGCACACTCCCAGCTGATCGGCAATGGGGGGAAGGACACACACAGCTGATCGGCCATGGGGGGAAGCACACACCCAGCTGATCGGCAATGCGGGGAAGGACATACCCAGCTGATCGGCAATGGGGGGAAGGACACACACAGCTGATCGGCCATGGGGGGAAGCACACACCCAGCTGATCGGCAATGGGGGGAAGGACAGACCCAGCTGATCGGCAATGGGGGGAAGGACACACCCAGCTGATCGGCAATGGGGGGAAGCACACACCCAGCTGATCGGCAATGTGGGGAAGGACAGACCCAGCTGATCGGCAATGGGGGGAAGGACACACCCAGCTGATCGGCAATGAGGGGAAGGACAGACCCAGCTGATCGGCAATGGGGGGAAGGACACACCTAGCTGATCGGCAATGGGGGAATCACACACACCCAGCTGATCGGCAATGGGGGGAAGCACACACCCAGCTGATCGGCAATGGGGGGAAGCACACACCCAGCTGATCGGCAATGCGGGGAAGGACAGACCCAGCTGATCGGCAATGGGGGGAAGGACAGACCCAGCTGATCGGCAATGGGGGGAAGGACACACCCAGCTGATCGGCAATGCGGGGAAGGGCAGACCCAGCTGATCGGCAATGGGGGGAAGGACAGACCCAGCTGATCGGCAATGGGGGGAAGGACACACCCAGCTGATCGGCAATGGGGGGGAAGCACACTCCCAGCTGATCGGCAATGGGGGGAAGCACACACCCAGCTGATCGGCAATGGGGGGAAGCACACGCCCAGCTGATCGGCAATGGGGGGAAGGACAGTCCCAGCTATCGGCAATGGGGGGAATAACACACCCAGCTGATCGGCAATGGGGGGACGCACACACCCAGCTGATCGGCAATGGGGGGAAGGACAGACCCAGCTGATCGGCAATTGGGGGAAGCACACACCCAGCTGATCGGCAATGGGGGGAAGCACACACCCAGCTGATCGGCAATGGGGGGAAGCACACGCCCAGCTGATCGGCAATGGGGGGAAGGACAGTCCCAGCTGATCGGCAATGGGGGGAAGCAGACACCCAGCTGATCGGCAATACGGGGAAGCACACACCCAGCTGATCGGCAATGGGGGGAGGCACTCACCCAGCTGATCGGCAATGGGGGGAAGGACAGACCCAGCTGATCGGCAATGGGGGGAAGGACACACCCAGCTGATCGGCAATGGGGGGAAGCACACTCCCAGCTGATCGGCAATGGGGGTGAAGGACACACCCAGCTGATCGGCAATGGGGGGAAGCACACACCCAGCTGATCGGCAATGTGGGGAAGCACACTCCCAGCTGATCGACAGTGGGGGGAAGCACGCACCCAGCTGATCGGCAATGGGGGGAAGCACATCCCAGCTGATCGGCAATGGGAGGAAGCACGCACCCAGCTGATCGGCAATGGGGGGAAGCACACACCCAGCTGATCGGCAATGGGGGGAAGGACAGGCCCAGCTGATCGGCAATGCGGGGAAGCACACACCCAGCTGCTCGGCAATGCGGGGAAGCACACACCCAGCTGATCGGCAATGGGGGAATCACACACTCCCAGCTGATCGGCAATGGGGGGAAGCACACACCCAGCTGATCGGCAATGTGGGGAAGGACACTCCCAGCCAATCGGCAATGGGGGGAAGCACACACCCAGCTGATCGGCAATGGGGGGAAGCACACACCCAGCTGATCGGCAATGGGGGGAAGGACACACCCAGCTGATCGGCAATGCGGGGAAGCACACACCCAGCTGATCGGCAATGGGGGGAAGCACACTCCCAGCTGATCGGCAATGGGGGGAAGGACACACACAGCTGATCGGCCATGGGGGGAAGCACACACCCAGCTGATCGGCAATGCGGGGAAGGACATACCCAGCTGATCGGCAATGGGGGGAAGGACACACACAGCTGATCGGCCATGGGGGGAAGCACACACCCAGCTGATCGGCAATGGGGGGAAGGACAGACCCAGCTGATCGGCAATGGGGGGAAGGACACACCCAGCTGATCGGCAATGGGGGGAAGCACACACCCAGCTGATCGGCAATGTGGGGAAGGACAGACCCAGCTGATCGGCAATGGGGGGAAGGACACACCCAGCTGATCGGCAATGAGGGGAAGGACAGACCCAGCTGATCGGCAATGGGGGGAAGGACACACCTAGCTGATCGGCAATGGGGGAATCACACACACCCAGCTGATCGGCAATGGGGGGAAGCACACACCCAGCTGATCGGCAATGGGGGGAAGCACACACCCAGCTGATCGGCAATGGGGGGGAAGGACACAGCCAGCTGATCGGCAATGGGGGGAAGCACACACCCAGCTGATCGGCAATGGGGGGAAGCACACACCCAGCTGATCGGCAATGGGGGGAAGGACAGACCCAGCTGATCGGCCATGGGGGAGTCACACTGAACCAGCTGATTGGCCATGGGGGAGTCACTCTGACCCAGTTGATCGGCCATGGGGGGAAGGACAGACCCAGCTGATCGGCAATGGGGGGAAGCACACACCCAGCTGATCGGCAATGGGGGGGGAAGGACACACACAGCTGATCGGCAATGCGGGGAAGCACACACCCAGCTGATCGGCAATGGGGGAAGGACACACCCAGCTGATCGGCAATGGGGGAAAGCACACACCCAGCTGATCGGCAATGGGGGGAAGGACAGGCCCAGCTGATCGGCAATGGTGGAATCACACACACCCAGTTGATCGGCAATGGGGGGAAGGACAGACCCAGCTGATCGGCCATGGGGGAGTCACACTGACCCAGCTGATCGGCCATGGGGGAGTCACACCCACCCACCGACAGTCTCTCCTGGTAATGCAGAATGGTAAATCTCTGCCTGTGTCTCTGCCTGGATCTGTCCAATTCTCTCTCTGCCTGTGTTTCTGTCTGTGTTTCTGTCTGTGTTTCTGTCTGTGTGTCTGTCTGTTTCTCTGTCTGTGTCTCTGTCTGTGTCTGTCTGTGTCTGTGTCTGTCTCTGTATCTCTCTGTGTCTGTGTCCCTGTTGAGGCTGTGTCTGTGTCTCTCCCTGTGTCTCTATCTGTGTCTCGATCTGTATCTCTGTCTGTGTTTGTGTCTCTGCCTCTGTCTGTGTCTCTTTCTCTGTCCGTGTCTGTCTCTGTATCTCTGTCTGTGTCTCTGTCTGTGTCTCTTGCTCTGTCCGTGTCTGTCTCTGTATCTCTGTCTGTGTCTCTGTCTGTGTCTCTTTCTCTGTCCGTGTCTGTCTCTGTATCTCTGTCTGTGTCTCTGTCTGTGTCTCTTTCTCTGTCCGTGTCTGTCTCTGTACCTCTGTCTGTGTCTCTGTCTGTGTCTATGCCTCTGTCTGTGTTTGTGTCTGTCTCTGTACCTCTGTCTGTTTCTCTGTCTGTGTCACTGCCTCTGTCCCTGTCTGTGTCTCTGTCTCTGTCTGTTTCTGTGTTTTTGTCTCTGTCTGTGTCTGTGTCTGTGTCTCTGTCTCTGCTTCTGTCTGTGTCTGTGTCTGTGTCTGTCTCTGTATCTCTGTCTGTGACTCTGCCTGTGTCACTGCCTCTGTCTCAGTCTGTTGCTGTGTGTTTGTCTCTGTCTGTGTCTCTGTCTCTGCCTCTGTCTGTGTCTCTGTCTGTGTCTCTGCCTGTGTCACTGCCTCTGTCTCTGTCTGTTGCTGTGTCTTTGTCTCTGTCTGTGTCTCTGTCTCTGCCTCTGTCTGTGTCTCTGTCTGTGTCTCTGTCACTGCCTCTGTCTCAGTCTGTGTCACTGCCTCTGTCTCTGTCTGTTTCTGTGTGTTTGTCTCTGTCTGTGTCTCTGTCTGTGTCTCTGTCTGTGTCCCTGTTTCTGTCTGTGTCTCTCTGTACCTCTTTCTGTGTCTCTGTGTCTGTCTGTGTCTCTGTCTGTGTCACTGCCTCTGTCTCTGTCTGTTACTGTGTGTTTGTCTCTATCTGTGTCTCTGTCTGTGTCTCTGTCTGTGCCTCTGTCTCTGTCTGTGTCTCTGTCTGTGCCCCTGTCTCCGTCTGTGTCTCTCTGTACCTCTGTCTGTGTCTCTGGTCTGTCTGTGTCTCTCTGAACCTCTGTCTGTGTCTCTGGTCTGTCTGTGTCTCTCTGTACCTCTGTCTGTGTCTCTGGTCTGTCTGTGTCTCTCTGTACCTCTGTCTCTGTCTCTGCCTCTGTCTGTGCCTCTGTCTCTGTCTGTGTCTCTGTCTGTGCCCCTGTCTCCGTCTGTGTCTCCCTGTACCTCTGTCTGTGTCTCTGTGTCTGTCTGTGTCTCTGTCTGTGTCCCTGTTTCTGTCTGTCTCTCCCTGTACCTCTGTCTGTGTCTCTCCCTGAACCTCTGTCTGTGTCTCTGTCTCTGTCTGTGTCTCTGCCTGTGTCCCTGTTTCTGTCTGTGTCTCCCTGTACCTCTGTCTGTGTCTCTGTGTCTGTCTGTGTATCTGTCTGTGTCTCTATCTGTGTCTCTGTCTCTGCCTCAGTCTGTGTCTCTGTCTCTGTCTGTGTCTCTGTCTGTGCCCCTGTCTCCGTCTGTGTCTCTCTGTACCTCTGTCTGTGTCTCTGTGTCTGCCTGTGTTTCTGTCTGTGTCTCCCTGTACCTCTGTCTGTGTCTCTGTGTCTGTCTGTGTCTCTGTCTGTGTCTCTGTCTGTGTCTCTGTCTCTGCCTCAGTCTGTGTCTCTGTCTCTGTCTGTGTCTCTGTCTGTGCCCCTGTCTCCGTCTCTGCCTCTCTGTACCTCTGTCTGTGTCTCTGTGTCTGTCTGTGTCTCTGTCTGTGTCTCTCTGTACCTCTGTCTGTGTCTCTGTCTGTGTCACTGCCTCTGTCTCTGTCTGTTTCTGTGTTTTTGTCTCCATCTGTGTCTCTGTCTATGTCTCTGTCTGTGTCTCTGTCTCTGCGTCAGTCTGTGTCTGTGTCTCTGTCTGTGTCTCTGTCTGTGTCCCTGTTTCTGTCTGTGTCTCCCTGTACCTCTGTCTGTGTCTCTGTGTCTGTCTGTGTCTCTGTCTGTGTCTCTGTCTGTGTCTCTGTCTCTGCCTCAGTCTGTGTCTCTGTCTGTGTCCCTGTCTCTGTCTGTGTCTCCATGTACCTCTGTCTGTGTCTCTGTGTCTGTCTGTGTCTCAGTCTCTGTCTCTGTCTGGGGCACATTCTGCTGCACAGACTGTGTTTAGGTGTGAGGCACCCACCCAGCTGATCGGCATTGGGAGAGTCACACACCCAGCTGATCGGCAATGGGTGGGAAGCACACACCCAGCTGATCGGCCATGGTGGAAGCACACACCCAGCTGATCAGCCATGGTGGAGGCACACACCCAGCTGATTGGCAATGGGGGGATGCACACATCCAGCTGATCGGCAATGGGGGGAAGCACACACCCAGATGATCGGCAATGGGGGGAAGCACACACCCAGCTGATCGGCCATGGTGGAAGCACACACCCAGCTGATTGGCAATGGGGGGGGCACACACCCAGCTGATCGGCAATGGGGGAAAGCACACACCCAGCTGATCGGCAATGCGGGGAAGCACACACCCAGCTGATCGGCAATGGGGGGAAGCACACACCCAGCTGATCGGCAATGGGGGGAAGGACAGACCCAGCTGATCGGCAATGGGGGGAAGGTCACACCCAGCTGATCGGCAAGGGGGGGAAGGAGACTCCCAGCTGATCGGCAATGGGGGGAAGCACACACCCAGCTGATCGGCAATGGGGGGAAGCACACACCCAGCTGATCGGCAATGGGGGGAAGGACAGACCCAGCTGATCGGCAATGCGGGGAAGCACACACCCAGCTGATCGGCAATGGAGGGGAAGGACAGACCCAGCTGATCGGCAATGGGGGGAAGCACACACCCAGCTGATCGGCAATCCGGGGAAGCACACATCCAGCTGATCGGCAATGGGGGGAAACACACACCCAGCTCATCGGCAATGCGGGGAAGCACACTCCCAGCTGATCGGCAATGGGGGGAAGCACACACCCAGCTGATCGGCAATGGGGGGAAGCACACACCCAGCTGATCGGCAATGGGGGGGAAGGACACACCCAGCTGATCGGCAATGGGGGGAAGGACAGACCCAGCTGATCGGCAATGGGGGGAAGCACACACCCAGCTGATCGGCAATGGGGAGAGGCACATACCCAGCTGATCGGCAATGTGGGGAAGAACACACCCAGCTGATCGGCAATGGGGGGAAGCACACACCCAGCTGATCGGCAATGCGGGGAAGCACACACCCAGCTGATCGGCAATGGGGGGAAACACACACCCAGCTGATCGGCAATGCGGGGAAGCACACTCCCAGCTGATCGGCAATGGGGGGAAGCACACACCCAGCTGATCGGCAATGCGGGGAAGCACACTCCCAGCTGATCGGCAATGCGGGGAAGCACACACCCAGCTGATCGGCAATGCGGGGAAGCACTCCCAGCTGATCGGCAATGGGGGGAAGGACAGACCCAGCTGATCGGCAATGCGGGGAAGCACACACCCAGCTGATCGGCAATGGGGGGAAGCACACACCCAGCTGATCGGCAATGAGGGGATGCACACTCCAAGCTGATCGGCAATGGGGTGAAGCACACACCCAGCTGATCGGCATTGCGGGGAAGCACACTCCCAGCTGTTCGTCAATGGGGGAAGCACACACGCAGCTGATCGGCAATGCGGGGAAGCACACTCCCAGCTGATCGGCAATGGGGGGAGTCACACCCACCCACTGATATTCCTGGTGATGCAGATTGGTAAATCAGGGTGAGGCTGGCTGGGGAGGGTCAGTTTTACCGGCAGTGCGAGGAGAGAGATGCCGAGTGGGTGGGGTTTCCTCTCAGGATTTAATGAATTGAAGAATTGAACGAAAGGGAACTTTCAGCACATTTTTCAACTGCTGCCTGAACTGAGTCTGTGTCACGGCGTAAATCGCAGTGTTTGTGCAGCAACTCAGGAGCTGCAGCATGAAGCCCAATTCCAGAACATAATAATCTAACCATACAGAGTCATACCCCAGATTGTACATCCGCCCCCATATAGAATAAACCATTAACGTTGACCATAACAGGATGAAGTTGGCGGAGATAATGAAGAGTAACATGATGGATTTGCTGCGACTCTCCATCTCCGGGTCTCTGGCACTGTGCCCACTGCTGTGAGCCCGGAGTCTCCTGCGGGCCCTGCTGCTCAGGACAATGTGTCTGACGGTGAGAACATTGAGCAGCAGAATCAGGGCGAATGGAACACCCGGGGTTAGAATGTGGTGGAGGAACTCGATTGGTCCCCAGACCGGAGAGAACATAACACCCACTGTGACATCACAAAACCAGGGGATGTTCTCCAGCCGATACCCACCGGACAGCATCACCCCCCAGGAAATGTCCTTCAGACAGCTCAGCACAGCCACTGTCCCCAGAACCACAGCCGCCGCTTTCTCGCTGCAATATTTACTTTTCAGCCTCGGGCAACAAATGGCCACAAATCGATCAAAGGTGAAAGTGACGGTGAACCAGACAGAACAGTCAGTGGCTGCAAAAAGCAGGGCGGCGTGGATATTACACACGGGGATGGAGTACAGGAAATTAAACTGTTCCCTAAAAACAGTGGGAATGTGTCTGAATATCAGGTCGAGAATCACGACCAGGAGATCCCCCACTGCCATGGCCAACAGGTAACAAGTCACACATTTGGACAGCCCACAGTTTCTTCTCTTCAGGGTCACAATTGTGATGAGGTTCACTGTGAGGAAGGGAAATACACAATGAAATTATACATCAGCCTGGGAAAGACATCACAAGTATGGTCGGTGTGGTGTTGAGGGAGTCAAATAAATATATACTAATACACACACTCACACATACAGAGGCACTAACACACTCACACACACACAGTAATACACTCACACACACACACTCACACACAGACAGTAATACATTCACACACACACACTCACACTAACACACTCACACAAACACAGGCACTAACACACAAACTAACACACTCACAATCACACACACTCACACACAAACACACACATACAGAGACAGTAACACACATACACACACACACGCACATACATACAGAGACAGTAACACACTCACACACACACACACACATACATACAGAGACAGTAACACACACACAGACACTGACACACTCACACACACACACAGTAATACACTGACACACACACAGACAAAAACGCACTCACACATACAGACACTGACACACACTCACACACACACATACAGTAATACACTTGCACACACACAGACAGAGACAATAACACACACACTGACACACTCACACACACACACAGACAGTAACACACACACAGACACTGACACACACTCACACACACACATACAGTAATACACTTACACACACAGACAGAGACAGTAATACACTCGCACACACACAGACACTAACACACACACACACACACACTGTAATACACACACAGACACTCAGTGGTGTTCGGTGTGCTGGGTGTCTGATGGGGGTGTGGTACATTGTGTACTGTCAGTGGTGTGTGGTCTGCTGGGTGTCTGATGGGGGTGTGGTACATTGTGTACTGTCAGTGGTGTGTGGTGTGCTGGGTGTCTGATGTGGGTGTGGTACATTGTGTACTGTCAGTGGTGTGCGGTGTGCTGGGTGTCTGATGGGGGTGTGGCACATTGTGTACTGTCAGTGGTGTGCAGTGTGCTGGGTGTCTGATGGGGCTGTGGTACATTGTGTACTGTCAGTGGTGTGCGATGTGCTGGGTGTCTGATGGGGGTGTGGTACATTGTGTGCTGTCAGTGGTGTGCGGTGTGCTGGGTGTCTGATGGGGGTGTGGTACATTGTGTGCTGTCAGTGGTGTGCGGTGTGCTGGGTGTCTGATGGGGGTGTGGTACATTGTGTACTGTCAGTGGTGTGCGGTGTGCTGGGTGTCTGATGGGGCTGTGGTACATTGTGTATTGTCAGTGGTGTGTGGTGAGCTGTGTGCGTGAAGGGGGTGTGGTACATTGTGTACTGCCAGTGGTGTGCTGTGTGCTGGGTGTCTGATGGGGGTGTGGTACATTGTGTATTGTCAGTGGTGTGTGGTGAGCTGTGTGCGTGATGGGGGTGTGGTACATTGTGAACTGTCAGTGGTGTGCAGTGTGCTGGGTGTCTGATGGGGGTGTGGTACATTGTGTACTGTCAGTGGTGTGCGGTGTGCTGGGTGTCTGATGGGGCTGTGGAACATTGTGTACTGTCAGTGGTGTGCGGTGTGCTGGGTGTCTGATGGGGGTGTGGTACATTGGGTAATGTCAGTGGTGTGTGGTGTGCTGAGTGTCTGATGGGGGTGTGGTACATTGTGTACTGTCAGTGGTGTGCGGTGTGCTGGGTGCCTGATGGGGGTGTGGTACATTGTGTACTGTCAGTGGTGTGTGGTGTGCTGGGTGTCTGATGGGGGTGTGGTACATTGTGTACTGTCAGTGGTGTGTGGTGTGCTGGGTGTCTGATGGGTCTGTGGTACATTGTGTACTGTCAGTGGTGTGCGGTGTGCTTGGTGTCTGATGGGGGTGTGGTACATTGTGTACTGTCAGTGGTGTTTGGTGTACTGGGTGTCTGATGGGGGTGTGGTACATTGTGCACTGTCAGTGGTGTGCGGTGTGCTGGGTGTCTGATGGGGGTGTGGTACATTGTGTACTGTCAGTGGTGTGCGGTGTGCTGGGTGCCTGATGGGGGTGTGGTACATTGTGTACTGTCAGTGGTGTGTGGTGTGCTGGGTGTCTGACGGGGGTGTGGTACATTGTGTACTGTCAGTGGTGTGCGGTGTGCTGGGTCCCTGATGGGGCTGTGGTACATTGTGTACTGTCAGTGGTGTGTGGTGTGCTGGGTGTCTGATGGGGGTGTGGTACATTGTGTACTGTCAGTGGTGTGCGGTGTGCTGGGTGTCTGATGGGGGTGTGGTACATTGTGTACTGTCAGTGGTGTGCGGTGTGCTGGGTGTCTGATGGGGGTGTGGTACATTGTGTACTGTCAGTGGTGTGCGGTGTGCTGGGTGTCTGATGGGGGTGTGGTACATTGTGTACTGTCAGTGGTGTGAGGTGTGCTGGGTGTCTGATGGGTGTGTGGTACATTGTGTACTGTCAGTGGTGTGCGGCGTGCTGGGTGCCTGATGGGGGTGTGGTACATTGTGTACTGTCAGTGGTGTGAGGTGTGCGGTTTGTCTGATGGGGCTGTGGTACATTGTGTACTGTCAGTGTTGTGTGGTGTGCTGGGTGTCTGATGAGGGTGTGGTACATTGTGTACTGTCAATGGTGTGCAGTGTGCTGGGTGTCTGATGGGGGTGTGGTACATTGTGTACTGTCAGTGGTGTGAGGTGTGCTGGGTGTCTGATGGGACTGTGGTACATTGTGTGCTGTCAGTGGTGTGCGGTGTGCTGGGTGCCTGATGGGGCTGTGGTACATTGTGTACTGTCAGTGGTGTGTGGTGTGCTGGGTGTCTGATGGGGGTGTGGTACATTGTGTACTGTCAGTGGTGTGCGGTGTGCTGGGGGCCTGATGGGGGTGTGGTACATTGTGTACTGTCAGTGGTGTGCGGTGTGCTGGGTGTCTGATGGGGCTGTGGTACATTGTGTACTGTCAGTGGTGTGCGGTGTGCTGGGTGCCTGATGGGGCTGAGGTATATTGTGTAATGTCAGTGGTGTGAGGTGAGCTGGATGCGTGATGGGGGTGTGGTACATTGTGTACTGTCAGTGGTGTGCCGTGTTCTGGGTGTCTGGTGGGGGTGTGGTACATTGTGTACTGTCAGTGGTGTGTGGTGTGCTGGGTGTCTGATGAGGGTGTGGCACATTGTGTACTGTCAGTGGTGTGTGGTGTGCTGGGTGTCTGATGGGGCTGTGGTACATTGTGTACTGTCAATGGTGTGCGGTGTGCTGGGTGTCTGATGGGGGTGTGGCACATTGTGTACTGTCAGTGGTGTGCGGTGTGCTGTGTGTCTGATGGGGGTGTGGTGCATTGTGTACTGTCAGTGGTGTGCGGTGTGCTGGGTGTCTAATGGGAGTGTGGTACATTGTGTACTGTCAGTGGTGTGCGGTGTGCTGGGTGTCTGATGGGGGTGTGGTACATTGTGTACTGTCAGTGGTGTGCGGTGTGCTGGGTGTCTAATGGGGATGTGGTACATTGTGCACTGTCAGTGGTGTGCGGTGTGCTGGGTGTCTGATGGGTCTGTGGTACATTGTGTACTGTCAGTGGTGTGCGGTGTGCTGGGTGTCTGATGGGGGTGTGGTACATTGAGTACTGTCAGTGGTGTGTGGTGTTCTGTGTGTCTGATGGTGGTCTTGTACATTGTGTACTGTCAGTGGTGTGTGGTGTGCTGAGTGCGTGATGGGGGTGAGGTACATTGTGTACTGTCAGTGGAGTGCGGTGTGCTGGGTGTCTGATGGGACTGTGGTACATTGTGTACTGTCAGTGGTGTGCGGTGTGCTGGGTGTCTGATGGGGCTGTGGTCCATTGTGTACTGTCAGTGGTGTGTGGTGTGCTGGGTGTCTGATGGGGGTGTGGTACATTGTGTGCTGTCAGTGGTGTGCGGTGTGCTGGGTGTCTGATGGGGGTGTGGTACATTGTGTACTGTCAGTGGTGTGCGGTGTGCTGGGTGTCTGATGGGACTGTGGTACATTGTGTACTGTCAGTGGTGTGTGGTGTGCTGGGTGCCTGATGGGGGTGTGGTACATTGTGTACTGTCAGTGGTGTGCGGTGTGCTGGCTGTCTGATGGGGGTGTGGTACATTGTGTACTGTCAGTGGTGTGCGGTGTGCTGGCTGTCTGATGGGGGTGTGGTACATTGTGTACTGTCAGTGGTGTGTTGTGTGCTGGTTGTCTGATGGGGGTGTGGTACATTGTGTACTGTCAATGGTGTGCGGTGCGCTGGGTGTCTGATGGGGCTGTGGTACATTGTGTAATGTCAGTGGTGTGCGGTGTGCTGGGTGCCTGATGGGGGTGTGGTACATTGTGTACTGTCAGTGGTGTGCGGTGTGCTGGGTGCCTGATGGGGGTTGGTACATTGTGTACTGTCAGTGGTGTGTGGTGTGCTGTGTCCCTGATGGGGGGGTGGTACATTGTGTACTGTCAGTGGTGTGTGGTGTGCTGAGTGTCTGATGGGGCTGTGGTACATTGTGTACTGTCAGTGGTGTGCGGTGTGCTGGGTGCCTGATGGGGGTGTGGTACATTGTGTACTGTCAGTGGTGTGCGGTGTGCTGGGTGTCTGATGGGGCTGTGGTACATTGTGTACTGTCAGTGGTGTGCGGTGTGCTGGCTGCCTGATGAGGGTGTGGTACATTGTGTACTGTCAGTGGTGTGCGGTGTGCTGGGTGTCTGATGGGGCTGTGGTACATTGTGTACTGTCAGTGGTGTGCGGTGTGCTGGCTGCCTGATGGGGGTGTGGTACATTGTGTACTGTCAGTGGTGTGCGGTGTGCTGGGTGTCTGATGGGGGTGTGGTACATTGTGTACAGTCAGTGGTGTGCGGTGTGCTGGGTGTCTGATGGGGGTGTGGTGCATTGTGTACTGTCAGTGGTGTGCGGTGTGCTGGGTGCCTGATGGGACGGTTGTACATTGTGTACTGTCAGTGGTTTGCGGTGTGCTGGGTATCTGATGGGGGTGTGGTACATTGTGTACTGTCAGTGGTGTGCGATGTGCTGGGTGTCTGATGGGGCTGTGGTACATTGTGTACTGTCAGTGGTGTGCGGTGTGCTGGGTGTCCGATGGGGGTGTGGTACATTGTGTACTGTCAGTGGTGTGCGGTTTGCTGGGTGTCTGATGGGGGTGTGGTACATTGTGTACTGTCAGTGGTGTGCGGTGTGCTGGGTGTCTGATGTGGGTGTGGTACATTGTGTACGGTCAGTGGTGTGCGGTGTGATGGGTGTCTGACGGGGGTGTGGTACATTGTGTACTGCCAGTGGTGTGTGGTGTGCTGGGTGTCTGATGGGGGTGTGGTACATTGTCTACTGTCAGTGGTGTGTGGTGTGCTGGGTGTCTGATGGAGGTGTGGTACATTGTGTACTGTCAGTGGCGTGCGGTGTGCTGGCTGACTGTTGGGGCTGTGGTACATTGTGTACTGTCAGTGGTGTGTGGTGTGCTGGGTGTCTGATGGGGGTGTGGTACATTGTGTACTGACAGTGGTGTGTGGTGTGCTGGGTGTCTGATGGGGGTGTGGTACATTGTGTACTGTCAGTGGAGTGCGGTGTGCTGGGTGTCTGATGGGGCTATGGTACGTTGTGTACTGTCATTGGTGTGTGGTGTGCTGGGTGTCTGATGGGGGTGTGGTACATTGTGTACTGTCAGTGGTGTGCGGTGTGCTGGGTGTCTGATGGGGGTGAGGTACATTGTGTACTGTCAGTGGTGTGTGGTGTGCTGAGTGCGTGATGGGGGTGAGGTACATTGTGTACTGTCAGTGGTGTGCGGTGTGCTGGGTGTCTAATGGGACTGTGGTACATTGTGTACTGTCAGTGGTGTGCGGTGTGCTGGGTGTCTGATGGGGCTGTGGTACATTGTGTACTGTCAGTGGTGTGTGGTGTGCTGGGTGTCTGATGGGGGTGTGGTACATTGTGTGCTGTCAGTGGTGTGCGGTGTGCTGGGTGTCTGATGGGGGTGTGGTACATTGTGTACTGTCAGTGGTGTGCTGGGTGTCTGATGGGACTGTGGTACATTGTGTACTGTCAGTGTTGTGCGGTGTGCTTGGTATCTGATGGGGGTGTGGTACATTGTGTACTGTCAGTGGTGTGTGGTGTGCTGGGTGCCTGATGGGGGTGTGATACAATGTGTACTGGCAGTGATGTGTGGTGTGCTGAGTGCCTGATGGGGGTGTGGTACACTGTGTACTGTCAGTGGTGTGTGGTGTGCTGGGTGTCTGATGGGGGTGTGGTACATTGTGTACTGTCAGTGGTGTGCGGTGTCCTGGGTGTCTAATGGGGGTGTGGTACATTGTGTACTGTCAGTGGTGTGTTGTGTGCTGGGTGTCTGATGGGGGTGTGCTACATTGTGTACTGTCAGTGGTGTGCGGTGCGATTGTTGTCTGATGGGGCTGTGGTACATTGTGTAATGTCAGTGGTGTGCGGTGTGCTGGGTGCCTGATGGGGGTGTGGTACATTGTGTACTGTCAGTGGTGTGCGGTGTGCTGGGTGCCTGATGGGGGTTGGTACATTGTGTACTGTCAGTGGCGTGTGGTGTGCTGTGTCCCTGATGGGGGGGTGGTACATTGTGTACTGTCAGTGGTGTGTGGTGTGCTGAGTGTCTGATGGGGCTGTGGTACATTGTGTAATGTCAGTGGTGTGCGGTGTGCTGGGTGCCTGATGGGGGTGTGGTACATTGTGTACTGTCAGTGGTGTGCGGTGTGCTGGCTGTCTGATGGGGCTGTGGTACATTGTGTACTGTCAGTGGTGTGCGGTGTGCTGGGTGTCTGATGGGACGGTTGTACATTGTGTACTGTCAGTGGTGTGCGGTGTGCTGGGTATCTGATGGGGGTGTGGTACATTGTGTACTGTCAGTGGTGTGCGGTGTGCTGGGTGTCTGATGGGGCTGTGGTACATTGTGTACTGTCAGTGGTGTGCGGTGTGCTGGGTGTCCGATGGGGGTGTGGTACATTGTGTACTGTCAGTGGTGTGCGGTTTGCTGGGTGTCTGATGGGGGTGTGGTACATTGTGTACTGTCAGTGGTGTGCGGTGGGCTGGGTGTCTGATGGGACTGTGGTACTTTGTGAACTGTCAGTGGTGTGTGGTGTGCTGGGTGTCTGATGTGGGTGTGGTACATTGTGTACGGTCAGTGGTGTGCGGTGTGATGGGTGTCTGACGGGGGTGTGGTACATTGTGTACTGTCAGTGGTGTGTGGTGTGCTGGGTGTCTGATGGGGGTGTGGTACATTGTCTACTGTCAGTGGTGTGTGGTGTGCTGGGTGTCTGATGGGGGTGTGGTACATTGTGTACTGTCAGTGGCGTGCGGTGTGCTGGGTGACTGTTGGGGCTGTGGTACATTGTGTACTGTCAGTGGTGTGTGGTGTGCTGGGTGTCTGATGGGGGTGTGGTACACTGTGTACTGTCATTGGTGTGTGGTGTGCTGGGTGTCTGATGGGGGTGTGGTACATTGTGTACTGGCAGTGGTGTGCGGTGTGCTGGGTGTCTGATGGGGCTATGGTACATTGTGTACTGTCATTGGTGTGTGGTGTGCTGGGTGTCTGATGGGGGTGTGGTACATTTTGTACTGTCAGTGGTGTGCGGTGTGCTGGGTGTCTGATGGGGGTGAGGTTCATTGTGTACTGTCAGTGGTGTGCGCTGTTCTGGTTGTCTGATGGGGGTGTGGCACATTGTGTTCTGTCAGTGGTGTGCGGTGTGCTGTGTCTCTGATGGGGGTGTGGCACATTGTGTACTGACAGTGGTGTGCGGTGTGCTGGGTGCCTGATGGGGGTGTGGTACCTTGTGTACTGTCAGTGGTGTGCGGTGTGCTGGGTGTCTGATGGGGGTGTGGTATATTGTGTACTGTCAGTGGTGTGCGGTGTGCTTGGTGTCAGATGGGGGTGTGGTACATTGTGTACTGTCAGTGGTGTGCGGTGTGCTGGGTGTCTGATGGGGCTGTGGTACATTGTGTACTGTCAGTGGTGTGCGGTGTGCTGTGTGTCTGATGGGGCTGTGGTACATTGTGTACTGTCAGTGGTGTGCGGTGTGCTGGGTGCCTGATGGGGGTGTGGTACATTGAGTACTGTCAGTGGTGTGCGGTGTGCTAGGTGTCTGATGGGGGTGTGGTACATTGAGTACTGTCAGTGGTGTGCGGTGTGCTGGGTGCCTAATGGGGGTGTGGTACATTGTGTACTGTCAGTGGTGTGCGGTGTGCTGGGTGTCTGATGGGGGTGTGGTACATTGTGTACTGTCAGTGGTGTGCGGTGTGCTGGGTGTCTGATGGGGGTGTGGTACATTGTGTACTGTCAGTGGTGTGCGGTGTGCTGGGTGTCTGATGGGGTTGTGGTACATTGTGTACTGACAGTGGTGTGCGGTGTGCTGTGTGTCTGATGGGGCTGTGGTACATTGTGTACTGTCAGTGGTGTGCGGTGTGCTGGGTCCCTGATGGGGGTGTGGTACATTGTGTACTGACAGTGGTGTGCGGTGTGCTGGGTGTCTGATGGGGGTGTGGTACATTGTGTACTGTCAGTGGTGTGCGGTGAGCTGGGTGTCTGATGGGGCTGTGGTACATTGTGTACTGTCAGTGGTGTGCGGTGAGCTGGGTGCCTGATGGGGGTGTGGTACATTGTGCACTGTCAGTGGTGTGCGGTGTGCTGGGTGCCTGATGGGGGTGTGGTACATTGTGTACTGTCAGTGGTGTGCGGTGTGCTGGGTGTCTGATGGGGGTGTGGTACATTGTGTACTGTCAGTGGTGTGCGGTGTGCTGGGTGTCTGATGGGGGTGTGGTACATTGTGAACTGTCAGTGGTGTGCGGTGTGCTGTGTGCCTGATGGGGGTGTGGTACATTGTGTACTGTCAGTCGTGTGCGGTGTGCTGGGTGTCTGATGGGGGTGTGGTACATTGTGTACTGTCAGTGGTGTGTGGTGTGCTGGGTGCCTGATGGGGGTGTGGCACATTTTGTACTGTCAGTGGTGTGCGGTGTGCTGGGTGTCTGATGGGGATGTGGTACATTGTGTACTGTCAGTGGTGTGCGGTGTGCTGGGTGTCTGATGGGGGTGTGGTACATTGTGTACTGTCAGTGGTGTGCGGTGTGCTGGGAGTCTGATGGGGGTGTGGTACATTGTGTACTGTCAGTGGTGTGTGGTGTGCTGGGTGTCTGATGGGGGTGTGGTACATTGTGTACTGTCAGTGGTGTGCGGTGTGCTGGGTGTCTGATGGGGGTGTGGTACATTGTGTACTGTCAGTGGTGTGCGGTGTGCTGGGTGTCTGATGGGGGTGTGGTACATTGTGAACTGTCAGTGGTGTGTGGTGTGCTGGGTGTCTGATGGGGGTGTGGTACATTGTGTACTGTCAGTGGTGTGCGGTGTGCTGGGTGTCTGATGGGGGTGTGGTACATTGTGTACTGTCAGTGGTGTGCGGTGTGCTGGGTGTCTGATGGGGCTGTGGTACATTGTGGACTGTCAGTGTTGTTTGGTGTGCTGGGTGTCTGATGGGGGTGTGGTACATTGTGTACTCTCAGTGGTGTGCAGTGTGCTGGGTGCCTGATGGGGGTGTGGTACATTGTGTACTGTCAGTGGTGTGTGGTGTGCTGGGTGTCTGATGGGGGTGTGGTACATTGTGTACTGTCAGTGGTGTGCGGTGTGCTGGGTGTCTGATGGGGGTGTGGTACATTGTGTACTGTCAGTGGTGTGCGGTGTGCTGGGTGTCCGATGGGGCTGTGGTACATTGTGTACTGTCAGTAGTGTGTGGTGTGCTGGGTGTCTGATGGGGCTGTGGTACATTGTGTACTGTCAGTGGTGTGTGGTGTTCTGAGTGTCTGATGGGGGTGTGGTACATTGTGTACTGTCAGTGGTGTGCGGTGTGCTGGGTGTCTGCTGGGGGTGTGGTACATTGTGTACTGTCAGTGGTGTGCGGTGTGCTGGGTGTCTGATGGGGCTGTGGTACATTGTGTACTGTCAGTGGTGTGCGGTGTGCTGGGTGTCTGATGGGGGTGTGGTACATTGTGTACTGTCAGTGGTGTGTGGTGTGCTGGGTGCCTGATGGGGGTGTGGTACATTGTGTACTGTCAGTGGTGTGCAGTGTGCTGGGTGTCTGATGGGGGTGTGGTACATTGTGTACTGTCAGTGGTGTGTGTTGTGCTGGATGTCTGATGGGGGTGTGGTACAATGTGTACTGTTAGTGGTGTGCGGTGTGCTGGGTGTCTGATGGGGGTGTGGTACATTGTGTACTGTCAGTGGTGTGCGGTGTGCTTGGTGCCTGATGGGACTGTGGTAAATTGTGTAATGTCAGTGGTGTGTGGTGTGCTGGGTGTCTGATGGGGGGTGTGGTACATTGTGTACTGTCAGTGGTGTGCGGTGTGCTGGGTGTCTGATGGGGGTGTGGTACATTGTGTACTGTCAGTGGTGTGTGGTGTGCTGGGTGTCTGATGGGGGTGTGGTACATTGTGTACTGTCAGTGGTGTGTGGTGTGCTGGGTGTCTGATGGGGGTGTGGTACATTGTGTACTGTCAGTGGTGTGCGGTGTGCTGGGTGTCTGATGGGGGTGTGGTACATTGTGTACTGTCAGTGGTGTGCGGTGTGCTGGGTGCCTGATGGGGCTGTGGTACATTGTGTACTGTCAGTGGTGTGCGGTTTGCTTGGTGTCTGATGGGGGTGTGGTATATTGTGTACTGTCAGTGTTGTGTAGTGTGCTGGGTGCCTGATGGGGCTGTGGTACATTGTGTACTGTCAGTGGAGTGTGGTGTGCTGTGTACCTGATGGGGGTGTGGTACATTGTGTACTGTCAGTGGTGTGTGGTGTGCTGGGTGTCTGATGGGGGTGTGGTACATTGTGTACTGTCAGTGGTGTGCGGTGTGCTGGGTGTCTGATGGGGGTGTGGTACATTGTGTACTGTCAGTGGTGTGCGGTGCGCTGGGTGTCTGACGGGGCTGTGGTACATTGTGTACTGTCAGTGGTGTGCGGTGTTCTGGGTGCCTGATGGGGGTGTGGTACATTGTGTACTGTCAGTGGTGTGTGGTGTGCTGGGTGTCTGATGGGGGTGTGGTACATTGTGTACTGTCAGTGGTGTGTGGTGTGCTGGGTTTCTGATGGGGGTGAGGTACATTGTGTACTGTCAGTGGTGTGCGGTGTGCTGTGTGTCTGATGGGGGTGTGGTACATTGTGTACTGTCAGTGGTGTGCGGTGTGCTGGGTGTCTGATGGGGGTGTGGTACATGTGTACTTTCAGTGGTGTGTGGTGTGCTGGGTGTCTGATGGGGCTGTGGTACATTGTGTACTGTCAGTGGTGTGTGGTGTCCTGGGTGTCTGATGGGGGTGTGGTACATTGTGTACTGTCAGTGGTGTGTGGTGTGCTGGGTGTCTGATGGGGGTGTGGTACATTGTGTACTGTCAGTGGTGTGCGGTGTGCTGGGTGCCTCATGGGGGTGTGGTACATTGTGTACTGTCAGTGGTGTGCGGTGTGCTGGGTGCCTGATGGGTCTGTGGTACATTGTGTACTGTCAGTGGTTTGCGGTGTCCTGGGTGTCTGATGGGGGTGTGGTACATTGTGTACTGTCAGTGGTGTGCGGTGTCCTGGGTGTCTGATGGGGGTGTGGTACATTGTGTACTGTCAGTGGTGTGCGGTGTGCTGGGTGTCTGATGGGGCTGTGGTACATTGTGTACTGTCAGTGGTGTGTGGTGTGCTGGGTGTCTGATGGGGGTGTGGTACATTGTGTACTGTCAGTGGTGTGCGGTGTGCTGGGTGCCTGATGGGGGTGTGGTACATTGTGTACTGTCAGTGGTGTGTGGTGTGCTGGGTGCCTGATGGGGGTGTGGTACATTGTGTACTGTCAGTGGTGTGCGGTGTGCTGGGTGTCTGCTGGGGCTGTGGTACATTGTGTACTGTCAGTGGTGTGCGGTGTGCTGGGTGTCTGATGGGGGTGTGGTACATTGTGTACTGTCAGTGGTGTGCGGTGTGCTGGGTGTCTGATGGCGGTGTGGTACATTGTGTACTGACAGTGGTGTGCAGTGTCCTGGGTGTCTGATGGGGGTGTGGTACATTGTGAACTGTCAGTGGTGTGTGGTGTGCTGGGTGTCTGATGGTGGTGTGGTACATTGTGTACTGTCAGTGGTGTTTGGTGTGCTGGGTGTCTGATGGGGCTGTGGTACATTGTGTACTGTCAGTGGTGTGCGGTGTGCTGGGTGTCTGATGGGGGTGTGGTACATTGTGTACTGTCAGTGGTGTGCGGTGTGCTGGGTGTCTGATGGGGCTGTGGTACACTGTGTACTGTCAGTGTTGTTTGGTGTGCTGGGTGTCTGATGGGGGTGTGGTACATTGTGTACTCTCAGTGGTGTGCAGTGTGCTGGGTGCCTGATGAGGGTGTGGTACATTGTGTACTGTCAGTGGTGTGTGGTGTGCTGGGTGTCTGATGGGGGTGTGGTACATTGTGTACTGTCAGTTGTGTGCGGTGTGCTGGGTGTCTGATGGGGGTGTGGTACATTGTGTACTGTCAGTGGTGTGCGGTGTGCTGGGTGTCTGATGGGGCTGTGGTACATTGTGTACTGTCAGTGGTGTGCGGTGTGCTGGGTGCCTGATGGGCCTGTGGTACATTGTGTACTGTCAGTGGTGTTTGGTGTGCTGGGTGTCTGAAGGGGATGTGGTACATTGTGTACTGTCAGTGGTGTGCGGTGTGCTGGGTGCCTGATGGGCCTGTGGTACATTGTGTACTGTCAGTGGTGTTTGGTGTGCTGGGTGTCTGATGGGGGTGTGGTACATTGTGTACTCTCAGTGGTGTGCAGTGTGCTGGGTGCCTGATGGGGGTGTGGTACATTGTGTACTGTCAGTGGTGTGTGGTGTGCTGGGTGTCTGATGGGGGTGTGGTACATTGTGTACTGTCAGTGGTGTGCGGTGTGCTGGGTGTCTGATGGGGCTGTGGTACATTGTGTACTGTCAGTAGTGTGTGGTGTGCTGGGTGTCTGATGGGGCTGTGGTACATTGTGTACTGTCAGTGGTGTGTGGTGTTCTGAGTGTCTGATGGGGGTGTGGTACATTGTGTACTGTCAGTGGTGTGCGGTGTGCTGGGTGTCTGCTGGGGGTGTGGTACATTGTGTACTGTCAGTGGTGTGCGGTGTGCTGGGTGTCTGATGGGGCTGTGGTACATTGTGTACTGTCAGTGGTGTGCGGTGTGCTGGGTGTCTGATGGGGGTGTGGTACATTGTGTACTGTCAGTGGTGTGTGGTGTGCTGGGTGCCTGATGGGGGTGTGGTACATTGTGTACTGTCAGTGGTGTGCAGTGTGCTGGGTGTCTGATGGGGGTGTGGTACATTGTGTACTGTCAGTGGTGTGTGTTGTGCTGGATGTCTGATGGGGGTGTGGTACAATGTGTACTGTTAGTGGTGTGCGGTGTGCTGGGTGTCTGATGGGGGTGTGGTACATTGTGTACTGTCAGTGGTGTGCGGTGTGCTGGGTACCTGATGGGACTGTGGTAAATTGTGTAATGTCAGTGGTGTGTGGTGTGCTGGGTGTCTGATGGGGGGTGTGGTACATTGTGTACTGTCAGTGGTGTGCGGTGTGCTGGGTGTCTGATGGGGGTGTGGTACATTGTGTACTGTCAGTGGTGTGTGGTGTGCTGGGTGTCTGATGGGGGTGTGGTACATTGTGTACTGTCAGTGGTGTGTGGTGTGCTGGGTGTCTGATGGGGGTGTGGTACATTGTGTACTGTCAGTGGTGTGCGGTGTGCTGGGTGTCTGATGGGGGTGTGGTACATTGTGTACTGTCAGTGGTGTGCGGTGTGCTGGGTGCCTGATGGGGCTGTGGTACATTGTGTACTGTCAGTGGTGTGCGGTTTGCTTGGTGTCTGATGGGGGTGTGGTATATTGTGTACTGTCAGTGTTGTGTAGTGTGCTGGGTGCCTGATGGGGCTGTGGTACATTGTGTACTGTCAATGGTGTGCGGTGTGCTGGGTGTCTGATGGGGCTGTGGTACATTGTGTACTGTCAGTGTTGTGCGGTGTGCTGGGTGTCTGATGGGGGTGTGGTACATTGTGTACTGTCAGTGGTGTGCTGTGTGCTGGGTGTCTGATGGGGGTGTGGTACATTGTGTGCTGTCAGTGGTGTGTGGTGTGCTGGGTGTCTGATGGGGCTGTGGTACATTGTGTACTGTCACTGGTGTGCGGTGTGCTGGGTGTCGGATGGGGGTGTGGTACATTGTGTACTGTCAGTGCTGTGTGGTGTGCTGGGTGTCTGATGGGGGTGTGGTACATTGTGTACTGTCAGTGGTGTGCGGTGTGCTGGGTGTCTGATGGGGCTGTGGTACATTGTGTACTGTCAGTAGTGTGTGGTGTGCTGGGTGTCTGATGGGGCTGTGGTACATTGTGTACTGTCAGTGGTGTGTGGTGTGCTGGGTGCCTGATGGGGGTGTGGTACATTGTGTACTGTCAGTGGTGTGTGGTGTGCTGGGTGCCTGATGGGTCTGTGGTACATTGTGTACTGTCAGTGGTTTGCGGTGTCCTGGGTGTCTGATGGGGGTGTGGTACATTGTGTACTGTCAGTGGTGTGCGGTGTCCTGGGTGTCTGATGGGGGTGTGGTACATTGTGTACTGTCAGTGGTGTGCGGTGTGCTGGGTGTCTGATGGGGGTGTGGTACATTGTGTACTGTCAGTGGTGTGCGGTGTGCTGGGTGTCTGATGGGGGTGTGGTACATTGTGTACTGTCAGTGGTGTGCGGTGCGCTGGGTGTCTGACGGGGCTGTGGTACATTGTGTACTGTCAGTGGTGTGCGGTGTGCTGGGTGCCTGATGGGGGTGTGGTACATTGTGTACTGTCAGTGGTGTGTGGTGTGCTGGGTGTCTGATGGGGGTGTGGTACATTGTGTACTGTCAGTGGTGTGTGGTGTGCTGGGTTTCTGATGGGGGTGAGGTACATTGTGTACTGTCAGTGGTGTGCGGTGTGCTGTGTGTCTGATGGGGGTGTGGTACATTGTGTACTGTCAGTGGTGTGCGGTGTGCTGGGTGTCTGATGGGGGTGTGGTACATGTGTACTTTCAGTGGTGTGTGGTGTGCTGGGTGTCTGATGGGGCTGTGGTACATTGTGTACTGTCAGTGGTGTGTGGTGTCCTGGGTGTCTGATGGGGGTGTGGTACATTGTGTACTGTCAGTGGTGTGTGGTGTGCTGGGTGTCTGATGGGGGTGTGGTACATTGTGTACTGTCAGTGGTGTGCGGTGTGCTGGGTGCCTCATGGGGGTGTGGTACATTGTGTACTGTCAGTGGTGTGCGGTGTGCTGGGTGCCTAATGGGTCTGTGGTACATTGTGTACTGTCAGTGGTTTGCGGTGTCCTGGGTGTCTGATGGGGGTGTGGTACATTGTGTACTGTCAGTGGTGTGCGGTGTCCTGGGTGTCTGATGGGGGTGTGGTACATTGTGTACTGTCAGTGGTGTGCGGTGTGCTGGGTGTCTGATGGGGCTGTGGTACATTGTGTACTGTCAGTGGTGTGCGGTGTGCTGGGTGCCTGATGGGGGTGTGGTACATTGTGTACTTTCAGTGGTGTGTGGTGTGCTGGGTGCCTGATGGGGGTGTGGTACATTGTGTACTGTCAGTGGTGTGCGGTGTGCTGGGTGTCTGATGGGGCTGTGGTACATTGTGTACTGTCAGTGGTGTGCGGTGTGCTGGGTGTCTGATGGGGGTGTGGTACATTGTGTACTGTCAGTGGTGTGCGGTGTGCTGGGTGTCTGATGGCGGTGTGGTACATTGTGTACTGACAGTGGTGTGCAGTTTCCTGGGTGTCTGATGGGGGTGTGGTACATTGTGAACTGTCAGTGGTGTGCGGTGTGCTGGGTGTCTGATGGGGCTGTGGTACATTGTGTACTGTCAGTGGTGTGTGGTGTGCTGGGTGTCTGATGGTGGTGTGGTACATTGTGAACTGTCAGTGGTGTGCGGTGTGCTGGGTGTCTGATGGGGGTGTGGTACATTGTGTAATGTCAGTGGTGTGTGGTGTGCTGGGTGTCTGATGGGGGTGTGGTACATTGTGTACTGTCAGTGGTGTGCGGTGTGCTGGGTGTCTGATGGTGGTGTGGTACATTGTGTACTGTCAGTGGTGTTTGGTGTGCTGGGTGTCTGATGGGGCTGTGGTACATTGTGTACTGTCAGTGGTGTGCGGTGTGCTGGGTGTCTGATGGGGGTGTGGTACATTGTGTACTGTCAGTGGTGTGCGGTGTGCTGGGTGTCTGATGGGGCTGTGGTACACTGTGTACTGTCAGTGTTGTTTGGTGTGCTGGGTGTCTGATGGGGGTGTGGTACATTGTGTACTCTCAGTGGTGTGCAGTGTGCTGGGTGCCTGATGGGGGTGTGGTACATTGTGTACTGTCAGTGGTGTGTGGTGTGCTGGGTGTCTGATGGGGGTGTGGTACATTGTGTACTGTCAGTTGTGTGCGGTGTGCTGGGTGTCTGATGGGGGTGTGGTACATTGTGTACTGTCAGTGGTGTGCGGTGTGCTGGGTGTCTGATGGGGCTGTGGTACATTGTGTACTGTCAGTGGTGTGCGGTGTGCTGGGTGCCTGATGGGCCTGTGGTACATTGTGTACTGTCAGTGGTGTTTGGTGTGCTGGGTGTCTGAAGGGGATGTGGTACATTGTGTACTGTCAGTGGTGTGCGGTGTGCTGGGTGCCTGATGGGCCTGTGGTACATTGTGTACTGTCAGTGGTGTTTGGTGTGCTGGGTGTCTGATGGGGGTGTGGTACATTGTGTACTGTCAGTGGTGTGCGGTGTCCTGGGTGTCTGATGGGGTTGTGGTACATTGTGTACTGACAGTGGTGTGCGGTGTCCTGGGTGTCTGATGTGGGTGTGGTACATTGTGTACTGTCAGTGGTGTGCAGTGTGCTGTGTGTCTGATGGGGTTGTGGTACATTGTGTACTGACAGTGGTGTGCGGTGTGCTGGGTGTCTGATGGGGGTCTGGTACATTGTGTACTGTCAGTGGTGTGCGGTGTGCTGGGTGTCTGATGGGGCTGTGGTACATTGTGTACTGTCAGTGGTGTGCGGTGTGCTGGGTGTCTGATGGGGCTGTGGTACATTGTGTACTGTCAGTGTTGTGCGGTGTGCTGGGTGCCTGATGGGGGTGTGGTACATTGTGTACTGTCAGTGGTGTGCGGTGTGCTGGGTGCCTGATGGGGCTGTGGTACATTGTGTACTGTCAGTGGTGTGTGGTCTGCTGGGTGCCTGATGGGGGTGCGGTACATTGTGTACTGTCAGTGGTGTGCAGTGTGCTGGGTGTCTGATGGGGGTGTGGTACATTGTGTGCTGTCAGTGGTGTGCGGTGTGCTGGGAGCCTGATGAGGGTGTGGTACATTGAGTACTGTCAGTGGTGTGTGGTGTGCTGGGTGCCTGATGGGGGTGTGGTACATTGTGTACTGTCAGTGGTGTGCGGTGTGCTGGGTGCCTGATGGGGCTGTGGTACATTGGGTACTGTCAGTGGTGTGTGGTGTGCTGGGTGTCTGATGGGTCTGTGGTACATTGTGTACTGTCAGTGGTGTGCGGTGTGCTGGGTGTCTGATGGGGGTGTGGTACATTGGGTACTGTCAGTGGTGTGTGGTGTGCTGGGTGTCTGATGGGTCTGTGGTACATTGTGTACTGTCAGTGGTGTGCGGTGTGCTGGGTGTCTGATGGGGGTGTGGTACATTGTGTACTGTCAGTGGTGTGCAGTGTGCTGGGTGCCTGATGGGGGTGAGGTACATTGTGTATTGTCAGTGGTGTGCGGTGCGCTGGGTGTCTGACGAGGCTGTCGTACATTGTGTACTGTCAGTGGTGTGTGGTGTGCTGGGTGTCTGATGGGGGTGTGGTACATTGTGTACTGTCAGTGGTGTGCGGTGTGCTGGGTGTCTGATGGGGGTGTGATACATTGTGTACTGTCAGTGCTGTGTGGTGTGCTGGGTGTCTGATGGGGGTGTGGTACATTGTGTACTGTCAGTGGTGTGTGGTGTGCTGGGTGCCTGATGGGTCTGTGGTACATTGTGTACTGTCAGTGGTGTGCGGTGTGCTGGGTGCCTGATGGGGGTGTGGTACATTGTGTACTGTCAGTGGTGTGCGGTGTGCTGGGTGCCTGATGGGGGTGTGGTACATTGTGTACTGTCAGTGGTGTGTGGTGTGCTGGGTGTCTGATGTGGGTGTGGTACATTGTGTACTGTCAGTGGTGTGCGGTGTGCTGGGTGTCTGATGGGGGTGTGGTACATTGGATACTGTCAGTGGTGTGCGGTGTGCTGGGTGCCTGATGGGGGTGTGGTACATTGTGTACTGTCAGTGGTGTGCGGTGTGCTGGGTGTCTGAATGGGCTGTGTTACATTGTGTACTGTCAGTGGTGTGTGGTGTGCTGGGTGCCTGATGGGGGTGTGGTACATTGTGTACTGTCAGTGGTGTGCGGTGTGCTGGGTGTCTGATGGGGCTGTGGTACATTGTGTACTGTCAGTGGTGTGCGGTGTGCTGGGTGTCTGATGGGGGTGTGGTACATTGTGTACTTTCAGTGGTATACGGTGTGCTGTGTGCCTGTTGGGGGGTGAGGTACATTGTGTAGTCAGTGGTGTGTGGTGTGCTGGGTGTCTGATGGGACTGTGGTACATTGTGTACTGTCAGTGGTGTGCGGTGTGCTGGGTGTCTAATGGGGGTGTGGTACATTGTGTACTGTCAGTGGTGTGCGGTGTGCTGGGTGTCTGATGGGGGTGTGGTACATTGTGTACTGTCAGTGGTGTGCGGTGTGCTGGGTGTCTGATGGGGGTGTGGTACATTGTGTACTGTCAGTGGTGTGCGGTGTGCTGGGTGTCTGATGGGGGTGTGGTACATTGTGTACTGTCAGTGGTGTGCGGTGTGCTGGGTGTCTAATGGGGGTGTGGTACATTGTGTACTGTCAGTGGTGTGCGGTGTGCTGGGTGTCTGATGGGGGTGTGGTACATTGTTTACTGTCAGTGGTGTGCGGTGTGCTAGGTGTCTGATGGGGGTGTGGTACATTGTGTACTGACAGTGGTGTGCAGTGTGCTGGTTGTCTGATGGGGCTGTGGTACATTGTGTACTGTCAGTGGTGTGCGGTGTGCTGGGTGTCTGATGGGGGTGTGGTACATTGTGTACTGTCAGTGGTTTGCGGTGTGCTGGGTGCCTGATGGGGCTGTGGTACATTGTGTACTGTCAGTGGTGCGCGGTGTGCTGGGTGTCTGATGGGGGTCTGGTACATTGTGTACTGTCAGTGGTGTGCGGTGTGCTGGGTGCCTGATGGGACTGTGGTACATTGTGTACTGTCAGTGTTGTGCGGTGTGCTGAGTGTCTGATGGGGCTGTGGTACATTGTGTACTGTCAGTGGTGTGCGGTGAGCTGGGTGCCTGATGGGGGTGTGGTACATTGTGTACTGTCAGTGGTGTGCGGTGTGCTGGGTGTCTGATGGGGGTGTGGTACATTGTGTACTGACAGTGGTGTTCGGTGTGCTGGGTGTCTGATGGGGGTGTGGTACATTGTGTACTGTCAGTGGTGTTCGGTGTGCTGGGTGTCTGATGGGGGTGTGGTACATTGTGTACTGTCAGTGGTGTGCAGTGTGCTGGGTGTCTGATGGGGGTGTGGTACATTGTGTACTGTCAGTGGTGTGCGGTGTTCTGGGTGTCTGATGGGGGTGTGGTACATTGTGTACTGGCAGTGGTGTGTGGTCTGCTGGGTGTCTGCTGGGGGTGTGGTACATTGTGTACTGACAGTGGTGTGTGGTGTGCTGGATGTCTGATGGGGGTGTGGTACATTGTGTACTGTCAGTGGTGTGCGGTGTGCTGGGTGTCTGATGGTGTTGTGGTACATTGTGTACTGTCAGTGGTGTGCTGTGTGCTGGGTGTCTGATGGGGGTGTGGTACATTGTGTATTGTCAGTGGTGTGCGGTGTGCTGGGTGTCTGATGGGGGTGTGGTACATTGTGTACTGTCAGTGGTGTGTGGTGTGCTGGGTGTCTGATGGGACTGTGGTACATTGTGTACTGACAGTGGTGTGCGGTGTGCTGGATGTCTGATGGGGGTGTGGTACATTGTGTACTGTCAGTGGTGTGTGGTGAGCTGGGTGTCTGATGGGGCTGTGGTACATTGTGTACTGTCAGTGGTGTGCGGTGTGCTGGGTGTCTGATGGGGATATGGTACATTGTGTACTGTCAGTAGTGTGCGGTGTGCTGGGTGCCTGATGGGGGTGTGGTACATTCTGTACTGTCAGTGGTGTGCGGTGTGCTGGGTGTCTGATGGGGCTGTGGTACATTGTGTACTGTCAGTGGTGTGCAGTGTGCTGGGTGTCTGATGGGGGTGAGGTACATTGTGTACTGTCTGTGGTGTGCGGTGTGCTGGGTGTCTGATGGGGGTGTGGTACATTGTGTACTGTCAGTGGTGTGCGGTGTGCTGGGTGTCTGATGGGGCTGTGGTACATTGTGTACTGTCAGTGGTGTGCGGTGTGCTGGGTGTCTGATGGGGATATGGTACATTGTGTACTGTCAGTAGTGTGCGGTGTGCTGGGTGCCTGATGGGGGTGTGGTACATTCTGTACTGTCAGTGGTGTGCGGTGTGCTGGGTGTCTGATGGGGCTGTGGTACATTGTGTACTGTCAGTGGTGTGCAGTGTGCTGGGTGTCTGATGGGGGTGAGGTACATTGTGTACTGTCTGTGGTGTGCGGTGTGCTGGGTGTCTGATGGGGGTGTGGTACATTGTGTACTGTCAGTGGTTTGCGGTGTGCTGGGTACCTGATGGGGCTGTGGTACATTGTGTACTGTCAGTGGTGTGTGCGGTGTGCTGGGTGTCTGATGGGGGTGTGGTACATTGTGCACTGTCAGTGGTGTGCGGTATGCTGGGTGTCTGATGGGGGTGTGGTACACTGTGAACAGTCAGTGGTGTGTGGTGTGCTGCGTGTCTGATGGGTCTGTGGTACATTGTGTACTGTCAGTGGTTTGCGGTGTGCTGGGTGTCTGATGGGGCTGTGGTACATTGTGCACTGTCAGTGGTGTGTGGTGTGCTGGGTGTCTGATAGGCGTGTGGTACATTGTGTACTGTCAGTGGTGTGTGGTGTGCTGGGTGTCTGATGGGGCTGTGGTACATTGTGTACTGTCAGTGGTGTGTGGTGTGCTGGGTGTCTGATGGGGGTGTGGTACATTGTGCACTGTCAGTGGTGTGCGGTATGCTGGGTGTCTGATGGGGGTGTGGTACATTGTGTACTGTCAGTGGTGTGTGGTGTGCTGGGTGTCTGATGGGGGTGTGGTACATTGTGTACAGTCAGTGGTGTGTGGTGTGCTGGGTGTCTGATGGGGGTGTGGTACATTGTTTAATGTCAGTGGTGTGCGGTGTGCTGGGTGCCTGATGGGGGTGTGGTACATTGTGTCATGTCAGTGGTGTGCGGTGTGCTGGGTGTCTGTTGGGGCTGTGGTACATTGTGTACTGTCAGTGGTGTGCGGTGTGCTGGGTGCCTGATGGGGGTGTGGTACATTGTGTACTGTCAGTGGTGTGCGGTGTGCTGGGTGTCTGATGGGGCAGTGGTACATTGTGTACTGTGAGTGGTGTGCGGTGTGCTGGGTGCCTGATGGGGTTGTGGTACATTGTGTACTGTCAGTGGTGTGCGGTGAGCTGGGTGTCTGATGGGGCTGTGGTACATTGTGTACTCACTGTGGTGTGCGGTGTGCTGGGGGACTGATGGGGCTGTGGTACATTGTGTACTGTCAGTGGTGTGCGGTGTGCTGGGTGCCTGATGGGGGTGTGGTACATTGTGTACTGTCAGTGGTGTGCGGTGTGCTGGGTGCCTGATGGGGGTGTGGTACATTGTGTACTGTCAGTGGTGTGCGGTGTGCTGGGGGACTGATGGGGCTGTGGTACATTGTGTACTGTCAGTGGTGTGCGGTGTGCTGGGTGCCTGATGGGGGTGCGGTACATTGTGTACTGTCAGTGGTGTGCGGTGTGCTGGGTGCCTGATGGGGGTGTGGTACATTGTGTACTGTCAGTGGACTGCGGTGTGCTGGGTGTCTGATGGGGGTGTGGCACATTGTGTACTGTCAGTGGTGTGCGGTGTGCTGGGTGCCTGATGGGGGTGAGGTACATGGTGTACTGTCAGTGGTGTGCGGTGAGCTGGGTGTCTGATGGGGCTGTGGTACATTGTGTACTGTCAGTGGTGTGCGGTGTGCTGGGTGTCTGATGGGGCTGTGGTACATTGTGTACTGTCAGTGGTGTGCGGTGTGCTGGGTGTCTGATGGGGGTGTGGTACATTGTGTACTGTCAGTGGTGTGCGGTGTGCTGGGTGCCTGATGGGGGTGTGGTACATTGTGTACTGTCAGTGGTGTGCGGTGTGCTGGGTGCCTGATGGGGGTGTGGTACATTGTGTACTGTCAGTGGACTGCGGTGTGCTGGGTGTCTGATGGGGGTGTGGCACATTGTGTACTGTCAGTGGTGTGCGGTATGCGGGGTGTCTGATGGGGGTGTGGTACATTGTGTACTGTCAGTGGTGTGCGGTGAGCTGGGTGTCTGATGGGGCTGTGGTACATTGTGTACTGTCAGTGGTGTGCGGTGTGCTGGGTGTCTGATGGGGCTGTGGTACATTGTGTACTGTCAGTGGTGTGCGGTGTGCTGGGTGCCTGATGGGGGTGAGGTACATTGTGTACTTTCAGTGGTGTGCTGGGTGTCTGATGGGGCAGTGGTACATTGTGTACTGTCAGTGGTGTGTGGTGTGCTGGGTGCCTGATGGGGGTGTGGTATATTGTGTACTGTCAGTGGTGTGTGGTGTGCTGGGTGTCTGATGGGGGTGTAGTACATTGTGTACTGTCAGTGGTGTGCGATGAGCTGGGTGTCTGATGGGGCTGTTGTACATTGTGTACTCACTGTGGTGTGCGGTGTGCTGGGTGTCTGATGGGGGTGTGGTACATTGTGTACTGTCAGTGGTGTGTGGTGTGCTGGGTGCCTGATGGGGGTGTGGTTCATTGTGTACTGTCAGTGGTGTGTGGTGTGATGGGTGTCTGATGGGTCTGTGGTACATTGTGTACTGTCAGTGGTGTGCGGTGTGCTGGGTGTCTGATGGGGCTGTGGTACATTGTGTACTGTCAGTGTTGTGCGGTGTGCTGGGTGTCTGATGGGGGTGTGGTACATTGTGTACTGTCAGTGGTGTGCTGTGTGCTGGGTGTCTGATGGGGGTGTGGTACATTGTGTGCTGTCAGTGGTGTGTGGTGTGCTGGGTGTCTGATGGGGCTGTGGTACATTGTGTACTGTCACTGGTGTGCGGTGTGCTGGGTGTCGGATGGGGGTGTGGTACATTGTGTACTGTCAGTGCTGTGTGGTGTGCTGGGTGTCTGATGGGGGTGTGGTACATTGTGTACTGTCAGTGGTGTGCGGTGTGCTGGGTGTCTGATGGGGGTGTGGTACATTGTGTACTGTCAGTGGTGTGCGGTGCGCTGGGTGTCTGACGGGGCTGTGGTACATTGTGTACTGTCAGTGGTGTGCGGTGTGCTGGGTGCCTGATGGGGGTGTGGTACATTGTGTACTGTCAGTGGTGTGTGGTGTGCTGGGTGTCTGATGGGGGTGTGGTACATTGTGTACTGTCAGTGGTGTGTGGTGTGCTGGGTTTCTGATGGGGGTGAGGTACATTGTGTACTGTCAGTGGTGTGCGGTGTGCTGTGTGTCTGATGGGGGTGTGGTACATTGTGTGCTGTCAGTGGTGTGCGGTGTGCTGGGTGCCTGATGGGGGTGTGGTACATGTGTACTTTCAGTGGTGTGTGGTGTGCTGGGTGTCTGATGGGGCTGTGGTACATTGTGTACTGTCAGTGGTGTGTGGTGTCCTGGGTGTCTGATGGGGGTGTGGTACATTGTGTACTGTCAGTGGTGTGTGGTGTGCTGGGTGTCTGATGGGGGTGTGGTACATTGTGTACTGTCAGTGGTGTGCGGTGTGCTGGGTGCCTCATGGGGGTGTGGTACATTGTGTACTGTCAGTGGTGTGCGGTGTGCTGGGTGCCTGATGGGTCTGTGGTACATTGTGTACTGTCAGTGGTTTGCGGTGTCCTGGGTGTCTGATGGGGGTGTGGTACATTGTGTACTGTCAGTGGTGTGCGGTGTCCTGGGTGTCTGATGGGGGTGTGGTACATTGTGTACTGTCAGTGGTGTGCGGTGTGCTGGGTGTCTGATGGGGCTGTGGTACATTGTGTACTGTCAGTGGTGTGTGATATGCTGGGTGTCTGATGGGGGTGTGGTACATTGTGTACTGTCAGTGGTGTGCGGTGTGCTGGGTGCCTGATGGGGGTGTGGTACATTGTGTACTGTCAGTGGTGTGTGGTGTGCTGGGTGCCTGATGGGGGTGTGGTACATTGTGTACTGTCAGTGGTGTGCGGTGTGCTGGGTGTCTGATGGGGCTGTGGTACATTGTGTACTGTCAGTGGTGTGCGGTGTGCTGGGTGTCTGATGGGGGTGTGGTACATTGTGTACTGTCAGTGGTGTGCGGTGTGCTGGGTGTCTGATGGCGGTGTGGTACATTGTGTACTGACAGTGGTGTGCAGTGTCCTGGGTGTCTGATGGGGGTGTGGTACATTGTGAACTGTCAGTGGTGTGTGGTGTGCTGGGTGTCTGATGGTGGTGTGGTACATTGTGTACTGTCAGTGGTGTTTGGTGTGCTGGGTGTCTGATGGGGCTGTGGTACATTGTGTACTGTCAGTGGTGTGCGGTGTGCTGGGTGTCTGATGGGGGTGTGGTACATTGTCTACTGTCAGTGGTGTGCGGTGTGCTGGGTGTCTGATGGGGCTGTGGTACACTGTGTACTGTCAGTGTTGTTTGGTGTGCTGGGTGTCTGATGGGGGTGTGGTACATTGTGTACTCTCAGTGGTGTGCAGTGTGCTGGGTGCCTGATGGGGGTGTGGTACATTGTGTACTGTCAGTGGTGTGTGGTGTGCTGGGTGTCTGATGGGGGTGTGGTACATTGTGTACTGTCAGTTGTGTGCGGTGTGCTGGGTGTCTGATGGGGGTGTGGTACATTGTGTACTGTCAGTGGTGTGCGGTGTGCTGGGTGTCTGATGGGGCTGTGGTACATTGTGTACTGTCAGTGGTGTGCGGTGTGCTGGGTGCCTGATGGGCCTGTGGTACATTGTGTACTGTCAGTGGTGTTTGGTGTGCTGGGTGTCTGAAGGGGATGTGGTACATTGTGTACTGTCTGTGGTGTGCGGTGTGCTGGGTGCCTGATGGGCCTGTGGTACATTGTATACTGTCAGTGGTGTTTGGTGTGTTGGGTGTCTGATGGGGGTTTGGTACATTGTGTACTGTCAGTGGTGTGCGGTGTCCTGGGTGTCTGATGGGGTTGTGGTACATTGTGTACTGACAGTGGTGTGCGGTGTCCTGGGTGTCTGATGTGGGTGTGGTACATTGTGTACTGTCAGTGGTGTGCAGTGTGCTGTGTGTCTGATGGGGTTGTGGTACATTGTGTACTGACAGTGGTGTGCGGTGTGCTGGGTGTCTGATGGGGGTCTGGTACATTGTGTACTGTCAGTGGTGTGCGGTGTGCTGGGTGTCTGATGGGGCTGTGGTACATTGTGTACTGTCAGTGGTGTGCGGTGTGCTGGGTGTCTGATGGGGCTGTGGTACATTGTGTACTGTCAGTGTTGTGCGGTGTGCTGGGTGCCTGATGGGGGTGTGGTACATTGTGTACTGTCAGTGGTGTGCGGTGTGCTGGGTGCCTGATGGGGCTGTGGTACATTGTGTACTGTCAGTTGTGTGTGGTCTGCTGGGTGCCTGATGGGGGTGCGGTACATTGTGTACTGTCAGTGGTGTGCGGTGTGCTGGGTGTCTGATGGGGGTGTGGTACATTGTGTGCTGTCAGTGGTGTGCGGTGTGCTGGGAGCCTGATGAGGGTGTGGTACATTGAGTACTGTCAGTGGTGTGTGGTGTGCTGGGTGCCTGATGGGGGTGTGGTACATTGTGTACTGTCAGTGGTGTGCGGTGTGCTGGGTGCCTGATGGGGCTGTGGTACATTGTGCACTGTCAGTGGTGTGTGGTGTGCTGGGTGTCTGATGGGGCTGTGGTACATTGGGTACTGTCAGTGGTGTGCGGTGTGCTGGGTGCCTGATGGGGGTGTGGTACATTGTGTACTGTCAGTGGTGTGCAGTGTGCTGGGTGCCTGATGGGGCTGTGGTACATTGTGTACTGTCAGTGGTGTGCGGTGTGCTGGGTGCCTGATGGGGGTGTGGTACATTGTGTACTGTCAGTGGTGTGTGGTGTGCTGGGTGTCTGATATGGGTGTGGTACATTGTGTACTGTCAGTGGTGTGCGGTGTGCTGGGTGTCTGATGGGGGTGTGGTACATTGGATACTGTCAGTGGTGTGCGGTGTGCTGGGTGCCTGATGGGGGTGTGGTACATTGTGTACTGTCAGTGGTGTGCGGTGTGCTGGGTGTCTGATGGGGCTGTGTTACATTGTGTACTGTCAGTGGTGTGTGGTGTGCTGGGTGCCTGATGGGGGTGTGGTACATGGTGTACTGTCAGTGGTGTGCGGTGTGCTGGGTGTCTGATGGGGCTGTGGTACATTGTGTACTGTCAGTGGTGTGCGGTGTGCTGGGTGTCTGATGGGGGTGTGGTACATTGTGTACTTTCAGTGGTATACGGTGTGCTGTGTGCCTGTTGGGGGGTGAGGTACATTGTGTAGTCAGTGGTGTGTGGTGTGCTGGGTGTCTGATGGGACTGTGGTACATTGTGTACTGTCAGTGGTGTGCGGTGTGCTGGGTGTCTGATATGGGTGTGGTACATTGTGTACTGTCAGTGGTGTGCGGTGTGCTGGGTGTCTGATGGGGGTGTGGTACATTGGATACTGTCAGTGGTGTGCGGTGTGCTGGGTGCCTGATGGGGGTGTGGTACATTGTGTACTGTCAGTGGTGTGCGGTGTGCTGGGTGTCTGATGGGGCTGTGTTACATTGTGTACTGTCAGTGGTGTGTGGTGTGCTGGGTGCCTGATGGGGGTGTGGTACATTGTGTACTGTCAGTGGTGTGCGGTGTGCTGGGTGTCTGATGGGGCTGTGGTACATTGTGTACTGTCAGTGGTGTGCGGTATGCTGGGTGTCTGATGGGGGTGTGGTACATTGTGTACTGTCAGTGGTGTGCGGTGTGCTGGGTGTCTGATGGGGGTGTGGTACATTGTGTACTTTCAGTGGTATACGGTGTGCTGTGTGCCTGTTGGGGGGTGAGGTACATTGTGTAGTCAGTGGTGTGTGGTGTGCTGGGTGTCTGATGGGACTGTGGTACATTGTGTACTGTCAGTGGTGTGCGGTGTGCTGGGTGTCTAATGGGGGTGTGGTACATTGTGTACTGTCAGTGGTGTGCGGTGTGCTGGGTGTCTGATGGGGGTGTGGTACATTGTGTACTGTCAGTGGTGTGCGGTGTGCTGGGTGTCTGATGGGGGTGTGGTACATTGTGTACTGTCAGTGGTGTGCGGTGTGCTGGGTGTCTGATGGGGGTGTGGTACATTGTGTACTGTCAGTGGTGTGCGGTGTGCTGGGTGTCTAATGGGGGTGTGGTACATTGTGTACTGTCAGTGGTGTGCGGTGTGCTGGGTGTCTGATGGGGGTGTGGTACATTGTTTACTGTCAGTGGTGTGCGGTGTGCTAGGTGTCTGATGGGGGTGTGGTACATTGTGTACTGACAGTGGTGTGCAGTGTGCTGGGTGTCTGATGGGGCTGTGGTACATTGTGTACTGTCAGTGGTGTGCGGTGTGCTGGGTGTCTGATGGGGGTGTGGTACATTGTGTACTGTCAGTGGTTTGCGGTGTGCTGGGTGCCTGATGGGGCTGTGGTACATTGTGTACTGTCAGTGGTGCGCGGTGTGCTGGGTGTCTGATGGGGGTCTGGTACATTGTGTACTGTCAGTGGTGTGCGGTGTGCTGGGTGCCTGATGGGACTGTGGTACATTGTGTACTGTCAGTGTTGTGCGGTGTGCTGAGTGTCTGATGGGGCTGTGGTACATTGTGTACTGTCAGTGGTGTGCGGTGAGCTGGGTGCCTGATGGGGGTGTGGTACATTGTGTACTGTCAGTGGTGTGCGGTGTGCTGGGTGTCTGATGGGGGTGTGGTACATTGTGTACTGACAGTGGTGTTCGGTGTGCTGGGTGTCTGATGGGGGTGTGGTACATTGTGTACTTTCAGTGGTGTTCGGTGTGCTAGGTGTCTGATGGGGGTGTGGTACATTGTGTACTGTCAGTGGTGTGCAGTGTGCTGTGTGTCTGATGGGGGTGTGGTACATTGTGTACTGTCAGTGGTGTGCGGTGTTCTGGGTGTCTGATGGGGGTGTGGTACATTGTGTACTGGCAGTGGTGTGTGGTCTGCTGGGTGTCTGCTGGGGGTGTGGTACATTGTGTACTGACAGTGGTGTGTGGTGTGCTGGATGTCTGATGGGGGTGTGGTACATTGTGTACTGTCAGTGGTGTGCGGTGTGCTGGGTGTCTGATGGGGTTGTGGTACATTGTGTACTGTCAGTGGTGTGCGGTGTGCTGGGTGTCTGATGGGGGTGTGGTACATTGTGTATTGTCAGTGGTGTGCGGTGTGCTGGGTGTCTGATGGGACTGTGGTACATTGTGTACTGACAGTGGTGTGCGGTGTGCTGGATGTCTGATGGGACTGTGGTACATTGTGTACTGTCAGTGGTGTGCGATGTGCTGGGTGTCTGATGGGGATATGGTACATTGTGTACTGTCAGTAGTGTGCGGTGTGCTGGGTGCCTGATGGGGGTGTGGTACATTCTGTACTGTCAGTGGTGTGCGGTGTGCTGGGTGTCTGATGGGGCTGTGGTACATTGTGTACTGTCAGTGGTGTGCAGTGTGCTGGATGTCTGATGGGGGTGAGGTACATTGTGTACTGTCTGTGGTGTGCGGTGTGCTGGGTGCCTGATGGGGATGTGGTACATTGTGTACTGACAGTGGTGTGTGGTGTGCTGGGTGTCTGATGGGTGTGTGGTACATTGTGTACTGTCAGTGGTTTGCGGTGTGCTGGGTACCTGATGGGGCTGTGGTACATTGTGCACTGTCAGTGGTGTGCGGTGTGCTGGGTGTCTGATGGGGCTGTGGTACATTGTGCACTGTCAGTGGTGTGTGGTGTGCTGGGTGTCTGATGGGGCTGTGGTACATTGTGTACAGTCAGTGGTGTGTGGTGTGCTGGGTGTCTGATGGGGGTGTGGTACATTGTGTAATGTCAGTGGTGTGCGGTGTGCTGGGTGTCTGATGGGGGTGTGGTACATTGTGTCATGTCAGTGGTGTGCGGTGTGCTGGGTGCCTGATGGGGCTGTGGTACATTGTGTACTGTCAGTGGTGTGCAGTGTGCTGGGTGTCTGTTGGGGGTGTGGTACATTGTGTACTGTCAGTGGTGTGCGGTGTGCTGGGGGACTGAAGGGCTGTGGTACATTGTGTACTGTCAGTGGTGTGCGGTGTGCTGGGTGTCTGATGGGGGTGTGGTACATTGTGTACTGTCAGTGGTGTGCTGTGTGCTGAGTGTCTGATGGGGGTGTGGTACATTGTGTACTGTCAGTGGTGTGCGGTGTGCTGGGTGTCTGATGGGGGTGTGGTACATTGTGTACTGTCAGTGGTGTGTGGTGTGCTGGGTGCCTGATGGCGGTGAGGTACATTGTGTACTGTCAGTGGTGTGTGGTGTGCTGGGTGCCTGATGGGGGTGAGGTACATGGTGTCATGTCAGTGGTGTGCGGTGTGCTGGGTGTCTGTTGGGGCTGTGGTACATTGTGTACTGTCAGTGGTGTGCGGTGTGCTGGGGGACTGATGGGGCTGTGGTACATTGTGTACTGTCAGTGGTGTGCGGTGTGCTGGGTGTCTGATGGGGGTGTGGTACATTGTGTACTGTCAGTGGTGTGCGGTGTGCTGGGTGTCTGATGGGGGTGTGGTACATTGTGTACTGTCAGTGGACTGCGGTGTGCTGGGTGTCTGATGGGGGTGTGGTACATTGTGTACTGTCAGTGGACTGCGGTGTGCTGGGTGTCTGATGGGGGTGTGGTACATTGTGTACTGTCAGTGGTGTGCGGTGAGCTGGGTGTCTGATGGGGCTGTGGTACATTGTGTACTGTCAGTGGTGTGCGGTGTGCTGGGTGCCTGATGGGGGTGAGGTACATTGTGTACTTTCAGTGGTGTGCTGGGTGTCTGATGGGGCAGTGGTACATTGTGTACTGTGAGTGGTGTGTGGTGTGCTGGGTGCCTGATGGGGGTGAGGTACATGGTGTACTGTCAGTGGTGTGCGGTGAGCTGGGTGTCTGATGGGGCTGTGGTACATTGTGTACTCACTGAGGTGTGCGGTGTGCTGGGTGTCTGATGGGGGTGTGGTACATTGTGTACTGTCAGTGGTGTGTGGTGTGCTTGGTGCCTGATGGGGGTGTGGTTCATTGCGTACTGTCAGTGGTGTGTGGTGTGATGGGTGTCTGATGGGTCTGTGGTACATTGTGTACTGTCAGTGGTGTGCGGTGTGCTGGGTGTCTGATGGGGGTGTGGTACATTGTGCACTGTCAGTGGTGTGCGGTGTGATGGGTGAGTGATGGGGGTGTGGTACATTGTGTACTGTCAGTGGTGTGTGGTGTGCTGGGTGCCTGATGGGACTGTGGTTCATTGTGTACTGTCAGTGCTGTGCGGTGTGCTGGGTGTCTGATGGGGGTGTGGTACATTGTGTACAGTCAGTGGTGTGCGGTGCGCTGGGTGTCTGATGGGGGTGTGGTACATTGTGTACTGTAAGTGGTGTGCGGTGTGCTGGGTGACTGATGGGGGTGTGGTACATTGTGTACAGTCAGTGGTGTGCGGTGTGCTGGGTGCCTGATGGGGGTGTGGTACATTGTGTACTGTCAGTGGTGTGCAGTGAGCTGGGTCCCTGATGGGGGTGTGGTACATTGTGTACTGTCAGTGGTGTGCGGTGTGCTGGGTGTCTGATGGGGGTGTGGTACATTGTGTACTGTCAGTGGTGTGCGGTGTTCTGGGTGTCTCATGGGGCTGTGGTACATTGTGTACTGTCAGTGGTGTGCGGTGTGCTGGGTGCCTGATGGGGGTGAGGTACATTGTGTACTTTCAGTGGTGTGCTGGGTGTCTGATGGGGCTGTGGTACATTGTGTACTGTCAGTGGTGTGCGGTGTGCTGGGAGTCTGATGGGGCTGTGGTACATTGTGTACTGTGAGTGGTGTGTGGTGTGCTGGGTGCCTGATGGGGGTGAGGTACATGGTGTACTGTCAGTGGTGTGCGGTGAGCTGGGTGTCTGATGGGGCTGTGGTACATTGTGTACTGTCAGTGGTGTGTGGTGTGCTGGGTGCCTGATGGGGGTGTGGTACATTGTGTACTGTCAGTGGTGTGCGGTGAGCTGGGTGTCTGATGGGGCTGTGGTACATTGTGTACTGTCAGTGGTGTGTGGTGTGCTGGGTGCCTGATGGGGGTGTGGTACATTGTGCACTGTCAGTGGTGTGCGGTGTGATGGGTGAGTGATGGGGGTGTGGTACATTGTGTACTGTCAGTGGTGTGCGGTGTGCTGGGTGTCTGATGTGTCTGTGGTACATTGTGTACTGTCAGTGGTGTGCGGTGTGCTGGGTGCCTGATGGGGGTGTGGTACATTGTGTACTGTCAGTGGTGTGCGGTGTGCTGGGTGCCTGATGGGGGTGTGGTACATTGTGTACTGTCAGTGGTGTGTGGTGTGCTTGGTGTCTGATGGGGCTGAGGTACATTGTGTACTGTCAGTGGTGTGTGGTGTGCTGGGTGCCTGATGGGGGTCTGGTAAATTGTGTACTGTCAGTGGTGTGCGGTGTGCTGGGTGCCTGATGGGACTGTGGTTCATTGTGTACTGTCAGTGCTGTGCGGTGTGCTGGGTGTCTGATGGGGGTGTGGTACATTGTGTACAGTCAGTGGTGTGCGGTGCGCTGGGTGTCTGATGGGGGTGTGGTACATTGTGTACTGTAAGTGGTGTGCGGTGTGCTGGGTGACTGATGGGGGTGGTGTGCTTGGTGTCTGAAGGGGCTGTGGTACATTGTGTACTGTCAGTGGTGTGTGGTGTGCTGGGTGTCTGATGGGAGTGAGGTACATTGTTTACTGTCAGTGGTGTGCGGTGTGCTGGGTGTCTGATGGGGGTGTGGTACATTGTGTACTGTCAGTGGTGTGCGGTGTGCTGGGTGCCTGATGGGGGTGTGGTACATTGTGTACTGTCAGTGGTGTGCGGTGTGCTGGGTGTCTGATGGGGGTGTGGTACATTGTGTACTGTCAGTGGTGTGCGGTGTGCTGGGTGCCTGATGGGGCTGTGGTACATTGTGTACTGTCAGTGGTGTGCAGTGAGCTGGGTCCCTGATGGGGGTGTGGTACATTTTGTACTGTCAGTGGTGTGCGGTGTGCTGGGTGCCTGATGAGGCTGTGGTACATTGTGAACTGTCAGTGGTGTGTGGTGTGCTGTGTGTCTGATGGGCGTGTGGTACATTGTGTACTGTCAGTGGTGTGCGGTGTGCTGGGTGTCTGATGGGTGTGTGGTACATTGTGTACTGTCAGTGGTGTGCGGTGTGCTGGGTGTCTGATGGGTGTGGTACATTGTGTACTGTCAGTGGTGTGCGGTGTGCTGGGTGCCTGATGGGACTGTGGTACATTGTGAACTGTCAGTGGTGTGCGGTGTGCTGGGTGTCTGATGGGGGTGTGGTACATTGTGTACTGTCAGTGGTGTGCGGTGTGCTGGGTGTTTGATGGGGGTGTGGTACATTGTGTACTGTCAGTGGTGTGCGGTGTGCTGGGTGTCTGATGGGGGTGTGGTACATTGTGTACTGTCAGTGGTGTGCGGTGTGCTGGGTGTTTGATGGGGGTGTGGTACATTGTGTACTGTCAGTGGTGTGCGGTGTCCTGGGTGTCTGATGGGGGTGTGTTACATTTTGTACTGACAGTGGTGTGCGGTGTCCTGGGTGTCTGATGGGGGTGTGGTACATTGTGATCTGTCAGTGGTGTGTCGTGTGCTTGGTGTCTGATGGGGGTGTGGTACATTGTGTACTGTCAGTGGTGTGCGGTGTGCTGGGTGTCTGATGGGGGTGCGGTACATTGTGTACTGTCAGTGGTGTGTGGTGTGCTGTGTGCCTGATGGGGGTGTGGTACATTGTGTACTGTCAGTGGTGTTCGGTGTGCTGGGTGCCTGATGGGGGTGTGGTACATTGTGTACTGTCAGTGGTGTGCGGTGTGCTGGGTGTCTGATGGGGGTGTGGTACATTGTGTACTGTCAGTGGTGTGCGGTGTGCTGGGTGTCTGATGGGGGTGTGGTACATTGTGTACTGTCAGTGGTGTGTGGTGAGCTGGGTCCCTGATGGGACTGTGGTACATTGTGTACTGTCAGTGGTGTGCGGTGTGCTGGGTGTCTGATGGGGGTTTGGTACATTGTGTACTGTCAGTGGTGTGCGGTGTGCTGGGTGTCTGATGGGGGTGTGGTACATTGTGTACTGTCAGTGGTGTGTGGTGAGCTGGGTCCCTGATGGGACTGTGGTACATTGTGTACTGTCAGTGGTGTGCGGTGTGCTGGGTGTCTGATGGGGGTTTGGTACATTGTGTACTGTCAGTGGTGTGCAGTGTGCTGGGTGTTTGATGGGGGTGTGGTACATTGTGTACTGTCAGTGGTGTGCGGTGTGCTGGGTGTCTGATGGGGGTGTGGTACATTGTGTGCTGTCAGTGGTGTGTGCTGTGCTGGGTGTCTGATGGGGCTATGGTACATTGTGTACTGTGAGTGGTGTGTGGTGTGCTGGGTGTCTGATGGGGGGTGTGGTACATTGTGTACTGTCAGTGGTGTGTGGTGTGCTGGGTGTCTGATGGGGGTGTGGTACATTGTGTACTGTCAGTGGTGTGCGGTGTGCTGGGCGTCTGCTGGGGGTGTGGTACATTGTGTACTGTCTCTGTGGTGTGCGGTGTGCTGGGTGTCTGATGGGGGTGTGGTACATTGTGCACTGTCAGTGGTGTGTGGTGTGCTGGGTGCCTGATGGGGGTGTGGTACATTGTGTACTGTCAGTGGTGTGTGGTGTGCTGGGTGCCTGATGGGGGTATGGTACATTGTGTACTGTCAGTGGTGTGCGGTGTGCTGGGTGTCTGATGGCGTGTGGTACACTGTGTACTGTCAGTGGTGTGCGGTGTGCTGGGTGTCTGATGGGGTTGTGGTACATTGTGTACTGTCAGTGGTGTGCGGTGTGCTGGGTGTCTGATGGGGGTGTGGTACATTGTGTACTGTCAGTGGTGTGCGGTGTGCTGGGTGTCTGATGGGGTGTGGTACATTGTGTACTGTCAGTGGTCTGCGGTGTGCTGGGTGTCTGATGGGGGTGTGGTACATTGTGTACTGTCAGTGGTGTGCGGTGTGCTGGGTGTCTGATGGGTGTGTGGTACATTGTGTACTGTCAGTGGTGTGCGGTGTGCTGGGTGTCTGATGGGGGTGTGGTACATTGTGTACTGTCAGTGGTGTGCGGTGTGCTGGGTGCCTGATGGGGGTGTGGTACATTGTGTACTGTCAGTGGTGTGCGGTGTGCTGGTTGCCTGATGGGGGTGTGGTACATTGTGTACTGTCAGTGGTGTGCGGTGTGCTGAGTGTCTAATGGGGGTGTGGTAAATTGTGTACTGTCAGTGGTGTGCGGTGTGCTGGGTGTCTGATGGGGGTGTGGTACATTGTGTACTGTCAGTGGTGTGTGGTGTGCTGGGTGTCTGATGGGGGTGTGGTACATTGTGTACTGTCAGTGGTGTGTGGTGAGCTGGGTGTCTGATGGGGCTGTGGTACATTGTGTACTGTCAGTGGTGTGTGGTGAGCTGGGTGTCTGATGGGGCTGTGGTACATTGTGTACTGTCAGTGGTGTGTGGTGTGCTGGGTGTCTGATGGGGGTGTGGTACATTGTGTACTGTCAGTGGTGTGCGGTGTGCTGGGTCCCTGATGTGGGTGTGGTACATTGTGTACTGTCAGTGGTGTGTGGTGTGCTGGGTGTCTGATGGGGGTGTGGTACATTGTGTACTGTCAGTGGTGTGCGGTGTGCTGGGTGCCTGATGGGGCTGTGGTACATTGTGTACTGTCAGTGGTGTGCGGTGTGCTGGGTGTCTGATGGGGGGTGTGGTACATTGTGTACTGTCAGTGGTGTGCGGTGTGCTGGGTGTCTGATGGGGGTGTGGTACATTGTGTACTGTCAGTGGTGTGCGGTGTGCTGGGTGTCTGATGGGGGTGTGGTACATTGTGTACTGTCAGTGGTGTGCGGTGTGCTGGGTGCCTGATGGGGGTGTGGTACATTGTGTACTGTCAGTGGTGTGTGGTGTGCTGGGTGTCTGATGGGGCTGTGGTACATTGTGTACTGTCAGTGGTGTGTGGTGTGCTGGGTGTCTGATGGGGGGTGTGGTACATTGTGTACTGTCAGTGGTGTGTCGTGTGCTGGGTGTCTGATGGGGGTGTGGTACATTGTGTACTGTCAGTAGTGTGCGGTGTGCTGGGTGTCTGATGGGGGTGAGGTACATTGTGTACTGTCAGTGGTGTGCGGTGTGCTGGTGTCTGCTGGGGGTGTGGTACATTGTGTACTGTCAGTGGTGTGCGGTGTGCTGGTGTCTGCTGGGGGTGTGGGACATTGTGTACTGTCAGTGGTGTGCGGTGTGCTGGGTGTCTGATGGGGGTCTGGTACATTGTGTACTGTCAGTGGTGTGCGGTGTGCTGGTGTCTGCTGGGGGTGTGGTACATTGTGTACTGTCAGTGGTGTGCGGTGTGCTGGTGTCTGCTGGGGGTGTGGGACATTGTGTACTGTCAGTGGTGTGCGGTGTGCTGGGTATCTGATGGGGGTGTGGTACATTGTGTACTGTCTCTGTGGTGTGCGGTGTGCTGGGTGTCTGATGGGGGTGTGGTACATTGTGTACTGTCAGTGGTGTGTGGTGTGCTGGGTGCCTGATGGGGGTGTGGTACATTGTGTACTGTCAGTGGTGTGTGGTGTGCTGGGTGCCTGATGGGGGTATGGTACATTGTGTACTGTCAGTGGTGTGCGGTGTGCTGGGTGTCTGATGGGGCTGTGGTACACTGTGTACTGTCAGTGGTGTGCGGTGTGCTGGGTGTCTGATGGGGGTGTGGTACATTGTGTACTGTCAGTGGTGTGCGGTGTGCTGGGTGTCTGATGGGGGTGTGGTACATTGTGTACTGTCAGTGGTTTGTGGTGAGCTGGGTGCCTGATGGGGGTGTGGTACATTGTGTACTGTCAGTGGTGTGCGGTGTGCTGGGTGTCTGATGGGGGTGTGGTACATTGTGTACTGTCAGTGGTGTGCGGTGTGCTGGGTGTCTGATGGGTGTGTGGTACATTGTGTACTGTCAGTGGTGTGCGGTGTGCTGGGTGTCTGATGGGGGTGTGGTACATTGTGTACTGTCAGTGGTGTGCGGTGTGCTGGGTGCCTGATGGGGGTGTGGTACATTGTGTACTGTCAGTGGTGTGTGGTGAGCTGGGTGTCTGATGGGGCTGTGGTACATTGTGTACTGTCAGTGGTGTGCGGTGTGCTGGGTGTCTGATGGGGGTGTGGTACATTGTGTACTGTCAGTGGTGTGCGGTGTGCTGGGTGTCTGCTGGGGGTGTGGGACATTGTGTACTGTCAGAGGTGTGTGGTGTGCTGGGTGTCTGATGGGGCTGTGGTACATTGTGTACTGTCAGTGGTGTGCGGTGTGCTGGGTGTCTGATGGGGGTGTGGTACATTGTGTACTGTCAGTGGTGTGTGGTGTGCTGACTGCCAGATGGGGGTGTGGTACATTGTGTACTGTCAGTGGTGTGCGGTGTGCTGGGTGTCTGATGGGGGTGTGGTACATTGTGTACTGTCAGTGGTGTGCGGTGTGCTGGGTGTCTGATGGGGGTGTGGTACATTGTGTACTGTCAGTGGTGTGTGGTGTGCTGACTGCCAGATGGGGGTGTGGTACATTGTGTACTGTCAGTGGTGTGCGGTGTGCTGGGTGTCTGATGGGGGTGTGGTACATTGTGTACTGTCAGTGGTGTGCGGTGTGCTGGGTGCCTGATGGGGGTGTGGTACATTGTGTACTGTCAGTGGTGTGTGGTGTGCTGGGTGTCTGATGGGGCTGTGGTACATTGTGTACTGTCAGTGGTGTGCGGTGTGCTGGGTGTCTGATGGGGGTGTGGTACATTGTGTACTGTCAGTGGTGTGCGGTGTGCTGGGTGTCTGATGGGGGTGTGGTACATTGTGTACTGTCAGTGGTGTGCGGTGTGCTGGGTGCCTGATGGGGGTGTGGTACATTGTGTACTGTCAGTGGTGTGCGGTGTACTGGGTGTCTGATGGGGGTGTGGTACATTGTGTACTGTCAGTGGTGTGTGGTGTGCAGGTTGCCTGATGGGGGTGTGGTACATTGTGTATTGTCAGTGGTGTGCGGTGTGCTGGGTGTCTGATGGGGGTGTGGTACATTGTGTACTGTCAGTGGTGTGCGGTGTGCTGGGTGTCTGATGGGGGTGTGGTACATTGTGTACTGTCAGTGGTGTGCGGTGTGCTGGGTGTCTGTTGGGGCTGTGGTACATTGTGTACTGTCAGTGGTGTGCGGTGTGCTGGGTGCCTGATGGGGGTGTGGTACATTGTGTACTGTCAGTGGTGTGCGGTGTGCTGGGTGTCTGATGGGGGTGTGGTACATTGTGTACTGTCAGTGGTGTGTGGTGTGCTGGGTGTCTGATGGGGGTGTGGTACATTGTGTACTGTCAGTGGTGTGCGTTGTGATGGGTGTCTGATGGGGGTGTGGTACATTGTGTACTGTCAGTGGTGTGCGGTGTGATGGGTGCCTGATGGGGGTGTGGGACATTGTGTACTGTCAGTGGTGTGTGGTGTGCAGTGTGTCTGATGGGGGTGTGGTACATTGTGTACTGTCAGTGGTGTGCGGTGTGCTGGGTGTCTGATGGGGCTGAGGTACATTGTGTACTGTCAGTGGTGTGTGGTGTGCTGGGTGCCTGACGGGGGTGTGGTACATTGTGTACTGTCAGTGGTGTGCGGTGTGCTGGGTGTCTGATGGGGTGTGGTACATTGTGTACTGTCAGTGGTGTGCGGTGAGCTGGGTCCCTGATGGGGCTGTGGTACATTGTGTAATGTCAGTGGTTTGCGGTGTGCTGGGTGTCTGATGGGGCTGTGGTACATTGTGCACTGTCAGTGGTGTGCGGTGTGCTGGATGTCTGATGGGGGTGTGGTACATTGTGTACTGTCAGTGGTGTGTGGTGTGCTGGGTGTCTGATCGGGGTGTGGCACATTGTGTACTGTCAGTGGTGTGTGGTGTGCTGGGTGTCTGATGGGGCTGTGGTACCTTGTGTACTGTCAGTGGTGTGCGGTGTGCTGGGTGCCTGATGGGACTGTGGTACATTGTGTACTGTCAGTGGTGTGCGGTGTGCTGGGTGTCTGATGGGACTGTGGTACATTGTGTACTGTCAGTGGTGTATGGTGTGCTGGGTGCCTGATGGGCCTGTGGTACATTGTGTACTGTCAGTGGTGTTTGGTGTGCTGGGTGTCTGATGGGGGTGTGGTACATTGTGTACTGTCAGTGGTGTGCGGTGTGCTGGGTGCCTGATGGGGGTGTGGTACATTGTGTAATGTCAGTGGTGTGCGGTGTGCTGGGTGTTTGATGGGGGTGTGGTACATTTTGTACTGTCAGTGGTGTGCGGTGTCCTGTGTGTCTGATGGGGGTGTGTTACATTGTGTACTGACAGTGGTGTGCGGTGTCCTGGGTGTCTGATGGGGGTGTGGTACATTGTGTACTGTCAGTGGTGTGCGGTGTGCTGGGTGTCTGATGGGGGTGCGGTACATTGTGTACTGTCAGTGGTGTGTGGTGTGCTGTGTGCCTGATGGGGGTGTGGTACATTGTGTACTGTCAGTGGTGTTCGGTGTGCTGGGTGCCTGATGGGGGTGTGGTACATTGTGTACTGTCAGTGGTGTGTGGTGAGCTGGGTCCCAGATGGGACTGTGGTACATTGTGTACTGTCAGTGGTGTGCGGTGTGCTGGGTGTCTGATGGGGGTTTGGTACATTGTGTACTGTCAGTGGTGTGCAGTGTGCTGGGTGTTTGATGGGGGTTTGGTACATTGTGTGCTGTCAGTGGTGTGTGGTGTGCTGGGTGTCTGATGGGGCTGTGGTACATTGTGTACTGTCAGTGGTGTGTGGTGTGCTGGGTGTGTGATGGGGGGTGTGGTACATTGTGTACTGTCAGTGGTGTGCGGTGTGCTGGGTGTCTGATGGGTGTGTGGTACATTGTGTACTGTCAGTGGTGTGTGGTGTGCTGGGTGTCTGATGGGGGTGTGGTACATTGTGTACTGTCAGTAGTGTGCGGTGTGCTGGGTGTCTGATGGGGGTGTGGTACATTGTGTACTGTCAGTGGTGTGTGGTGTGCTGGGTGTCTGATGGGGGTGTGGTACATTGTGTACTGTCAGTGGTGTGTGGTGTGCTGGGTGTCTGATGGGGGTGTGGTACATTGTGTACTGTCAGTGGTGTGCGGTGTGCTGGGTGTCTGCTGGGGGTGTGGGACATTGTGTACTGTCAGTGGTGTGCGGTGTGCTGGGTATCTGATGGGGGTGTGGTACATTGTGTACTGTCTCTGTGGTGTGCGGTGTGCTGGGAGCCTGATGGGGGTGTGGTACATTGTGTACTGTCAGTGGTGTGCGGTGTGCTGGGTGTCTGATGGGGGTGTTGTACATTGTGTGCTGTCAGTGGTGTGCGGCGTGCTGGGTGTCTGATGGGGTGTGGTACATTGTGTACTGTCAGTGGTGTGCGGTGTGCTGGGTGTCTGATGGGGGTGTGGTACATTGTGTACTGTCAGTGGTGTGCGGTGTGCTGGGTGTCTCATGGGTGTGTGGTACATTGTGTACTGTCAGTGGTGTGCGGTGTGCTGGGTGTCTGATGGGGGTGTGGTACATTGTGTACTGCCAGTGGTGTGTGGTGTGCTGGGTGCCTGATGGGGGTGTGGTATATTGTGTACTGTCAGTGGTGTGTGGTGTGCTGGGTGTCTGATGGGGGTGTGGGACATTGTGTACTGTCAGTGGTGTGTGGTGTGCTGGTTACCTGATGGGGGTGTGGTACATTGTGTACTGTCAGTGGTGTGCGGTGTGCTGGGTGTCTGATGGGGGTGTTGTACATTGTGTACTGTCAGTGGTGTGCGGTGTGCTGGGTGACTGATGGGGCTGTGGTACATTGTGTACTGTCAGTGGTGTGCGGTGTGCTGGTTGCCTCATGGGGGTGTGGTACATTGTGTACTGTCAGTGGTGTGCGGTGTGCTGGGTGTCTGATGGGGGTGTGGTACATTGTGTACTGTCAGTGGTGTGCGGTGTGCTGGGTGACTGATGGGGCTGTGGTACATTGTGTACTGTCAGTGGTGTGCGGTGTGCTGGGTGTCTGATGGGGGTGTGGTACATTGTGCACTGTCAGTGGTGTGCGGTGTGCTGGGTGTCTGATGGGGCTGTGGTACATTGTGTACTGTCAGTGGTGTGTGGTGTGCTGGGTGCCTGATGGGGCTGTGGTACATTGTGTACTGTCAGTGGTGTGCGGTGTGCTGGGTGTCTGATGGGGGTGTGGTACATTGTGTACTGTCAGTGGTGTGCGGTGTGCTGGGTGTCTGCTGGGGGTGTGGGACATTGTGTACTGTCAGAGGTGTGTGGTGTGCTGGGTGTCTGATGGGGCTGTGGTACATTGTGTACTGTCAGTGGTGTGCGGTGTGCTGGGTGTCTGATGTCAGCACTGGCCACATAGAGATGGAAATGTTGACCAGGAGCAGGGGTTATGCAGAGCACATACTGACCACACAGTGATGGGAATGTTGACCAGGAGCTGCAGGGGTATACAGAGCACACCCTGGCCACACAGAGATGGGAATGTTGACCACGAGCTGCAGGGGTATACAGAGCACACCCTGGCCACACAGAGATGGGAATGTTGACCAGGAGCAGGGGTTATACAGAGCACATACTGACCACACAGAGATGGGAATGTTGACCACGAGCTGCAGGGGTTATACAGAGCACACCCTGGCCACACAGAGATGGGAATGTTGACCACGAGCTGCAGGGGTATACAGAGCACACCCTGGCCACACAGAGATGGGAATGTTGACCACGAGCTGCAGGGGTTATACAGAGCACACCCTGGCCACACAGAGATGGGAATGTTGACCAGGAGCAGGGGTTATACAGAGCACACCCTGGCCACACAGAGATGGGAATGTTGACCACGAGCTGCAGGGGTTATACAGAGCACACCCTGGCCACAGAGAGAAGGGAATGTTGACCAGGAGCAGGGTTTATACAGAGCACACCCTGGCCACACAGAGATGGGAATGTTGACCAGGAGTTGCAGGGGTATACAGAGCACACCCTGGCCACACAGAGATGGGAATGTTGATCAGGAGCTGCTGGGGTTATACAGAGCTCACCCTGGCCACACAGAGATGGGAATGTTGACCAGGAGCTGCTGTGGTTAGACAGAGCACACCCTGTCCACACAGTGATGGGAATGTTGACCAGGAACAGTGGTATACAGAGCACACCCTGGCCACACAGATGGGAATGTTGTCCAGGAGTTGCAGGGGTTATACAGAGCACTCCCTGACCACACAGAGGTGGGAATGTTGACCAGGAGCTGCAGGGGTTATACAGAGCACACCCTGGCCACACAGAGAAGGGAATGTTGACCAGGAGCAGGGGTTATACAGAGCACACCCTGGCCACAGAGAGAAGGGAATGTTGACCAGGAGCAGGGTTTATACAGAGCACACCCTGGCCACACAGAGATGGGAATGTTGACCAGGAGATGCAGGGGTTATGCAGAGCAAATCCTGGCCACACAGAGATGGGAATGTTGACCATGAGCTGCAGGGGCTATACAGAGCACACCTTGGCCACACAGAGATGGGAATGTTGACCAGGAGCAGGGGTTATACAGAGCACATCCTGGCCACACAGAGATGGGAATGTTGACCAGGAGCATGGGTTATGCAGAGCACATCCTGGCCACACAGAGATGGGAATGTTGACCAGGAGCTTAAGCGGTTATACAGAGCACACCCTGGCCACACAGAGATGGGAATGTTGACCAGGAGCAGGGGTTATACAGAGCACATCCTCGCCACACAGAGATGGGAATGTTGACCAGGAGCATCGGTTATACAGAGCACATCCTGGCCACACAGAGATGGGAATGTTGACCAGGAGCATGGGTTATGCAGAGCACATCCTGGCCACACAGAGATGGGAATGTTGACCAGGAGCATGGGTTATACAGAGCACATCGTGACCACACAGAGATGGGAATGTTGACCAGGAGATGCATGGGTTATACAGAGCACACCCTGGCCACACACAGATGGGAATGTTGACCAGGAGCTGCAGGGGTTAGACAGAGCACACCCTGGCCACACAGATGGGAATGTTGACCAGTAGCTGCAGGGGTGATACAGAATACATCCTGGCCACACAGAGATGCGAATGTTGACCAGGAGCAGGGGTTATGCAGAGCACACCCTGGCCACACAGATGGGAATATTGACCAGTAGCTGCAGGGGTGATACAGAATACATCCTGGCCACACAGAGATGCGAATGTTGACCAGGAGCAGGGTTTATACAGAGCACACCCCGGCCACACAGAGATGGGAATGTTGGCCAGGAGCAGGGGTTATACAGAGCACACCCTGGCCACACAGAGATGGGAATGTTGACCAGGAGATGCAGGGATTATGCAGAGCACATCCTGGCCACACAGAGATGGCAATGTTGACTATGAGCTGCAAGGGTTATACAGAGCACACCCTGGCCACACAGAGCTGGGAAGGTTGACCAGGAGCTGCTGGGGTAAGACAGAGCACACCCTGGCCACACAGTGATGGGAATGTTGACCAGGAGTTGCAGGGGTTATACAGAGCACACACTGGCCACACAGAGATGGGAATGTTGACCAGGAGCTGCAGGGGTTATACAGAGCACATCGTGGCCACACAGAGATGGGAAAGTTGAACAGGAGATGCAGGGGTTATACAGAGCACATCCTGGCCACAAACAGATGGGAATGTTGACCAGGAGCTGCTGGGGTTAGACAGAGCACACACTGGCCACACAGAGATGGGAATGTTGACCAGGAGCAGGGGTATACAGAGCACACTCTGGCCACACAGATGGGAATGTTGAACAGTAGCTGCAGGGGTTATACAGAGCACACTCTGGCCACACAGAGATGGGAATGTTGACCAGGAGCAGGGGTATACAGAGCACACCCTGGCCACACTGATGGGAATGTTGACCAGTAGCTGCAGGGGTTATACAGAGCACACCCTGGCCACACAGAGGTGGGAATGTTGACCAGGAGCTGCAGGGGTTACACAGAGCACACCCTGGCCACACAGAGAAGGAAATGTTGACATGAGCTGCAGGGGTTATACAGAGCACACCATGGCCACACAGATGGGAATGTTGACCAGTAGCTGCAGGGGTTATACAGAGCACATCCTGGCCACACAGAGATGGGAATGTTGACCAGTAGCTGCAGGGGTTATACAGAGCACACCCTGGCCACATCACAGGTGGGAATGTTGACCAGGAGCTGAAGGGGTTATACAGAGCACATCGGGGCCACACAGAGATGGGAATGTTGACCAGGAGATGCAGGGGTTATACAGAGAACACCCTGGCCACAAACAGATGGGAATGTTGACCAGGAGCTGCTGGGGTTAGACAGAGCACACACTGGCCACACAGAGATGGGAATGTTGACCAGGAGCAGGGGTTATGCAGAGCACATCATGGCCACACAGAGATGGGAATGTTGACCAGGAGCTGCAGGAGTATACAGAGCACACCCTGGCCACACACAGATGGGAATGTTGACCAGGAGCAGCAGGGGTTATACAGAGCACATCCTGACCACACAGTGATGGGAATGTTGACCAGGAGTTGCAGGGGTATACAGAGCACACCCTGGCCACACACAGATGGGAATGTTGATCAGGAGCTGCTCGCGTTATACAGAGCTCACCCTGGCCACACAGAGATGGGAATGTTGACCAGGAGCAGTGGTATACAGAGCACATCCTGGCCACACAGAGGTGGGAATGTTGACCAGGAGCTGCAGGGGTTATGCAGAGCACTCCCTGACCACACAGAGGTGGGAATGTTGACCAGGAGCTGCAGGGGTTATACAGAGCCACCCTGGCCACACAGAGAAGGGAATGTTGACCAGGAGCAGGGGTTATACAGAGCACACCCTGGCCACAGAGAGAAGGGAATGTTGACCAGGTGCAGGGTTTATACAGAGCACACCCTGGCCACACAGAGATGGGAATGTTGACCAGGAGATGCAGGGGTAATGCAGAGCAAATCCTGGCCACACAGAGATGGGAATGTTGACCATGAGCTGCAGGGGTTATACAGAGCACACCCTGGCCACACAGAGAAGGGAATGTTGACCAGGAGCAGGGTTTATACAGAGCACACCTTGGCCACACAGAGATGGGAATGTTGACCAGGAGCAGGGTTTATACAGAGCACACCTTGGCCACACAGAGATGGGAATGTTGACCAGGAGCTGCAGGGCTTATACAGAGCACACCCTGGCCACACAGAGAAGGGAATGTTGACCAGGAGCAGGGTTTATACAGAGCACACCTTGGCCACACAGAGATGGGAATGTTGACCAGGAGCAGGGGTTATGCAGAGCACACCCTGGCCACACAGAGATGGGAATGTTGACCAGGAGCTTAAGCGGTTATACAGAGCACGTCGTGACCACACAGAGATGGGAATGTTGACCAGGAGATGCATGGGTTATACAGAGCACACCCTGGCCACACACAGATGGGAATGTTGACCAGGAGCTGCTGAGGTTAGACAAAGCACACCCTGGCCACACAGAGATGGTCATGTTGACCAGGAGCAGTGGTATACAGAGCACACCCAGGCCACACAGAGATGCGAATGTTGACCAGGAGCAGTGGTTATACAGAGCACACCCTGGCCACACAGTGATGGGAATGTTGACCAGGAGCAGTGGTTATACAGAGCACACCCTGGCCACACAGAGATGGGAATGTTGACCAGGAGATGCAGGGATTATGCAGAGCACACCCTGGCCACACAGTGATGGGAATGTTGACCAGGAGTTGCAGGGGTTATACAGAGCACACACTGGCCACACAGAGATGGGAATGGTGACGAGGAGCAGGGGTTATACAGAGCACACCCTGGCCACACAGAGAAGGGAATGTTGACCAGGAGCAGGTTTTATACAGAGCACACGCTGGCCACACAGAGATGGGAATGGTGACGAGGAGCAGGGGTTATACAGAGCACACCCTGGCCACACAGAGAAGGGAATGTTGACCAGGAGCAGTTTTTATACAGTGCACACCCTGGCCACACAGAGATGGGAATGTTGACCAAAGTTGCACGGGTTATACGGAGCACATACTGACCACACAGAGATGGGAATGTTGACCAGGAGCTGCAGGAGTTATACAGAGCACATCCTGGCCACACAGAGATGGGAATGTTGACCATGAGCTGCAGGGGTTATACAGAGCACACCCTGGCCACACAGAGATGGGAATGTTGACCAGGAGCTGCAGGAGTTATACAGAGCACACCCTGTCCACACAGAGATGGGAATGTTGACCAGGAGCTGCAGGGGTTATACAGAGCACACCCTGGCCACACAGAGATGGGAATGTTGACCAGGAGCTGCAGGGGTTATACAGAGCACACCCTGGCCACACAGAGATGGGAATGTTGACCAGGAGCTGCAGGGGTTATACAGAGCACACCCTGGCCACACAGTGATGGGAATTTTGACCAAAGTTGCACGGGTTATACAGAGCACATACTGACCACACAGTGATGGGAATGTTGACCAGGAGCAGGGGTATATAGAGCACACCCTGGCCACACACAGGTGGGAATGTTGACCAGGAGCTGCTGGAGTTATACAGAGCACACCCTGGCCACACACAGGTGGGAATGTTGACCATGAGTTGCAGGGGTTATACAGAGCACACACTGACCACACAGAAATGGGAATGTTGACCAGGAGCTGCAGGGGTTATACAGAGCACACCCTGGCCACACACAGATGGGAATGTTGACCATTAGCTGCTGGGGTTAGACAGAGCACACCCTGGCCACACAGTGATGGGGATGTTGACCAGGAGCAGGGGTATACAGAGCACACCCTGGCCACAGAGACGGGAATGTTGACCAGGAGTTGCAGGGGTTATACAGAGCACACCCTGACCACACAGAGGTGGGTATGTTGACCAGGAGCTGCAGGGGTATACAGAGCACACCCTGGCCACACACAGAGGTGGGAATGTTGACCAGGAGCAGATGTTATACAGAGTACACCCTGGCCACACAGAGAAGGGAATGTTGACCAGGAGCAGGGTTTATTCAGAGCACACCCTGGCCACACAGAGATGGGAATGTTGACCAGGAGATGCAGGGGTTATACATAGCACATCCTGGCCACACAGAGATGGGAATGTTGACCAGGAGCTGCAGTGGTTATGCAGAGCACACCCTGGCCACACAGAGAAGGGAATGTTGACCAGGAGCTGCAGGGGTTATACAGAGCACACCCTGGCCACACAGATGGGAATGTTGATCAGGAGTTGCAGGGGTTATACAGAGCACACCCTGACCACACAGAGGTGGGTATGTTGACCAGGAGCTGCAGGGGTTATACAGAGCACACCCTGGCCACACAGAGAAGGGAATGTTGACCAGGAGCTGGAGGGGTTATGCAGAGCACATCGTGGCCACACAGAGATGGGAATGTTGACCAGGAGCTGCAGGGGTTATACAGAGCACACCCTGGCCACACAGACATGGGAATGTTGACCAGGAGCTGCAGTGGTTATACAGAGCACAGCCTGGACACACAGAGATGGGAATGTTAATGAGTAGCGACAGGGGTTATACAGAGCACACCATGGCCACACAGAGATGGGAATGTTGACCAGGAGGGCTGGGGTTAGACAGAGCACACCCTGGCCACACAGTGATGGGAATGTTGACCAGGAGCTGCAGGGATTATACAGAGCACACCCTGGCCACACAGATGGGAATGTTGACCAGGAGTTGCAGGGATTATACAGAGCACACCCTGGCCACACAGAGATGGGAATGTTGACCAGGAGCATGGGTTATGCAGAGCACATCCTGGCCATACAGAAATGGGAATGTTGACCAGGAGCTGAAGGGGTTATACAGAGCACATCGTGGCCACACAGAGATGGGAATTTTGACCAGGAGATGCAGGAGTTATACAGAGAACACCCTGGCCACACACTGATGGGAATGTTGATCAGGAGCTGCTGGGGTTAGACAGAGCACACCCAGGCCACATAGAGATGGGAATGTTGAACAGGAGCAGAGGTATACAGAGCACACCCTGGCCACACAGATGAGAATGTTGACCAGTAGCTGCAGGGGTGATACAGAGCACACCCTGGCCACACAGAGATGGGAATGTTGACCAGGAGCAGGGGTTATACAGAGCACATCATGGCCACACAGAGATGGGAATGTTGACCATGAGCTGCAGGGGTTATACAGAGCACACCCTGGCCACACAGAGATGGGAATGTTGACCAGGAGCATGGGTTATACAGAGCACACCCTGGCCACACAGAGATGGGAATGTTGACCAGGAGCTGCTGGGGTTAGACAGAGCACACACTGGCCACACAGAGATGGGAATGTTGACCAGGAGCAGGGGTATACGGAGCACACCCTGGCCACACAGATGGGAATGTTGATCAGTAGCTGCAGGGGTTATACAGAGCACACCCTGGCCACACAGAGATGGGAATGTTGACCAGGAGCTGCTGGGGTTATACAGAGCACACCCTGGCCACACAGATGGGAATGTTGATCAGTAGCTGCAGGGGTTATACAGAGCACATCCTGACCACACAGTGATGGGAATGTTGACCAAAGTTGCACGGGTTATACAGAGCACATACTGACCACACAGTGATGGGAATGTTGATCATGAGCAGGGGTATACAGAGCACACCCTGGCCAAACACAGGTGGGAATGTTGACCAGGAGCTGCTGGGGTTAGACAGAGCACACCCTGGCCACACAGTGATGGGAATGCTGACCAGGGCTGCAGGAGTTATACAGAGCACACCCTGGACACACAGAGATGGGAATGTTGACCATTAGCTGCTGGGGTTAGACAGAGCACACCCTGGCCACACAGATGGGAATGTTGACCAGGAGTTGCAGGGGTTATACAGAGCACACCCTGACCACACAGAGGTGGGTATGTTGACCAGGAGCTGCAGGGGTTATACAGAGCACACCCTGGCCACACAGAGAAGGGAATGTTGACCAGGAGCAGGGTTTATACAGAGCACACCCTGGCCACACAGAAAAGGGAATGTTGACCAGGAGCTGCAGGGGTTATACAGAGCACATCCTGGCCACACAGAGATGGGAATGTTAATCAGGAGCTACAGGGGTTATACAGAGCACACCCTGGCCACACACAGATGGGAATGTTGACCAGGAGTTGCAGGGGTTATGCAGAGCACTCACTGGCCACACAGAGATGGGAATATTGACCAGGAGCGGCTGGGGTTAGACAGAGCACACCCTGGCCACACAGTGACGGGAATGTTGACCAGGAGCTGCAAGGATTATACAGAGCACACCCTGGCCACACAGAAATCAGAATGTTGAGCAGGAGCTGCAGGGGTTATACAGAGCACACCCTGGGCACACAGAGATGGGAATGTTGACCAGGAGTTGCAGGGGTTATACAGAGCACTCCCTGACCACACAGAGGTGGGAATGTTGACCAGGAGCTGCAGGGGTTATACAGAGCACGCCTTGGCCTCACAGAGATGGGAATGTTGACCAGGAGCTGCAGGGTTATACAGAGCACACCCTGGACAGAGAGATGGGAATGTTGACCAGGAGTTGCAGGGGTTATACAGAGCACACCCTGGCCACACAGAGATGGGAATGTTGACCAGGAGATGCAGGGGTTATGCAGATCACACCCTGGCCACACAGTGATGGGAATGTTGATCAGGAGCTAAAGGGGTTATACAGAGCACATCGTGGCCACACAAAGATGGTAATGTTGACCAGGAGATGCAGGGGTTATACAGAGCACATCCTGACCACACAGTGATGGGAATGTTGACCAGGAGTTGCAGGGGTTATACAGAGCACATACTAACCACACAGTGATGGGAATGTTGACCAGGAGCAGGGGTATACAGAGCACACCCTGGCCACACACAGATGGGAATGTTGACCAGGAGTTGCAGGGGTTATACAGAGCACACCCTGGCCACACAGAGATGGGAATGTTGACCAGGAGCAGAGGTATACAGAGCACACCCTGGCCACCCAGAGATGGGAATGTTGACCAGGAGCAGGGGTTATGCAGAGCACATCATGACCACACAGAGATGGGAATGTTGACCAGGAGCTGCATGGGTTATACAGAGCTCACCCTGTCCACACAGTGAAGGGAATGTTGACCAGGAGCAGGGGTTATACAGAGCACACCCTGGCCACACAGAGATGGGAATGTTGACTAGGAGATGCAGGGGTTATACAGAGCACACCCTGGCCACACACAGATGGGAATGTTGACCAGGAGCTGCTGGGGTTAGACAGAGCACACACTGGCCGCACAGAGATGGGAATGTTGACCAGGAGCAGGGGTATACAGAGCACACCCTGGCCACACAGATGGGAATGTTGACCAGTAGCTGCAGGGGTTATACAGAGCACACCCTGGCCACACAGAGATGGGAATGTTGACCAGCAGCAGGGGTATACAGAGCACATCCTGGCCACACAGAGATGGGAATGTTGACCAGGAGCTGCAGGGGTTATACAGAGCACACCCTGGCCACACAGAGATGGGAATGTTGACCAGGAGATGCAGGGGTTATACAGAGCACACCCTGGCCACACAGAGAAGGGAATGTTGACCAGGAGCAGGGGTTATACAGAGCACACTCTGGCCACACGGAGAAGGGAATGTTGACCAGGAGCAGGGTTTATACAGAGCACACCCTGGCCACACAGAGATGGGAATGTTGACCAGGAGATGCAGGGGTTATACAGAGCACACCCTGGCCACACAGAGATGGGAATGTTGACCAGGAGCATGGGTTATGCAGAGCACATCCTGGCCACACAGAGATGGGAATGTTGACCAGGAGCTTAAGGGGTTATACAGAGCACATCGTGGCCACACAGAGATGGAAATGTTGACCAGGAGATGCAGGGGTTATACAGAGCACACCCTGGCCACACACAGATGGGAATGTTGACCAGGAGCTGCTGTGGTTAGACAGAGCACACCATGGCCACACAGAGATGGGAATGTTGACCAGGAGCAGGGGTATACAGAGCACACCCTGGCCACACAGATGGGAATGTTGTCCAGTAGCTGCAGGGGTGATACAGAGCACACCCTGGCCACACAGAGAAGGGAATGTTGACCAGGAGCAGCGGTTATACAGAGCACACCCTGGCCACACAGAGAAGGGAATGTTGACCAGGATCAGGGTTTATACAGAGCACACCCTGGCCACACAGAGATGGGAATGTTGACCAGGAGATGCAGGGGTTATACAGAGCACATCCTGGCCACACAGAGATGGGAATGTTGACCAGGAGATGCAGGGGTTATACATAGCACATCGTGGCCACACAGAGATGGGAATGTTGATCAGGACATGCAGGGGTTATACAGAGCACTCCCTGGCCACACACAGATGGGAATGTTGACCAGGAGCTGCTGGGGTTAGACAGAGCACACCCTGGCCACACAGAGATGGGAATGTTGACCATGAGCTGCAGGGGTTATACAGAGCACACCCTGGCCACACAGAGATGGGAATGTTTACCAGGAGATGCAGGGGTTATACATAGCACATCGTGGCCACACAGAGATGGGAATGTTGATCAGGAGATGCAGGGGTTATACAGAGCACACCCTGGCCACACACAGATGGGAATGTTGACCAGGAGCTGCTGGGGTTAGACAGAGCACACCCTGGCCACACACAGATGGGAATGTTGACCAGGAGCTGCTGGGGTTAGACAGAGCACACCCTGGCCGCACAGAGATGGGAATGTTGACCAGGAGCAGGGGTTATGCAGAGCACACCCTGGCCACACAGATGGGAATGTTGACCAGTAGCTGCAGGGGTTATACAGAGCACACCCTGGGCACACACAGAGATGGGAATGTTGACCATGGGCTGCAGGGGTGATACAGAGCACACCCTGGCCACACAGATATGGGAATGTTGACCAGGAGCAGGGGTTATACAGAGCACATCCTGGCCACACATAGATGGGAATGTTGACCATGGGCTGCAGGGGTGATACAGAGCACAACCTGGCCACACAGATATGGGAATGTTGACCAGGAGCAGGGGTTATGCAGAGCACACCCTGGCCACACAGAGATGGGAATGTTGACCATGAGCTGCAGGGGTTATACAGAGCACACCCTGGCCACACAGAGATGGGAATGTTGACCATGAGCTGCAGGGGTTATACAGAGCACACCCTGGCCACACAGAGATGGGAATGTTGACCATGAGCTGCAGGGGTTAAACAGAGCACACCCTGGCCACACAGAGATGGGAATGTTGACCAGGAGCATGGGTTATGCAGAGCACATCCTGGCCACACAGAGATGGGAATGTTGACCAGGAGATGCAGGGGTTATACAGAGCACACCCTGGCCACACACAGATGGGAATGTTGACCAGGAGTTGCTGGGGTTAGACAGAGCACACCCTGGCCACACAGAGATGGGAATGTTGACCAGGAGCAGGGGTATACAGAGCACACCCTGGCCTCACAGATGGGAATGTTGACCAGGAGTTGCAGGGGTTATACAGAGCACACCCTGGCCACACAGAGATGGGAATGTTGACCAGGAGCAGAGGTATACAGAGCACACCCTGGCCACCCAGAGATGGGAATGTTGACCAGGAGCAGGGGTTATCCAGAGCACATCATGACCACACAGAGATGGGACTGTTGACCAGGAGCTGCAGGGGTTATACAGAGCTCACCCTGTCCACACAGTGAAGGGAATGTTGACCAGGAGCAGGGGTTATACAGAGCACACCCTGGCCACACAGAGATGGGAATGTTGACTAGGAGATGCAGGGGTTATACAGAGCACACCCTGGCCACACATAGATGGGAATGTTGACCAGGAGCTGCTGGGGTTAGACAGAGCACACACTGGCCGCACAGAGATGGGAATGTTGACCAGGAGCAGGGGTATACAGAGCACACCCTGGCCCCACAGATGGGAATGTTGACCAGTAGCTGCAGGGGTTATACAGAGCACACCCTGGCCACACAGAGATGGGAATGTTGGCCAGCAGCAGGGGTATACAGAGCACATCCTGGCCACACAGAGATGGGAATGTTGACCAGGAGCTGCAGGGGTTATACAGAGCACACCCTGGCCACACAGAGATGGGAATGTTGACCAGGAGATGCAGGGGTTATACAGAGCACACCCTGGCCACACAGAGAAGGGAATGTTGACCAGGAGCAGGGGCAATACAGAGCACACCCTGGCCACACAGAGATGGGAATGTTGACCAGGAGATGCAGGGGTTATACAGAGCACACCCTGGCCACACAGAGATGGGAATGTTGACCAGGAGCATGGGTTATGCAGAGCACATCCTGGCCACACAGAGATGGGAATGTTGACCAGGAGCTTAAGGGGTTATACAGAGCACATCGTGGCCACACAGAGATGGGAATGTTGACCAGGAGATGCAGGGGTTATACAGAGCACACCCTGGCCACACACAGATGGGAATGTTGACCAGGAGCTGCTGTGGTTAGACAGAGCACACCCTGGCCACACAGAGATGGGAATGTTGACCAGGAGCAGGGGTATACAGAGCACACCCTGGCCACACAGATGGGAATGTTGTCCAGTAGCTGCAGGGGTGATACAGAGCACACCCTGGCCACACAGAGAAGGGAATGTTGACCAGGAGCAGCGGTTATACAGAGCACACCCTGGCCACACAGAGATGGGAATGTTGACCAGGATCAGGGTTTATACAGAGCACACCCTGGCCACACAGAGATGAGAATGTTGACCAGGAGATGCAGGGGTTATACAGAGCACATCCTGGCCACACAGAGATGGGAATGTTGACCAGGAGATGCAGGGGTTATACATAGCACATCGTGGCCACACAGAGATAGGAATGTTGATCAGGAGATGCAGGGGTTATACAGAGCACACCCTGGCCACACACAGATGGGAATGTTGACCAGGAGCTGCTGGGGTTAGACAGAGCACACCCTGGCCACACAGAGATGGGAATGTTGACCATGAGCTGCAGGGGTTATACAGAGCACACCCTGGCCACACATAGATGGAAATGTTGACCAGGAGATGCAGGGGTTATACATAGCACATCGTGGCCACACAGAGATGGGAATGTTGATCAGGAGATGCAGGGGTTATACAGAGCACACCCTGGCCACACACAGATGGGAATGTTGACCAGGAGCTGCTGGGGTTAGACAGAGCACACCCTGGCCACACACAGATGGGAATGTTGACCAGGAGCTGCTGGGGTTAGACAGAGCACACCCTGGCCGCACAGAGATGGGAATGTTGACCAGGAGCAGGGGTTATGCAGAGCACACCCTGGCCACACAGATGGGAATGTTGACCAGTAGCTGCAGGGGTTATACAGAGCACACCCTGGGCACACACAGAGATGGGAATGTTGGCCATGGGCTGCAGGGGTGATACAGAGCACACCCTGGCCACACAGATATGGGAATGTTGACCAGGAGCAGGGGTTATACCGAGCACATCCTGGCCACACAGAGATGGGAATGTTGACCATGGGCTGCAGGGGTGATACAGAGCACAACCTGGCCACACAGATATGGGAATGTTGACCAGGAGCAGGGGTTATGCAGAGCACACCCTGGCCACACAGAGATGGGAATGTTGACCATGAGCTGCAGGGGTTATACAGAGCACACCCTGGCCACACAGAGAAGGGAATGTTGACCAGGAGCAGGGGTTATACAGAACACACCCTGGCCACACAGAGATGGGAATGTTGACCATGAGCTGCAGGGGTTATACAGAGCACACCCTGGCCACACAGAGATGGGAATGTTGACCATGAGCTGCAGGGGTTATACAGAGCACACCCTGACCACACAGAGATGGGAATGTTGACCATGAGCTGCAGGGATTAAACAGAGCACACCCTGGCCACACAGAGATGGGAATGTTGACCAGGAGCATGGGTTATGCAGAGCACATCCTGGCCACACAGAGATGGGAATGTTGACCAGGAGATGCAGGGGTTATACAGAGCACACCCTGGCCACACACAGATGGGAATGTTGACCAGGAGTTGCTGGGGTTAGACAGAGCACACCCTGGCCACACAGATATGGGAATGTTGACCAGGAGCAGGGGTATACAGAGCACACCCTGTCCACACAGATGGGAATGTTGACCAGGAGCTGCTGGGGTTAGACAGAGCACACCCTGGCCACACAGAGATGGGAATGTTGACCAGGAGCAGGGGTATACAGAGCACACCCTGGCCTCACAGATGGGAATATTGACCAGTAGCTGCAGGGGTTATACAGAGAACAACCTGGCCACACAGAGATGGGAATGTTGACCAGGAGCAGGGGTTATGCAGTGCACATCCTGGCCACACAGAGATGGGAATGTTGACCAGGAGCTGCAGGGGTTATACAGAGCACACCCTGGCCACACAGGGAAGGGAATGTTGACGAGGAGCAGGGCTTATACAGAGCACACCCTGGCCACACAGAGAAGGGAATGTTGATCAGGAGCAGGGCTTATACAGAGCACACCCTGGCCACACAGAGATGGGAATGTTGATCAGGAGCAGGGTTTATACAGAGCACACCCTGGCCACACAGAGATGGGAATGTTGACCAGGAGCTGCAGGGGTTATACAGAGCACACCCTGGCCACACAGAGATGGGAATGTTTACCAGGAGCTGCAGGGGTTATACAGAGCACACCCTGGACACATAGAGATGGGGAATGTTGACCCGAAGCTGCAGTTTTATACAGAGCACACCCTGGCCACACAGAGATGGGAATGTTGACCAGGAGCTGCAGGGGTTATACAGAGCACACCTTGGCCACACAGAGGTGGTAATGTTGACCAGGAGCTGCAGGGGTTATACAGAGCACACACTGGCCACACAAAGAAGGGAATGTTGACCAGGAGCTGCAGAGGTTATACAGAGCACACCCTGGCCACACAGAGATGGGAATGTTGACCCGGAGCTGCAGGGGTTATACAGAGCAGACTCTGGCCATACAGAGATGTGAATGTTGACCAGGAGCTGCAGGGGTTATACAGAGCACACCCTGGCCACACAGAGAAGGGAATGTTGACCAGGAGCAGGGGTTATACAGAGCACACCCTGGCCACACAGAGAAGGGAATGTTGACCAGATGCAGGGTTTATACAAAGCACACCCTGACCACACAATGATGGGAATGTTGACCATGAGCTGCAGGGGTTTATACAGAGCACAGCCTGGACACACAGAGATGGGAATGTTGACCATGAGCTGCAGGGGTTATACAGAGCACAGCCTGGACACACAGAGATGGGAATGTTGACCAGGAGCAGGGGTTATACAGAGCACACCCTGGACACACACAAATGGGAATGTTGACCAGGAGCTGCAGGGGTTATACAGAGCATACCCTGGCCACACAGAGATGGGAATGTTGACCAGGAGCTGCAGAAGATATACAGAGCACACCCTGGACACACACACTGATGGGAATGTTGACCAGGAGCTGCAGGGGTTATACAGAGCTCACCCTGGCCACACAGAGATGGGAATGTTGACCAGGAGCTGGGGTTATACAGAGCACACCCTGGCCTCACAGAGATGGGAATGTTGACCAGGAGCTGCTGGGGTTATACAGAGCACACCCTGGCCACACAGAGATGGTAATGTTGACCAGGAGCTGCAGGAGTTATACAGAGCACATCCTGGCCACACACAGAGATGGGAATGTTGACCAGGAGCTGTTGGGGTTATACAGAGCACACCCTGGCCACACAGATATGGGAATGTTGACCAGGAGCTGCTGGGGTTATACAGAGCACACCCTGGCCACACAGAGATGGGAATGTTGACCAGGAGCTGCAGGGGTTATACAGAGCACACCCTGGCCACACAGAGATGAGAATGTTGACCAGGAGCTGCAGGGGTTATACAGAGCACACCCTGGCCACACAGAGATGGGAATGTTGACCAGGAGCTGCTGGGGTTACACAGAGCATACCCTGGACACACGGAGAAGGACATGTTGACCAGGAGCTGCAGGAGTTATACAGAGCACACCCTGGCCACACAGAGATGGGAATGTTGACCAGGAGCTACAGGGGTTATACAGAGCACACCCTGGCCACACAGAGATGTGAATATTGACCAGGAGCTGCAGGGATTCTACAGAGCACACCCTGGCCACACAGAGATGGGAATGTTGACCAGGAGCTGCAGGAGTTATACAGAGCACATCCTGGCTACACACAGAGATGGGAATGTTAACCAGGAGCTGCAGGGGTTATACAGAGCACACACTGGCCACACAGAGATGGGCATGTTGACCAGGAGCTGCAGGAGTATACAGAGCACATCCTGGCCACACACAGAGATGGGAATGTTAACCAGGAGTTGCAGGGGTTATACAGAGCACACCCTGGCTACACAGAGATGTGAATGTTGGCCAGGAGCTGCAGGAGTTATGCAGAGCACACCCTGGCCTCACAGAGGTCGGAATGTTTACCAGGAGCTGCAGGAGTATACAGAGCACATCCTGGCCACACAGAGATGGGAAAGTTGACCTGGTGCTGCAGGAGTATACAGAGCACATCCTGGCCACACAGAGATGGGAATGTTGTCCAGGAGCTGCAGGAGTTTTACAGAGCACACCCTGGCCAAACACACAGATGGGAATGTTGACCAGGAGCTATTGGGGTTATACAGTGCACACCCTGGCCACACAGAGATGGGAATGTTGACCAGGAGCTGCAGGAGATATACAGAGCTCACCCTGGCCACACAGAGATGGGAATGTTGACCAGGAGCTGGGGTTATACAGAGCACACCCTGGCCTCACAGAGATGGGAATGTTGACCAGGAGCTGCTGGGGTTATACAGAGCACACCCTGGCCACACAGAGATGGTAATGTTGACCAGGAGCTGCAGGAGTTATACAGAGCACATCCTTGCCACACACAGAGATGGGAATGTTGACCAGGAGCTGTTGGGGTTATACAGAGCACACCCTGGCCACACAGATATGGGAATGTTGACCAGGAGCTGCTGGGGTTAGACAGAGCACACCCTGGCCACACAGAGATGGGAATGTTGACCAGGAGCTGCAGGGGTTATACAGAGCACACCCTGGCCACACAGAGATGAGAATGTTGACCAGGAGCTGCAGGGGTTATACAGAGCACACCCTGGCCACACAGAGATGGGAATGTTGACCAGGAGCTGCTGGGGTTACACAGAGCATACCCTGGACACACGGAGAAGGGAATGTTTACCAGGAGCTGCAGGAGATATACAGAGTACACCCTGGACACACACACAGATGGGAATGTTGACCAGGAGCTGCAAGGGTTATACAGAGCACACCCTGGCCACACAGAAATGGGAATATTGAACAGGAGCTGCAGGAATTATACAGAGCATACCCTGGGAACACACAGATAGGAATGTTGACCAGGAGCTGCAGGGGTTATACAGAGCACACCCTGGCCACACACAGAGATGGGAATGTTAACCAGGAGCTGCAGGAGTTATACAGAGCACACCCTGGCCCCACAGACATGGGAATGTTGAACAGGAGCTGCAGGAGTTATACAGAGCACACCCTGGCCCCACAGAAATGGGAATATTGAACAGGAGCTGCAGGAGTTATACAGAGCATACCCTGGGAACACACAGATAGGAATGTTGACCAGGAGCTGCAGTTGTTATACAGAGCACACCCTGGCCACACAGAGGTGGGAATGTTGACCAGGAGCTGCAGGAGTTATACAGAGCACACCCTGGCCCCACAGACATGGGAATGTTGAACAGGAGCTGCAGGGGTTATGCAGAGCACACCCTGGCCACACAGAGATGGGAATGTTGACCAGGAGCTGCAGGGGTTATACAGAGCACACCCTGGCCACACAGAGACGGTAATGTTGACCAGGAGCTGCTGGGGTTATACAGAGCACACCCTGGCCACACAGTGATGGGAATGTTGACCAGGAGCTGCTGGGGTTATACAGAGCACACCCTGGCCACACAGAGATGAAAATGTTGACCAGGAGCTGCAGGGGTTATACAGAGCACACCCTGGCCACACAGAGATGAGAATGTTGACCAGGAGCTGCAGGGGTTATACAGAGCACACCCTGGCCACACAGAGATGGGAATGTTGACCTGGAACTGCAGGAGTTATACAGAGCACATCCTGGCCACACACAGAGATGGGAATGTTGACCAGGAGCTGTTGGGGTTATACAGAGCACACCCTGGCCACACACAGATATGGGAATGTTGACCAGGAGCTGCTGGGGTTATACAGAGCACACCCTCGACACACAGAGATGGGAATGTCGACCAGGAGCTGCAGGAGTTATACTGAGTTCTCCCTGGCCACACAGAGATGGGAATGTTGACCAGGAGCTGCAGGGGTTATACAGAGCACACCCTGGCCACACAGAGATGGGAATGTTGACCAGGAGCTGCAGGAGTATACAGAGCACATCCTGGCCACACAGAGATGGGAATGTTGACCAGGTGCTGCAGGGGTTATACAGAGCACACCCTGGCCACACAGAGATGAGAATGTTGACCAGGAGCTGCAGGGGTTATAATGAGCACACCCTGGACACACGGAGAAGGACATGTTGACCAGGAGCTGCAGGAGTTATACAGAGCACACCCTGGCCACACAGAGATGGGAATGTTGACCAGGAGCTACAGGGGTTATACAGAGCACACCCTGGCCACACAGAGATGTGAATATTGACGAGGAGCCGCAGGGATTCTACAGAGCACACCCTGGCCACACAGAGATGGGAATGTTGACCAGGAGCTGCAGGAGTTATACAGAGCACATCCTGGCTACACACAGAGATGGGAATGTTAACCAGGAGCTGCAGGGGTTATACGGAGCACACACTGGCCACACAGAGATGCGCATGTTGACCAGGAGCTGCAGGAGTATACAGAGCACATCCTGGCCACACACAGAGATGGGAATGTTAACCAGGAGTTGCAGGGGTTATACAGAGCACACCCTGGCTACACAGAGATGTGAATGTTGGCCAGGAGCTGCAGGAGTTATACAGAGCACACCCTGGCCTCACAGAGATCGGAATGTTTACCAGGAGCTGCAGGAGTATACAGAGCACATCCTGGCCACACAGAGATGGGAATGTTGACCTGGTGCTGCAGGAGTTTTACAGAGCACACCCTGGCCAAACACACAGATGGGAATGTTGACCAGGAGCTATTGGGGTTATACAGTGCACACCCTGGCCACACAGAGATGGGAATTTTTACCAGGAGCTGCAGGAGATATACAGAGTACACCCTGGACACACACACAGATGGGAATGTTGACCAGGAGCTGCAAGGGTTATACAGAGCACACCCTGGCCACACAGAAATGGGAATATTGAACAGGAGCTGCAGGAGTTATACAGAGCATACCCTGGGAACACACAGATAGGAATGTTGACCAGGAGCTGCAGGGGTTATACAAAGCACACACTGGCCACACAGAGATGGGAATGTTGACCAGGAGCTGCAGGGGTTATACAGAGCACACCCTGGCCACACACAGAGATGGGAATGTTAACCAGGAGCTGCAGTTGTTATACAGAGCACACCCTGGCCACACAGAGGTGGGAATGTTGACCAGGAGCTGCAGGAGTTATACAGAGCACACCCTGGGCCCACAGACATGGGAATGTTGAACAGGAGCTGCAGGGGATATACAGAGCACACCCTGGCCACACAGAGATGGGAATGTTGACCAGGAGCTGCAGCGGTTATACAGAGCACACCCTGGCCACACAGAGATGGGAATGTCGACCAGGAGCTGCAGGGGTTATACAGAGCTCACCCTGGCCAGACAGAGATGAGAATGTTGACCAGGAGCTGCAGGAGTTATACAGAGCACACCCTGCCCACACAGAGATGGGAATGTTGACCAGGAGGTGCAGGTGTTTTATAGAGGACACCATGGCCACACAGAGATGGAAATCTTGACCAGAAGCTGCAGGGGTTATACAGAGCACATCCTGGCCACACAGATATGGGAATGTTGACCAGGAGCTGCAGGGGTTATACAGTGCACACCCTGGCCACACAGAGATGGGAATGTTGACCAGGAGTTGCAGGGGTTATACAGAGCACACCCTGGCCACACAGAGATGGGAATGTTGAACAGGAGCTGCTGGGGTTATACAGAGCACACTCTGGCCACACAGAGATGTGAATGTTGACTAGGAGCTGCAGGGATTATACAGAGCACATCCTGGCCACACAGAGATGGGAATGTTGACCAGGAGCTGCAGGGGTTATACAGAGCACACCCTGGCCACACAGAGACGGGAATGTTGACCAGGAGCTGCTGGGGTTATACAGAGCACACCCTGGCCACACAGAGACGGGAATGTTGACCAGGAGCGGCTGGGGTTATACAGAGCACACCCTGGCCACACAGAGACGGGAATGTTGAACAGGAGCTGCAGGGTTTATAGAGAGCACACCCTGGCCACACAGAGATGGTGAATGTTGACCAGGAGCTGCAGGGGTTATACAGAGCACACCCTGGCCACACAGTGATGGTAATGTTGACCAGGAGCTGCTGGGGTTATACAGAGCACATTCTGGACACACAGAGATGGGAATGTTGCCCAGGAGCTGCCGGAGTTATACAGAGCACACCCTGGACACACACAGATGGTAATGTTGACCAGGAGCTACAGGAGTTATACAGAGCACACTCTGGCCACACAGAGATGGAAATGTTGACCAGGAGCTGCAGGGGTTATACAGAGCACACCCTGGCCACACAGAGATTGGAATGTTGAGCAGGAGCTGCAGGGGTTATACAGAGCACACCCTGGACACACACAGATGGGAATGTTGACCAGGAGCTGCAGGCGTTATACAGAGCACACTCTGGCCACACAGAGATGGGAATGTTGACCAGGAGCTGCAGCAGTTATACAGAGCACACCCTGGCCACACAGAGATGGGAATCTTGACCAGATGTTGCAGGGGTTACACAGAGCACACCCTGGCCACACAGAGATGGGAATCTTGACCAGGAGCTGCAGGAGTTATACAGAGCACACCCTGGCCACAGACAGAGATGGGAATGTTGACCATGAGCTGCAGGGGTTATAGAGAGCACACCCTGGCCACACAGAGATGGGAATGTTGACCTGGAGCTGCAGGGATTACACAGAACACGCTCTGGACACACACAGAGATGGGAATGTTGACCAGAATCTGCAGGGATTATACAGAGCACACCCTGGCCACACAGAGACGGGAATGTTGACCAGGAGCTGCTGGGGTTATACAGAGCACACCCTGGGCACAAACAGAGATGGGAATGTTGACCAGGAGCTGCAGCGGTTATACAGAGCACACCCTGGCAACACAGAGATGGGAATGTCGACCAGGAGCTGCAGTGGTTATACAGAGCACACCATGGCCACACAGAGATGGGAATGTTGACCAGGAGCTGCTGCGGTTATACAGAGCACACCCTGGCCACACAGAGATGGGAATGTTGACCAGGAGCTGCAGGGCTTATACAGAGCACACCCTGGCCACACAGAGATGGGAATGTCGACCAGGAACTGCTGGGGTTATACGGAGCACACCATGGCCACACAGAGATGGGAATATTGACCAGGAGCTGCAGGGGTTACACAGAGCACACCCTGGACACACAGAGATGGGAATGTTTACCAGGAGCTGCAGGGGTTATACGGAGCACACCCTGGCCACAGAGAGATGGGAATGTTGACCAGGAGCTGCAAGGGTTATACAGAGCACACCCTGGCCACACAGAAATGGGAATATTGAACAGGAGCTGCAGGAGTTATACAGAGCATACCCTGGGAACACACAGATAGGAATGTTGACCAGGAGCTGCAGGGGTTATACAGAGCACACACTGGCCACACAGAGATGGGAATGTTGACCAGGAGCTGCAGGGGTTATACAGAGCACACCCTGGCCACACACAGAGATGGGAATGTTAACCAGGAGCTGCAGTTGTTATACAGAGCACACCCTGGCCACACAGAGGTGGGAATGTTGACCAGGAGCTGCAGGAGTTATACAGAGCACACCCTGGGCCCACAGACATGGGAATGTTGAACAGGAGCTGCAGGGGATATACAGAGCACACCCTGGCCACACAGAGATGGGAATGTTGACCAGGAGCTGCAGCGGTTATACAGAGCACACCCTGGCCACACAGAGATGGGAATGTCGACCAGGAGCTGCAGGGGTTATACAGAGCTCACCCTGGCCAGACAGAGATGAGAATGTTGACCAGGAGCTGCAGGAGTTATACAGAGCACACCCTGCCCACACAGAGATGGGAATGTTGACCAGGAGGTGCAGGTGTTTTATAGAGGACACCATGGGCACACAGAGATGGAAATCTTGACCAGAAGCTGCAGGGGTTATACAGAGCACATCCTGGCCACACAGATATGGGAATGTTGACCAGGAGCTGCAGGGGTTATACAGTGCACAGCCTGGCCACACAGAGATGGGAATGTTGACCAGGAGTTGCAGGGGTTATACAGAGCACACCCTTGCCACACAGAGATGGGAATGTTGAACAGGAGCTGCTGGGGTTATACAGAGCACACTCTGGCCACACAGAGATGTGAATGTTGCCCAGGAGCTGCCGGAGTTATACAGAGCACACCCTGGACACACACAGATGGGAATGTTGACCAGGAGCTACAGGAGTTATACAGAGCACACTCTGGCCACACAGAGATGGAAATGTTGACCAGGAGCTGCAGGGGTTATACAGAGCACACCCTGGCCACACAGAGATTGGAATGTTGAGCAGGAGCTGCAGGGGTTATACAGAGCACACCCTGGACACACACAGATGGGAATGTTGAGCAGGAGCTGCAGCAGTTATACAGAGCACACCCTGGCCACACAGAGATGGGAATGTTGACCAGGAGCTGCAGCAGTTATACAGAGCACACCCTGGCCACACAGAGATGGGAATCTTGACCAGATGTTGCAGGGGTTACACAGAGCACACCCTGGCCACACAGAGATGGGAATCTTGACCAGGAGCTGCAGGAGTTATACAGAGCACACCCTGGCCACAGACAGAGATGGGAATGTTGACCATGAGCTGCAGGGGTTATAGAGAGCACACCCTGGCCACACAGAGATGGGAATGTTGACCTGGAGCTGCAGGGATTACACAGAACACGCTCTGGACACACACAGAGATGGGAATGTTGACCAGAATCTGCAGGGATTATACAGAGCACACCTTGGCCACACAGAGACGGGAATGTTGACCAGGAGCTGCTGGGGTTATACAGAGCACACCCTGGGCACAAACAGAGATGGGAATGTTGACCAGGAGCTGCAGCGGTTATACAGAGCACACCCTGGCAACACAGAGATGGGAATGTCGACCAGGAGCTGCAGTGGTTATACAGAGCACACCATGGCCACACAGAGATGGGAATGTTGACCAGGAGCTGCTGCGGTTATACAGAGCACACCCTGGCCACACAGAGATGGGAATGTTGACCAGGAGCTGCAGGGCTTATACAGAGCACACCCTGGCCACACAGAGATGGGAATGTCGACCAGGAACTGCTGGGGTTATACGGAGCACACCATGGCCACACAGAGATGGGAATATTGACCAGGAGCTGCAGGGGTTACACAGAGCACACCCTGGACACACAGAGATGGGAATGTTTACCAGGAGCTGCAGGGGTTATACGGAGCACACCCTGGCCACAGAGAGATGGGAATGTTGACCAGGAGCTGCAAGGGTTATACAGAGCACACCCTGGCCACACAGAAATGGGAATATTGAACAGGAGCTGCAGGAGTTATACAGAGCATACCCTGGGAACACACAGATAGGAATGTTGACCAGGAGCTGCAGGGGTTATACAGAGCACACACTGGCCACACAGAGATGGGAATGTTGACCAGGAGCTGCAGGGGTTATACAGAGCACACCCTGGCCACACACAGAGATGGGAATGTTAACCAGGAGCTGCAGTTGTTATACAGAGCACACCCTGGCCACACAGAGGTGGGAATGTTGACCAGGAGCTGCAGGAGTTATACAGAGCACACCCTGGGCCCACAGACATGGGAATGTTGAACAGGAGCTGCAGGGGATATACAGAGCACACCCTGGCCACACAGAGATGGGAATGTTGACCAGGAGCTGCAGCGGTTATACAGAGCACACCCTGGCCACACAGAGATGGGAATGTCGACCAGGAGCTGCAGGGGTTATACAGAGCTCACCCTGGCCAGACAGAGATGAGAATGTTGACCAGGAGCTGCAGGAGTTATACAGAGCACACCCTGCCCACACAGAGATGGGAATGTTGACCAGGAGGTGCAGGTGTTTTATAGAGGACACCATGGCCACACAGAGATGGAAATCTTGACCAGAAGCTGCAGGGGTTATACAGAGCACATCCTGGCCACACAGATATGGGAATGTTGACCAGGAGCTGCAGGGGTTATACAGTGCACAGCCTGGCCACACAGAGATGGGAATGTTGACCAGAAGCTGCAGGGGTTATACAGAGCACATCCTGGCCACACAGAAATGGGAATGTTGACCAGGAGCTGCAGGGGTTATACAGTGCACACCCTGGCCACACAGAGATGGGAATGTCGACCAGGAACTGCTGGGGTTATACGGAGCACACCATGGCCACACAGAGATGGGATTATTGACCAGGAGCTGCAGGGGTTACACAGAGCACACCCTGGACACACAGAGATGGGAATGTTTACCAGGAGCTGCAGGGGTTATACGGAGCACACCCTGGCCACAGAGAGATGGGAATGTTGACCAGGTGCTGCAAGGGTTATACAGAGCACACCCTGGCCACACAGAAATGGGAATATTGAACAGGAGCTGCAGGAGTTATACAGAGCATACCCTGGGAACACACAGATAGGAATGTTGACCAGGAGCTGCAGGGGTTATACAGAGCACACACTGGCCACACAGAGATGGGAATGTTGACCAGGAGCTGCAGGGGTTATACAGAGCACACCCTGGCCACACACAGAGATGGGAATGTTAACCAGGAGCTGCAGTTGTTATACAGAGCACACCCTGGCCACACAGAGGTGGGAATGTTGACCAGGAGCTGCAGGAGTTAAAGAGAGCACGCCCTGGGCCCACAGACATGGGAATGTTGAACAGGAGCTGCAGGGGATATACAGAGCACACCCTGGCCACACAGAGATGGGAATGTTGACCAGGAGCTGCAGCGGTTATACAGAGCACACCCTGGCCACACAGAGATGGGAATGTCGACCAGGAGCTGCAGGGGTTATACAGAGCTCACCCTGGCCAGACAGAGATGAGAATGTTGACCAGGAGTTGCAGGAGTTATACAGAGCACACCCTGGACACACACAGATGGGAATGTTGACCAGGAGGTGCAGGTGTTTTATAGAGGACACCATGGCCACACAGAGATGGAAATCTTGACCAGAAGCTGCAGGGGTTATACAGAGCACATCCTGGCCACACAGATATGGGAATGTTGACCAGGAGCTGCAGGGGTTATACAGTGCACACCCTGGCCACACAGAGATGGGAATGTTGACCAGGAGTTGCAGGGGTTATACAGAGCACACCCTGGCCACACAGAGATGGGAATGTTGAACAGGAGCTGCTGGGGTTATACAGAGCACACTCTGGCCACACAGAGATGTGAATGTTGACTAGGAGCTGCAGGGATTATACAGAGCACATCCTGGCCACACAGAGATGGGAATGTTGACCAGGAGCTGCAGGGGTTATACAGAGCACACCCTGGCCACACAGAGACGGGAATGTTGACCAGGAGCTGCTGGGGTTATACAGAGCACACCCTGGCCACACAGAGACGGGAATGTTGACCAGGAGCGGCTGGGGTTATACAGAGCACACCCTGGCCACACAGAGACGGGAATGTTGAGCAGGAGCTGCAGGGTTTATACAGAGCACACCCTGGCCACACAGAGATGGTGAATGTTGACCAGGAGCTGCAGGGGTTATACAGAGCACACCCTGGCCACACAGTGATGGTAATGTTGACCAGGAGCTGCTGGGGTTATACAGAGCACATTCTGGACACACAGAGATGGGAATGTTGCCCAGGAGCTGCCGGAGTTATACAGAGCACACCCTGGACACACACAGATGGGAATGTTGACTAGGAGCTGCAGGGATTATACAGAGCACATCCTGGCCACACAGAGATGGGAATGTTGACCAGGAGCTGCAGGGGTTATACAGAGCACACCCTGGCCACACAGAGACGGGAATGTTGACCAGGAGCTGCTGGGGTTATACAGAGCACACCCTGGCCACACAGAGACGGGAATGTTGACCAGGAGCGGCTGGGGTTATACAGAGCACACCCTGGCCACACAGAGACGGGAATGTTGAGCAGGAGCTGCAGGGTTTATACAGAGCACACCCTGGCCACACAGAGATGGTGAATGTTGACCAGGAGCTGCAGGGGTTATACAGAGCACACCCTGGCCACACAGTGATGGTAATGTTGACCAGGAGCTGCTGGGGTTATACAGAGCACATTCTGGACACACAGAGATGGGAATGTTGCCCAGGAGCTGCCGGAGTTATACAGAGCACACCCTGGACACACACAGATGGGAATGTTGACCAGGAGCTACAGGAGTTATACAGAGCACACTCTGGCCACACAGAGATGGAAATGTTGACCAGGATCTGCAGGGGTTATACAGAGCACACCCTGGCCACACAGAGATGGGAATGTTGACCTGGAGCTGCAGGGGTTATACAGAGCACACCCTGGCCACACAGAGATTGGAATGTTGAGCAGGAGCTGCAGGGGTTATACAGAGCACACCCTGGACACACACAGATGGGAATGTTGACCAGGAGCTGCAGGAGTTATACAGAGCACACTCTGGCCACACAGAGATGGGAATGTTGACCAGGAGCTGCAGCAGTTATACAGAGCACACCCTGGCCACACAGAGATGGGAATCTTGACCAGATGTTGCAGGGGTTACACAGAGCACACCCTGGCCACACAGAGATGGGAATCTTGACCAGGAGCTGCAGGAGTTATACAGAGCACACCCTGGCCACAGACAGAGATGGGAATGTTGACCATGAGCTGCAGGCGTTATAGAGAGCACACCCTGGCTACACAGAGATGGGAATGTTGACCAGGAGCTGCTGGGGTTATACAGAGCACATCCTGGCCACACAGAGATGGGAATGTTGACCAGGAGCTGCTGGGGTTATACAGAGCACACCCTGGCTACACAGAGATGGGAATGTTGACCAGGAGCTGCAGGGGTTATACAGAGCACACCCTGGCTACACAGAGATGGGAATGTTGACCAGGAGCTGCTGGGGTTATACAGAGCACATCCTGGCCACACAGAGATGGGAATGTTGACCAGGAGCTGCTGGGGTTATACAGAGCTCACCCTGGCCACACAGAGACGGGAATGTTGACCAGGAGCTGCTGGGGTTATACAGAGCACACTCTGGCCACACAGAGATGGGAATGTTGCCCAGGAGCTGCCGGAGTAATACAGAGCACACCCTGGACACACACAGATGGGAATGTTGACCAGGAGCTGCAGGAGTTATACAGAGCACATCCTGGCCACACAGAGATGGGAATGTTGACCAGGAGCTGCAGGGGTTATACAGAGCACACCCTGGCTACACAGAGATGGGAATGTTGACCAGGAGCTGCTGGGGTTATACAGAGCACATCCTGGCCACACAGAGATGGGAATGTTGACCAGGAGCTGCTGGGGTTATACAGAGCTCACCCTGGCCACACAGAGACGGGAATGTTGACCAGGAGCTGCTGGGGTTATACAGAGCACACTCTGGCCACACAGAGATGGGAATGTTGCCCAGGAGCTGCCGGAGTAATACAGAGCACACCCTGGACACACACAGATGGGAATGTTGACCAGGAGCTGCAGGAGTTATACAGAGCACACTCTGGCCACACAGAGATGGAAATGTTGATCAGGAGCAGGGATTATACAGAGCACACCCAGGCCACACAGAGATTGGAATGTTGAGCAGGAGCTGCAGGAGTTATACAGAGCACACCCTGGACATACACAGATGGGAATGTTGAACAGGAGCTGCAGGAATTATACAGAGCACACCCTGGCCACACAGAGATGGGAATGTTGAGCAGCAGCAGGGGTTATGCAGAGCACACTCTGGCCACACAGAGATGGGAATGTTGACCAGGAGCTGCAGGAGTTATACAGAGCACACCCTGCCCACACAGAGATGGGATAGTTGACCAGGAGCTGCAGGAGGTATACAGAGCACACCCTGGCCACAGACAGAGATGGGAATGTTGACCATGAGCTGCAGGGGTTATAGAGAGCACATCCTGGCCACACAGAGATGGGAATGTTGACCAGGAACTGCTGGGGTTATACAGAGCACACCCTGGCCACACAGAGATGGGAATGTTGACCAGAATCTGCAGGGATTATACAGAGCACACCCTGGGCACAAACAGAGATGGGAATGTTGACCAGGAGCTGCAGCGGTTATACAGAGCACACCCTGGCAACACAGAGATGGGAATGTCGACCAGGAGCTGCAGTGGTTATACAGAGCACACCCTGGCCACACAGAGATGGGAATGTTGACCAGGAGCTGCAGGGGTTATACAGAGCACACCCTGGCCACACAGAGATGGGAATGTTGACCAGGAGCTGCAGGGGTTATACAGAGCACACCCTGGCCACACAGAGATGGGAATATTGACCAGGAGCTGCAGGGGTTATACAGAGCACACCCTGGCCACACAGAGATGGGAATATTGACCAGGAGCTGCAGGGGTTATACAGAGCACACCCTGGACACACAGAGATGGGAATGTTTAACAGGAGCTGCAGGGGTTATACGGAGCACACCCTGGCCACAGAGAGATGGGAATCTTGACCAGGAGCTGCAGGTGTTACACAGAGCACACCCTGGCCACACAGAGATGGGAATGTTGACCAGGAGCTGGGATTATATAGAGCACACCCTGAACACACTGAGATGGTGAATGTTGACCAGGAGTGCAGAGGTTATACAGTGCACACCTTGGCCACACAGAGATGGGAATGTTGACCAGGAGCTGCAAGGGGTTATACAGAGCACACCCTGGCCACACAGAGATTGGAATGTTGAGCAGGAGCTGCAGGAGTTATACAGAGCACACTCTGGCCACACAGAGATGGGAATGTTGACCAGGAGCTGCAGGAGTTATACAGAGCACACTCTGGCCACACAGAGATGGAAATGTTGATCAGGAGCAGGGTTTATACAGAGCACACCCTGGCCACACAGAGATTGGAATGTTGAGCAGGAGCTGCAGGAGTTATACAGAGCACACCCTGGACATACACAGATGGGAATGTTGAACAGGAGCTGCAGGAATTATACAGAGCACACTCTGGCCACACAGAGATGGGAATGTTGCCCAGGAGCTGCCGGAGTAATACAGAGCACACCCTGGACATACACAGATGGGAATGTTGACCAGGAGCTGCAGGAGTTATACAGAGCACACTCTGGCCACACAGAGATGGAAATGTTGATCAGGAGCAGGGTTTATACAGAGCACACCCTGGCCACACAGAGATTGGAATGTTGAGCAGGAGCTGCAGGAGTTATACAGAGCACACCCTGGACATACACAGATGGGAATGTTGAACAGGAGCTGCAGGAATTATACAGAGCACACTCTGGCCACACAGAGATGGGAATGTTGACCAGGAGCTGCAGGAGTTATACAGAGCACACCCTGCCCACACAGAGATCGGATAGTTGACCAGGAACTGCTGGGGTTATACAGAGCACACCCTGGCCACACAGAGATGGGAATGTTGACCAGAATCTGCAGGGATTATACAGAGCACACCCTGGGCACAAACAGAGATTGGAATGTTGACCAGGAGCTGCAGCGGTTATACAGAGCACACCCTGGCAACACAGAGATGGGAATGTCGACCAGGAGCTGCTGCGGTTATACAGAGCACACCCTGGCCACACAGAGATGGGAATGTTGACCAGGAGCTGCAGTGGTTATACAGAGCACACCCTGGCCACACAGAGATGGGAATGTTGACCAGGAGCTGCTGCGGTTATACAGAGCACACCCTGGCCACACAGAGATGGGAATGTTGACCAGGAGCTGCTGCGGTTATACAGAGCACACCCTGGCCACACAGAGATGGGAATGCTGACCAGGAGCTGCAGGGGTTATACAGAGCACACCCTGGCCACACAGAGATGGGAATGTTGACCAGGAGCTGCAGGGGTTATACAGAGCACACCCTGGCCACACAGAGATGGGAATATTGACCAGGAGCTGCAGGGGTTATACAGAGCACACCCTGGCCACACAGAGATGGGAATATTGACCAGGAGCTGCAGGGGTTATACAGAGCACACCCTGGCCACACAGAGATGGGAATGTTGACCAGGAGCTGCAGGGGACATACAGAGCACACCCTGGCCACACAGAGATGGGAATGTTGACCAGCATCTGCAGGGGACATACAGAGCACACCCTGGCCACACAGAGATGGGAATGTTGACCAGGAGCTGCAGGGGTTCTACAGAGCACACCCTGGCCACACAGAGATGGGAATGTTGACCAGGAGCTGCAGGGATTATACAGAGCACACTCTGGCCACACAGAGATGGGAATTTTGACCAGGAGCTGCAGGGGTTATACAGAGCACATTCTGGCCACACAGAGATGGGAATGTTGACCAGCAGCTGCTGGGGTTATTCAGAGCACACCCTGGCCACACAGAGATGGGAATGTTGACCAGGAGCTGCTGGGGTTATGCATAGCACATTCTGGCCGCACAGAGTTGGGAATGTTGACCAGGAGCTGTAGGGGTTATACAGAGCACACCCTGGCCACACAGAGATGGGAATGTTGACCAGGAGCTGCAGGGGACATACAGAGCACACCCTGGCCACACAGAGATGGGAATGTTGACCAGCATCTGCAGGGGACATACAGAGCACACCCTGGCCACACAGAGATGGGAATGTTGACCAGGAGCTGCAGGGGTTCTACAGAGCACACCCTGGCCACACAGAGATGGGAATGTTGACCAGGAGCTGCAGGGATTATACAGAGCACACTCTGGCCACACAGAGATGGGAATTTTGACCAGGAGCTGCAGGGGTTATACAGAGCACACCCAGGCCACAAAGAGATGGGAATGTTGACCAGGAGCTGCAGGGGTTATACAGAGCACACCCTGTCCCCAGGGAGATGGGAATGTTGACCAGGAGCTGCAGGAGTTATACAGAGCACATCCTGGCCACACAGAGATGGGAATGTTGACCACGAGCTGCAGGGGTTATACAGAGCACACCCTGTCCACACGGAGATGGGAATGTTGATCAGGAGCTGCAGGGGTTATACAGAGCACACCCTGGCCACACGGAGATGGGAATGTTGACCAGGAGCTGCAGGAGTTATACAGAGCACATCCTGGACACACAGAGATGGGATTGTTGACCAGGAGCTGCTGAGGTTATACAGAGCACACCCTGGCCACACAGAGATGGGAATGTTGACCAGGAACTGCTGAGGTTATACAGAGCACATCCTGGCCACACGGAGATGGGAATGTTGACCAGGAGCTGCAGGAGTTATACAGAGCACACCCTGGCCACACAGAGACGGGAATGTTGACCAGGAGCTGCTGGGGTTATACAGAGCACATCCTGGCCACACAGAGATGGGAATGTTGACCAGGAGCTGCAGGGGTTATACAGAGCACACCCTGGCTACACAGAGATGGGAATGTTGACCAGGAGCTGCTGGGGTTATACAGAGCACATCCTGGCCACACAGAGATGGGAATGTTGACCAGGAGCTGCTGGGGTTATACAGAGCTCACCCTGGCCACACAGAGATGGGAATGTTGACCAGGAGCTGCTGGGGTTATACAGAGCACACTCTGGCCACACAGAGATGGGAATGTTGCCCAGGAGCTGCCGGAGTAATACAGAGCACACCCTGGACACACACAGATGGGAATGTTGACCAGGAGCTGCAGGAGTTATACAGAGCACACTCTGGCCACACAGAGATGGAAATGTTGATCAGGAGCAGGGATTATACAGAGCACACCCAGGCCACACAGAGATTGGAATGTTGAGCAGGAGCTGCAGGAGTTATACAGAGCACACCCTGGACATATACAGATGGGAATGTTGAACAGGAGCTGCAGGAATTATACAGAGCACACCCTGGCCACACAGAGATGGGAATGTTGAGCAGCAGCAGGGGTTATGCAGAGCACACTCTGGCCACACAGAGATGGGAATGTTGACCAGGAGCTGCAGGAGTTATACAGAGCACACCCTGCCCACACAGAGATGGGATAGTTGACCAGGAGCTGCAGGAGGTATACAGAGCACACCCTGGCCACAGACAGAGATGGGAATGTTGACCATGAGCTGCAGGGGTTATAGAGAGCACATCCTGGCCACACAGAGATGGGAATGTTGACCAGGAACTGCTGGGGTTATACAGAGCACACCCTGGCCACACAGAGATGGGAATGTTGACCAGAATCTGCAGGGATTATACAGAGCACACCCTGGGCACAAACAGAGATGGGAATGTTGACCAGGAGCTGCAGCGGTTATACAGAGCACACCCTGGCAACACAGAGATGGGAATGTCGACCAGGAGCTGCAGGGGTTATACAGAGCACACCCTGGACACACAGAGATGGGAATGTTTAACAGGAGCTGCAGGGGTTATACGGAGCACACCCTGGCCACAGAAAGATGGGAATCTTGACCAGGAGCTGCAGGGGTTACACAGAGCACACCCTGGCCACACAGAGATGGGAATGTTGACCAGGAGCTGGGATTATATAGAGCACACCCTGAACACACTGAGATGGTGAATGTTGACCAGGAGCTGCAGGGGTTATACAGTGCACACCTTGGCCACACAGAGATGGGAATGTTGACCAGGAGCTGCAAGGGGTTATACAGAGCACACCCTGGCCACACAGAGATTGGAATGTTGAGCAGGAGCTGCAGGAGTTATACAGAGCACACTCTGGCCACACAGAGATGGGAATGTTGACCAGGAGCTGCAGGAGTTATACAGAGCACACTCTGGCCACACAGAGATGGAAATGTTGATCAGGAGCAGGGTTTATACAGAGCACACCCTGGCCACACAGAGATTGGAATGTTGAGCAGGAGCTGCAGGAGTTATACAGAGCACACCCTGGACATACACAGATGGGAATGTTGAACAGGAGCTGCAGGAATTAAACAGAGCACACTCTGGCCACACAGAGATGGGAATGTTGCCCAGGAGCTGCCGGAGTAATACAGAGCACACCCTGGACATACGCAGATGGGAATGTTGACCAGGAGCTGCAGGAGTTATACAGAGCACACCCTGCCCACACAGAGATGGGATAGTTGACCAGGAGCTGCAGGAGGTATACAGAGCACACCCTGGCCACAGACAGAGATGGGAATGTTGACCATGAGCTGCAGGGGTTATAGAGAGCACATCCTGGCCACACAGAGATGGGAATGTTGACCAGGAACTGCTGGGGTTATACAGAGCACACCCTGGCCACACAGAGATGGGAATGTTGACCAGAATCTGCAGGGATTATACAGAGCACACCCTGGGCACAAACAGAGATTGGAATGTTGACCAGGAGCTGCAGCGGTTATACAGAGCACACCCTGGCAACACAGAGATGGGAATGTCGACCAGGAGCTGCTGCGGTTATACAGAGCACACCCTGGCCACACAGAGATGGGAATGTTGACCAGGAGCTGCAGTGGTTATACAGAGCACACCCTGGCCACACAGAGATGGGAATGTTGACCAGGAGCTGCTGCGGTTATACAGAGCACACCCTGGCCACACAGAGATGGGAATGTTGACCAGGAGCTGCAGTGGTTATACAGAGCACACCCTGGCCACACAGAGATGGGAATGTTGACCAGGAGCTGCAGGGATTATACAGAGCACACTCTGGCCACACAGAGATGGGAATTTTGACCAGGAGCTGCAGGGGTTATACAGAGCACATTCTGGCCACACAGAGATGGGAATGTTGACCAGCAGCTGCTGGGGTTATTCAGAGCACACCCTGGCCACACAGAGATGGGAATGTTGACCAGGAGCTGCTGGGGTTATGCATAGCACATTCTGGCCGCACAGAGTTGGGAATGTTGACCAGGAGCTGTAGGGGTTATACAGAGCACACCCTGGCCACACAGAGATGGGAATGTTGACCAGGAGCTGCAGGGGACATACAGAGCACACCCTGGCCACACAGAGATGGGAATGTTGACCAGCATCTGCAGGGGACATACAGAGCACACCCTGGCCACACAGAGATGGGAATGTTGACCAGGAGCTGCAGGGGTTCTACAGAGCACACCCTGGCCACACAGAGATGGGAATGTTGACCAGGAGCTGCAGGGATTATACAGAGCACACTCTGGCCACACAGAGATGGGAATTTTGACCAGGAGCTGCAGGGGTTATACAGAGCACACCCAGGCCACAAAGAGATGGGAATGTTGACCAGGAGCTGCAGGGGTTATACAGAGCACACCCTGTCCCCAGGGAGATGGGAATGTTGACCAGGAGCTGCAGGAGTTATACAGAGCACATCCTGGCCACACAGAGATGGGAATGTTGACCAGGAGCTGCAGGGGTTATACAGAGCACACCCTGTCCACACGGAGATGGGAATGTTGATCAGGAGCTGCAGGGGTTATACAGAGCACACCCTGGCCACACGGAGATGGGAATGTTGACCAGGAGCTGCAGGAGTTATACAGAGCACATCCTGGACACACAGAGATGGGATTGTTGACCAGGAGCTGCTGAGGTTATACAGAGCACACCCTGGCCACACAGAGATGGGAATGTTGACCAGGAACTGCTGAGGTTATACAGAGCACATCCTGGCCACACAGAGATGGGAATGTTGACCAGGAGCTGCTGGGGTTATACAGAGGACACCCTGGCCACACAGAGATGGGAATGTTGACCAGGAGCTGCTGGGTTTATACAGAGCACATCCTGGCCACACAGAGATGGGAATGTTGACCAGGAGCTGCAGGAGTTATACAGAGCGCACCCTGGACACACAGAGATGGGAATATTGACCAGGAGCTGCAGGAGTTATACAGAGCTACCCAGGCCACACAGAGATGGGAATGTTGACCAGGAGCAGGGGTTATACAGTGCACACCCTGGCCACACAGAGATGGGAATGTTGACCAGCAGCTGCAGGGGTTATACAGAGCACATTCTGGCCACACAGAGATGGGAATGTTGACCAGGAGCTGCTGGGGTTATACAGAGCTCACCCTGGCCACACAGAGACGGGAATGTTGACCAGGAGCTGCTGGGGTTATACAGAGCACACTCTGGCCACACGGAGATGGGAATGTTGACCAGGAGCTGCAGGAGTTATACAGAGCACATCCTGGACACACAGAGATGGGAATGTTGACCAGGAGCTGCTGGGGTTATGCATAGCACATTCTGGCCGCACAGAGTTGCGAATGTTGATCAGGAGCTGTAGGGGTTATACAGAGCACACCCTGGCCACACAGAGATGGGAATGTTGACCAGGAGCTGCAGGGGACATACAGAGCACACCCTGGCCACACAGAGATGGGAATGTTGACCAGCATCTGCAGGGGACATACAGAGCACACCCTGGCCACACAGAGATGGGAATGTTGACCAGGAGCTGCAAGGGTTCTACAGAGCACAACCTGGCCACACAGAGATGGGAATGTTGACCAGGAGCTGCAGGGATTATACAGAGCACACTCTGGCCACACAGAGATGGGAATTTTGACCAGGAGCTGCAGGGGTTATACAGAGCACACCCAGGCCACAAAGAGATGGGAATGTTGACCAGGAGCTGCAGGGGTTATACAGAGCACACCCTGTCCCCAGGGAGATGGGAATGTTGACCAGGAGCTGCAGGAGTTATACAGAGCACATCCTGGCCACACAGAGATGGGAATGTTGACCAGCAGCTGCAGGGGTTATACAGAGCACACCCTGTCCACACGGAGATGGGAATGTTGATCAGGAGCTGCAGGGGTTATACAGAGCACACCCTGGCCACACGGAGATGGGAATGTTGACCAGGAGCTGCAGGAGTTATACAGAGCACATCCTGGACACACAGAGATGGGATTGTTGACCAGGAGCTGCTGAGGTTATACAGAGCACACCCTGGCCACACAGAGATGGGAATGTTGGCCAGGAACTGCTGAGGTTATACAGAGCACATCCTGGCCACACAGAGATGGGAATGTTGACCAGGAGCTGCTGGGGTTATACAGAGGACACCCTGGCCACACAGAGATGGGAATGTTGACCAGGAGCTGCTGGGTTTATACAGAGCACATCCTGGCCACACAGAGATGGGAATGTTGACCAGGAGCTGCAGGAGTTATACAGAGCGCACCCTGGACACACAGAGATGGGAATATTGACCAGGAGCTGCAGGAGTTATACAGAGCTACCCAGGCCACACAGAGATGGGAATGTTGACCAGGAGCAGGGGTTATACAGAGCACACCCTGGCCACACAGAGATGGGAATGTTGACCAGGAGCTGCAGGGGTTATACAGAGCACACCCTGGCCACACAGAGATGGGAATATTGACCACGAGCTGCAGGAGTTATACAGAGCACACCCAGGCCACACAGAGATGGGAATGTTGACCAGGAGCAGGGGTTATACAGAGCACACCCTGCCCACACAGAGATGGGAATGTTGACCAGGAGCTGCAGGGGTTATACAGAGCACACCCTGAACAGACAGAGATGGGAATGTTGACCAGGAGCTGCAGTGGTTATACAGAGCACACCCTGGCCATACAGAGATGGGAATGTTGACCAGGAGCAGGAGTTATACAGAGCGCACCCTGGCCACATAGAGGTGGGAATGTCGACGAGGAGCTGCAGGTGTTAAAGAAAGCACACTCTGGCCACACAGAGATGGGAATGTTGACCAGGAGCTGCAGGGGTTATACAGAGCACACCATGGCCACAAAGAGATGGGAATATTGACCAAGAGCTGCAGGGGTTACTCAGAGCTCACCCTGGCCACACAGAGATGGGATTGTTGACCAGGAGCTGCAGGAGTTATACAGAGCACACCCTGGTCACACAGAGATGGGGATGTTGACAAGGAGCTGCAGGGGTGAAAGAAAGGACACTCTGGCCACAAAGAGATGGGAATGTTGACCAGGAGCTCCAGGGGTTATACTGAGCACACCCTGGCCACACAGAGATGGGATTGTTGACCAGGAGCTGCAGGAGTTATACAGAGCTCACCCTGGCCACACAGAGATGGGAATGTTGACAAGGAGCTGCAGGGGTTAAAGAAAGCACACTCTGGCCACAAAGAGATGGGAATGTTGACCAGGAGCTGCAGGGGTTATACTGGGCACACCCTGGCCACACAGAGATGGGAATGTTGACAAGGAGCTGCAGGGGTTAAAGAATGCACACACTGGCCACAAACAGATGGGAATGTTGACCAGGAGCTACAGGGGTTACACAGAGCACAACCTGGCCACACAGAGATGGGAATGTTGACCAGGAGCTGCAGGGGTTATACAGAGCACACCCTGGACAGAGAGGGATGGGAATGTTGACCAGGAGCTGCAGGGGTAATACAGAGCCACCCTGGCCACACAGAGATGGGAATGTTGACCAGGAGCTGCAGGGATTATACAGAGCACTCCCTGGCCACACAGATGGGAATGTTGACCAGGAGCTGCAGGGGTTATACAGAGCTCACCCTGGCCACACAGAGATGGGAATGTTGACCAGAAGAAGGGGTTGTACAGAGCGCACCCGGGCCACACAGAGATGGGAATGTTGACCAGGAGCAGGAGTTATACAGAGAGCACCCTGGCCACACAGAGATGGGAATGTTGACCAGGAGCTGCAGGGGTTATACAGAGCACAGCATGGCCACACTGAGATGGGAACGTTGACCAGGAGCTGCAGGAGTTATACAGAGCACACCCTGGCCACACAGAGATGGGAATGTTGGCCAGGAACTGCTGAGGTTATACAGAGCACATCCTGGCCACACAGAGATGGGAATGTTGACCAGGAGCTGCTGGGGTTATACAGAGGACACCCTGGCCACACAGAGATGGGAATGTTGACCAGGAGCTGCTGGGTTTATACAGAGCTCATCCTGGCCACACAGAGATGGGAATGTTGACCAGGAGCTGCAGGAGTTATACAGAGCGCACCCTGGACACACAGAGATGGGAATATTGACCAGGAGCTGCAGGAGTTATACAGAGCTACCCAGGCCACACAGAGATGGGAATGTTGACCAGGAGCAGGGGTTATACAGAGCACACCCTGGCCACACAGAGATGGGAATGTTGACCAGGAGCTGCAGGGGTTATACAGAGCACACCCTGGCCACACAGAGATGGGAATATTGACCACGAGCTGCAGGAGTTATACAGAGCACACCCAGGCCACACAGAGATGGGAATGTTGACCAGGAGCAGGGGTTATACAGAGCACACCCTGCCCACACAGAGATGGGAATGTTGACCAGGAGCTGCAGGGGTTATACAGAGCACACCCTGAACAGACAGAGATGGGAATGTTGACCAGGAGCTGCAGTGGTTATACAGAGCACACCCTGGCCATACAGAGATGGGAATGTTGACCAGGAGCAGGAGTTATACAGAGCGCACCCTGGCCACATAGAGGTGGGAATGTCGACGAGGAGCTGCAGGTGTTAAAGAAAGCACACTCTGGCCACACAGAGATGGGAATGTTGACCAGGAGCTGCAGGGGTTATACAGAGCACACCATGGCCACAAAGAGATGGGAATATTGACCAGGAGCTGCAGGGGTTACTCAGAGCTCACCCTGGCCACACAGAGATGGGATTGTTGACCAGGAGCTGCAGGAGTTATACAGAGCACACCCTGGCCACACAGAGATGGGAATGTTGACAAGGAGCTGCAGGGGTGAAAGAAAGGACACTCTGGCCACAAAGAGATGGGAATGTTGACCAGGAGCTCCAGGGGTTATACTGAGCACACCCTGGCCACACAGAGATGGGATTGTTGACCAGGAGCTGCAGGAGTTATACAGAGCTCACCCTGGCCACACAGAGATGGGAATGTTGACAAGGAGCTGCAGGGGTTAAAGAAAGCACACACTGGCCACAAACAGATGGGAAAGTTGACCAGGAGCTACAGGGGTTACACAGAGCACACCCTGGCCACACAGAGATGGGAATGTTGACCAGGAGCTGCAGGGGTAATACTGAGCACCCCCTGCCAACACAGAGATGGGAATGTTGACAAGGAGCTGCAGGGGTTATACAGAGCACACCCTGGACAGAGAGGGATGGGAATGTTGACCAGGAGCTGCAGGGGTAATACAGAGCCACCCTGGCCACACAGAGATGGGAATGTTGACCAGGAGCTGCAGGGATTATACAGAGCACTCCCTGGCCACACAGATGGGAATGTTGACCAGGAGCTGCAGGGGTTATACAGAGCTCACCCTGGCCACACAGAGATGGGAATGTTGACCAGAAGAAGGGGTTGTACAGAGCGCACCCGGGCCACACAGAGATGGGAATGTTGACCAGGAGCAGGAGTTATACAGAGAGCACCCTGGCCACACAGAGATGGGAATGTTGACCAGGAGCTGCAGGGGTTATACAGAGCACAGCATGGCCACACTGAGATGGGAACGTTGACCAGGAGCTGCAGGAGTTATACAGAGCACACCCTGGTCACACAGAGATGGGAATGTTGACCAGGAGCTGCAGTGGTTATACAGAGCACACCCTGGTCACACAGAGATGGGAATGTTGACCAGGAGCAGGGGTTACACAGAGCACACCCTGGCCACACAGAGATGGGAATATTGACCAGGAGCTGCAGGAGTTATGCAGAGCACACCCAGGCTACACAGAGATGGGAATGTTGGTTAGGAGCTGCAGGGGTTATACAGAGCAAACCCTGGCCACACAGAGATGGGAATGTTGACCAGGAGCTGCAGGGATTATACAGAGCACACCCTGGCCACACAGATATGGGAATGTTGACCAGGAGCTGCAGGTTTTATACAGAGCACACCCTGGACAGAGAGAGATTGAATGTTGACCAGGAGCTGCAGGGGTTATACAGAGCCACCCTGGCCACACAGATGGGAATGTTGACCAGGAGCTGCAGGGGTTATACAGAGCTCACCCTGGCCACACAGAGATGGGAATGTTGACAAGGAGCTGCAGGGGTTAAAGAAAGCACACTCTGGCCACAAAGAGATGGGAATGTTGACCAGGAGCAGGGGTTATACAGAGCACACCCTGGCCACACAGAGATGGGAATATTGACGAGAAGCTGCAGGAGTTATACAGAGCACACCCTGGCCACACAGAGATGGGAATGTTGACCAGGAGCTGCAGGGGTTATACAGAGCAAACCCTGGCCACACAGAGATGGGAATGTTGACCAGGATCTGCAGGGCTTATACAGAGCACACCCTGGCCACACAGATATGGGAATGTTGACCAGGAGCTGCAGGGGTTATACAGAGCACACCCTGGCCACACAGAGATGGGAATGTTGACCAGGAGCTGCAGGGGACATACAGAGCACACCCTGGCCACACAGAGATGGGAATGTTGACCAGCATCTACAGGGGACATACAGAGCACACCCTGGCCACACAGAGATGGGAATGTTGACCAGGAGCTGCAGGGGTTCTACAGAGCACACCCTGGCCACACAGAGATGGGAATGTTGACCAGGAGCTGCAGGGATTATACAGAGCACACTCTGGCCACACAGAGATGGGAATTTTGACCAGGAGCTGCAGGGGTTATACAGAGCACATTCTGGCCACACAGAGATGGGAATGTTGACCAGCAGCTGCTGGGGTTATTCAGAGCACACCCTGGCCACACAGAGATGGGAATGTTGACCAGGAGCTGCTGGGGTTATGCATAGCACATTCTGGCCGCACAGAGTTGGGAATGTTGACCAGGAGCTGTAGGGGTTATACAGAGCACACCCTGGCCACACAGAGATGGGAATGTTGACCAGGAGCTGCAGGGGACATACAGAGCACACCCTGGCCACACAGAGATGGGAATGTTGACCAGCATCTGCAGGGGACATACAGAGCACACCCTGGCCACACAGAGATGGGAATGTTGACCAGGAGCTGCAGGGGTTCTACAGAGCACACCCTGGCCACACAGAGATGGGAATGTCGACCAGGAGCTGCAGGGATTATACAGAGCACACTCTGGCCACACAGAGATGGGAATTTTGACCAGGAGCTGCAGGGGTTATACAGAGCACACCCAGGCCACAAAGAGATGGGAATGTTGACCAGGAGCTGCAGGGGTTATACAGAGCACACCCTGTCCCCAGGGAGATGGGAATGTTGACCAGGAGCTGCAGTGGTTATACAGAGCACACCCTGGCCATACAGAGATGGGAATGTTGACCAGGAGCAGGAGTTATACAGAGCGCACCCTGGCCACATAGAGGTGGGAATGTCGACGAGGAGCTGCAGGTGTTAAAGAAAGCACACTCTGGCCACACAGAGATGGGAATGTTGACCAGGAGCTGCAGGGGTTATACAGAGCACACCATGGCCACAAAGAGATGGGAATATTGACCAGGAGCTGCAGGGGTTACTCAGAGCTCACCCTGGCCACACAGAGATGGGATTGTTGACCAGGAGCTGCAGGAGTTATACAGAGCACACCCTGGTCACACAGAGATGGGGATGTTGACAAGGAGCTGCAGGGGTGAAAGAAAGGACACTCTGGCCACAAAGAGATGGGAATGTTGACCAGGAGCTCCAGGGGTTATACTGAGCACACCCTGGCCACACAGAGATGGGATTGTTGACCAGGAGCTGCAGGAGTTATACAGAGCTCACCCTGGCCACACAGAGATGGGAATGTTGACAAGGAGCTGCAGGGGTTAAAGAAAGCACACACTGGCCACAAACAGATGGGAATGTTGACCAGGAGCTACCGGGGTTACACAGAGCACACCCTGGCCACACAGAGATGGGAATGTTGACCAGGAGCTGCAGGGGTAATACTGAGCACCCCCTGCCAACACAGAGATGGGAATGTTGACAAGGAGCTGCAGGGGTTATACAGAGCCACCCTGGCCACACAGAGATGGGAATGTTGACCAGGAGCTGCAGGGATTATACAGAGCACTCCCTGGCCACACAGATGGGAATGTTGACCAGGAGCTGCAGGGGTTATACAGAGCTCACCCTGGCCACACAGAGATGGGAATGTTGACCAGAAGAAGGGGTTGTACAGAGCGCACCCGGGCCACACAGAGATGGGAATGTTGACCAGGAGCAGGAGTTATACAGAGAGCACCCTGGCCACACAGAGATGGGAATGTTGACCAGGAGCTGCAGGGGTTATACAGAGCACAGCATGGCCACACTGAGATGGGAACGTTGACCAGGAGCTGCAGGAGTTATACAGAGCACACCCTGGCCACACAGAGATGGGAATGTTGGCCAGGAACTGCTGAGGTTATACAGAGCACATCCTGGCCACACAGAGATGGGAATGTTGACCAGGAGCTGCTGGGGTTATACAGAGGACACCCTGGCCACACAGAGATGGGAATGTTGACCAGGAGCTGCTGGGTTTATACAGAGCACATCCTGGCCACACAGAGATGGGAATGTTGACCAGGAGCTGCAGGAGTTATACAGAGCGCACCCTGGACACACAGAGATGGGAATATTGACCAGGAGCTGCAGGAGTTATACAGAGCTACCCAGGCCACACAGAGATGGGAATGTTGACCAGGAGCAGGGGTTATACAGAGCACACCCTGGCCACACAGAGATGGGAATGTTGACCAGGAGCTGCAGGGGTTATACAGAGCACACCCTGGCCACACAGAGATGGGAATATTGACCAGGAGCTGCAGGAGTTATACAGAGCACACCCAGGCCACACAGAGATGGGAATGTTGACCAGGAGCAGGGGTTATACAGAGCACACCCTGCCCACACAGAGATGGGAATGTTGACCAGGAGCTGCAGGGGTTATACAGAGCACACCCTGAACAGACAGAGATGGGAATGTTGACCAGGAGCTGCAGTGGTTATACAGAGCACACCCTGGCCATACAGAGATGGGAATGTTGACCAGGAGCAGGAGTTATACAGAGCGCACCCTGGCCACATAGAGGTGGGAATGTCGACGAGGAGCTGCAGGTGTTAAAGAAAGCACACTCTGGCCACACAGAGATGGGAATGTTGACCAGGAGCTGCAGGGGTTATACAGAGCACACCATGGCCACAAAGAGATGGGAATATTGACCAGGAGCTGCAGGGGTTACTCAGAGCTCACCCTGGCCACACAGAGATGGGATTGTTGACCAGGAGCTGCAGGAGTTATACAGAGCACACCCTGGTCACACAGAGATGGGGATGTTGACAAGGAGCTGCAGGGGTGAAAGAAAGGACACTCTGGCCACAAAGAGATGGGAATGTTGACCAGGAGCTCCAGGGGTTATACTGAGCACACCCTGGCCACACAGAGATGGGAATGTTGACAAGGAGCTGCAGGGGTGAAAGAAAGGACACTCTGGCCACAAAGAGATGGGAATGTTGACCAGGAGCTGCAGGGGTTATACTGGGCACACCCTGGCCACACAGAGATGGGAATGTTGACAAGGAGCTGCAGGGGTTAAAGAAAGCACACACTGGCCACAAACAGATGGGAATGTTGACCAGGAGCTACAGGGGTTACACAGAGCACACCCTGGCCACACAGAGATGGGAATGTTGACCAGGAGCTGCAGGGGTAATACTGAGCACCCCCTGCCAACACAGAGATGGGAATGTTGACAAGGAGCTGCAGGGGTTATACAGAGCCACCCTGGCCACACAGAGATGGGAATGTTGACCAGGAGCTGCAGGGATTATACAGAGCACTCCCTGGCCACACAGATGGGAATGTTGACCAGGAGCTGCAGGGGTTATACAGAGCTCACCCTGGCCACACAGAGATGGGAATGTTGACCAGAAGAAGGGGTTGTACAGAGCGCACCCGGGCCACACAGAGATGGGAATGTTGACCAGGAGCAGGAGTTATACAGAGAGCACCCTGGCCACACAGAGATGGGAATGTTGACCAGGAACTGCAGGGGTTATACAGAGCACAGCATGGCCACACTGAGATGGGAACGTTGACCAGGAGCTGCAGGAGTTATACAGAGCACACCCTGGTCACACAGAGATGGGAATGTTGACCAGGAGCTGCAGTGGTTATACAGAGCACACCCTGGTCACACAGAGATGGGAATGTTGACCAGGAGCAGGGGTTACACAGAGCACACCCTGGCCACACAGAGATGGGAATATTGACCAGGAGCTGCAGGAGTTATGCAGAGCACACCCAGGCTACACAGAGATGGGAATGTTGGTTAGGAGCTGCAGGGGTTATACAGAGCAAACCCTGGCCACACAGAGATGGGAATGTTGACCAGGAGCTGCAGGGCTTATACAGAGCACACCCTGGCCACACAGATATGGGAATGTTGACCAGGAGCTGCAGGTTTTATACAGAGCACACCCTGGACAGAGAGAGATTGAATGTTGACCAGGAGCTGCAGGGGTTATACAGAGCCACCCTGGCCACACAGATGGGAATGTTGACCAGGAGCTGCAGGGGTTATACAGAGCTCACCCTGGCCACACAGAGATGGGAATGTTGACAAGGAGCTGCAGGGGTTAAAGAAAGCACACTCTGGCCACAAAGAGATGGGAATGTTGACCAGGAGCAGGGGTTATACAGAGCACACCCTGGCCACACAGAGATGGGAATATTGACGAGAAGCTGCAGGAGTTATACAGAGCACACCCTGGCCACACAGAAATGGGAATGTTGACCAGGAGCTGCAGGGGTTATACAGAGCAAACCCTGGCCACACAGAGATGGGAATGTTGACCAGGAGCTGCAGGGCTTATACAGAGCACACCCTGGCCACACAGATATGGGAATGTTGACCAGGAGCTGCAGGGGTTATACAGAGCACACCCTGGCCACACAGAGATGGGAATGTTGACCAGGAGCTGCAGGGGACATACAGAGCACACCCTGGCCACACAGAGATGGGAATGTTGACCAGCATCTACAGGGGACATACAGAGCACACCCTGGCCACACAGAGATGGGAATGTTGACCAGGAGCTGCAGGGGTTCTACAGAGCACACCCTGGCCACACAGAGATGGGAATGTTGACCAGGAGCTGCAGGGATTATACAGAGCACACTCTGGCCACACAGAGATGGGAATTTTGACCAGGAGCTGCAGGGGTTATACAGAGCACATTCTGGCCACACAGAGATGGGAATGTTGACCAGCAGCTGCTGGGGTTATTCAGAGCACACCCTGGCCACACAGAGATGGGAATGTTGACCAGGAGCTGCTGGGGTTATGCATAGCACATTCTGGCCGCACAGAGTTGGGAATGTTGACCAGGAGCTGTAGGGGTTATACAGAGCACACCCTGGCCACACAGAGATGGGAATGTTGACCAGGAGCTGCAGGGGACATACAGAGCACACCCTGGCCACACAGAGATGGGAATGTTGACCAGCATCTGCAGGGGACATACAGAGCACACCCTGGCCACACAGAGATGGGAATGTTGACCAGGAGCTGCAGGGGTTCTACAGAGCACACCCTGGCCACACAGAGATGGGAATGTCGACCAGGAGCTGCAGGGATTATACAGAGCACACTCTGGCCACACAGAGATGGGAATTTTGACCAGGAGCTGCAGGGGTTATACAGAGCACACCCAGGCCACAAAGAGATGGGAATGTTGACCAGGAGCTGCAGGGGTTATACAGAGCACACCCTGTCCCCAGGGAGATGGGAATGTTGACCAGGAGCTGCAGGAGTTATACAGAGCACATCCTGGCCACACAGAGATGGGAATGTTGACCAGGAGCTGCAGGGGTTATACAGAGCACACCCTGTCCACACGGAGATGGGAATGTTGATCAGGAGCTGCAGGGGTTATACAGAGCACACCCTGGCCACACGGAGATGGGAATGTTGACCAGGAGCTGCAGGAGTTATACAGAGCACATCCTGGACACACAGAGATGGGATTGTTGACCAGGAGCTGCTGAGGTTATACAGAGCACACCCTGGCCACACAGAGATGGGAATGTTGACCAGGAACTGCTGAGGTTATACAGAGCACATCCTGGCCACACAGAGATGGGAATGTTGACCAGGAGCTGCTGGGGTTATACAGAGGACACCCTGGCCACACAGAGATGGGAATGTTGACCAGGAGCTGCTGGGTTTATACAGAGCACATCCTGGCCACACAGAGATGGGAATGTTGACCAGGAGCTGCAGGAGTTATACAGAGCGCACCCTGGACACACAGAGATGGGAATATTGACCAGGAGCTGCAGGAGTTATACAGAGCTACCCAGGCCACACAGAGATGGGAATGTTGACCAGGAGCAGGGGTTATACAGAGCACACCCTGGCCACACAGAGATGGGAATGTTGACCAGCAGCTGCAGGGGTTATACAGAGCACATTCTGGCCACACAGAGATGGGAATGTTGACCAGCAGCTGCTGGGGTTATTCAGAGCAGACCCTGGCCACACAGAGATGGGAATGTTGACCAGGAGCTGCTGGGGTTATGCAGAGCACATTCTGGCCGCACAGAGTTGGGAATGTTGACCAGGAGCTGTAGGGGTTATACAGAGCACACCCTGGCCACACAGAGATGGGAATGTTGACCAGGAGCTGCAGGGGACATATTGAGCACACCCTGGCCACACAGAGATGGGAATGTTGACCAGCATCTGCAGGGGACATACAGAGCACACCCTGGCCACACAGAGATGGGAATGTTGACCAGGAGCTGCAGGGGTTCTACAGAGCACACCCTGGCCACACAGAGATGGGAATGTTGACCAGGAGCTGCAGGGATTATACAGAGCACACTCTGGCCACACAGAGATGGGAATTTCGACCAGGAGCTGCAGGGGTTATACAGAGCACACCCAGGCCACAAAGAGATGGGAATGTTGACCAGGAGCTGCAGGGGTTATACAGAGCACACCCTGTCCCCAGGGAGATGGGAATGTTGACCAGGAGCTGCAGGCGTTATAGAGAGCACAACCTGGCCACACAGAGATGGGAATGTTGACCAGGAGCTGCAGGGGTTATACAGAGCACACCCTGTCCACACGGAGATGGGAATGTTGATCAGGAGCTGCAGGGGTTATACAGAGCACACCCTGGCCACACGGAGATGGGAATGTTGACCAGGAGCTGCAGGAGTTATACAGAGCACATCCTGGACACACAGAGATGGGATTGTTGACCAGGAGCTGCTGAGGTTATACAGAGCACACCCTGGCCACACAGAGATGGGAATGTTGGCCAGGAACTGCTGAGGTTATACAGAGCACATCCTGGCCACACAGAGATGGGAATGTTGACCAGGAGCTGCTGGGGTTATACAGAGGACACCCTGGCCACACAGAGATGGGAATGTTGACCAGGAGTTGCTGGGTTTATACAGAGCACATCCTGGCCACACAGAGATGGGAATGTTGACCAGGAGCTGCAGGAGTTATACAGAGCGCACCCTGGACACACAGAGATGGGAATATTGACCAGGAGCTGCAGGAGTTATACAGAGCTACCCAGGCCACACAGAGATGGGAATGTTGACCAGGAGCAGGGGTTATACAGAGCACACCCTGGCCACACAGAGATGGGAATGTTGACCAGGAGCTGCAGGGGTTATACAGAGCACACCCTGGCCATACAGAGATGGGAATGTTGACCAGGAGCATGAGTTATACAGAGCGCACCCTGGCCACATAGAGGTGGGAATGTCGACGAGGAGCTGCAGGTGTTAAAGAAAGCACACTCTGGCCACACAGAGATGGGAATGTTGACCAGGAGCTCCAGGGGTTATACTGAGCACACCCTGGCCACACAGAGATGGGATTGTTGACCAGGAGCTGCAGGAGTTATACAGAGCTCACCCTGGCCACACAGAGATGGGAATGTTGACAAGGAGCTGCAGGGGTTAAAGAAAGCACACTCTGGCCACAAAGAGATGGGAATGTTGACCAGGAGCTGCAGGGGTTATACTGGGCACACACTGGCCACACAGAGATGGGAATGTTGACAAGGAGCTGCAGGGGTTAAAGAAAGCACACACTGGCCACAAACAGATGGGAATGTTGACCAGGAGCTACAGGGGTTACACAGAGCACACCCTGGCCACACAGAGATGGGAATGTTGACCAGGAGCTGCAGGGGTAATACTGAGCACCCCCTGGCCACACAGAGATGGGAATGTTGACCAGGAGCTGCTGGGGTTATACACAGCACACCCTGGACAGAGAGAGATGGGAATGTTGACCAGGAGCTGCAGGGGTTATACAGAGCCACCCTGGCCACACAGAGATGGGAATGTTGACCAGGAGCTGCAGGGATTATACAGAGCACTCCCTGGCCACACAGATGGGAATGTTGACCAGGAGCTGCAGGGGTTATACAGAGCTCACCCTGGCCACACAGAGATGGGAATGTTGACCAGAAGAAGGGGTTGTACAGAGCGCACCCGGGCCACACAGAGATGGGAATGTTGACCAGGAGCAGGAGTTATACAGAGAGCACCCTGGCCACACAGAGATGGGAATGTTGACCAGGAGCTGCAGGGGTTATACAGAGCACAGCATGGCCACACTGAGATGGGAACGTTGACCAGGAGCTGCGGGAGTTATACAGAGCACACCCTGGTCACACAGAGATGGGAATGTTGACCAGGAGCTGCAGTGGTTATACAGAGCACACCCTGGTCACACAGAGATGGGAATGTTGACCAGGAGCAGGGGTTACACAGAGCACACCGTGGCCACACAGAGATGGGAATATTGACCAGGAGCTGCAGGAGTTATGCAGAGCACACCCAGGCTACACAGAGATGGGAATGTTGGTTAGGAGCTGCAGGGGTTATACAGAGCAAACCCTGGCCACACAGAGATGGGAATGTTGACCAGGAGCTGCAGGGCTTATACAGAGCACACCCTGGCCACACAGATATGGGAATGTTGACCAGGAGCTGCAGGTTTTATACAGAGCACACCCTGGACAGAGAGAGATTGAATGTTGACCAGGAGCTGCAGGGGTTATACAGAGCCACCCTGGCCACACAGATGGGAATGTTGACCAGGAGCTGCAGGGGTTATACAGAGCTCACCCTGGCCACACAGAGATGGGAATGTTGACAAGGAGCTGCAGGGGTTAAAGAAAGCACACTCTGGCCACAAAGAGATGGGAATGTTGACCAGGAGCAGGGGTTATACAGAGCACACCCTGGCCACACAGAGATGGGAATGTTGACCAGGAGCTGCAGGGGTTATACAGAGCACACCCTGTCCCCAGGGAGATGGGAATGTTGACCAGGAGCTGCAGGAGTTATACAGAGCACATCCTGGCCACACAGAGATGGGAATGTTGACCAGGAGCTGCAGGGGTTATACAGAGCACACCCTGTCCACACGGAGATGGGAATGTTGATCAGGAGCTGCAGGGGTTATACAGAGCACACCCTGGCCACACGGAGATGGGAATGTTGACCAGGAGCTGCAGGAGTTATACAGAGCACATCCTGGACACACAGAGATGGGATTGTTGACCAGGAGCTGCTGAGGTTATACAGAGCACACCCTGGCCACACAGAGATGGGAATGTTGACCAGGAACTGCTGAGGTTATACAGAGCACATCCTGGCCACACAGAGATGGGAATGTTGACCAGGAGCTGCTGGGGTTATACAGAGGACACCCTGGCCACACAGAGATGGGAATGTTGACCAGGAGCTGCTGGGTTTATACAGAGCACATCCTGGCCACACAGAGATGGGAATGTTGACCAGGAGCTGCAGGAGTTATACAGAGCGCACCCTGGACACACAGAGATGGGAATATTGACCAGGAGCTGCAGGAGTTATACAGAGCTACCCAGGCCACAGAGAGAATGGAATGTTGACCAGGAGCAGGGGTTATACAGAGCACACCCTGGCCACACAGAGATGGGAATGTTGACCAGGAGCTGCAGGGGTTATACAGAGCACATTCTGCCACACAGAGATGGGAATGTTGACCAGCAGCTGCTGGGGTTATTCAGAGCAGACCCTGGCCACACAGAGATGGGAATGTTGACCAGGAGCTGCTGGGGTTATGCATAGCACATTCTGGCCGCACAGAGTTGGGAATGTTGACCAGGAGCTGTAGGGGTTATACAGAGCACACCCTGGCCACACAGAGATGGGAATGTTGACCAGGAGCTGCAGGGGACATACAGAGCACACCCTGGCCACACAGAGATGGGAATGTTGACCAGCATCTGCAGGGGACATACAGAGCACACCCTGGCCACACAGAGATGGGAATGTTGACCAGGAGCTGCAGGGGTTCTACAGAGCACAACCTGGCCACACAGAGATGGGAATGTTGACCAGGAGCTGCAGGGATTATACAGAGCACACTCTGGCCACACAGAGATGGGAATGTTGACCAGGAGCTGCAGGGGTTATACAGAGCACACCCAGGCCACAAAGAGATGGGAATGTTGACCAGGAGCTGCAGGGGTTATACAGAGCACACCCTGTCCCCAGGGAGATGGGAATGTTGACCAGGAGCTGCAGGAGTTATACAGAGCACATCCTGGCCACACAGAGATGGGAATGTTGACCAGGAGCTGCAGGGGTTATACAGAGCACACCCTGGCCACACAGAGATGGGAATGTTGACCAGGAACTGCTGAGGTTATACAGAGCACATCCTGGCCACACAGAGATGGGAATGTTGACCAGGAGCTGCTGGGGTTATACAGAGGACACCCTGGCCACACAGAGATGGGAATGTTGACCAGGAGCTGCTGGGTTTATACAGAGCACATCCTGGCCACACAGAGATGGGAATGTTGACCAGGAGCTGCAGGAGTTATACAGAGCGCACCCTGGACACACAGAGATGGGAATATTGACCAGGAGCTGCAGGAGTTATACAGAGCTACCCAGGCCACAGAGAGATGGGAATGTTGACCAGGAGCAGGGGTTATACAGAGCACACCCTGGCCACACAGAGATGGGAATGTTGACCAGGAGCTGCAGGGGTTATACAGAGCACATTCTGCCACACAGAGATGGGAATGTTGACCAGCAGCTGCTGGGGTTATTCAGAGCAGACCCTGGCCACACAGAGATGGGAATGTTGACCAGGAGCTGCTGGGGTTATGCATAGCACATTCTGGCCGCACAGAGTTGGGAATGTTGACCAGGAGCTGTAGGGGTTATACAGAGCACACCCTGGCCACACAGAGATGGGAATGTTGACCAGGAGCTGCAGGGGACATACAGAGCACACCCTGGCCACACAGAGATGGGAATGTTGACCAGCATCTGCAGGGGACATACAGAGCACACCCTGGCCACACAGAGATGGGAATGTTGACCAGGAGCTGCAGGGGTTCTACAGAGCACAACCTGGCCACACAGAGATGGGAATGTTGACCAGGAGCTGCAGGGATTATACAGAGCACACTCTGGCCACACAGAGATGGGAATGTTGACCAGGAGCTGCAGGGGTTATACAGAGCACACCCAGGCCACAAAGAGATGGGAATGTTGACCAGGAGCTGCAGGGGTTATACAGAGCACACCCTGTCCCCAGGGAGATGGGAATGTTGACCAGGAGCTGCAGGAGTTATACAGAGCACATCCTGGCCACACAGAGATGGGAATGTTGACCAGGAGCTGCAGGGGTTATACAGAGCACACCCTGTCCACACGGAGATGGGAATGTTGATCAGGAGCTGCAGGGGTTATACAGAGCACACCCTGGCCACACGGAGATGGGAATGTTGACCAGGAGCTGCAGGAGTTATACAGAGCACATCCTGGACACACAGAGATGGGATTGTTGACCAGGAGCTGCTGAGGTTATACAGAGCACACCCTGGCCACACAGAGATGGGAATGTTGGCCAGGAACTGCTGAGGTTATACAGAGCACATCCTGGCCACACAGAGATGGGAATGTTGACCAGGAGCTGCTGGGGTTATACAGAGGACACCCTGGCCACACAGAGATGGGAATGTTGACCAGGAGCTGCTGGGTTTATACAGAGCACATCCTGGCCACACAGAGATGGGAATGTTGACCAGGAGCTGCAGGAGTTATACAGAGCGCACCCTGGACACACAGAGATGGGAATATTGACCAGGAGCTGCAGGAGTTATACAGGGCTACCCAGGCCACACAGAGATGGGAATGTTGACCAGGAGCAGGGGTTATACAGAGCACACCCTGGCCACACAGAGATGGGAATGTTGACCAGGAGCTGCAGGGGTTATACAGAGCACACCCTGGCCACACAGAGATGGGAATATTGACCAGGAGCTGCAGGAGTTATACAGAGCACACCCAGGCCACACAGAGATTGGAATGTTGACCAGGAGCAGGGGTTATACAGAGCACACCCTGCCCACACAGAGATGGGAATGCTGACCAGGAGCTGCAGGGGTTATACAGAGCACACCCTGAACAGACAGAGATGGGAATGTTGACCAGGAGCTGCAGTGGTTATACAGAGCACACCCTGGCCAGACAGAGATGGGAATGTTGACCAGGAGCAGGAGTTATACAGAGCGCACCCTGGCCACATAGAGGTGGGAATGTCGACGAGGAGCTGCAGGTGTTAAAGAAAGCACACTCTGGCCACACAGAGATGGGAATGTTGACCAGGAGCTGCAGGGGTTATACAGAGCACACCATGGCCACAAAGAGATGGGAATATTGACCAGGAGCTGCAGGGGTTACTCAGAGCTCACCCTGGCCACACAGAGATGGGATTGTTGACCAGGAGCTGCAGGAGTTATACAGAGCACACCCTGGTCACACAGAGATGGGAATGTTGACAAGGAGCTGCAGGGGTGAAAGAAAGGACACTCTGGCCACAAAGAGATGGGAATGTTGACCAGGAGCTCCAGGGGTTATACTGAGCACACCCTGGCCACACAGAGATGGGATTGTTGACCAGGAGCTGCAGGAGTTATACAGAGCTCACCCTGGCCACACAGAGATGGGAATGTTGACAAGGAGCTGCAGGGGTTAAAGAAAGCACACTCTGGCCACAAAGAGATGGGAATGTTGACCAGGAGCTGCAGGGGTTATACTGGGCACACCCTGGCCACACAGAGATGGGAATGTTGACAAGGAGCTGCAGGGGTTAAAGAAAGCACACACTGGCCACAAACAGATGGGAATGTTGACCAGGAGCTGCAGGGGTTATACAGAGCACACCCTGGACAGAGAGGGATGGGAATGTTGACCAGGAGCTGCTGGGTTTATACAGAGCACATCCTGGCCACACAGAGATGGGAATGTTGACCAGGAGCTGCAGGAGTTATACAGAGCGCACCCTGGACACACAGAGATGGGAATATTGACCAGGAGCTGCAGGAGTTATACAGAGCTACCCAGGCCACAGAGAGATGGGAATGTTGACCAGGAGCAGGGGTTATACAGAGCACACCCTGGCCACACAGAGATGGGAATGTTGACCAGGAGCTGCAGGGGTTATACAGAGCACATTCTGCCACACAGAGATGGGAATGTTGACCAGCAGCTGCTGGGGTTATTCAGAGCAGACCCTGGCCACACAGAGATGGGAATGTTGACCAGGAGCTGCTGGGGTTATGCATAGCACATTCTGGCCGCACAGAGTTGGGAATGTTGACCAGGAGCTGTAGGGGTTATACAGAGCACACCCTGGCCACACAGAGATGGGAATGTTGACCAGGAGCTGCAGGGGACATACAGAGCACACCCTGGCCACACAGAGATGGGAATGTTGACCAGCATCTGCAGGGGACATACAGAGCACACCCTGGCCACACAGAGATGGGAATGTTGACCAGGAGCTGCAGGGGTTCTACAGAGCACAACCTGGCCACACAGAGATGGGAATGTTGACCAGGAGCTGCAGGGATTATACAGAGCACACTCTGGCCACACAGAGATGGGAATGTTGACCAGGAGCTGCAGGGGTTATACAGAGCACACCCAGGCCACAAAGAGATGGGAATGTTGACCAGGAGCTGCAGGGGTTATACAGAGCACACCCTGTCCCCAGGGAGATGGGAATGTTGACCAGGAGCTGCAGGAGTTATACAGAGCACATCCTGGCCACACAGAGATGGGAATGTTGACCAGGAGCTGCAGGGGTTATACAGAGCACACCCTGTCCACACGGAGATGGGAATGTTGATCAGGAGCTGCAGGGGTTATACAGAGCACACCCTGGCCACACGGAGATGGGAATGTTGACCAGGAGCTGCAGGAGTTATACAGAGCACATCCTGGACACACAGAGATGGGATTGTTGACCAGGAGCTGCTGAGGTTATACAGAGCACACCCTGGCCACACAGAGATGGGAATGTTGGCCAGGAACTGCTGAGGTTATACAGAGCACATCCTGGCCACACAGAGATGGGAATGTTGACCAGGAGCTGCTGGGGTTATACAGAGGACACCCTGGCCACACAGAGATGGGAATGTTGACCAGGAGCTGCTGGGTTTATACAGAGCACATCCTGGCCACACAGAGATGGGAATGTTGACCAGGAGCTGCAGGAGTTATACAGAGCGCACCCTGGACACACAGAGATGGGAATATTGACCAGGAGCTGCAGGAGTTATACAGGGCTACCCAGGCCACACAGAGATGGGAATGTTGACCAGGAGCAGGGGTTATACAGAGCACACCCTGGCCACACAGAGATGGGAATGTTGACCAGGAGCTGCAGGGGTTATACAGAGCACACCCTGGCCACACAGAGATGGGAATATTGACCAGGAGCTGCAGGAGTTATACAGAGCACACCCAGGCCACACAGAGATTGGAATGTTGACCAGGAGCAGGGGTTATACAGAGCACACCCTGCCCACACAGAGATGGGAATGCTGACCAGGAGCTGCAGGGGTTATACAGAGCACACCCTGAACAGACAGAGATGGGAATGTTGACCAGGAGCTGCAGTGGTTATACAGAGCACACCCTGGCCAGACAGAGATGGGAATGTTGACCAGGAGCAGGAGTTATACAGAGCGCACCCTGGCCACATAGAGGTGGGAATGTCGACGAGGAGCTGCAGGTGTTAAAGAAAGCACACTCTGGCCACACAGAGATGGGAATGTTGACCAGGAGCTGCAGGGGTTATACAGAGCACACCATGGCCACAAAGAGATGGGAATATTGACCAGGAGCTGCAGGGGTTACTCAGAGCTCACCCTGGCCACACAGAGATGGGATTGTTGACCAGGAGCTGCAGGAGTTATACAGAGCACACCCTGGTCACACAGAGATGGGAATGTTGACAAGGAGCTGCAGGGGTGAAAGAAAGGACACTCTGGCCACAAAGAGATGGGAATGTTGACCAGGAGCTCCAGGGGTTATACTGAGCACACCCTGGCCACACAGAGATGGGATTGTTGACCAGGAGCTGCAGGAGTTATACAGAGCTCACCCTGGCCACACAGAGATGGGAATGTTGACAAGGAGCTGCAGGGGTTAAAGAAAGCACACTCTGGCCACAAAGAGATGGGAATGTTGACCAGGAGCTGCAGGGGTTATACTGGGCACACCCTGGCCACACAGAGATGGGAATGTTGACAAGGAGCTGCAGGGGTTAAAGAAAGCACACACTGGCCACAAACAGATGGGAATGTTGACCAGGAGCTGCAGGGGTTATACAGAGCACACCCTGGACAGAGAGGGATGGGAATGTTGACCAGGAGCTGCAGGGGTTATACAGAGCCACCCTGGCCACACAGAGATGGGAATGTTGACCAGGAGCTGCAGGGATTATACAGAGCACTCCCTGGCCACACAGATGGGAATGTTGACCAGGAGCTGCAGGGGTTATACAGAGCTCACCCTGGCCACACAGAGATGGGAATGTTGACCAGAAGAAGGGGTTGTACAGAGCGCACCCGGGCCACACAGAGATGGGAATGTTGACCAGGAGCTGCAGGAGTTATACAGAGCACACCCTGGTCACACAGAGATGGGAATGTTGACCAGGAGCTGCAGTGGTTATACAGAGCACACCCTGGTCACACAGAGATGGGAATGTTGACCAGGAGCAGGGGTTACACAGAGCACACCCTGGCCACACAGAGATGGGAATATTGACCAGGAGCTGCAGGAGTTATGCAGAGCACACCCAGGCTACACAGAGATGGGAATGTTGGTTAGGAGCTGCAGGGGTTATACAGAGCAAACCCTGGCCACACAGAGATGGGAATATTGACCAGGAGCTGCAGGGCTTATACAGAGCACACCCTGGCCACACAGAAAAGGGAATGTTGACCAGGAGCTGCAGGTTTTATACAGAGCACACCCTGGACAGAGAGAGATTGAATGTTGACCAGGAGCTGCAGGGGTTATACAGAGCCACCATGGCCACACAGATGGGAATGTTGACCAGGAGCTGCAGGGGTTATACAGAGCTCACCCTGGCCACACAGAGATGGGAATGTTGACAAGGAGCTGCAGGGGTTAAAGAAAGCACACTCTGGCCACAAAGAGATGGGAATGTTGACCAGGAGCAGGGGTTATACAGAGCACACCCTGGCCACACAGAGATGGGAATATTGACGAGAAGCTGCAGGAGTTATACAGAGCACACCCTGGCCACACAGAGATGGGAATGTTGACCAGGAGCTGCAGGGGTTATACACAGCAAACCCTGGCCACACAGAGATGGGAATGTTGACCAGGAGCTGCAGGGCTTATACAGAGCACACCCTGGCCACACAGATATGGGAATGTTGACCAGGAGCTGCAGGGGTTATACAGAGCACACCCTGGCCACACAGAGATGGGAATGTTGACCAGCATCTACAGGGGACATACAGAGCACACCCTGGCCACACAGAGATGGGAATGTTGACCAGGAGCTGCAGGGGTTCTACAGAGCACACCCTGGCCACACAGAGATGGGAATGTTGACCAGGAGCTGCAGGGATTATACAGAGCACACTCTGGCCACACAGAGATGGGAATTTTGACCAGGAGCTGCAGGGGTTATACAGAGCACATTCTGGCCACACAGAGATGGGAATGTTGACCAGCAGCTGCTGGGGTTATTCAGAGCACACCCTGGCCACACAGAGATGGGAATGTTGACCAGGAGCTGCTGGGGTTATGCATAGCACATTCTGGCCGCACAGAGTTGGGAATGTTGACCAGGAGCTGTAGGGGTTATACAGAGCACACCCTGGCCACACAGAGATGGGAATGTTGACCAGGAGCTGCAGGGGACATACAGAGCACACCCTGGCCACACAGAGATGGGAATGTTGACCAGCATCTGCAGGGGACATACAGAGCACACCCTGGCCACACAGAGATGGGAATGTTGACCAGGAGCTGCAGGGGTTCTACAGAGCACACCCTGGCCACACAGAGATGGGAATGTTGACCAGGAGCTGCAGGGATTATACAGAGCACACTCTGGCCACACAGAGATGGGAATTTTGACCAGGAGCTGCAGGGGTTATACAGAGCACACCCAGGCCACAAAGAGATGGGAATGTTGACCAGGAGCTGCAGGGGTTATACAGAGCACACCCTGTCCCCAGGGAGATGGGAATGTTGACCAGGAGCTGCAGGAGTTATACAGAGCCCATCCTGGCCACACAGAGATGGGAATGTTGACCAGGAGCTGCAGGGGTTATACAGAGCACACCCTGTCCACACGGAGATGGGAATGTTGATCAGGAGCTGCAGGGGTTATGCAGAGCACACCCTGGCCACACGGAGATGGGAATGTTGACCAGGAGCTGCAGGAGTTATACAGAGCACATCCTGGACACACAGAGATGGGATTGTTGACCAGGAGCTGCTGAGGTTATCCAGAGCACACCCTGGCCACACAGAGATGGGAATGTTGACCAGGAACTGCTGAGGTTATACAGAGCACATCCTGGCCACACAGAGATGGGAATGTTGACCAGGAGCTGCTGGGGTTATACAGAGGACACCCTGGCCACACAGAGATGGGAATGTTGACCAGGAGCTGCTGGGTTTATACAGAGCACATCCTGGCCACACAGAGATGGGAATGTTGACCAGGAGCTGCAGGAGTTATACAGAGCGCACCCTGGACACACAGAGATGGGAATATTGACCAGGAGCTGCAGGAGTTATACAGAGCTACCCAGGCCACACAGAGATGGGAATGTTGACCAGGAGCAGGGGTTATACAGAGCACACCCTGGCCACACAGAGATGGGAATGTTGACCAGGAGCTGCAGGGGTTATACAGAGCACATTCTGGCCACACAGAGATGGGAATGTTGACCAGCAGCTTCTGGGGTTATTCAGAGCAGACCCTGGCCACACAGAGATGGGAATGTTGACCAGGAGCTGCTGGGGTTATGCATAGCACATTCTGGCCGCACAGAGTTGGGAATGTTGACCAGGAGCTGTAGGGGTTATACAGAGCACACCCTGGCCACACAGAGATGGGAATGTTGACCAGGAGCTGCAGGGGACATACAGAGCACACCCTGGCCACACAGAGATGGGAATGTTGACCAGCATCTGCAGGGGACATACAGAGCACACCCTGGCCACACAGAGATGGGAATGTTGACCAGGAGCTGCAGGGGTTCTACAGAGCACACCCTGGCCACACAGAGATGGGAATGTTGACCAGGAGCTGCAGGGATTATACAGAGCACACTCTGGCCACACAGAGATGGGAATTTTGACCATGAGCTGCAGGGATTATACAGAGCACACCCAGGCCACAAAGAGATGGGAATGTTGACCAGGAGCTGCAGGGGTTATACAGAGCACACCCTGTCCCCAGGGAGATGGGAATGTTGACCAGGAGCTGCAGGCGTTATAGAGAGCACAACCTGGCCACACAGAGATGGGAATGTTGACCAGGAGCTGCAGGGGTTATACAGAGCACACCCTGTCCACACGGAGATGGGAATGTTGATCAGGAGCTGCAGGGGTTATACAGAGCACACCCTGGCCACACGGAGATGGGAATGTTGACCAGGAGCTGCAGGAGTTATACAGAGCACATCCTGGACACACAGAGATGGGATTGTTGACCAGGAGCTGCTGAGGTTATACAGAGCACACCCTGGCCACACAGAGATGGGAATGTTGGCCAGGAACTGCTGAGGTTATACAGAGCACATCCTGGCCACACAGAGATGGGAATGTTGACCAGGAGCTGCTGGGGTTATACAGAGGACACCCTGGCCACACAGAGATGGGAATGTTGACCAGGAGCTGCTGGGTTTATACAGAGCACATCCTGGCCACACAGAGATGGGAATGTTGACCAGGAGCTGCAGGAGTTATACAGAGCGCACCCTGGACACACAGAGATGGGAATATTGACCAGGAGCTGCAGGAGTTATACAGAGCTACCCAGGCCACACAGAGATGGGAATGTTGACCAGGAGCAGGGGTTATACAGAGCACACCCTGGCCACACAGAGATGGGAATGTTGACCAGGAGCTGCAGGGGTTATACAGAGCACACCCTGGCCACACAGAGATGGGAATATTGACCAGGAGCTGCAGGAGTTATACAGAGCACACCCAGGCCACACAGAGATGGGAATGTTGACCAGGAGCAGGAGTTATACAGAGCGCACCCTGGCCACATAGAGGTGGGAATGTCGACGAGGAGCTGCAGGTGTTAAAGAAAGCACACTCTGGCCACACAGAGATGGGAATGTTGACCAGGAGCTCCAGGGGTTATACTGAGCACACCCTGGCCACACAGAGATGGGATTGTTGACCAGGAGCTGCAGGAGTTATACAGAGCTCACCCTGGCCACACAGAGATGGGAATGTTGACAAGGAGCTGCAGGGGTTAAAGAAAGCACACTCTGGCCACAAAGAGATGGGAATGTTGACCAGGAGCTGCAGGGGTTATACTGGGCACACCCTGGCCACACAGAGATGGGAATGTTGACAAGGAGCTGCAGGGGTTAAAGAAAGCACACACTGGCCACAAACAGATGGGAATGTTGACCAGGAGCTACAGGGGTTACACAGAGCACCCCCTGGCCACACAGAGATGGGAATGTTGACAAGGAGCTGCAGGGGTTATACAGAGCACGCCCTGGACAGAGAGAGATGGGAATGTTGACCAGGAGCTGCAGGGGTTATACAGAGCCACCCTGGCCACACAGAGATGGGAATGTTGACCAGGAGCTGCAGGGATTATACAGAGCACTCCCTGGCCACACAGATGGGAATGTTGACCAGGAGCTGCAGGGGTTATACAGAGCTCACCCTGGCCACACAGAGATGGGAATGTTGACCAGAAGAAGGGGTTGTACAGAGCGCACCCGGGCCACACAGAGATGGGAATGTTGACCAGGAGCAGGAGTTATACAGAGAGCACCCTGGCCACACAGAGATGGGAATGTTGACCAGGAGCTGCAGGGGTTATACAGAGCACACCCTGGTCACACAGAGATGGGAATGTTGACCAGGAGCTGCAGTGGTTATACAGAGCACACCCTGGTCACACAGAGATGGGAATGTTGACCAGGAGCAGGGGTTACACAGAGCACACCGTGGCCACACAGAGATGGGAATATTGACCAGGAGCTGCAGGAGTTATGCAGAGCACACCCAGGCTACACAGAGATGGGAATGTTGGTTAGGAGCTGCAGGGGTTATACAGAGCAAACCCTGGCCACACAGAGATGGGAATGTTGACCAGGAGCTGCAGGGCTTATACAGAGCACACCCTGGCCACACAGATATGGGAATGTTGACCAGGAGCTGCAGGTTTTATACAGAGCACACCCTGGACAGAGAGAGATTGAATGTTGACCAGGAGCTGCAGGGGTTATACAGAGCCACCCTGGCCACACAGATGGGAATGTTGACCAGGAGCTGCAGGGGTTATACAGAGCTCACCCTGGCCACACAGAGATGGGAATGTTGACAAGGAGCTGCAGGGGTTAAAGAAAGCACACTCTGGCCACAAAGAGATGGGAATGTTGACCAGGAGCAGGGGTTATACAGAGCACACCCTGGCCACACAGAGATGGGAATATTGACGAGAAGCTGCAGGAGTTATACAGAGCACACCCTGGCCACACAGAGATGGGAATGTTGACCAGGAGCTGCAGGGGTTATACAGAGCAAACCCTGGCCACACAGAGATGGGAATGTTGACCAGGAGCTGCAGGGCTTATACAGAGCACACCCTGGCCACACAGATATGGGAATGTTGACCAGGAGCTGCAGGTTTTATACAGAGCACACCCTGGACAGAGAGAGATTGAATGTTGACCAGGAGCTGCAGGGGTTATACAGAGCCACCCTGGCCACACAGTGATGGGAATGTTGACCAGGAGCTGCAGATTTTATACAGAGCACACCCTGGCCACACAGATGGGAATGTTGACCAGGAGCTGCAGGGGTTAAAGAAAGCACACTCTGGCCACAAAGAGATGGGAAAGTTGACCAGGAGCAGGGGTTATACAGAGCACACCCTGGACAGAGAGAGATTGAATGTTGACCAGGAGCTGCAGGGGTTATACAGAGCCACCCTGGCCACACAGAGATGGGAATGTTGACCAGGAGCTGCAGGGGTTATACAGAGCACAGCATGGCCACACAGAGATGGGAATGTTGACCAGGAGCTGCAGGGGTTGTACAGAGCTCACCCTGGCCACACAGAGATGGGAATGTTGACCAGGAGTTGCAGGAGTTATAGAGAGCACACCCTGGCCACACAGAGATGGGAATATTGACCAGGAGCTGCAGGGGTTATACAGAGCTCACCCTGGCCACACAGAGATGGGAATGTTGACCAGGAGTTGCAGGAGTTATAGAGAGCACACCCTGGCCACACAGAGATGGGAATATTGACCAGGAGCTGCAGGAGTTATGCAGAGCACACCCAGGCTACACAGAGATGGGAATGTTGACCAGAAGCAGGGGTCATACAGAGCACACACAGGCCACACAGAGATGGGAATGTTGGTTAGGAGCTGCAGGGGTTATACAGAGCAAATCCTGGCCACACAGAGATGGGAATGTTGACCAGGAGCTGCAGGGCTTATACAGATCACACCCTGGCCACACAGATATGGGAATGTTGACCAGGAGCTGCAGGTTTTATACAGAGCACACCCTGGACAGAGAGAGATTGAATGTTGACCAGGAGCTGCAGGGGTTATACAGAGCCACCCTGGCCACACAGAGATGGGAATGTTGACCAGGAGCTGCAGGGATTATACAGAGCACACCCTGGCCACATAGATGGGAATGTTGACCAGGAGCTGCAGGGGTTATACAGAGCACACCCTGGCCACACAGTGATGGGAATGTTGACAAGGAGCTGCAGGGGTTAAAGAAAGCACACTCTGGCCACAAAGAGATGGGAATGTTGACCAGGAGCAGGGGTAATACAGAGCACACCCTGGCCACACAGAGATGGGAATATTGACGAGAAGCTGCAGGAGTTATACAGAGCACACCCAGGCCACACAGAGATGGGAATGTTGACCAGGAGCAGGGGTTATACAGAGCACACCCTGGCAACACAGAGATGGGAATATTGACCAGGAGCTGCAGGAGTTATACAGAGCACACCCAGGCCACACAGAGATGGGAGTGTTGACCAGGAGCAGGGGTTATACAGAGCACACCCAGGCCACACAGAGATGGGAATATTGACGAGGAGCTGCAGGAGTTATACAGAGCACACCCAGGCCACACAGAGATGGGAATGTTGACCAGGAGCAAGGGTTATACAGGGCACACCCTGGCAACACAGAGATGGGAATATTGACCAAGAGCTGCAGGGGATATACAGAGCTCACCCTGGCCACACAGAGATGGGAATATTGCCCAGGAGCTGCTGGAGTTAGAGAGAGCACACCCTGGCCACACAGGGATGGGAATGTTGAACAGGAGCTGCAGGGGTTATACAGAGCACACCCTGGCCACACAGAGATGGGAATATTGACCAGGAGCTGCAGGAGTTATACAGATCACACCCTGGCCACACAGCTGGGAATGTTGACCAGGAGCTGCAGGTGTGATGCAGAGCTCACCCTGGCCACACAGAGATGGGAATGTTGACCAGGAGTTGCAGGAGTTATACAGAGCATACCCTGGCCACACAGAGATGGGAATATTGACCAGGAGCTGCAGGAGTTATACAGAGCACACTCTGGCCACACAGAGATGGGAATTTTGACCAGGAGCTGCAGGGGTTATACAGAGCACACTCTGGACAGTGAGAGATGGGAATGTTGACCAGGAGCTGCAGGGGTTATACAGAGCCACCCTGGCCACACAGAGATGGGAATGTTGACCAGGAACTGCAGGGATTATACAGAAACCACCCTGACCACACAGATGGGAATGTTGACCAGGAGCTGCAGGGGTTATACAGAGCACACCTTGGCCACACAGAGGTGGGAATGTTGAACAGGAGCTGCAGGGGTTATACAGAGCTCAACCTGGCCACACAGAGATGGGAATGTTGACCAGGAGCTGCAGGGATTATACAGAAAACACCCTGACCACACAGATGAGAATGTTGACCAGGAGCTGCAGGGGTTATACAGAGCACACCCTGGCCACACAGAGGTGGGAATGTTGACCAGGAGCTGCAGGGGTTATACAGTGCTCACCCTGACCACACAGATGGGAATGTTGACCAGGAGCTGCAGGGGTTATACAGAGCACACCCTGGCCACACAGAGGTGGGAATGTTGACCATGAGCTGCAGGGGTTATACAGAGCTCACCCTGACCACACAGATGGGAATGTTGACCAGGAGCTGCAGGGGTTATACAGAGCACACCCTGGCCACACAGAGGTGGGAATGTTGACCATGAGCTGCAGGGGCTATACAGAGCTCACCCTGACCACACAGATGGGAATGTTGACCAGGAGCAGGGGCTATACAGAGCTCACCCTGACCACACAGATGGGAATGCTGACCAGGAGCTGCAGGGGTTATACAGAGCACACTCGGCCACACAGGGATGGGAATGTTGACCAGGAGCAGGGGTTATACAGAGCACACCCTGGCCACACAGAGATGGGAATGTTGACCAGGAAATGCAGGGATTATACAGAGCATACCCTGGCCACACAGATGGGAATGTTGACCAGGCGCAGGGGTTATACAGAGCACACCCTGACCACACAGAGATGGGAATATTGACCAGGAGCTGCAGGAGTTATACAGAACACACCCAGGCCACACAGGGATGGGAATGTTGACCAGGAGCAGGGGTTATACAGAGCTCACCCTGGCCACACAGAGATGGGAATGTTGCCCAGGAGCTGCTGAAGTTATAGAGAGCACATCCTGGCCACACAGGGATGGGAATGTTGAACAGGAGCTGCAGGGGTTATACAGAGCACACTCTGGCAACACTGAGATGGGAATTTTGACCAGGAGCTGCAGGGGTTATACAGAGCACACCCTGGCCACACAGAGATGGGAATGTTGACCAGGAGCTGCAGGGGTTATACAGAGCACACCCTGGCCACACAGAGATGGGAATGTTGACCAGGAGCTGCAGGGGATACACAGAGCACACCCTGGCTACACAGAGATGGGAATGTTGACCAGAAGCAGGGGTTATACAGTGCACACCATGGCCATATAGAGATGGGAATGTTGACCAGGAGCAGGAGTTATACAGAGCGCACCCTGGCCACACAGAGATGGGAATGTTGACCAGGAGCTGCAGGGGTTATACAGAGCACACTCTGGCCACACAGAGATGGGAATGTTGACCAGGAGCTGCAGGGGTTATACAGAGCACACCATGGCCACACAGAGATGGGAATGTTGACCAGGAGCTGCAGGGGTAATAAAGAGCACATCCTGGCCACACAGAGATGGGAATGTTGACCAGGAGCTGCAGGGGTTATACTGAGCACACCCTGGCCACACAGAGATGGGAATGTTGACAAGGAGCTGCAGGGGTTAAAGAAAGCACACTCTGGCAACAAAGACATGGGAATGTTGACCAGGAGCTGCAGGGGTTATACAGAGCACACCCTGGCCACACAGAGATGGGAATATTGACGAGGAGCTGCAGGAGTTATACAGAGCACACCCAGGCCACACAGAGATGGGAATGTTGACCAGGAGCAGGGGTTATACAGAGCACACCCTGGCCACACAGAGATGGGAATATTGACCAGGAGCTGCAGGAGTTATACAGAGCACACCCTGGCTACACAGAGATGGGAATGTTGACCAGGAGCTGCAGGGGTTATACAGAGCACACCCTGGACAGAGAGAGATGGGAATGTTGACCAGGAGCTGCAGGGGTTATACAGAGCCACCCTGGCCACACAGAGATGGGAATGTTGACCAGGAGCTGCAGGGATTATACAGAGCACACCCTGGCCACACAGATGGGAATGTTGACCAGGAGCTGCAGGGTTTATACAGAGCACAGCATGGCCACACTGAGTTGGGAATGTTGAGCAGGAGCTGCAGGAGTTATACAGAGCACACCTAACCCACACAGAGATGGGAATGTTGACCAGGAGCTGCAGGGGTTATACAGAGCCACCCTGGCCACACAGAGATGGGAATGTTGACCAGGAGCTGCTGGGGTTATACAGAGCACACCCTGGCCACACAGAGATGGGATTGTTGACCAGGAGCTGCAGGAGTTATACAGAGCACACACTGGCCTCACAGAGATGGAAATGTTGATCAGGAGCTGCGGGGGTTATACAGAGCACATCCTGGCCACACAGAGATGGGAATGTTGACCAGGAGCTGCTGGGGTTACACAGAGCACACCCTGCCCACACAGAGATGGGAATTTTGACCAGGAGCTGCAGGGGTTATACAGAGCACACCCTGGCCACACAAAGATGGAAATGTTGACCAGGAGCTGCGGGGGTTATACAGACCACACCCTGGCTACACAGAGATGGGAATGTTGACCAGGAGCAGGGGTTATACAGAGCACACCCTGGCCACACAGAGATGGGAATGTTGGCCAGGAGCTGCTGAGGTTATACAGAGCACAGCCTGGCCACACAGAGATGGGAATGTTGACCAGGAGCTGCTGGGGTTACACAGAGCACACCTAACCCACACAGAGATGGGAATGTTGACCAGGAGCTGCAGGGGTTATACAGAGCCACCCTGGCCACACAGAGATGGGAATGTTGACCAGCATCTGCAGGGGACATACAGAGCACACCCTGGCCACACAGAGATGGGAATGTTAACCAGGAGCTGCAGGAGTTATACAGAGCACACCCTGGCCACACAGATATGGGAATGTTGACCAGGAGCTGCAGGGATTATACAGAGCACATCCTGGCCACACAGATGGGAATGTTGACCAGGAGCAGGGGTTATACAGAGCACACCCTGGCCACACAGAGATGGGAATATTGACCAGGAGCTGCAGGGGTTAAACAAAGCACACTCTGGCCACAAAGTGATGAGAATGTTGACGAGGAGCAGGGGTTCTACAGAGCACACCCTGGCCACACAGATATGGGAATGTTGACCAGGAGCAGGAGTTATACTGAGCACACCCTGGCCACGCAGATATGGGAATGTTGACCAGGAGCAGGAGTTATACAGAGCACACCCTGGCCACACAGAGATGGGAATATTGACCAGGAGCTGCAGGAGTTATACAGAGCACACCCAGGCCACACAGATATGGGAATGTTGACCAGGAGCAGGAGTTATACAGAGCACACCCTGGCCACACAGAGATGGGAATATTGACCAGGAGCTGCAGGAGTTATACAGAGCACACCCAGGCCACACAGAGATGGGAATGTTGACCAGGAGCAGGGGTTATACAGAGCTCACCCTGGCCACACAGAGATGGGAATGTTGCCCAGGAGCTGCTGGAGTTATAGAGAGCACACCCTGGCCACACAGGGATGGGAATGTTGAACAGGAGCTGCAGGGGTTATACAGAGCACACTCTGGCCACACTGAGATGGGAATGTTGACCAGGAGCTGCAGGGGTTATACAGAGCACACCCTGGCCACACATAGATGGGAATATTGACCAGGAGCTGCAGGAGTTATACAGAGCACACCCAGGCCACACAGAGATGGGAATGTTGACCAGGAGCAGGGGTTTTACAGAGCTCACACTGGCCACACAGAGATGGGAATGTTGCCCAGGAGCTGCTGGAGTTATAGAGAGCACACCCTGGCCACACAGGGATGGGAATGTTGAACAGGAGCTGCAGGGGTTATACAGAGCACACCCTGGCCACACTGAGATGGGAATGTTGACCAGGAGCTGCTGGGGTGAGACAGAGCACACCCTTCCCACACAGAGATGGGAATGTTGACCAGGAGCTGCAGGGGTTATACAGAGCACACCCTGGCCACACAGATGGGAATGTTGACCAGGAGCAGGGGTTATACAGAGCACACCCTGGCCACACAGAGATGGGAATGTTGACCAGGAGCAGGAGTTATACAGAGCACACCCTGACCACACAGAGATGGGAATGTTGACCAGGAGCTGCAGGTGTTATACAGAGCACACCCAGGCCACACAGAGATGGGAATGTTGACCAGGAGCAGGGGTTATACCGAGCTCACCCTGGCCACACAGAGATGGGAATGTTGCCCAGGAGCTGCTGGAGTTATAGAGAGCACACCCTGGCCACACAGGGATGGGAATGTTGAACAGGAGCTGCAGTGGTTATACAGAGCACCCTCTGGCCACACAGATGAGAATGTTGACCAGGAGCTGCAGGGGTTATACAGAGCACACCCTGGCCACACAGAGGTGGGAATATTGACCAGGAGCTGCAGGGGTTAAACAAAGCACACTCTGGCCACAAAGAGATGGGAATGTTGACGAGGAGCAGGGTTTCTACAGAGCACACCCTGGCCACACAGAGATGGGAATATTGACCAGGAGCTGCAGGAGTTATACAGAACACACCCAGGCCACACAGAGATGGGAATGTTGACCAGGAGCAGGGGTTATACAGAGCTCACCCTGGCCACACAGAGATGGGAATGTTGCCCAGGAGCTGCTGAAGTTATAGAGAGCACACCCTGGCCACACAGGGATGGGAATGTTGAACAGGAGCTGCAGGGGTTATACAGAGCACACTCTGGCAACACTGAGATGGGAATTTTGACCAGGAGCTGCAGGGGTTATACAGAGAACACCCTGGCCACACAGAGATGGGAATATTGACCAGGAGCTGCAGGGGTTATACAGAGCACACCCTGGCCACACTGAGATGGGATTGTTGACCAGGAGCTGCTGGGGTGTGACAGAGCACTCCCTGGCCACACAGAGATGGGAATGTTGACCAGGAGCTGCAGGGGATACACAGAGCATACCCTGGCTACACAGAGATGGGAATGTTGACCAGGAGCAGGAGTTATACAGAGCGCACCCTGGCCACACAGAGGTGGGAATGTCGACGAGGAGCTGCAGGGGTTATACTGAGCACACACTGGCCACACAGAGATGAGAATGTTGACAAGGAGCTGCAGGGGTTAAAGAAAGCACACTCTGGCAACAAAGACATGGGAATGTTGACCAGGAGCTGCAGGGGTTATACAGAGCACATCCTGGCCACACAGAGATGGGAATATTGACGAGGAGCTGCAGGAGTTATACAGAGCACACCCAGGCCACACAGAGATGGGAATGTTGACCAGGAGCAGGGGTTATACAGAGCACACCCTGGCCACACAGAGATGGGAATATTGACCAGGAGCTGCAGGAGTTATACAGAGCACACCCTGGCTACACAGAGATGGGAATGTTGACCAGGAGCTGCAGGGGTTATACAGAGCACACCCTGGCCACACAGAGGTGGGAATATTGACCAGGAGCTGCAGGGGTTAAACAAAGCACACTCTAGCCACAAAGATATGGGAATGTTGACGAGGAGCAGGGTTTCTACAGAGCACACCCTGGCCACACAGAGATGGGAATATTGACCAGGAGCTGCAGGAGTTATACAGAACACACCCAGGCCACACAGAGATGGGAATGTTGACCAGGAGCAGGGGTTATACAGAGCTCACCCTGGCCACACAGAGATGGGAATGTTGCCCAGGAGCTGCTGAAGTTATAGAGAGCACACCCTGGCCACACAGGGATGGGAATGTTGAACAGGAGCTGCAGGGGTTATACAGAGCACACTCTGGCAACACTGAGATGGGAATTTTGACCAGGAGCTGCAGGGGTTATACAGAGAACACCCTGGCCACACAGAGATGGGAATATTGACCAGGAGCTGCAGGGGTTATACAGAGCACACCCTGGCCACACTGAGATGGGATTGTTGACCAGGAGCTGCTGGGGTGTGACAGAGCACTCCCTGGCCACACAGAGATGGGAATGTTGACCAGGAGCTGCAGGGGATACACAGAGCATACCCTGGCTACACAGAGATGGGAATGTTGACCAGGAGCAGGAGTTATACAGAGCGCACCCTGGCCACACAGAGGTGGGAATGTCGACGAGGAGCTGCAGGGGTTATACTGAGCACACCCTGGCCACACAGAGATGAGAATGTTGACAAGGAGCTGCAGGGGTTAAAGAAAGCACACTCTGGCAACAAAGACATGGGAATGTTGACCAGGAGCTGCAGGAGTTATACAGAGCACACCCTGGCTACACAGAGATGGGAATGTTGACCAGGAGCTGCAGGGGTTATACAGAGCACACCCTGGACAGAGAGAGATGGGAATGTTGACCAGGAGCTGCAGGGGTTATACAGAGCACATCCTGGCCACACAGAGATGGGAATATTGACGAGGAGCTGCAGGAGTTATACAGAGCACACCCAGGCCACACAGAGATGGGAATGTTGACCAGGAGCAGGGGTTATACAGAGCACACCCTGGCCACACAGAGATGGGAATATTGACCAGGAGCTGCAGGAGTTATACAGAGCACACCCTGGCTACACAGAGATGGGAATGTTGACCAGGAGCTGCAGGGGTTATACAGAGCACACCCTGGACAGAGAGAGATGGGAATGTTGACCAGGAGCTGCAGGGGTTATACAGAGCCACCCTGGCCACACAGAGATGGGAATGTTGACCAGGAGCTGCAGGGATTATACAGAGCACACCCTGGCCACACAGATGGGAATGTTGACCAGGAGCTGCAGGGTTTATACAGAGCACAGCATGACCACACTGAGATGGGAATGTTGAGCAGGAGCTGCAGGAGTTATAGAGAGCACACCCTGGCCACACAGGGATGGGAATGTTGAACAGGAGCTGCAGGGGTTATACAGAGCACACCCTGGCCACACAGAGATGGGAATGTTGACCAGGAGCTGCAGGGGTTATACAGAGCACACCCTGGCCACACAGAGATGGGAATGTTGACCAGGAGCTGCAGTGGTTATACAGAGCACACCCTGGCCACACAGAGATGGGAATGTTGACCAGGAGCTGCAGTGGTTATACAGAGCACACCCTGGCCACACAGAGATGGGAATGTTGACCAGGAGCTGCAGGAGTTATACAGAGCACACCCTGGCCACACAGAGATGGGAATGTTGACCAGGAGCTGCAGTGGTTATACAGAGCACACCCTGCCCACACAGAGATGGGAATGTTGACCAGGAGCTGCAGGAGTTATACAGAGCACACCCTGGCCACACAGGGTTGGGAATGTTGACCAGGAGCTGCAGTGGTTATACAGAGCACACCCTGCCCACACAGGGATGGGAATGTTGACCAGGAGCTGCAGGTGTTATACAGAGGAGAGAGATGGTAATGTTGACCAGGAGCTGCAGGGGTTATGCAGAGCCACCCTGGCCACACAGAGATGGGAATGTTGACCAGGAGCAGCAGGGATTATACAGAGCACACCCTGGCCACACGGAGATGGGAATGTTGACCAGGAGCTGCAGGAGTTATACAGAGCACACCCTTCCCACACAGAGATGGAAATGCTGACCAGGAGCTGCGGGGGTTATACAGAGCACACCCTGGCCACACAGAGATGGGAATGTTGACCAGGAGCTGCTGGGGTTACACAGAGCACACCCTGGCCACACAGATATGGGAATGTTGACCAGGAGCGGGGGTTATACAGAGCACACCCTGGCCACACAGAGATGGGAATGTTGACCAGGAGCAGCAGGGATTATACAGAAAACACCCTGACCACACAGATGGGAATGTTGACCAGGAGCTGCAGGGGTTATACAGAGCCACCCTGGCCACACAGAGATGGGAATGTTGACCAGGAGCTGCAGGAGTTATACAGAGCGCAGCCTGGCCACACAGAGATGGGAAAGTTGACCAGAAGCAGGGGTCATACAGAGCACACTCGGCCACACAGGGATGGGAATGTTGACCAGGAGCAGGGGTTATACAGAGCACACCCTGGCCACACAGAGATGGGAAAGTTGACCAGAAGCAGGGGTCATACAGAGCACACTCGGCCACACAGGGATGGGAATGTTGACCAGGAGCAGGGGTTATACAGAGCACACCCTGGCCACACAGATATGGGAATGTTGACCAGGAGCTGCAGGAATTATACAGAGCACACCCTGGCCACACAGATGGGAATGTTGACCAGGAGCAGGGGTTATACAGAGCACACCCTGGCCACACAGAGATGGGAATATTGACCAGGAGCTGCAGGGGTTATACAGAGCACACCCTAGCCACACAGAGATGGGAATGTTGACGAGGAGCAGGGGTTCTACAGAGCACACCCTGGGCACACAGAAAGGGGAATATGGACGAGGAGCTGCAGGAGTTATACAGAGCACACCCTGGCCACACAGATATGGGAATGTTGACCAGGAGCAGGAGTTATACAGAGCACACCCTGGCCACACAGATATGGGAATGTTGACCAGGAGCAGGAGTTATACAGAGCACACCCTGGCCACACAGAGATGGGAATATTGACCAGGAGATGCAGGAGTTATACAGAGCACACCCAGGCCACACAGAGATGGGAATGTTGACCAGGAGCAGGGGTTATACAGAGCTCACCCTGGCCACACAGAGATGGGAATGTTGCCCAGGAGCTGCTGGAGTTATAGAGAGCACACCCTGGCCACACAGGGATGGGAATGTTGAACAGGATCTGCAGGGGTTATACAGAGCACACTCTGGCCACACTGAGATGGGAATGTTGACCAGGAGCTGCAGGGGTTATACAGAGCACACCCTGGACACACAGAGATGGGATTGTTGACCAGGAGCTGCTGGGGTGAGACAGAGCACACCCTTGCCACACAGAGATGGGAATGTTGACCAGGAGCTGCTGGGGTTACACAGAGCACACACTTCCCACACAGAGATGGGAATGTTGACCAGGAGCTGCAGGGGTAATACAGAGCACACCCTGGACAGAGAGAGATGGGAATGTTGACCAGGAGCTGCAGGGGTTATACAGAGCCACCCTGGCCACACAGATGGGAATGTTGACCAGGAGCAGGGGTTATACAGAGCACACCCTGGCCACACAGAGATGGGAATGTTGACCAGGAGCAGGAGTTATACAGAGCGCACCCTGGCCACACAGAGATGGGAATGTTGACCAGGAGCTGCAGGGGTTATACAGAGCACAGCACGGACACACTGAGATGGGAATGTTGACCAGGAGCTGCAGGAGTTATAAAGAGCACACCCTGGCCACACAGAGATGGGAATGTTGACCAGGAGATGCAGTGGTTATACAGAGCACACCCTGGCCACACAGAGAAGGGATTGTTGATCAGGAGCTGCAGGAGTTATACAGAGCATACCCAGGCCACACAGAGATGGGAATGTTGACCAGGAGCAGGGGTTATACAGAGCTCACCCTGGCCACACAGAGATGGGAATGTTGCCCAGGAGCTGCTGGAGTTATGGAGAGCACACCCTGGCCACACAGGGATGGGAATGTTGAACAGGAGCTGCAGTGGTTATACAGAGCACACTCTGGCCACACTGAGATGGGAATGTTGACCAGGAGCTGCAGGGGTTATACAGAGCACACCCTGGCCACACAGCTGGGAATGTTGACCAGGAGCTGCAGGTGTGATACAGAGCTCACCCTGGCCACACAGAGATGGGAATGTTGACCAGGAGTTGCAGGAGTTATAGAGAGCATACCCTGGCCACACAGAGATGGGAATATTGACCAGGAGCTGCAGGAGTTATACAGAGCACACCCAGGCCACACAGAGATGGGAATGTTGACCAGGAGTTGCAGGAGTTACAGAGAGCATACCCTGGCCACACAGAGATGGGAATATTGACCAGGTGCTGCAGGAGTTATACAGAGCACACCCTGGCCACACAGAGGTGGGAATGTTGACCAGGAGCTGCGGGGGTTATATGGAGCACACCCTGGCCACACAGAGATGGGAATATTGACGAGAAGCTGCAGGAGTTATACAGAGCACACCCAGGCCACACAGAGATGGGAATGTTGACCAGGAGAAGGGGTTATACAGAGCACACCCTGGCAACACAGAGATGGGAATATTGACCAGGAGCTGCAGGAGTTATACAGAGCACACCCAGGCCACACAGAAATGGGAATGTTGACCAGGAGCAGGGGTTATACAGAGCACACCCTGGCCACACAGAGATGGGAATATTGACGAGGAGCTGCAGGAGTTATACAGAGCACACCCAGGCCACACAGAGATGGGAATGTTGACCAGGAGCAAGGGTTATACAGGGCACACCCTGGAAACACAGAGATGGGAATATTGACAAAGAGCTGCAGGGGTAATACAGAGCTCACCCTGGCCACACAGAGATGGGAATATTGCCCAGGAGCTGCTGGAGTTATAGAGAGCACACCCTGGCCACACAGGGATGGGAATGTTGAACAGGAGCAGGGGTTATACAGAGCACACCCTGGCCACACAGAGATGGAAATGTTGGCCAGGAGCTGCGGGGGTTATACAGAGCACACCCTGGCCACACAGAGATGGGAAGGTTGACCAGGAGCTGCAGGTGTTATACAAAGCACACCCTGGCCACACAGAGATGGGAATGTTGAGCAGGAGCTGCTGGGGTTACACAGAGCACACCTAACCCACACAGAGATGGGAATGTTGACCAGGAGCTGCAGGGGTTATACAGAGCACACCCTGGGCAGTGAGAGATGGGAATGTTGACCAGGAGCTGCAGGGGTTATAGAGAGCCACCCTGGCCACACAGAGATGGGAATGTTGGTCAGGAGCTGCAGGGATTATACAGAAAACACCCTGACCACACAGATGGGAATGTTGACCAGGAGCTGCAGGGGTAATACAGAGCTCACCCTGGCCACACAGAGATGGGAATATTGACGAGGAGCTGCAGGAGTTATACAGAGCACACCCAGGCCACACAGGGATGGGAATGTTGACCAGGAGCAGGGGTTAAACAGAGCACACCCTGCACACACAGATATGGGAATGTTGACCAGGAGTTGCAGGGGTTATACAGAGCACACCCTGCCCACACAGATATGGGAATGTTGACCAGGAGCTGCAGGGATTATACAGAGCACACCCTGGCCACACAGATGGGAATGTTGACCAGGAGCAGGGGTTATACAGAGCACACCCTGGCCACACAGAGATGGGAATATTGACCTGAAGCTGCAGGGGTTAAACAAAGCACACTCTGGCCACAAAGAGATGTGAATGTTGACGAGGAGCAGGGGTTCTACAGAGCACACCCTGGCCACACAGAGAGGGGAATATTGACCAGGAGCTGCAGGAGTTATACAGAGCACACCCAGGCCACACAGAGATGGGAATGTTGACCAGAAGCAGGGGTTATACAGAGCACACCCTGGCCACACAGAGATGGGAATATTGACCAGGAGCTGCAGGAATTATACAGAGCACACCCTGGCCACACAGAGATGGGAATGTTGACCAGGAGCAGGGGTTATACAGAGCTCACCCTGGCCACACAGAGATGGGAATGTTGCCCAGGAGCTGCTGGAGTTATAGAGAGCACACCCTGGCCACACAGAGATGGGAATGTTGACCAGGAGCTGCAGGTTTTATACAGAGCACACCCTGGACAGAGAGAGATTGAATGTTGACCAGGAGCTGCAGGGGTTATACAGAGCCACCCTGGCCACACAGAGATGGGAATGTTGACTAGGAGCTGCAGGGATTATACAGAGCCACCCTGGCCACACAGAGATGGGAATGTTGACCAGGAGCTGCAGGGGTTATACATAGCACAGCATGGCCACACTGAGATGGGAATGTTGACCAGGAGCTGCAGGAGTTATACAGAGCACACCCTGGCCACACAGAGATGGGAATGTTGACCAGGAGCTGCAGTGGTTATACAGAGCACACCCAGGCCACACAGAGATGGGAATGTTGACCAGAAGCAGGGGTCATACAGAGCACACCCTGGCCACACAGAGATGGGAATGTTGACCAGGAGCTGCAGGGATTATACAGAGCACACCCTGGCCACACAGAGATGGGAATGTTGACGAGGAGCAGGGGTTCTACAGAGCACACCCTGGCCACACAGAGAGGGGAATATTGACGAGGAGCTGCAGGAGTTATACAGAGCACACCCAGGCCACACAGATATGGGAATGTTGACCAGGAGCAGGGGTTATACAGAGCACACCCTGGCCACACAGAGATGGGAATATTGACCAGGAGCTGCAGGAGTTATACAGAGCACACCCTGGCTACACTGAGATGGGAATGTTGCCCAGGAGCTGCTGGGGTTATACAGAGCACACCCTGGCCACACAGAGATGGGAATGTTGCCCAGGAGCTGCTGGAGTTATAGAGAGCACACCCTGGCCACACAGGGATGGGAATGTTGAACAGGAGCTGCAGGGGTTATACAGAGCACACTCTGGCCACACTGAGATGGGAATGTTGACCAGGAGCTGCAGGGGTTATACAGAGCACACCCAGGCCACACAGAGATGGGAATGTTGACCAGAAGCAGGGGTCATACAGAGCACACCCTGGACACACTGAGATGGGAATGTTGAACAGGAGCTGCTGGGGTTATACAGAGCACACCCTGGCCACACAGAGATGGTAATGTTGACCAGGAGCTGCAGGAGTTATACAGAGCACACCCTGGACAGAGAGAGATGGGAATGTTGACCAGGAGCTGCAGGGGTTATACAGAGCCACCCTGGCCACACAGATGGGAATGTTGACCAGGAGCAGGGGTTATACAGAGCACACTCTGGCCACACTGAGATGGGAATGTTGACCAGGAGCTGCAGGGGTTATACAGAGCACACCCAGGCCACACAGAGATGGGAATGTTGACCAGAAGCAGGGGTCATACAGAGCACACCCTGGACACACTGAGATGGGAATGTTGAACAGGAGCTGCTGGGGTTATACAGAGCACACCCTGGCCACACAGAGATGGTAATGTTGACCAGGAGCTGCAGGAGTTATACAGAGCACACCCTGGACAGAGAGAGATGGGAATGTTGACCAGGAGCTGCAGGGGTTATACAGAGCCACCCTGGCCACACAGATGGGAATGTTGACCAGGAGCAGGGGTTATACAGAGCACACCCTGGCCACACAGAGAAGGGATTGTTGACCAGGAGCTGCAGGGGTTATACAGATAACACCCTGGCCACACAGCTGGGAATGTTGACCAGGAGCTGCAGGTGTGATACAGAGCTCACCCTGGCCACACAGAGATGGGAATGTTGACGAGGAGCTGCAGGGGTTATACAGAGCACACCCTGGACAGAGAGAGATGGGAATGTTGACCAGGAGCTGCAGGGGTTATACAGAGCCACCCTGGCCACACAGAGATGGGAAAGTTGACCAGGAGCTGCAGGGATTATACAGAGCACACCCTGGCCACACAGAGATGGAAATGTTGACCAGGAGCTGCAGGTGTTATACAGAGCACACCCTGGCCACACAGAGATGGGAATGTTGACCAGGAGTTGCAGGAGTTATACAGAGCACACCCTGGCCACACAGAGATGGAAATGTTGACCAGGAGCTACAGGGGTTATACAGAGCACACCCTGGCCACACAGAGATGGGAATGTTGACCAGGAGCTGCAGGAGTTATACAGAGCACACCCTGGCCACTCAGAGATGGGAATGTTGACCAGGAGTTGCAGGAGTTATACAGAGCACACCCTGGCCACACAGAGATGGAAATGTTGACCAGGAGCTGCAGGGGTTATACAGAGCACACCCTGGCCACACAGAGATGGGTTTGTTGACCAGGAGCTGCAGGGGTTATACAGAGCACACCCTGGCCACACAGAGATGGGAAAGTTGACCAGGAGTTGCAGGAGTTATACAGAGCACACCCTGGCCATTCAGAGATGGGAATGTTGACCAGGAGCTGCAGGAGTTATACAGAGCACACCCTGGCCACACAGAAATGGGAATGTTGACCATGAGCTGCAGGAGTTATACAGAGCACACCCTGGCCGCACAGAGATGGGAATGTTGACCAGGAGCTGCAGGTGTTCTACAGAGCACACCCTGGCCACTCAGAGATGGGAATGTTGACCAGGAGCTGCTGGGGTTACACAGAGCACACCTAACCCACACAGAGATGGGAATGTTGACCAGGAGCTGCGGGGGTTATACAGAGCACACCCTGGCCACACAGAGATGGGAATGTTGACCAGGAGCTGCAGGGATTATACAGAAAACACCCTGACCACACAGATGGGAATGTCGACCAGGAGCTGCAGGGGTTATACAGAGCTCACCCTGGCCACACAGAGATGGGAATGTTGACCAGGAGCTGCAGGGGTTATACAGAGCACACCCTGGCCACACAGAGATGGGAATGTTGAGCAGGAGTTGCAGGACCTATACAGAGCACACCCAGGCCACACAGAGATGGGAATGTTGACCAGGAGCAGGGGTTATACAGAGCTCACCCTGGCCACACAGAGATGGGAATGTTGCCCAGGAGCTGCTGGAGTTATAGAGAGCACACCCTGGCCACACAGGGATGGGAATGTTGAACAGGAGCTGCAGGGGTTATACAGAACACACCCTGGACACACAGAGATGGGAATGTTGACCAGGAGCTGCAGGGGTTATACAGAGCACACCCTGGACACACAGAGAGGGGAATATTGACGAGGAGCTGCAGGAGTTATACAGAGCACACCCTGGCCACACAGAGATGGGAATATTGACGAGGAGCTGCAGGAGTTATACAGAGCACACTCTGGCCACACAGAGATGGGATTGTTGACCAGGACCTGCTGGGGTGAGACAGAGCACACCCTTGCCACACAGAGATGGGAATGTTGACCAGGAGCTGCTGGGGTTACACAGAGCACACCATTCCCACACAGAGATGGGAATGTTGACCAGGAGCTGCTGGGGTTACACAGAGCACACCTAACCCACACAGAGATGGGAATGTTGACCAGGAGCTGCAGTGGTTATACAGAGCACACCCTGGACAGAGAGAAATCGGAATGTTGACCAGGAGCTGCATGGGTTATACAGAGAAACCCTGGCCACACAGATGGGAATGTTGACCAGGAGCAGGGGTTATACAGAGCACACCCTGGCCACACAGAGATGGGAATGTTGACCAGGAGCAGGAGTTATACAGAGCACACCCTGGCCACACAGAGATGGGAATGTTGACCAGGAGCTGCAGGAGTTATACAGAGCACACCCTGGCCACACAGAGATGGGAATGTTGAACAGGAGCTGCCGTGGTTATACAGAGCACACCCTGGCCACACAGAGATGGGAATGTTGACCAGGAGCTGCAGGAGTTATAAAGAGCACACCCTGGCCACACAGAGAAGGGATTGTTGACCAGGAGCTGCAGGGGTTATACAGAGCACACCCTGGCCACACAGCTGGGAATGTTGACCAGGAGCTGCAGGTGTGATACAGAGCTCACCCTGGCCACACAGAGATGGGAATGTTGACCAGGAGTTGCAGGAGTTATAGAGAGCATACCCTGGCCACACAGAGATGGGAATATTGACCAGGAGCTGCAGGAGTTATACAGAGCGCACCCTGGCCACACAGAGATGGGAATGTTGACCAGGAGCTGCAGTGGTTATACAGAGCACACCCTGGCCACACAGAGATGGAAATTTTGACCAGGAGCTGCGGGGGTTCTACAGAGCACACCCTGGCCACACAGAGATGGGAAGGTTGACCAGGAGCTGCAGGTGTTATACAGAGCACACCCTGGCCACACAGAGATGGGAATGTTGACCAGGAGCTGCTGGGGTTACACAGAGCACACCTAACCCACACAGAGATGGGAATGTTGACCAGGAGCTGCAGGGGTTATACAGAGCGCACCCTGGACAGTGAGAGATGGGGATGTTGACCAGGAGCTGCAGGGGTTATACAGAGCCACCCTGGCCACACAGAGATGGGAATGTTGGCCAGGAGCTGCAGGGATTATTCAGAAAACACCCTGACCACACAGATGGGAATGTTGACCAGGAGCTGCAGGGGTTATACAGAGCACACCCTGGCCACACAGAGATGGGAATATTGACCAGGAGCTGCAGGAGTTATACAGAGCACACCCTGGCCACACAGAGATGGGAATGTTGACCAGAAGCAGGGGTCATACTGAGCAAACCCAGGCCACACAGGGATGGGAATGTTGACCAGGAGCAGGGGTTATACAGAGCACACCCTGCCCACACAGATATGGGAATGTTGACCAGGAGTTGCAGGGGTTATACAGGGCACACCCTGCCCACACAGATATGGGAATGTTGACCAGGAGCTGCAGGGATTATACAGAGCACACCCTGGCCACACAGATGGGAATGTTGACCAGGAGCAGGGGTTATACAGAGCACACCCTGGCCACACAGAGATGGGAATATTGACCAGGAGCTGCAGGGGTTAAACAAAGCACACTCTGGCCACACAGAGACGGGAATGTTGACCAGGAGCAGGGGTTATACAGAGCACACCCTGGCCACACAGAGAGGGGAATATTGACGAGGAGCTGCAGGAGTTATACAGAGCACACCCAGGCCACACAGAGATGGGAATGTTGACCAGGAGCAGGGGTTATACAGAGCACACCCTGGCCACACAGAGATGGGAATATTGACCAGGAGCTGCAGGAGTTATACAGAGCACACCCAGGCCACACAGAGATGGGAATGTTGACCAGGAGCAGGGGTTATACAGAGCTCACCCTGGCCACACAGAGATGGGAATGTTGCCCAGGAGCTGCTGGAGTTATAGAGAGCACACCCTGGCCACACAGAGATGGGAATGTTGAACAGGAGCTGCAGGGGTTATACAGAGCACACCCTGGCCACACTGAGATGGGAATGTTGACCAGGAGCTGCAGGGTTTATACAGAGCACACCCTGGCCACACAGCTGGGAATGTTGACCAGGAGCTGCAGGTGTGATACAGAGCTCACCCTGGCCACACAGAGATGGGAATGTTGACCAGGAGTTGCAGGAGTTACAGAGAGCATACCCTGGCCACACAGAGATGGGAATATTGACCAGGAGCTGCAGGAGTTATACAGAGCGCACCCTGGCCACACAGAGATGGGAATGTTGACCAGGAGCAGGAGTTATACAGAGCGTACCCTGGCCACACAGAGATGGGAATGTTGACCAGGAGCTGCAGGGGTTATACAGAGCACACCCTGGCCACACAGAGATGGGAATGTTGACCAGGAGCTGCAGGTGTTATACAGAGCACACCCTGGCCACACAGAGATGGGAATGTTGACCAGGAGCTGCTGGGGTTACACAGAGCACACCTAACCCACACAGAGATGGGAATGTTGACCAGGAGCTGTAGGGGTTATACAGAGCACACCCTGGACAGTGAGAGATGGGAATGTTGACCAGGAGCTGCAGGGGTTAGACAGAGCCACCCTGGCCACACAGAGATGGGAATGTTGGCCAGGAGCTGCAGGGATTATACAGAAAACACCCTGACCACACAGATGGGAATGTTGACCAGGAGCTGCAGGAGTTATACAGAGCACACCCTGGCCACACAGAGATGGGAATGTTGACCAGAAGCAGGGGTCATACAGAGCACACCCAGGCCACACAGGGATGGGAATGTTGACCAGGAGCAGGGGTTATACAGAGCACACCCTGGACACACAGAGATGGGAATGTTGACAAGGAGTTGCAGGGGTTATACAGAGCACACCCTGCCCACACAGATATGGGAATGTTGACCAGGAGATGCAGGGATTATACAGAGCACACCCTGGCCACACAGATGGGAATGTTGACCAGGAGCTGGGGTTATACAGAGCACACCCTGGCCACACAGAGATGGGAATATTGACCAGGAGCTGCAGGGGTTAAACAAAGCACACTCTGGCCACAAAGAGATGTGAATGTTGACCAGGAGCAGGGGTTATACAGAGCACACCCTGGCCACACAGAGATGGGAAAATTGACGAGGAGCTGCAGGAGTTATACAGAGCACACCCAGGCCACACAGAGATGTGAATGTTGACCAGGAGCAGGGGTTATACAGAGCACACCCTGGCCACACAGAGATGGGAAAATTGACGAGGAGCTGCAGGAGTTATAGAGAGCACACCCAGGCCACACAGAGATGGGAATGTTGACCAGGAGCTGCAGGGGTTATACAGAGCACACCCTGGACACACAGAGATGGGAATGTTGACCAGGAGCTGCAGGGGTTATACAGAGCACACCCTGGACACACAGAGATGTGAATGTTGACCAGGAGCTGCAGGGGTTAGACAGAGCACACCCTGGCCACACAGAGATGGGAATGTTGACCAGGAGCTGCTGGGGTTATACAGAGCACCCCCTGCCCACACAAAGATAGGAATGTTGACCAGGATTTGCAGGAGTTATACAGAGCACATCCTGGCCACACTGAGATGGGAATGTTGACCAGGAGCTGCAGGAGTTATCCAGAGCACATCCAGGCCACACAGAGATGGGAATGTTTACCAGAAGCAGGGGTTTTACAGAGCGCACCCTGGCCATACAGAGATGGGAATGTTGACCAGGAGCAGGAGTTATACAGAGCGCAACCTGGCCACACAGAGGTGGGAATGATGACCAGGAGCTGCAGGGGTTATACAGAGCACACCATGGCAACACAGAGATGGGAATGTTGACCAGGAGCTGCTGGGGTTATACAGAGCACACACTGGACCCACAGAGATGGGAATGTTGACAAGGAGCGGCAGGGGTTAAAGAAAGCACACTCTGGCCAACAAGAGATGGGAATGTTGACCAGGAGCTGCAGCGGTTATACTGAACACACCCTGGCCACACAGAGATGGGAATGTTGACAAGGAGCTGCAGGGGTTAAATAAAGCACACTCTGGCCACAAAGAGATGGGAATGTTGACCAGGAGCTGCAGGGGTTATAGAGAGCACACCCTTGCCATACAGAGATGGGAATGTTGACCAGGAGCTGCAGGGGTTATACTGAGCACACCCTGGCCACACAGAGATGGGAATGTTGACAAGGAGCTGCAGGGGTTATACTGAGCACACCCTGGCAACACAGAGATGGGAATGTTGACAAGGATCAGGGGTTATACAGAGCACACCTTGGCCACACAGAGATGGGAATATTGACCAGGAGCTGCAGGAGTTATACTGAGCACACCCAGGCCACACAGAGATGGGAATGTTGACCAGGAGCAGGGGTAATACAGAGCACACGCTGGCTGCACAGAGATGGGAATGTTGACCAGGAGCTGCAGGGGTTATACAGAGCACACCCTGGACAGAGAGAGATGGGAATGTTGACCAGGAGCTGCAGGGGTTATACAGAGCCACCCTGGCCACACAGAGATGGGAATGTTGACCAGGAGCTGCAGGGATTATACAGAGCACACCCTGGCCACACAGATGGGAATGTTGACCAGGAGCTGCAGGGGTTATACAGAGCTCACCCTTGCCACACAGAGATGGGAATGTTGACCAGGAGTTGCAGGAGTTATAGCGAGCACACCCTGGCCACACAGAGATGGGAATATTGACCAGGAGCTGCAGGAGTTATACAGAGCACACCCTGGCCACACAGAGATGGGAATGTTGACCAGGAGCAGGAGTTATACAGAGCGCACCCTGGCCACACAGAGATGGGAATGTTGACCAGGAGCTGCAGGAGTTATACAGAGCACACCCTGGCCACACAGAGATGGGAATGTTGACCAGGAGCAGGGGTTATACAGAGCACAGCATGGCCACACAGAGATGGGAATGTTGACCAGGAGCTGCAGGAGTTATACAGAGCACACCCTGGCCACACTGAGATGGGAATGTTGACCAGGAGCTGCAGGAGTTATACAGAGCACACCCTGGCCACACAGAGATGGGAATGTTCACCAGGAGCTGCAGGAGTTATACAGAGCACACCCTGGCCACACTGAGATGGGAATGTTGACCAGGAGCTGCAGGAGTTATACAGAGCACACCCTGGCCACACAGAGATGGGAATGTTCACCAGGAGCTGCAGGTGTTATACAGAGCACACCCTGGCCACAAAGAGATGGGAATGTTGACCAGGAGCTGCAGGGTTTATACAGAGCACACCCAGGCCACACAGAGATGGGAATGTTGACCAGGAGCAGGGGTTATACAGAGCACACCCTGGCCACACAGAGATGGGAATATTGACCAGGAGCTGCAGGAGTTATACTGAGCACACCCAGGCCACACGGAGATGGGAATGTTGACCAGGAGCAGGGATAATACAGAGCACACCCTGGCTACACAGAGATGGGAATGTTGACCAGGAGCTGCAGGAGTTATACAGAGCACACCCTGGACAGAGAGAGATGGGAATGTTGACCAGGAGCAGGAGTTATTCAGAGCGCACCCTGGCCACACAGAGATGGGAATGTTGACCAGGAGCTGCAGGGGTTATACACAGCACAGCATGGCCACACTGAGATGGGAATGTTGACCAGGAGCTGCAGGAGTTATACAGAGCACACCCTGGCCACACAGAGATGGGAATGTTGACCAGGAGTTGCAGGAGTTATAGAGAGCATACCCTGGCCACACAGAGATGGGAATATTGACCAGGAGCTGCAGGAGTTATACAGAGCGCACCCTGGCCACACAGAGATGGGAATGTTGACCAGGAGCAGGAGTTATACAGAGCGCACCCTGGCCACACACAGATGGGAATGTTGACCAGGAGCTGCAGGGGTTATACAGAGCACAGCATGGCCACACAGAGATGGCAATGTTGACCAGGAGCTGCAGGAGTTATACAGAGCACACCCTGGCCACATAGAGATGGGAATGTTGACCAAGAGCTGCAGTGGTTATACAGAGCACACCCTGGCCACACAGAGATTGGAATGTTGACCAGGAGTTGCAGGTGTTATACAGAGTACACCCTGGCCACACAGAGATGGGAATGTTGACCAGGAGCTGCTGGGGTTACACAGAGCACACCCTGGCCACACAGAGATGGGAATGTTGACCAGGAGCTGCAGGGGTTATACAGAGCACACCCTGGACAGTGAGAGATGGGAATGTTGACCAGGAGCTGCAGGGGTTATACAGAGCCACCCTGGCCACACAGAGATGGGAACGTTGACCAAGAGCTGCAGGGATTATACAGAAAACACCCTGATCACACAGATGGGAATGTTGACCAGGAGCTGCAGGGGCTATACAGAGCACACCCTGGCCACACAGAGATGGGAATATTGACCAGGCGCTGCAGGAGTTATACAGAGCACACCCTGGCCACACAGAGATGGGAATGTTGACCAGAAGCAGGGGTCATACAGAGCACACCCAGGCCACACAGGGATGGGAATGTTGACCAGGAGCAGAGGTTATACAGAGCACACCCTGCCCACACAGATATGGGAATGTTGATCAGGAGTTGCAGGGGTTATACAGAGCACACCCTGCCCACACAGATATGGGAATGTTGACCAGGAGCTGCAGGAGTTATACAGAGCACACCCTGGCGACACAGAGATGGGAATGTTGACCAGGAGCTGCAGGAGTTATACAGAGCACACCCTGGCCACACAGAGATGGGAATGTTGACCAGGAGCAGGAGTTATACAGAGCGCACCCTGGCCACACAGAGATGGGAATGTTGACCAGGAGCTGCAGGTGTGATACAGAGCTCACCCTGGCCACACAGAGATGGGAATGTTGACCAGGAGTTGCAGGATTTACAGAGAGCATACCCTGGCCACACAGAGATGGGAATATTGACCAGGAGCTGCAGGAGTTATACAGAGCGCACCCTGGCCACACAGAGATGGGAATGTTGACCAGGAGCAGGAGTTATACAGAGCGTACCCTGGCCACACAGAGATGGGAATGTTGACCAGGAGCTGCAGGGGTTATACAGAGCACACCCTGGCCACACAGAGATGGGAATGTTGACCAGGAGCTGCAGGTGTTATACAGAGCACACCCTGGCCACACAGAGATGGGAATGTTGACCAGGAGCTGCTGGGGTTACACAGAGCACACCTAACCCACACAGAGATGGGAATGTTGACCAGGAGCTGTAGGGGTTATACAGAGCACACCCTGGACAGTGAGAGATGGGAATGTTGACCAGGAGCTGCAGGGGTTAGACAGAGCCACCCTGGCCACACAGAGATGGGAATGTTGGCCAGGAGCTGCAGGGATTATACAGAAAACACCCTGACCACACAGATGGGAATGTTGACCAGGAGCTGCAGGAGTTATACAGAGCACACCCTGGCCACACAGAGATGGGAATATTGACCAGGAGCTGCAGGAGTTATACAGAGCACACCCTGGCCACACAGAGATGGGAATGTTGACCAGAAGCAGGGGTCATACAGAGCACACCCAGGCCACACAGGGATGGGAATGTTGACCAGGAGCAGGGGTTATACAGAGCACACCCTGGACACACAGAGATGGGAATGTTGACAAGGAGTTGCAAGGGTTATACAGAGCACACCCTGCCCACACAGATATGGGAATGTTGACCAGGAGATGCAGGGATTATACAGAGCACACCCTGGCCACACAGATGGGAATGTTGACCAGGAGCTGGGGTTATACAGAGCACACCCTGGCCACACAGAGATGGGAATATTGACCAGGAGCTGCAGGGGTTAAACAAAGCACACTCTGGCCACAAAGAGATGTGAATGTTGACGAGGAGCAGGGGTTCTACAGAGCACACCCTGGGCACACAGAGATGGGAATGTTGACCAGGAGTTGCAGGAGTTATAGCGAGCACACCCTGGCCACACAGAGATGGGAATATTGACCAGGAGCTGCAGGAGTTATACAGAGCACACCCTGGCCACACAGAGATGGGAATGTTGACCAGGAGCAGGAGTTATACAGAGCGCACCCTGGCCACACAGAGATGGGAATGTTGACCAGGAGCTGCAGGAGTTATACAGAGCACACCCTGGCCACACAGAGATGGGAATGTTGACCAGGAGCAGGGGTTATACAGAGCACAGCATGGCCACACAGAGATGGGAATGTTGACCAGGAGCTGCAGGAGTTATACAGAGCACACCCTGGCCACACTGAGATGGGAATGTTGACCAGGAGCTGCAGGAGTTATACAGAGCACACCCTGGCCACACAGAGATGGGAATGTTGACCAGGAGCTGCAGGAGTTATACAGAGCACACCCTGGCCACACAGAGATGGGAATGTTCACCAGGAGCTGCAGGTGTTATACAGAGCTCACCCTGGCCACACAGAGATGGGAATGTTGACCAGGAGCTGCAGGGGTTATAGAGAGCACACCCTGGCCACACAGAGATGGGAATGTTGACCAGGAGCTGCAGGTGTTATACAGAGCACACCATGGCCACACAGAGATGGGAATGTTGACCAGGAGCTGCAGGGGTTATAGAGAGCACACCCTGGCCACACAGAGATGGGAATGTTGACCAGGAGCTGCAGGAGTTATACAGAGCACACCCTGGACAGAGAGAGATGGGAATGTTGACCAGGAGCAGGAGTTATACAGAGCGCACCCTGGCCACACAGAGATGGGAATGTTGACCAGGAGCTGCAGGGGTTATACACAGCGCAGCATGGCCACACTGAGATGGGAATGTTGACCAGGAGCTGCAGGAGTTATACAGAGCACACCCTGGCCACACAGAGATGGGAATGTTGACCAGGAGTTGCAGGAGTTATAGAGAGCATACCCTGGCCACACAGAGATGGGAATATTGACCAGGAGCTGCAGGAGTTATACAGAGCGCACCCTGGCCACACAGAGATGGGAATGTTGACCAGGAGCAGGAGTTATACAGAGCGCACCCTGGCCACACACAGATGGGAATGTTGACCAGGAGCTGCAGGGGTTATACAGAGCACAGCATGGCCACACAGAGATGGCAATGTTGACCAGGAGCTGCAGGAGTTATACAGAGCACACCCTGGCCACATAGAGATGGGAATGTTGACCAAGAGCTGCAGTGGTTATACAGAGCACACCCTGGCCACACAGAGATTGGAATGTTGACCAGGAGTTGCAGGTGTTATACAGAGTACACCCTGGCCACACAGAGATGGGAATGTTGACCAGGAGCTGCTGGGGTTACACAGAGCACACCCTGGCCACACAGAGATGGGAATGTTGACCAGGAGCTGCAGGGGTTATACAGAGCACACCCTGGACAGTGAGAGATGGGAATGTTGACCAGGAGCTGCAGGGGTTATACAGAGCCACCCTGGCCACACAGAGATGGGAATGTTGACCAAGAGCTGCAGGGATTATACAGAAAACACCCTGATCACACAGATGGGAATGTTGACCAGGAGCTGCAGGGGCTATACAGAGCACACCCTGGCCACACAGAGATGGGAATATTGACCAGGCGCTGCAGGAGTTATACAGAGCACACCCTGGCCACACAGAGATGGGAATGTTGACCAGAAGCAGGGGTCATACAGAGCACACCCAGGCCACACAGGGATGGGAATGTTGACCAGGAGCAGAGGTTATACAGAGCACACCCTGCCCACACAGATATGGGAATGTTGACCAGGAGTTGCAGGGGTTATACAGAGCACACCCTGCCCACACAGATATGGGAATGTTGACCAGGAGCTGCAGGAGTTATACAGAGCACACCCTGGCGACACAGAGATGGGAATGTTGACCAGGAGCTGCAGGAGTTATACAGAGCACACCCTGGCCACACAGAGATGGGAATGTTGACCAGGAGCAGGAGTTATACAGAGCGCACCCTGGCCACACAGAGATGGGAATGTTGACCAGGAGCTGCAGGTGTGATACAGAGCTCACCCTGGCCACACAGAGATGGGAATGTTGACCAGGAGTTGCAGGATTTACAGAGAGCATACCCTGGCCACACAGAGATGGGAATATTGACCAGGAGCTGCAGGAGTTATACAGAGCGCACCCTGGCCACACAGAGATGGGAATGTTGACCAGGAGCAGGAGTTATACAGAGCGTACCCTGGCCACACAGAGATGGGAATGTTGACCAGGAGCTGCAGGGGTTATACAGAGCACACCCTGGCCACACAGAGATGGGAATGTTGACCAGGAGCTGCAGGTGTTATACAGAGCACACCCTGGCCACACAGAGATGGGAATGTTGACCAAGAGCTGCTGGGGTTACACAGAGCACACCTAACCCACACAGAGATGGGAATGTTGACCAGGAGCTGTAGGGGTTATACAGAGCACACCCTGGACAGTGAGAGATGGGAATGTTGACCAGGAGCTGCAGGGGTTAGACAGAGCCACCCTGGCCACACAGAGATGGGAATGTTGGCCAGGAGCTGCAGGGATTATACAGAAAACACCCTGACCACACAGATGGGAATGTTGACCAGGAGCTGCAGGAGTTATACAGAGCACACCCTGGCCACACAGAGATGGGAATATTGACCAGGAGCTGCAGGAGTTATACAGAGCACACCCTGGCCACACAGAGATGGGAATGTTGACCAGAAGCAGGGGTCATACAGAGCACACCCAGGCCACACAGGGATGGGAATGTTGACCAGGAGCAGGGGTTATACAGAGCACACCCTGGACACACAGAGATGGGAATGTTGACAAGGAGTTGCAAGGGTTATACAGAGCACACCCTGCCCACACAGATATGGGAATGTTGACCAGGAGATGCAGGGATTATACAGAGCACACCCTGGCCACACAGATGGGAATGTTGACCAGGAGCTGGGGTTATACAGAGCACACCCTGGCCACACAGAGATGGGAATATTGACCAGGAGCTGCAGGGGTTAAACAAAGCACACTCTGGCCACAAAGAGATGTGAATGTTGACGAGGAGCAGGGGTTCTACAGAGCACACCCTGGGCACACAGAGAGGGGAATATTGATGAGGAGCTGCAGGAGTTATACAGAGCACACCCAGGCCACACAGAGATCGGAATGTTGACCAGGAGCTGCAGGGGTTATACAGAGCACACCCTGGACACACAGAGATGGGAATGTTGACCAGGAGCTGCAGGGGTTATACAGAGCACACCCTGGACACACAGAGATGTGAATGTTGACCAGGAGCTGCAGGGGTTAGACAGAGCACACCCTGGCCACACAGAGATGGGAATGTTGACCAGGAGCTGCTGGGGTTATACAGAGCACCCCCTGCCCACACAAAGATGGGAATGTTGACCAGGATTTGCAGGAGTTATACAGAGCACATCCTGGCCACACTGAGATGGGAATGTTGACCAGGAGCTGCAGGAGTTATCCAGAGCACATCCAGGCCACACAGAGATGGGAATGTTTACCAGAAGCAGGGGTTTTACAGAGCGCACCCTGGCCATACAGAGATGGGAATGTTGACCAGGAGCAGGAGTTATACAGAGCGCAACCTGGCCACACAGAGGTGGGAATGATGACCAGGAGCTGCAGGGGTTATACAGAGCACACCATGGCAACACAGAGATGGGAATGTTGACCAGGAGCTGCTGGGGTTATACAGAGCACACACTGGACCCACAGAGATGGGAATGTTGACAAGGAGCGGCAGGGGTTAAAGAAAGCACACTCTGGCCAACAAGAGATGGGAATGTTGACCAGGAGCTGCAGCGGTTATACTGAACACATCCTGGCCACACAGAGATGGGAATGTTGACAAGGAGCTGCAGGGGTTAAATAAAGCACACTCTGGCCACAAAGAGATGGGAATGTTGACCAGGAGCTGCAGGGGTTATAGAGAGCACACCCTGGCCATACAGAGATGGGAATGTTGACCAGGAGCTGCAGGGGTTATACTGAGCACACCCTGGCCACACAGAGATGGGAATGTTGACCAGGAGATGCAGGGGTTATAGTGAGCACACCCTGGCCACACAGAGATGGGAATGTTGACAAGGAGCTGCAGGGGTTATACAGAGCACACCCTGGCCACTCAGAGATGGGGATATTGACCAGGAGCTGCAGGAGTTATACAGAGCACACCCTGGCCACACAGAGATGGGAATGTTGACCAGGAGCAGGAGTTATACAGAGCGCACCCTGGCCACACAGAGATGGGAATGTTGACCAGGAGCTGCAGGAGTTATACAGAGCACACCCTGGCCACACAGAGATGGGAATGTTGACCAGGAGCAGGAGTTATACAGAGCGCACCCTGGCCACACAGAGATGGGAATGTTGACCAGGAGCTGCAGGGGTTATACAGAGCACAGCATGGCCACACTGAGATGGGAATGTTGACCAGGAGCTGCAGGAGTTATACAGAGCACACCCTGGCCAAACAGAGATGGGAATGTTCACCAGGAGCTGCAGGAGTTATACAGAGCACACCCTGGCCACACAGAGATGGGAATGTTCACCAGGAGCTGCAGGTGTTATACAGAGCTCACCCTGGCCACACAGAGATGGGAATGTTGACCAGGAGCTGCAGGGGTTATAGAGAGCACACCCTGGCCACACAGAGATGGGAATGTTGACCAGGAGCTGCAGGTGTTATACAGAGCACACCATGGCCACACAGAGATGGGAATGTTGACCAGGAGCTGCAGGGGTTATAGAGAGCACACCCTGGCCACACAGAGATGGGAATATTGACGAGGAGCTGCAGGAGTTATACAGAGCACACCCAGGCCACACAGAGATGGGAATGTTGACCAGGAGCAGGGGTTATACAGAGCACACCCTGGCCACACAGAGATGGGAATATTGACCAGGAGCTGCAGGAGTTATACTGAGCACACCCAGGCCACACGGAGATGGGAATGTTGACCAGGAGCAGGGATAATACAGAGCACACCCTGGCTACACAGAGATGGGAATGTTGACCAGGAGCTGCAGGAGTTATACAGAGCACACCCTGGACAGAGAGAGATGGGAATGTTGACCAGGAGCAGGAGTTATACAGAGCGCACCCTGGCCACACAGAGATGGGAATGTTGACCAGGAGCTGCAGGGGTTATACACAGCGCAGCATGGCCACACTGAGATGGGAATGTTGACCAGGAGCTGCAGGAGTTATACAGAGCACACCCTGGCCACACAGAGATGGGAATGTTGACCAGGAGTTGCAGGAGTTATAGAGAGCATACCCTGGCCACACAGAGATGGGAATATTGACCAGGAGCTGCAGGAGTTATACAGAGCGCACCCTGGCCACACAGAGATGGGAATGTTGACCAGGAGCAGGAGTTATACAGAGCGCACCCTGGCCACACAGAGATGGGAAAGTTGACCAGGAGCTGCAGGGGTTATACAGAGCACAGCATGGCCACACAGAGATGGGAATGTTGACCAGGAGCTGCAGGAGTTATACAGAGCACACCCTGGCCACATAGAGATGGGAATGTTGACCAAGAGCTGCAGTGGTTATACAGAGCACACCCTGGCCACACAGAGATGGGAATGTTGACCAGGAGTTGCAGGTGTTATACAGAGTACACCCTGGCCACACAGAGATGGGAATGTTGACCAGGAGCTGCTGGGGTTACACAGAGCACACCCTGGCCACACACAGATGGGAATGTTGACCAGGAGCTGCAGGGGTTATACAGAGCACACCCTGGACAGTGAGAGATGGGAATGTTGACCAGGAGCTGCAGGGGCTATACAGAGCACACCCTGGCCACACAGAGATGGGAATATTGACCAGGCGCTGCAGGAGTTATACAGAGCACACCCTGGCCACACAGAGATGGGAATGTTGACCAGAAGCAGGGGTCATACAGAGCACACCCAGGCCACACAGGGATGGGAATGTTGACCAGGAGCAGGGGTTATACAGAGCACACCCTGCCCACACAGATATGGGAATGTTGACCAGGAGTTGCAGGGGTTATACAGAGCACACCCTGCCCACACAGATATGGGAATGTTGACCAGGAGCTGCCGGGATTATACAGAGCACACCCTGGCCACACAGATGGGAATGTTGACCAGGAGCAGGGGTTATACAGAACACACACTGGCCACACAGAGATGGGAATATTGACCAGGAGCTGCAGGAGTTATACAGAGCACACCCAGGCCACACAGAGATGGGATTATTGACCAGGAGCAGGGGTTATACAGAGCACACCCTGGCCACACAGAGATGGGAATGTTGCCCAGGAGCTGCTGGAGTTATAGAGAGCACACCCTGGCCACACAGGGATGGGAATGTTGAACAGGAGCTGCAGGGGTTATACAGAGCACACTCTGGCCACACAGAGATGGGATTGTTGACCAGGAGCTGCTGGGGTGAGACAGAGCACACCCTTGCCACACAGAGATGGGAATGTTGACCAGGAGCTGCTGGGGTTACACAGAGCACACCATTCCCACACAGAGATGGGAATGTTGACCAGGAGCTGCAGGGGTTATACTGAGCACACTCTGGCCACACAGAGATGGGAATGTTGACCAGGAGCAGGGGTTATACAGAGCACACCCTGGCCACACAGAAATGGGAATGTTGACCAGGAGCTGCTGGGGTTATACAGAGCACACCCTGGACACACAGAGATGGGAATGTTGACAAGGAGCGGCAGGGGTTAAAGAAAGCACACTCTGGCCAACAAGAGATGGGAATGTTGACCAGGAGCTGCAGGGGTTATGCTGAACACACCCTGGCCATACAGAGATGGGAATGTTGACAAGGAGCTGCAGGGGTTAAATAAAGCACACTCTGGCCACAAAGAGATGGGAATGTTGACCAGGAGCTACAGGGGTTATACAGAGCACACCCTGGCCACACAGAGATGGGAATGTTGACCAGGAGCTACAGGGGTTATACAGAGCACACCCTGGACAGAGAGAGATGGGAATGTTGACCAGGAGCTGCAGGGGTTATACAGAGCACACCCTGGACAGAGAGAGATGGGAATGTTGACCAGGAGCTGCAGGGGTTATACAGAGCCACCCTGGCCACACAGAGATGGGAATGTTGACCAGGAGCTGCAGGGATTATACAGAGCACAACCTGGCCACACAGATGGGAATGTTGACCAGGAGCTGCAGGGGTTATACAGAGCTCACCCTGGCCACACAGAGATGGGAAAGTTGACCAGGAGTTGCAGGAGTTATAGCGAGCATACCCTGGCCACACAGAGATGGGAATATTGACCTGGAGCTGCAGGAGTTATACAGAGCACACCCTGGCCACACAGAAATGGGAATGTTGACCAGGAGCTGCAGTGGTTATACAGAGCACACCCTGGCCACACAGAGATGGGATTGTTGACCAGGAGCTGCAGGAGTTATACAGAGCACACCCTGGCCACACAGAAATGGGAATGTTGACCAGGAGCTGCAGTGGCTACACAGAGCACACCCTGGCCACACAGAGATGGGAATGTTGACCAGGAGCTGCAGGGGTTATACAGAGCACACCCTGGACAGAGAGAGATGGGAATGTTGACCAGGAGCTGCAGGGGTTATACAGAGCACACCCTGGCCACACAGAGATGGGAATGTTGACTAGGAGCTGCAGGGATTATACAGAGCACACCCTGGCCACACAGATGGGAATGTTGACCAGGAGCTGCAGGGGTTATACAGAGCTCACCCTGGCCACACAGAGATGGGAATGTTGGCCAGAAGCAGGGGTTGTACAGAGCGCACCCTGGCCACACAGAGATGGGAATGTTGACCAGGAGCTGCTGGAGTTATAGAGAGTACACCCTGGCCACACAGAGATGGGAATGTTGACCAGGAGCTGCTGGGGTTATACAGAGCACCCCCTGCCCGCACAAAGATGGGAATGTTGACCAGGATCTGCAGGAGTTATACAGAGCACATCCTGGCCACACTGAGATGGGAATGTTGACCAGGAGCTGCAGGAGTTATCCAGAGCACATCCTGGCCACACTGAGATGGGAATGTTGACCAGTCGCTGCTGGGGTTATTCAGAACACACCCAGGCCACACAGAGATGAGAATGTTTACCAGAAGCTGCAGGGGTTATACAGAGCACACCCTGCCCACACAGATATGGGAATGTTGACCAGGAGTTGCAGGGGTTATACAGAGCACACCCTGCCCACACAGATATGGGAATGTTGACCAGGAGCTGCCGGGATTATACAGAGCACACCCTGGCCACACAGATGGGAATGTTGACCAGGAGCAGGGGTTATACAGAACACACACTGGCCACACAGAGATGGGATTATTGACCAGGAGCTGCTGGGGTTATACAGAGCACACCCTGGACACACAGAGATGGGAATGTTGACAAGGAGCGGCAGGGGTTAAAGAAAGCACACTCTGACCAACAAGAGATGGGAATGTTGACCAGGAGCTGCAGGGGTTATGCTGAGCACACCCTGGCCATACAGAGATGGGAATGTTGACAAGGAGCTGCAGGGGTTAAATAAAGCACACTCTGGCCACAAAGAGATGGGAATGTTGACCAGGAGCTACAGGGGTTATACAGAGCACACCCTGGCCACACAGAGATGGGAATGTTGACCAGGAGCTACAGGGGTTATACAGAGCACACCCTGGACAGAGAGAGATGGGAATGTTGACCAGGAGCTGCAGGGGTTATACAGAGCACACCATGGACAGAGAGAGATGGGAATGTTGACCAGGAGCAGGAGTTATACAGAGCGCACCCTGGCCACACAGAGATGGGAATGTTGACCAGGAGCTGCAGGAGTTATACAGAGCACACCCTGGCCACACAGAGATGGGAATGTTGACCAGGAGCAGGAGTTATACAGAGCGCACCCTGGCCACACAGAGATGGGAATGTTGACCAGGAGCTGCAGGGGTTATACAGAGCACAGCATGGCCACACTGAGATGGGAATGTTGACCAGGAGCTGCAGGAGTTATACAGGGCACACCCTGGCCAAACAGAGATGGGAATGTTCACCAGGAGCTGCAGGAGTTATACAGAGCACACCCTGGCCACACAGAGATGGGAATGTTCACCAGGAGCTGCAGGTGTTATACAGAGCTCACCCTGGCCACACAGAGATGGGAATGTTCACCAGGAGCTGCAGGAGTTATACAGAGCACACCCTGGACAGAGAGAGATGGGAATGTTGACCAGGAGCAGGAGTTATACAGAGCGCACCCTGGCCACACAGAGATGGGAATGTTGACCAGGAGCTGCAGGGGTTATACACAGCGCAGCATGGCCACACTGAGATGGGAATGTTGACCAGGAGCTGCAGGAGTTATACAGAGCACACCCTGGCCACACAGAGATGGGAATGTTGACCAGGAGTTGCAGGAGTTATAGAGAGCATACCCTGGCCACACAGAGATGGGAATATTGACCAGGAGCTGCAGGAGTTATACAGAGCGCACCCTGGCCACACAGAGATGGGAATGTTGACCGGGAGCAGGAGTTATACAGAGCGCACCCTGGCCACACAGAGATGGGAAAGTTGACCAGGAGCTGCAGGGGTTATACAGAGCACAGCATGGCCACACAGAGATGGGAATGTTGACCAGGAGCTGCAGGAGTTATACAGAGCACAACCTGGCCACATAGAGATGGGAATGTTGACCAAGAGCTGCAGTGGTTATACAGAGCACACCCTGACCACACAGAGATGGGAATGTTGACCAGGAGTTGCAGGTGTTATACAGAGTACACCCTGGCCACACAGAGATGGGAATGTTGACCAGGAGCTGCTGGGGTTACACAGAGCACACCCTGGCCACACACAGATGGGAATGTTGACCAGGAGCTGCAGGGGTTATACAGAGCACACCCTGGACAGTGAGAGATGGGAATGTTGACCAGGAGCTGCAGGGGCTATACAGAGCACACCCTGGCCACACAGAGATGGGAATATTGACCAGGCGCTGCAGGAGTTATACAGAGCACACCCTGGCCACACAGAGATGGGAATGTTGACCAGAAGCAGGGGTCATACAGAGCACACCCAGGCCACACAGGGATGGGAATGTTGACCAGGAGCAGGGGTTATACAGAGCACACGCTGCCCACACAGATATGGGAATGTTGACCAGGAGTTGCAGGGGTTATACAGAGCACACGCTGCCCACACAGATATGGGAATGTTGACCAGGAGCTGCCGGGATTATACAGAGCACACCCTGGCCACACAGATGGGAATGTTGACCAGGAGCAGGGGTTATACAGAACACACACTGGCCACACAGAGATGGGAATATTGACCAGGAGCTGCAGGAGTTATACAGAGCACACCCAGGCCACACAGAGATGGGATTATTGACCAGGAGCAGGGGTTATACAGAGCACACCCTGGCCACACAGAGATGGGAGTGTTGCCCAGGAGCTGCTGGAGTTATAGAGAGCACACCCTGGCCACACAGGGATGGGAATGTTGAACAGGAGCTGCAGGGGTTATACAGAGCACACTCTGGCCACACAGAGATGGGATTGTTGACCAGGAGCTGCTGGGGTGAGACAGAGCACACCCTTGCCACACAGAGATGGGAATGTTGACCAGGAGCTGCTGGGGTTACACAGAGCACACCATTCCCACACAGAGATGGGAATGTTGACCAGGAGCTGCAGGGGTTATACTGAGCACACTCTGGCCACACAGAGATGGGAATGTTGACCAGGAGCAGGGGTTATACAGAGCACACCCTGGCCACACAGAAATGGGAATGTTGACCAGGAGCTGCTGGGGTTATACAGAGCACACCCTGGACACACAGAGATGGGAATGTTGACAAGGAGCGGCAGGGGTTAAAGAAAGCACACTCTGGCCAACAAGAGATGGGAATGTTGACCAGGAGCTGCAGGGGTTATGCTGAGCACACCCTGGCCATACAGAGATGGGAATGTTGACAAGGAGCTGCAGGGGTTAAATAAAGCACACTCTGGCCACAAAGAGATGGGAATGTTGACCAGGAGCTACAGGGGTTATACAGAGCACACCCTGGCCACACAGAGATGGGAATGTTGACCAGGAGCTACAGGGGTTATACAGAGCACACCCTGGACAGAGAGAGATGGGAATGTTGACCAGGAGCTGCAGGGGTTATACAGAGCACACCCTGGACAGAGAGAGATGGGAATGTTGACCAGGAGCTGCAGGGGTTATACAGAGCCACCCTGGCCACACAGAGATGGGAATGTTGACCAGGAGCTGCAGGGATTATACAGAGCACAACCTGGCCACACAGATGGGAATGTTGACCAGGAGCTGCAGGGGTTATACAGAGCTCACCCTGGCCACACAGAGATGGGAAAGTTGACCAGGAGTTGCAGGAGTTATAGCGAGCATACCCTGGCCACACAGAGATGGGAATATTGACCTGGAGCTGCAGGAGTTATACAGAGCACACCCTGGCCACACAGAAATGGGAATGTTGACCAGGAGCTGCAGTGGTTATACAGAGCACACCCTGGCCACACAGAGATGGGATTGTTGACCAGGAGCTGCAGGAGTTATACAGAGCACACCCTGGCCACACAGAAATGGGAATGTTGACCAGGAGCTGCAGTGGCTACACAGAGCACACCCTGGCCACACAGAGATGGGAATGTTGACCAGGAGCTGCAGGGGTTATACAGAGCACACCCTGGACAGAGAGAGATGGGAATGTTGACCAGGAGCTGCAGGGGTTATACAGAGCACACCCTGGCCACACAGAGATGGGAATGTTGACCAGGAGCTGCAGGGATTATACAGAGCACACCCTGGCCACACAGATGGGAATGTTGACCAGGAGCTGCAGGGGTTATACAGAGCTCACCCTGGCCACACAGAGATGGGAATGTTGGCCAGAAGCAGGGGTTGTACAGAGCGCACCCTGGCCACACAGAGATGGGAATGTTGACCAGGAGCTGCTGGAGTTATAGAGAGTACACCCTGGCCACACAGATATGGGAATGTTGACCAGGAGCTGCTGGGGTTATACAGAGCACCCCCTGCCCGCACAAAGATGGGAATGTTGACCAGGATCTGCAGGAGTTATACAGAGCACATCCTGGCCACACTGAGATGGGAATGTTGACCAGGAGCTGCAGGAGTTATCCAGAGCACATCCTGGCCACACTGAGATGGGAATGTTGACCAGTCGCTGCTGGGGTTATTCAGAACACACCCAGGCCACACAGAGATGAGAATGTTTACCAGAAGCTGCAGGGGTTATACAGAGCACACCCTGCCCACACAGATATGGGAATGTTGACCAGGAGTTGCAGGGGTTATACAGAGCACACCCTGCCCACACAGATATGGGAATGTTGACCAGGAGCTGCCGGGATTATACAGAGCACACCCTGGCCACACAGATGGGAATGTTGACCAGGAGCAGGGGTTATACAGAACACACACTGGCCACACAGAGATGGGAATATTGACCAGGAGCTGCAGGAGTTATACAGAGCACACCCAGGCCACACAGAGATGGGATTATTGACCAGGAGCAGGGGTTATACAGAGCACACCCTGGCCACACAGAGATGGGAATGTTGCCCAGGAGCTGCTGGAGTTATAGAGAGCACACCCTGGCCACACAGGGATGGGAATGTTGAACAGGAGCTGCAGGGGTTATACAGAGCACACTCTGGCCACACAGAGATGGGATTGCTGACCAGGAGCTGCTGGGGTGAGACAGAGCACACCCTTGCCACACAGAGATGGGAATGTTGACCAGGAGCTGCTGGGGTTACACAGAGCACACCATTCCCACACAGAGATGGGAATGTTGACCAGGAGCTGCAGGGGTTATACTGAGCACACTCTGGCCAAACAGAGATGGGAATGTTGACCAGGAGCAGGGGTTATACAGAGCACACCCTGGCCAGACAGAAATGGGAATGTTGACCAGGAGCTGCTGGGGTTATACAGAGCACACCCTGGACACACAGAGATGGGAATGTTGACAAGGAGCGGCAGGGGTTAAAGAAAGCACACTCTGGCCAACAAGAGATGGGAATGTTGACCAGGAGCTGCAGGGGTTATGCTGAGCACACCCTGGCCATACAGAGATGGGAATGTTGACAAGGAGCTGCAGGGGTTAAATAAAGCACACTCTGGCCACAAAGAGATGGGAATGTTGACCAGGAGCTACAGGGGTTATACAGAGCACACCCTGGCCACACAGAGATGGGAATGTTGACCAGGAGCTACAGGGGTTATACAGAGCACACCCTGGACAGAGAGAGATGGGAATGTTGACCAGGAGCTGCAGGGGTTATACAGAGCACACCCTGGACAGAGAGAGATGGGAATGTTGACCAGGAGCTGCAGGGGTTATACAGAGCCACCCTGGCCACACAGAGATGGGAATGTTGACCAGGAGCTGCAGGGATTATACAGAGCACAACCTGGCCACACAGATGGGAATGTTGACCAGGAGCTGCAGGGGTTATACAGAGCTCACCCTGGCCACACAGAGATGGGAAAGTTGACCAGGAGTTGCAGGAGTTATAGCGAGCATACCCTGGCCACACAGAGATGGGAATATTGACCTGGAGCTGCAGGAGTTATACAGAGCACACCCTGGCCACACAGAAATGGGAATGTTGACCAGGAGCTGCTGGGGTTATACAGAGCACACCCTGGACACACAGAGATGGGAATGTTGACAAGGAGCGGCAGGGGTTAAAGAAAGCACACTCTGGCCAACAAGAGATGGGAATGTTGACCAGGAGCTGCAGGGGTTATACAGAGCCACCCTGGCCACACAGAGATGGGAATGTTGACCAGGAGCTGCAGGGATTATACAGAGCACAACCTGGCCACACAGATGGGAATGTTGACCAGGAGCTGCAGGGGTTATACAGAGCTCACCCTGGCCACACAGAGATGGGAAAGTTGACCAGGAGTTGCAGGAGTTATAGCGAGCATACCCTGGCCACACAGAGATGGGAATATTGACCTGGAGCTGCAGGAGTTATACAGAGCACACCCTGGCCACACAGAAATGGGAATGTTGACCAGGAGCTGCAGTGGTTATACAGAGCACACCCTGGCCACACAGAGATGGGATTGTTGACCAGGAGCTGCAGGAGTTATACAGAGCACACCCTGGCCACACAGAAATGGGAATGTTGACCAGGAGCTGCAGTGGCTACACAGAGCACACCCTGGCCACACAGAGATGGGAATGTTGACCAGGAGCTGCAGGGGTTATACAGAGCACACCCTGGACAGAGAGAGATGGGAATGTTGACCAGGAGCTGCAGGGGTTATACAGAGCACACCCTGGCCACACAGAGATGGGAATGTTGACCAGGAGCTGCAGGGATTATACAGAGCACACCCTGGCCACACAGATGGGAATGTTGACCAGGAGCTGCAGGGGTTATACAGAGCTCACCCTGGCCACACAGAGATGGGAATGTTGGCCAGAAGCAGGGGTTGTACAGAGCGCACCCTGGCCACACAGAGATGGGAATGTTGACCAGGAGCTGCTGGAGTTATAGAGAGTACACCCTGGCCACACAGATATGGGAATGTTGACCAGGAGCTGCTGGGGTTATACAGAGCACCCCCTGCCCGCACAAAGATGGGAATGTTGACCAGGATCTGCAGGAGTTATACAGAGCACATCCTGGCCACACTGAGATGGGAATGTTGACCAGGAGCTGCAGGAGTTATCCAGAGCACATCCTGGCCACACTGAGATGGGAATGTTGACCAGTCGCTGCTGGGGTTATTCAGAACACACCCAGGCCACACAGAGATGAGAATGTTTACCAGAAGCTGCAGGGGTTATACAGAGCACACCCTGCCCACACAGATATGGGAATGTTGCCCAGGAGTTGCAGGGGTTATACAGAGCACACCCTGCCCACACAGATATGGGAATGTTGACCAGGAGCTGCCGGGATTATACAGAGCACACCCTGGCCACACAGATGGGAATGTTGACCAGGAGCAGGGGTTATACAGAACACACACTGGCCACACAGAGATGGGAATATTGACCAGGAGCTGCAGGAGTTATACAGAGCACACCCAGGCCACACAGAGATGGGATTATTGACCAGGAGCAGGGGTTATACAGAGCACACCCTGGCCACACAGAGATGGGAATGTTGCCCAGGAGCTGCTGGAGTTATAGAGAGCACACCCTGGCCACACAGGGATGGGAATGTTGAACAGGAGCTGCAGGGGTTATACAGAGCACACTCTGGCCACACAGAGATGGGATTGCTGACCAGGAGCTGCTGGGGTGAGACAGAGCACACCCTTGCCACACAGAGATGGGAATGTTGACCAGGAGCTGCTGGGGTTACACAGAGCACACCATTCCCACACAGAGATGGGAATGTTGACCAGGAGCTGCAGGGGTTATACTGAGCACACTCTGGCCAAACAGAGATGGGAATGTTGACCAGGAGCAGGGGTTATACAGAGCACACCCTGGCCAGACAGAAATGGGAATGTTGACCAGGAGCTGCTGGGGTTATACAGAGCACACCCTGGACACACAGAGATGGGAATGTTGACAAGGAGCGGCAGGGGTTAAAGAAAGCACACTCTGGCCAACAAGAGATGGGAATGTTGACCAGGAGCTGCAGGGGTTATGCTGAGCACACCCTGGCCATACAGAGATGGGAATGTTGACAAGGAGCTGCAGGGGTTAAATAAAGCACACTCTGGCCACAAAGAGATGGGAATGTTGACCAGGAGCTACAGGGGTTATACAGAGCACACCCTGGCCACACAGAGATGGGAATGTTGACCAGGAGCTACAGGGGTTATACAGAGCACACCCTGGACAGAGAGAGATGGGAATGTTGACCAGGAGCTGCAGGGGTTATACAGAGCACACCCTGGACAGAGAGAGATGGGAATGTTGACCAGGAGCTGCAGGGGTTATACAGAGCCACCCTGGCCACACAGAGATGGGAATGTTGACCAGGAGCTGCAGGGATTATACAGAGCACAACCTGGCCACACAGATGGGAATGTTGACCAGGAGCTGCAGGGGTTATACAGAGCTCACCCTGGCCACACAGAGATGGGAAAGTTGACCAGGAGTTGCAGGAGTTATAGCGAGCATACCCTGGCCACACAGAGATGGGAATATTGACCTGGAGCTGCAGGAGTTATACAGAGCACACCCTGGCCACACAGAAATGGGAATGTTGACCAGGAGCTGCTGGGGTTATACAGAGCACACCCTGGACACACAGAGATGGGAATGTTGACAAGGAGCGGCAGGGGTTAAAGAAAGCACACTCTGGCCAACAAGAGATGGGAATGTTGACCAGGAGCTGCAGGGGTTATGCTGAGCACACCCTGGCCATACAGAGATGGGAATGTTGACAAGGAGCTGCAGGGGTTAAATAAAGCACACTCTGGCCACAAAGAGATGGGAATGTTGACCAGGAGCTACAGGGGTTATACAGAGCACACCCTGGCCACACAGAGATGGGAATGTTGACCAGGAGCTACAGGGGTTATACAGAGCACACCCTGGACAGAGAGAGATGGGAATGTTGACCAGGAGCTGCAGGGGTTATACAGAGCACACCCTGGACAGAGAGAGATGGGAATGTTGACCAGGAGCTGCAGGGGTTATACAGAGCCACCCTGGCCACACAGAGATGGGAATGTTGACCAGGAGCTGCAGGGATTATACAGAGCACAACCTGGCCACACAGATGGGAATGTTGACCAGGAGCTGCAGGGGTTATACAGAGCTCACCCTGGCCACACAGAGATGGGAAAGTTGACCAGGAGTTGCAGGAGTTATAGCGAGCATACCCTGGCCACACAGAGATGGGAATATTGACCTGGAGCTGCAGGAGTTATACAGAGCACACCCTGGCCACACAGAAATGGGAATGTTGACCAGGAGCTGCAGTGGTTATACAGAGCACACCCTGGCCACACAGAGATGGGATTGTTGACCAGGAGCTGCAGGAGTTATACAGAGCACACCCTGGCCACACAGAAATGGGAATGTTGACCAGGAGCTGCAGTGGCTACACAGAGCACACCCTGGCCACACAGAGATGGGAATGTTGACCAGGAGCTGCAGGGGTTATACAGAGCACACCCTGGACAGAGAGAGATGGGAATGTTGACCAGGAGCTGCAGGGGTTATACAGAGCACACCCTGGCCACACAGAGATGGGAATGTTGACCAGGAGCTGCAGGGATTATACAGAGCACACCCTGGCCACACAGATGGGAATGTTGACCAGGAGCTGCAGGGGTTATACAGAGCTCACCCTGGCCACACAGAGATGGGAATGTTGGCCAGAAGCAGGGGTTGTACAGAGCGCACCCTGGCCACACAGAGATGGGAATGTTGACCAGGAGCTGCTGGAGTTATAGAGAGTACACCCTGGCCACACAGAGATGGGAATGTTGACCAGGAGCTGCTGGGGTTATGCAGAGCACCCCCTGCCCGCACAAAGATGGGAATGTTGACCAGGATCTGCAGGAGTTATACAGAGCACATCCTGGCCACACTGAGATGGGAATGTTGACCAGGAGCTGCAGGAGTTATCCAGAGCACATCCTGGCCACACTGAGATGGGAATGTTGACCTGTCGCTGCTGGGGTTATTCAGAACACACCCAGGCCACACAGAGATGAGAATGTTTACCAGAAGCTGCAGGGGTTATACAGAGCACACCCTGCCCACACAGATATGGGAATGTTGACCAGGAGTTGCAGGGGTTATACAGAGCACACCCTGCCCACACAGATATGGGAATGTTGACCAGGAGCTGCCGGGATTATACAGAGCACACCCTGGCCACACCGATGGGAATGTTGACCAGGAGCAGGGGTTATACAGAACACACACTGGCCACACAGAGATGGGAATATTGACCAGGAGCTGCAGGAGTTATACAGAGCACACCCAGGCCACACAGAGATGGGATTATTGACCAGGAGCAGGGGTTATACAGAGCACACCCTGGCCACACAGAGATGGGAATGTTGCCCAGGAGCTGCTGGAGTTATAGAGAGCACACCCTGGCCACACAGGGATGGGAATGTTGAACAGGAGCTGCAGGGGTTATACAGAGCACACTCTGGCCACACAGAGATGGGATTGTTGACCAGGAGCTGCTGGGGTGAGACAGAGCACACCCTTGCCACACAGAGATGGGAATGTTGACCAGGAGCTGCTGGGGTTACACAGAGCACACCATTCCCACATAGAGATGGGAATGTTGACCAGGAGCTGCAGGGGTTATACTGAGCACACTCTGGCCACACAGAGATGGGAATGTTGACCAGGAGCAGGGGTTATACAGAGCACACCCTGGCCACACAGAAATGGGAATGTTGACCAGGAGCTGCTGGGGTTATACAGAGCACACCCTGGACACACAGAGATGGGAATGTTGACAAGGAGCGGCAGGGGTTAAAGAAAGCACACTCTGGCCAACAAGAGATGGGAATGTTGACCAGGAGCTGCAGGGGTTATGCTGAGCACACCCTGGCCATACAGAGATGGGAATGTTGACAAGGAGCTGCAGGGGTTAAATAAAGCACACTCTGGCCACAAAGAGATGGGAATGTTGACCAGGAGCTACAGGGGTTATACAGAGCACACCCTGGCCACACAGAGATGGGAATGTTGACCAGGAGCTACAGGGGTTATACAGAGCACACCCTGGACAGAGAAAGATGGGAATGTTGACCAGGAGCTGCAGGGGTTATACAGAGCACACCCTGGACAGAGAGAGATGGGAATGTTGACCAGGAGCTGCAGGGGTTATACAGAGCCACCCTGGCCACACAGAGATGGGAATGTTGACCAGGAGCTGCAGGGATTATACAGAGCACAACCTGGCCACACAGATGGGAATGTTGACCAGGAGCTGCAGGGGTTATACAGAGCTCACCCTGGCCACACAGAGATGGGAAAGTTGACCAGGAGTTGCAGGAGTTATAGCGAGCATACCCTGGCCACACAGAGATGGGAATATTGACCTGGAGCTGCAGGAGTTATACAGAGCACACCCTGGCCACACAGAAATGGGAATGTTGACCAGGAGCTGCAGTGGTTATACAGAGCACACCCTGGCCACACAGAGATGGGATTGTTGACCAGGAGCTGCAGGAGTTATACAGAGCACACCCTGGCCACACAGAAATGGGACTGTTGACCAGGAGCTGCAGTGGTTATACAGAGCACACTCTGGCCACACAGAGATGGGATTGTTGACCAGGAGCTGCAGGAGTTATACAGAGCACACACTGGCCACACAGAGATGGAAATGTTGACCAGGAGCTGCGGGGGTTATACAGAGCACACCCTGGCCACACAGAGATGGGAATGTTGACCAGGAGCTGCTGGGGTTACACAGAGCACACCCTGCCCACACAGCGATGGGAATGTTGACCAGGAGCTGCAGGGGTTATACAGAGCACACCCTGGACAGAGAGAGATGGGAATGTTGACCAGGAGCTGCAGGGGTTATACAGAGCCACCCTGGCCACACAGAGATGGGAATGTTGACCAGGAGTTGCAGGGGTTATACAGAGCACACCCTGGCCACACAGAAATGGGAATGTTGACCAGGAGTTGCAGGGGTTGTACAGAGCACACCCTGGACATAGAGAGATGGGAATGTTGACCAGGAGCTGCAGGGGTTATACAGAGCACACCCTGGCCATACAGAGATGGGAATGTTGACCAGGAGCTGCAGGAGTTATACAGAGCACACCCTGGCTACACAGAGATGGGAATGTTGACCAGGAGCTGCAGGGATTATACAGAGCACACCCTGGCCACACAGAGATGGGAATGTTGACCAGGAGCTGCAGGGATTATACAGAGCACACCCTGGCCACACAGATGGGAATGTTGACCAGGAGCTGCAGGGGTTATACAGACCTCACCCTGGCCACACAGAGATGGGAATGTTGGCCAGAAGCAGGGGTTGTACAGAGCGCACCCTGGCCACACAGAGATGGGAATGTTGACCAGGAGCAGGAGTTATACAGTGCGCACCCTGGACACACAGAAATGGAAATGTTGACCAGGAGCTGCAGGGGTTATACAGAGCACAGCATGGCCACACTGAGATGGGAATGTTGACCAGGAGCTGCAGTGGTTATACAGAGACCACCCTGGCCACACAGAGATGGGATTGTTGACCAGGAGCTGCAGGAGTTATACAGAGCACACCCTGGCCACAAAGAGATGGGAATGTTGACCAGGAGCTGCTGGGGTTACACAGAGCACACCCTGGCCACACAGAGATGGGAATGTTGACCAGGAGCTGCAGGTGTTATACAGAGCACACCCTGGCCACAAAGAGATGGGAATGTTGACCAGGAGCTGCTGGGGTTACACAGAGTACACCCTGGCCACACAGAGATGGGAATGTTGACCAGGAGCTGCAGGTGTTATACAGAGCACACCCTGGCCACAAAGAGATGGAAATGTTGACCAGGAGCTGCGGGGGTTATACAGAGCACACCCTGGCCACACAGAGATGGGAATGCTGACCAGGAGCTGCAGGTGTTGTACAGAGCACACCCTGGCCACAAAGAGGTGCGAATGTTGACCAGGAGCTGCTGGGGTTACACAGAGCACACCCTGCCCACACAGAGATGGGAATGTTGACCAGGAGCTGAAGGGGTTATACAGAGCACACCCTGGACAGAGAGAGATGGGAATGTTGACCAGGAGCTGCAGGGGTTATACAGAGCACACCCTGGCCACACAGATTGGAATGTTGACCAGGAGCTGCAGGGATTATGCAGAGCACACCCTGGCCACACAGATGGGAATGTTGACCAGGAGCTGCAGGGGTTATACAGAGCTCACCCTGGCCACACAGAGATGGGAATGTTGACCAGGAGTTGCAGGAGTTATAGAGAGCACACCCTGGCCACACAGAGATGGGAATATTGACCAGGAGCTGCAGGGGTTATACAGAGCACACCCAGGCCACACAGAGATGGGAATGTTGACCAGAAGCAGGGGTCATACAGAGTACACCCAGGCCACACAGAGATGGGAATGTTGACCAGGAGCTGCAGGGGTTATACAGAGCACACCCTGGCCACACACGAATGGGAATGTTGACCAGGAGCTGCAGTGGTTATACAGAGCACACCCTGGCCACACAGAGATGGAAATGTTGACCAGAAGCTGCAGGTGTTATACAGAGCACACCCTGGCCACACAGAGATGGGAATGTTGACCAGGAGCTGCTGGGGTTACACAGAGCACACCCTTCCCACACAGAGATGGGAATGTTGACCAGGAGCTGCAGGGGTTATACAATGCACACCCTGGACAGAGAGAGATGGGAATGTTGACCAGGAGCTGCAGGGGTTATACAGAGCCACCCTGGCCACACAGAGATGGGAATGTTGACCAGGAGCTGCAGGGATTATACAGAGCACACCCTGGCCACACAGATGGGAATGTTGACCAGGAGCTGCAGGGGTTATACAGAGCTCACCCTGGCCACACAGAGATGGGAATGTTGACCAGAAGCAGGGGTTGTACAGAGCGCACCCTGGCCACACAGAGATGGGAATGTTTACCAGGAGCTGCAGGGGTTATACAGAGCACAGCATGGCCACACTGAGATGGGAATGTTGAGCAGGAGCTGCAGGAGTTTTACAGAGCACACCCTGGCCACACAGAGATGGGATTGTTGACCAGGAGCTGCAGGAGTTTTACAGAGCACACCCAGGCCACACAGAGATGGGAATGTTGACCAGAAGCTGCAGGTGTTATACAGAGCACACCCTGGCCACAAAGAGATGGGAATGTTGACCAGGAGCTGCTGGGGTTACACAGAGCACACCCTGCCCACACAGAGATGGGAATGTTGACCAGGAGCTGCAGGGGTTAAAGAAAGCACACTCTGGCCACACAAAGATGGGAATGTTGACCAGGAGCTGCTGGGGTTAAACAGAGCACACCCTTCCCACACAGAGATGGGAATGTTGACCAGGAGCTGCAGGGGTTATACAGAGCACACCCTGGACAGAGAGAGATGGGAATGTTGACCAGGAGCTGCAGGGGTTATACAGAGCCACCCTGGCCACACAGAGATGGGAATGTTGACCAGGAGCTGCAGGGATTATACAGAGCACACCCTGGCCTCACAGATGGGAATGTTGACCAGGAGCTGCAGGGGTTATACAGAGCTCACCCTGGCCACACAGAGATGGGAATGTTGACCAGAAGCAGGGGTTGTACAGAGCGCACCCTGGCCACACAGAGATGGGAATGTTGACCAGGAGCAGGAGTTATACAGAGCGCAGCCTGGCCACACAGAGATGAGAATGTTGACCAGGAGCTGCAGGGGTTATACAGAGCACAGCATGGCCACACTGAGATGGGAATGTTGACCAGGAGCTGCAGGAGTTATACAGAGCACACCCTGGCCACACAGAGATGGGAATGTTGACCAGGAGCTGCAGTGGTTATACAGAGCAAACCCTGGCCACACAGAGATGGGATTGTTGACCAGGAGCTGCAGGAGTTATACAGAGCACACCCTGGCCAGACTGAAATGGGAATGTTGACGAGGAGCTGCAGGTGTTATACAGAGCACACCCTGGCCACACAGAGATGGGAATGTTGACCAGGAGCTGCTGGGGTTACACAGAGCATACCCTGGCCACAAAGCGATGGGAATGTTGACCAGGAGCTGCAGGTGTTATACAGAGCACACCCTGGCCACAAAGAGATGGAAATGTTGACCAGGAGCTGCGGGGGTTATACAGAGCACACCCTGGCCACACAGAGATGGGAATGTTGACCAGGAGCTGCAGGTGTTATACAGAGCACACCCTGGCCACAAAGAGATGGGAATGTTGACCAGGAGCTGCTGGGGTAACACAGAGCACACCCTGCCCACACAGAGATGGGAATGTTGACCAGGAGCTGCAGGGGTTATACAGAGCACACCCTGGACAGAGAGAGATGGGAATGTTGACCAGGAGCTGCAGGGGTTATACAGAGCCACCCTGGCCACACAGAGATGGGAATGTTGACCAGGAGCTGCAGTGGTTATACAGAGCACACCCTGGCCACAAAGATGGGAATGTTGACCAGGAGCTGCTGGGGTTACACAGAGCATACCCTGGCCACAAAGCGATGGGAATGTTGACCAGGAGCTGCAGGTGTTATACAGAGCACACCCTGGCCACAAAGAGATGGGAATGTTGACCAGGAGCTGCGGGGGTTATACAGAGCACACCCTGGCCACACAGAGATGGGAATGTTGACCAGGAGCTGCAGGTGTTATACAGAGCACACCCTGGCCACAAAGAGATGGGAATGTTGACCAGGAGCTTCTGGGGTAACACAGAGCACACCCTGCCCACACAGAGATGGGAATGTTGACCAGGAGCTGCAGGGGTTATACAGAGCACACCCTGGACAGAGAGAGATGGGAATGTTGACCAGGAGCTGCAGGGATTATACAGAGCACACCCTGGCCACACAGATGGGAATGTTGACCAGGAGCTGCAGGGGTTATACAGAGCTCACCCTGGCCACACAGAGATGGGAATGTTGACCAGGAGTTGCAGGAGTATTAGAGAGCACACCCTGGCCACACAGAGATGGGAATGTTGACCAGGAGCTGCAGTGGTTATACAGAGCACACCCTGGCCACACAGAGATGGGATTGTTGACCAGGAGCTGCAGGAGTTATACAGAGCACACCCTGGCCAGACTGAAATGGGAATGTTGACCAGGAGCTGCAGTAGTTATACAGAGCACACCCTGGCCACACAGAGATGGGATTGTTGACCAGGAGCTGCAGGAGTTATACAGAGCACACACTGGCCACACAGAGATGGAAATGTTGACCAGGAGCTGCGGGGGTTATACAGAGCACACCCTGGCCACACAGAGATGGGAATGTTGACCAGGAGCTGCTGGGGTTACACAGAGCACACCCTGCCCACACAGCGATGGGAATGTTGACCAGGAGCTGCAGGGGTTATACAGAGCACACCCTGGACAGAGAGAGATGGGAATGTTGACCAGGAGCTGCAGGGGTTATACAGAGCCACCCTGGCCACACAGAGATGGGAATGTTGACCAGGAGTTGCAGGGGTTATACAGAGCACACCCTGGCCACACAGAAATGGGAATGTTGACCAGGAGTTGCAGGGGTTGTACAGAGCACACCCTGGACATAGAGAGATGGGAATGTTGACCAGGAGCTGCAGGGGTTATACAGATCACACCCTGGCCATACAGAGATGGGAATGTTGACCAGGAGCTGCAGGAGTTATACAGAGCACACCCTGGCTACACAGAGATGGGAATGTTGACCAGGAGCTGCAGGGATTATACAGAGCACACCCTGGCCACACAGAGATGGGAATGTTGACCAGGAGCTGCAGGGATTATACAGAGCACACCCTGGCCACACAGATGGGAATGTTGACCAGGAGCTGCAGGGGTTATACAGACCTCACCCTGGCCACACAGAGATGGGAATGTTGGCCAGAAGCAGGGGTTGTACAGAGCGCACCCTGGCCACACAGAGATGGGAATGTTGACCAGGAGCAGGAGTTATACAGTGCGCACCCTGGACACACAGAGATGGAAATGTTGACCAGGAGCTGCAGGGGTTATACAGAGCACAGCATGGCCACACTGAGATGGGAATGTTGACCAGGAGCTGCAGTGGTTATACAGAGACCACCCTGGCCACACAGAGATGGGATTGTTGACCAGGAGCTGCAGGAGTTATACAGAGCACACCCTGGCCACAAAGAGATGGGAATGTTGACCAGGAGCTGCTGGGGTTACACAGAGCACACCCTGGCAACACAGAGATGGGAATGTTGACCAGGAGCTGCAGGTGTTATACAGAGCACACCCTGGCCACAAAGAGATGGGAATGTTGACCAGGAGCTGCTGGGGTTACACAGAGCACACCCTGGCCACACAGAGATGGGAATGTTGACCAGGAGCTGCAGGTGTTATACAGAGCACACCCTGGCCACAAAGAGATGGAAATGTTGACCAGGAGCTGCGGGGGTTATACAGAGCACACCCTGGCCACACAGAGATGGGAATGCTGACTAGGAGCTGCAGGTGTTGTACAGAGCACACCCTGGCCACAAAGAGATGCGAATGTTGACCAGGAGCTGCTGGGGTTACACAGAGTACACCCTGCCCACACAGAGATGGGAATGTTGACCAGGAGCTGCAGGGGTTATACGGAGCACACCCTGGACAGAGAGAGATGGGAATGTTGACCAGGAGCTGCAGGGGTTATACAGAGCACATCCTGGCCACACAGATTGGAATGTTGACCAGGAGCTGCAGGGATTATACAGAGCACACCCTGGCCACACAGATGGGAATGTTGACCAGGAGCTGCAGGGGTTATACAGAGCTCACCCTGGCCACACAGAGATGGGAATGTTGACCAGGAGTTGCAGGAGTTATAGAGAGCACACCCTGGCCAAACAGAGATGGGAATATTGACCAGGAGCTGCAGGGGTTATACAGAGCACACCCAGGCCACACAGAGATGGGAATGTTGACCAGAAGCAGGGGTCATACAGAGTACACCCAGGCCACACAGAGATGGGAATGTTGACCAGGAGCTGCAGGGGTTATACAGAGCACACCCTGGCCACACACAAATGGGAATGTTGACCAGGAGCTGCAGTGGTTATACAGAGCACACCCTGGCCACACAGAGATGGAAATGTTGACCAGGAGCTGCAGGTGTTATACAGAGCACACCCTGGCCACACAGAGATGGGAATGTTGACCAGGAGCTGCTGGGGTTACACAGAGCACACCCTTCCCACACAGAGATGGGAATGTTGACCAGGAGCTGCAGGGGTTATACAATGCACACCCTGGACAGAGAGAGATGGGAATGTTGACCAGGAGCTGCAGGGGTTATACAGAGCCACCCTGGGCACACAGAGATGGGAATGTTGACCAGGAGCTGCAGGGATTATACAGAGCACACCCTGGCCACACAGATGGGAATGTTGACCAGGAGCTGCAGGGGTTATACAGAGCTCACCCTGGCCACACAGAGATGGGAATGTTGACCAGAAGCAGGGGTTGTACAGAGCGCACCCTGGCCACACAGAGATGGGAATGTTGACCAGGAGCTGCAGGGGTTATACAGAGCACAGCATGGCCACACTGAGATGGGAATGTTGAGCAGGAGCTGCAGGAGTTTTACAGAGCACACCCTGGCCACACAGAGATGGGATTGTTGACCAGGAGCTGCAGGAGTTTTACAGAGCACACCCAGGCCACACAGAGATGGGAATGTTGACCAGAAGCTGCAGGTGTTATACAGAGCACACCCTGGCCACAAAGAGATGGGAATGTTGACCAGGAGCTGCTGGGGTTACACAGAGCACACCCTGCCCACACAGAGATGGGAATGTTGACCAGGAGCTGCAGGGGTTAAAGAAAGCACACTCTGGCCACACAAAGATGGGAATGTTGACCAGGAGCTGCTGGGGTTAAACAGAGCACACCCTTCCCACACAGAGATGGGAATGTTGACCAGGAGCTGCAGGGGTTATACAGAGCACACCATGGACAGAGAGAGATGGGAATGTTGACCAGGAGCTGCAGGGGTTATACAGAGCCACCCTGGCCACACAGAGATGGGAATGTTGACCAGGAGCTGCAGGGATTATACAGAGCACACCCTGGCCACACAGATGGGAATGTTGACCAGGAGCTGCAGGGGTTATACAGAGCTCACCCTGGCCACACAGAGATGGGAATGTTGACCAGAAGCAGGGGTTGTACAGAGCGCACCCTGGCCACACAGAGATGGGAATGTTGACCAGGAGCAGGAGTTATACAGAGCGCAGCCTGGCCACACAGAGATGAGAATGTTGACCAGGAGCTGCAGGGGTTATACAGAGCACAGCATGGCCACACTGAGATGGGAATGTTGACCAGGAGCTGCAGGAGTTATACAGAGCACACCCTGGCCACACAGAGATGGGAATGTTGACCAGGAGCTGCAGTGGTTATACAGAGCACACCCTGGCCACACAGAGATGGGATTGTTGACCAGGAGCTGCAGGAGTTATACAGAGCACACCCTGGCCAGACTGAAATGGGAATGTTGACGAGGAGCTGCAGGTGTTATACAGAGCACACCCTGGCCACACAGAGATGGGAATGTTGACCAGGAGCTGCTGGGGTTACACAGAGCATACCCTGGCCACAAAGCGATGGGAATGTTGACCAGGAGCTGCAGGTGTTATACAGAGCACACCCTGGCCACAAAGAGATGGAAATGTTGACCAGGAGCTGCGGGGGTTATATAGAGCACACCCTGGCCACACAGAGATGGGAATGTTGACCAGGAGCTGCAGGTGTTATACAGAGCACACCCTGGCCACAAAGAGATGGGAATGTTGACCAGGAGCTGCTGGGGTAACACAGAGCACACCCTGCCCACACAGAGATGGGAATGTAGACCAGGAGATGCAGGGGTTATACAGAGCACACCCTGGACAGAGAGAGATGGGAATGTTGACCAGGAGCTGCAGGGGTTATACAGAGCCACCCTGGCCACACAGAGATGGGAATGTTGACCAGGAGCTGCAGTGGTTATACAGAGCACACCCTGGCCACAAAGAGATGGGAATGTTGACCAGGAGCTGCTGGGGTTACACAGAGCATACCCTGGCCACAAAGCGATGGGAATGTTGACCAGGAGCTGCAGGTGTTATACAGAGCACACCCTGGCCACAAAGAGATCGGAATGTTGACCAGGAGCTGCGGGGGTTATACAGAGCACACCCTGGCCACACAGAGATGGGAATGTTGACCAGGAGCTGCAGGTGTTATACAGAGCACACCCTGGCCACAAAGAGATGGGAATGTTGACCAGGAGCTTCTGGGGTAACACAGAGCACACCCTGCCCACACAGAGATGGGAATGTTGACCAGGAGCTGCAGGGGTTATACAGAGCACACCCTGGACAGAGAGAGATGGGAATGTTGACCAGGAGCTGCAGGGATTATACAGAGCACACCCTGGCCACACAGATGGGAATGTTAACCAGGAGCTGCAGGGGTTATACAGAGCTCACCCTGGCCACACAGAGATGGGAATGTTGACCAGGAGTTGCAGGAGTATTAGAGAGCACACCCTGGCCACACAGAGATGGGAATGTTGACCAGGAGCTGCAGTGGTTATACAGAGCACACCCTGGCCACACAGAGATGGGATTGTTGACCAGGAGCTGCAGGAGTTATACAGAGCACACCCTGGCCAGACTGAAATGGGAATGTTGACGAGGAGCTGCAGGTGTTATACAGAGCACACCCTGGCCACACAGAGATGGGAATGTTGACCAGGAGCTGCTGGGGTTACACAGAGCATACCCTGGCCACAAAGCGATGGGAATGTTGACCAGGAGCTGCAGGTGTTATACAGAGCACACACTGGCCACAAAGAGATGGAAATGTTGACCAGGAGCTGCGGGGGTTATACAGAGCACACCCTGGCCACACAGAGATGGGAATGTTGACCAGGAGCTGCAGGTGTTATACAGAGCACACCCTGGCCACAAAGAGATGGGAATGTTGACCAGGAGCTGCTGGGGTAACACAGAGCACACCCTGCCCACACAGAGATGGGAATGTTGACCAGGAGCTGCCGGGGTTATACAGAGCACACCCTGGACAGAGAGAGATGGGAATGTTGACCAGGAGCTGCAGGGGTTATACAGAGCCACCCTGGCCACACAGAGATGGGAATGTTGACCAGGAGCTGCAGTGGTTATACAGAGCACACCCTGGCCACAAAGAGATGGGAATGTTGACCAGGAGCTGCGGGGGTTATACAGAGCACACCCTGGCCACAAAGAGATGGGAATGTTGACCAGGAGCTGCAGGGGTTATACAGAGCACACCCTGGACAGAGAGAGATGGGAATGTTGACCAGGAGCTGCAGGGATTATACTTAGCACACCCTGGCCACACAGATGGGAATGTTGACCAGGAGCTGCAGGGGTTATACAGAGCTCACCCTGGCCACACAGAGATGGGAATGTTGACCAGGAGTTGCAGGAGTATTAGAGAGCACACCCTGGCCACACAGAGATGGGAATATTGACCAGGAGCTGCAGGGGTTATACAGAGCACACCCAGGCCACACAGAGATGGGAATGTTGACCAGAAGCAGGGGTCATACAGAGTACACCCAGGCCACACAGAGATGGGAATGTTGACCAGGAGCATGAGTTATACAGAGCGCACCCTGGCCACACAGAGATGGGAATGTTGACCAGGAGCTGCAGGGGTTACACAGAGCACAGCATGGCCACACAGAAATGGGAATGTTGACCAGGAGCTGCAGTGGTTATACAGAGCACACCCTGGCCACACAGAGATGGGATTGTTGACCAGGAGCTGCAGGAGTTGTACAGAGCACACCCTGGCCACACAGAGATGGAAATGTTGACCAGGAGCTGCAGGTGTTATACAGAGCACACCCTGGCCACACAGAGATGGGAATGTTGATCAGGAGCTGCAGGGGTTATACAAAGCACACCCTGGACAGAGAGAGATGGGAATGTTGACCAGGAGCTGCATGGATTATACAGAGCACACCCTGGCCACACAGATGGGAATGTTGACCAGGAGCTGCAGGGGTTATACAGAGCTCACCCTGGCCACACAGAGATGGGAATGTTGACCAGAAGCAGTGGTTGTACAGAGCGCACCCTGGCCACACAGAGATGGGAATGTTGACCAGGAGCAGCAGTTATACAGAGCGCACCCTGGCCACACAGAGATGGGAATGTTGACCAGGAAGCTGCAGGGGTTATACAGAGCACAGCATGGCCACACTGAGATGGGAATGTTGACCAGGAGCTGCAGGAGTTATACAGAGCACACCCTGGCCACACAGAGATGGGAATGTTGACCAGGAGCTGCAGTGGTTATACAGAGCACACCCTGGCCACACAGAGATGATAATGTTGACCAGGAGCTGCGGGTGTTATACAGAGCACACCCTGGCCACAAAGAGATGGGAATGTTGACCAGGAGCTGCTGGGGTTACACAGAGCACAACCCTGGCCACACAGAGATGGGAATGTTGACCCGGAACTGCAGGTGTTATACAGAGCACACCCTGGCCACAAAGAGATGGAAATGTTGACCAGGAGCTGCGGGGGTTATACAGAGCACACCCTGGCCACACAGAGATGGGAATGTTGACCAGGAGCTGCTGGGGTTACACAGAGCACACCCTGCCCACACAAAGATGGGAATGTTAACCAGGAGCTGCAGGGGTTATACAGAGCACACCCTGGACAGAGAGAGATGGGAATGTTGACGAGGAGCTGCAGGGGTTATACAGAGCCACCCTGGCCACACAGAGATGGGAATGTTGACAAGGAGCTGCAGGGATTATACAGAGCACACCCTGGCCACACAGATGGGAATGTTGACCAGGAGCTGCAGGAGTTATACAGAGCACACCCTGGCCACACAGAGATGGGAATGTTGACCAGGAGCTGCAGGGATTATACAGGGCACACTCTGGCCACAAAGAGATGGGAATGTTGACCAGGAGCTGCAGGGGTGATACAGAGCACACCCTGGCCACACAGAGATGGGAATGGTGACCAGGAGCTGCAGGGATTATACAGGGCACACTCTGGCCACAAAGAGATGGGAATGTTGACCAGGAGCTGCAGGGGTTAAACAGAGCTCACCCTGGCCACACAGAGATGGGAATGTTGACCAGGATATGCAGGAGTTATAGAGAGCATACCCTGGCCACACAGAGATGGGAATATTGACCAGGAGCTGCAGGAGTTATACAGAGCACACCCTCGCCACACAGAGATGGGAATGTTGACCAGGAGCAGGAGTTATACAGAGCACACCCTGGTCACACAGAAATGGGAATGTTGACCAGGAGCTGCAGTGGTTATACAGAGCACACACTGGCCACACAGAGATGGAATTGTTGACCAGGAGCTGCAGGAGTTATACAGAGCACGCCCTGGCCACACGGAGATGGAAATGTTGACCAGGAGCTGCAGGTGTTATACAGAGCACACCCTGGCCACACAGAGATGGGAATGTTGACCAGGAGCTGCTGGGGTTAAACAGAGCACACCCTTCCCACACAGAGATGGGAATGTTGACCAGGAGCTGCAGGGGTTATACAGAGCACACCCTGGACAGAGAGAGATGGGAATGTTGACCAGAAGCTGCAGGGGTTATACAGAGCCACCCTGGCCACACAGAGATGGGAATGTTGACCAGGAGCTGCAGGGATTATACATAGCACATCCTGGCCACACAGATGGGAATGTTGACCAGGAGCTGCAGGGGCTATGCAGAGCTCACCCTGGCCACACAGAGATGGGAATGTTGACCAGAAGCAGGGGTTGTACAGAGCGCACCCTGGCCACACAGAGATGGGAATGTTGACCAGGAGCAGGAGTTATACAGAGCGCACCCTGGCCACACAGAGATGGGAATGTTGACCAGGAGCTGCAGGGGTTATACAGAGCACAGCATGGCCACACTGAGATGGGAATGTTGACCAGGAGCTGCAGGAGTTATACAGAGCACACACTGGCAACACAGAGATGGGAATGTTGACCAGGAGCTGCAGGGGTTATACAGAGCACACCCTGGCCACAAAGAGATGGAAATGTTGACCAGGAGCTGCGGGGGTTATACAGAGCACGCCCTGGCCACACAGAGATGGGAATGTTGACCAGGAGCTGCAGGAGTTATACAGAGCACACCCAGGCCACACAGAGATGGGAATGTTGACCAGAAGCAGGGGTCATACAGAGTACACCCAGGCCACACCGAGATGGGAATGTTGACCAGGAGCTGCAGGGGTTATACAGAGCACACCCTGGCCACACAGAGATGGGAATGTTGACCAGGAGCTGCAGGAGTTATACAGAGCACACCCAGGCCACACAGAGATGGGAATGTTGACCAGAAGCAGGGGTCATACAGAGTACACCCAGGCCACACAGAGATGGGAATGTTGACCAGGAGCATGAGTTATACAGAGCGCACCCTGGCCACACAGAGATGGGAATGTTGACCAGGAGCTGCAGGGGTTATACAGAGCACAGCATGGCCACACTGAGATGGGAATGTTGACCATGAGCTGCAGGAGTTATACAGAGCACACCCTGCCCACACACAAATGGGAATGTTGACCAGGAGCTGCAGTGGTTATACAGAGCACACCCTGGCCACACAGAGATGGGATTGTTGACCAGGAGCTGCAGGAGTTATACAGAGCACACCCTGGCCACACAGAGATGGAAATGTTGACCAGGAGCTGCAGGTGTTATACAGAGCTCACCCTGGCCTCACAGAGATGGGAATGTTGACCAGGAGCTGCTGGGGTTACACAGAGCACACCCTTCCCACACAGAGATGGGAATGTTGACCAAGAGCTCCAGGGGTTATACAATGCACACCCTGGACAGAGAGAGATGGAAATGTTGACCAGGAGCTGCAGGGGTTATACAGAGCCAACCTGGCCACACAGAGATGGGAATGTTGACCAGGAGCTGCAGGGATTATACAGAGCAGACCCTGGCCACACAGAGATGGGAATGTTGACCAGGAGCTGCAGGGGTTATACAGAGCTCACCCTGGCCACACAGAGATAGGAATGTTGACCAGAAGCAGGGGTTGTACAGAGCGCACCCTGGCCACACAGATGGGAATGTTGACCAGGAGCTGCAAGAGTTATACAGAGCACACCCTGGCCACACAGAGATGGGAATGTTGACCAGGAGCTGCAGGGATTATACAGGGCACACTCTGGCCACAAAGAGATGGGAATGTTGACCAGGAGCTGCAGGGGTGATACAGAGCACACCCTGGCCACACAGAGATGGGAATGGTGACCAGGAGCTGCAGGGATTATACAGGGCACACTCTGGCCACAAAGAGATGGGAATGTTGACCAGGAGCTGCAGGGGTTATACAGAGCTCACCCTGGCCACACAGAGATGGGAATGTTGACCAGGAGTTGCAGGAGTTATAGAGAGCATACCCTGGCCACACAGAGATGGGAATATTGACCAGGAGCTGCAGGAGTTATACAGAGCACACCCTCGCCACACAGAGATGGGAATGTTGACCAGGAGCAGGAGTTATACAGAGCACACCCTGGTCACACAGAAATGGGAATGTTGACCAGGAGCTGCAGTGGTTATACAGAGCACACACTGGCCACACAGAGATGGAATTGTTGACCAGGAGCTGCAGGAGTTATACAGAGCACGCCCTGGCCACACGGAGATGGAAATGTTGACCAGGAGCTGCAGGTGTTATACAGAGCACACCCTGGCCACACAGAGATGGGAATGTTGACCAGGAGCTGCTGGGGTTAAACAGAGCACACCCTTCCCACACAGAGATGGGAATGTTGACCAGGAGCTGCAGGGGTTATACAGAGCACACCCTGGACAGAGAGAGATGGGAATGTTGACCAGGAGCTGCAGGGGTTATACAGAGCCACCCTGGCCACACAGAGATGGGAATGTTGACCAGGAGCTGCAGGGATTATACATAGCACATCCTGGCCACACAGATGGGAATGTTGACCAGGAGCTGCAGGGGCTATGCAGAGCTCACCCTGGCCACACAGAGATGGGAATGTTGACCAGAAGCAGCGGTTGTACAGAGCGCACCCTGGCCACACAGAGATGGGAATGTTGACCAGGAGCAGGAGTTATACAGAGCGCACCCTGGCCACACAGAGATGGGAATGTTGACCAGGAGCTGCAGGGGTTATACAGAGCACAGCATGGCCACACTGAGATGGGAATGTTGACCAGGAGCTGCAGGAGTTATACAGAGCACACACTGGCAACACAGAGATGGGAATGTTGACCAGGAGCTGCAGGGGTTATACAGAGCACACCCTGGCCACAAAGAGATGGAAATGTTGACCAGGAGCTGCGGGGGTTATACAGAGCACACCCTGGCCACACAGAGATGGGAATGTTGACCAGGAGCTGCAGGAGTTATACAGAGCACACCCAGGCCACACAGAGATGGGAATGTTGACCAGAAGCAGGGGTCATACAGAGTACACCCAGGCCACACCGAGATGGGAATGTTGACCAGGAGCTGCAGGGGTTATACAGAGCACACCCTGGCCACACAGAGATGGGAATGTTGACCAGGAGCTGCAGGAGTTATACAGAGCACACCCAGGCCACACAGAGATGGGAATGTTGACCAGAAGCAGGGGTCATACAGAGTACACCCAGGCCACACAGAGATGGGAATGTTGACCAGGAGCATGAGTTATACAGAGCGCACCCTGGCCACACAGAGATGGGAATGTTGACCAGGAGCTGCAGGGGTTATACAGAGCACAGCATGGCCACACTGAGATGGGAATGTTGACCATGAGCTGCAGGAGTTATACAGAGCACACCCTGCCCACACACAAATGGGAATGTTGACCAGGAGCTGCAGTGGTTATACAGAGCACACCCTGGCCACACAGAGATGGGATTGTTGACCAGGAGCTGCAGGAGTTATACAGAGCACACCCTGGCCACACAGAGATGGAAATGTTGACCAGGAGCTGCAGGTGTTATACAGAGCACACCCTGGCCTCACAGAGATGGGAATGTTGACCAGGAGCTGCTGGGGTTACACAGAGCACACCCTTCCCACACAGAGATGGGAATGTTGACCAAGAGCTCCAGGGGTTATACAATGCACACCCTGGACAGAGAGAGATGGAAATGTTGACCAGGAGCTGCAGGGGTTATACAGAGCCAACCTGGCCACACAGAGATGGGAATGTTGACCAGGAGCTGCAGGGATTATACAGAGCAGACCCTGGCCACACAGAGATGGGAATGTTGACCAGGAGCTGCAGGGGTTATACAGAGCTCACCCTGGCCACACAGAGATAGGAATGTTGACCAGAAGCAGGGGTTGTACAGAGCGCACCCTGGCCACACAGAGAAGGGAATGTTGACCAGGAGCAGGAGTTATACAGAGCGCACCATGGCCACACAGAGATGGGAATGTTGACCAGGAGCTGCAGGGGTTATACAGAGCACAGCATGGCCACACTGAGATTGGAATGTTGAGCAGGAGCTGCAGGAGTTATAATGAGCACACCCTGGCCACACAGAGATGGGATGTTGACCAGGAGCTGCAGTGGTTATACAGAGCACACCCTGGCCACACAGAGATGGGATTGTTGACCAGGAGCTGCAGGAGTTTTACAGAGCACCCCCATGGCCACACAGAGATGGAAATGTTGACCAGGATCTACGGGGGATTTCCAGAGCACTCCCTGGCCACACAGAGATGGGAATGTTGACCAGGAGCTGCAGGGATTATACAGGGCACACTCTGGCCACAAAGAGATGGGAATGTTGACCAGGAGCTGCAGGGGTTATACAGAGCACACCCTGGCCACACAGAGATGGGAATGGTGACCAGGAGCTGCAGGGATTATACAGGGCACACTCTGGCCACAAAGAGATGGGAATGTTGACCAGGAGCTGCAGGGGTTATACAGAGCACACCCTGGCCACAAAGAGATGGGAATGTTGACCAGGAGCTGCTGGGGTTACACAGCGCACACCCTGCCCACACAGAGACGGGAATGTTGACCATGAGCTGCAGGGGTTATACAGAGCACACCCTGGACAGAGAGAGGTGGGAATGTTGACCAGGAGCTGCAGGGGTTATACAGAGCCACCCTGGCCACACAGAGATGGGAATGTTGACCAGGAGCTGCAGGAATTATGCAGAGCACACCCTGGCCACACAGATGGGAATGTTGACCAGGAGCTGCAGGGGTTATACAGAGCTCACCCTGGCCACACAGAGATGGGAATGTTGACCAGGAGTTGCAGGAGTATTAGAGAGCACACCCTGGCCACACAGAGATGGGAATATTGACCAGGAGCTGCAGGAGTTATACAGAGCACACGCAGGCCACACAGAGATGGGAATGTTGACCAGAAGCAGGGGTCATACAGAGCACACCCAGGCCATACAGAGATGGGAATGTTGACCAGGAGCATGAGTTATACAGAGCGCACCCTGGCCACACAGAGATGGGAATGTTGACCAGGAGCTGCAGGGGTTACACAGAGCACAGCATGGCCACACTGAGATGGGAATGTTGACCATGAGCTGCAGGAGTTATACAGAGCATACCCTGGCCACACAGAAATGGGAATGTTGACCAGGGGCTGTAGTGGTTATACAGAGCATACCCTGGCCACACAGAGATGGGATTGTTGACCAGGAGCTGCAGGAGTTATACAGAGCACACCCTGGCCACACAGAGATGGAAATGTTGACCAGGAGCTGCAGGTGTTATACAGAGCACACCCTGGCCACACAGAGATGGGAATGTTGACCAGGAGCTGCTGGGGTTACACAGAGCACACCCTTCCCACACAGAGATGGGAATGTTGACCAGGAGCTGCAGGGGTTATACAAAGCAAACCCTGGACAGAGAGAGATGGGAATGTTGACCAGGAGCTGCAGGGGTTGTACAGAGCTCACCCTGGCCACACAGAGATGGGAATGTTGACCAGGAGCAGGAGTTATACAGAGCGCACCCTGGCCACACAGAGATGGGAATGTTGACCAGGAGCTGCAGGCGTTATACAGAGCACACCCTGGCCACACTGAGATGGGAATGTTGACCAGGAGCTGCAGAAGTTATACAGAGCACACCCTGGCCACACAGAGATGGGAATGTTGACCAGGAGCTGCAGGTGTTATACAGAGCACACCCTGGCCACAAAGAGATGGGAATGTTGACCAGGAGCTGCTGGGGTTACACAGAGCACACCCTGGCCACACAGAGATGGGAATGTTGACCAGGAGCTGCATGTGTTATACAGAGCACACCCTGGCCACAAAGAGATGGAAATGTTGACCAGGAGCTGCGGGGGTTATACAGAGCACACCCTGGCCACACAGAGATGGGAATGTTGACCAGGAGCTGCAGGTGTTATACAGAGCACACCCTGGCCACAAAGAGATGGGAATGTTGACCAGGAGCTGCTGGGGTTACACAGAGCACACCCTGCCCACACAGAGATGGGAATGTTGACCAGGAGCTACAGGGGTTATACAGAGCACACCCTGGACAGAGAGAGATGGGAATGTTGACCAGGAGCTGCAGGGGTTATACAGAGCACACCCTGGCCACACGGAGATGGGAATGTTGACCAGGAGCTGCAGGGGTTATACAGAGCACACCCTGGCCACACAGATGGGAATGTTGACCAGGAGCTGCAGGGGTTATACAGAGCTCACCCTGGCCACACAGAGATGGGAATATTGACCAGGAGCTGCAGGAGTTATACAGAGCACACCCTCGCCACACAGAGATGGGAATGTTGACCAGGAGCAGGAGTTATACAGAGCACACCCTGGTCACACAGAAATGGGAATGTTGACCAGGAGCTGCAGTGGTTATACAGAGCACACACTGGCCACACAGAGATGGAATTGTTGACCAGGAGCTGCAGGAGTTATACAGAGCACGCCCTGGCCACACGGAGATGGAAATGTTGACCAGGAGCTGCAGGTGTTATACAGAGCACACCCTGGCCACACAGAGATGGGAATGTTGACCAGGAGCTGCTGGGGTTAAACAGAGCACACCCTTCCCACACAGAGATGGGAATGTTGACCAGGAGCTGCAGGGGTTATACAGAGCACACCCTGGACAGAGAGAGATGGGAATGTTGACCAGGAGCTGCAGGGGTTATACAGAGCCACCCTGGCCACACAGAGATGGGAATGTTGACCAGGAGCTGCAGGGATTATACATAGCACATCCTGGCCACACAGATGGGAATGTTGACCAGGAGCTGCAGGGGCTATGCAGAGCTCACCCTGGCCACACAGAGATGGGAATGTTGACCAGAAGCAGCGGTTGTACAGAGCGCACCCTGGCCACACAGAGATGGGAATGTTGACCAGGAGCAGGAGTTATACAGAGCGCACCCTGGCCACACAGAGATGGGAATGTTGACCAGGAGCTGCAGGGGTTATACAGAGCACAGCATGGCCACACTGAGATGGGAATGTTGACCAGGAGCTGCAGGAGTTATACAGAGCACACACTGGCAACACAGAGATGGGAATGTTGACCAGGAGCTGCAGGGGTTATACAGAGCACACCCTGGCCACAAAGAGATGGAAATGTTGACCAGGAGCTGCGGGGGTTATACAGAGCACACCCTGGCCACACAGAGATGGGAATGTTGACCAGGAGCTGCAGGAGTTGTACAGAGCACACCCAGGCCACACAGAGATGGGAATGTTGACCAGAAGCAGGGGTCATACAGAGTACACCCAGGCCACACCGAGATGGGAATGTTGACCAGGAGCTGCAGGGGTTATACAGAGCACACCCTGGCCACACAGAGATGGGAATGTTGACCAGGAGCTGCAGGAGTTATACAGAGCACACCCAGGCCACACAGAGATGGGAATGTTGACCAGAAGCAGGGGTCATACAGAGTACACCCAGGCCACACAGAGATGGGAATGTTGACCAGGAGCATGAGTTATACAGAGCGCACCCTGGCCACACAGAGATGGGAATGTTGACCAGGAGCTGCAGGGGTTATACAGAGCACAGCATGGCCACACTGAGATGGGAATGTTGACCATGAGCTGCAGGAGTTATACAGAGCACACCCTGCCCACACACAAATGGGAATGTTGACCAGGAGCTGCAGTGGTTATACAGAGCACACCCTGGCCACACAGAGATGGGATTGTTGACCAGGAGCTGCAGGAGTTATACAGAGCACACCCTGGCCACACAGAGATGGAAATGTTGACCAGGAGCTGCAGGTGTTATACAGAGCACACCCTGGCCTCACAGAGATGGGAATGTTGACCAGGAGCTGCTGGGGTTACACAGAGCACACCCTTCCCACACAGAGATGGGAATGTTGACCAAGAGCTCCAGGGGTTATACAATGCACACCCTGGACAGAGAGAGATGGAAATGTTGACCAGGAGCTGCAGGGGTTATACAGAGCCAACCTGGCCACACAGAGATGGGAATGTTGACCAGGAGCTGCAGGGATTATACAGAGCAGACCCTGGCCACACAGAGATGGGAATGTTGACCAGGAGCTGCAGGGGTTATACAGAGCTCACCCTGGCCACACAGAGATAGGAATGTTGACCAGAAGCAGGGGTTGTACAGAGCGCACCCTGGCCACACAGAGAAGGGAATGTTGACCAGGAGCAGGAGTTATACAGAGCGCACCATGGCCACACAGAGATGGGAATGTTGACCAGGAGCTGCAGGGGTTATACAGAGCACAGCATGGCCACACTGAGATTGGAATGTTGAGCAGGAGCTGCAGGAGTTATAATGAGCACACCCTGGCCACACAGAGATGGGATGTTGACCAGGAGCTGCAGTGGTTATACAGAGCACACCCTGGCCACACAGAGATGGGATTGTTGACCAGGAGCTGCAGGAGTTTTACAGAGCACCCCCATGGCCACACAGAGATGGAAATGTTGACCAGGATCTACGGGGGATTTCCAGAGCACTCCCTGGCCACACAGAGATGGGAATGTTGACCAGGAGCTGCAGGGATTATACAGGGCACACTCTGGCCACAAAGAGATGGGAATGTTGACCAGGAGCTGCAGGGGTTATACAGAGCACACCCTGGCCACACAGAGATGGGAATGGTGACCAGGAGCTGCAGGGATTATACAGGGCACACTCTGGCCACAAAGAGATGGGAATGTTGACCAGCAGCTGCAGGGGTTATACAGAGCACACCCTGGCCACAAAGAGATGGGAATGTTGACCAGGAGCTGCTGGGGTTACACAGCGCACACCCTGCCCACACAGAGACGGGAATGTTGACCATGATCTGCAGGGGTTATACAGAGCACACCCTGGACAGAGAGAGGTGGGAATGTTGACCAGGAGCTGCAGGGGTTATACAGAGCCACCCTGGCCACACAGAGATGGGAATGTTGACCAGGAGCTGCAGGAATTATGCAGAGCACACCCTGGCCACACAGATGGGAATGTTGACCAGGAGCTGCAGGGGTTATACAGAGCTCACCCTGGCCACACAGAGATGGGAATGTTGACCAGGAGTTGCAGGAGTATTAGAGAGCACACCCTGGCCACACAGAGATGGGAATATTGACCAGGAGCTGCAGGAGTTATACAGAGCACACGCAGGCCACACAGAGATGGGAATGTTGACCAGAAGCAGGGGTCATACAGAGCACACCCAGGCCATACAGAGATGGGAATGTTGACCAGGAGCATGAGTTATACAGAGCGCACCCTGGCCACACAGAGATGGGAATGTTGACCAGGAGCTGCAGGGGTTACACAGAGCACAGCATGGCCACACTGAGATGGGAATGTTGACCATGAGCTGCAGGAGTTATACAGAGCATACCCTGGCCACACAGAAATGGGAATGTTGACCAGGGGCTGTAGTGGTTATACAGAGCATACCCTGGCCACACAGAGATGGGATTGTTGACCAGGAGCTGCAGGAGTTATACAGAGCACACCCTGGCCACACAGAGATGGAAATGTTGACCAGGAGCTGCAGGTGTTATACAGAGCACACCCTGGCCACACAGAGATGGGAATGTTGACCAGGAGCTGCTGGGGTTACACAGAGCACACCCTTCCCACACAGAGATGGGAATGTTGACCAGGAGCTGCAGGGGTTATACAAAGCAAACCCTGGACTGAGAGAGATGGGAATGTTGACCAGGAGCTGCAGGGGTTGTACAGAGCTCACCCTGGCCACACAGAGATGGGAATGTTGACCAGGAGCAGGAGTTATACAGAGCGCACCCTGGCCACACAGAGATGGGAATGTTGACCAGGAGCTGCAGGCGTTATACAGAGCACACCCTGGCCACACTGAGATGGGAATGTTGACCAGGAGCTGCAGAAGTTATACAGAGCACACCCTGGCCACACAGAGATGGGAATGTTGACCAGGAGCTGCAGGTGTTATACAGAGCACACCCTGGCCACAAAGAGATGGGAATGTTGACCAGGAGCTGCTGGGGTTACACAGAGCACACCCTGGCCACACAGAGATGGGAATGTTGACCAGGAGCTGCATGTGTTATACAGAGCACACCCTGGCCACAAAGAGATGGAAATGTTGACCAGGAGCTGCGGGGGTTATACAGAGCACACCCTGGCCACACAGAGATGGGAATGTTGACCAGGAGCTGCAGGTGTTATACAGAGCACACCCTGGCCACAAAGAGATGGGAATGTTGACCAGGAGCTGCTGGGGTTACACAGAGCACACCCTGCCCACACAGAGATGGGAATGTTGACCAGGAGCTACAGGGGTTATACAGAGCACACCCTGGACAGAGAGAGATGGGAATGTTGACCAGGAGCTGCAGGGGTTATACAGAGCACACCCTGGCCACACGGAGATGGGAATGTTGACCAGGAGCTGCAGGGGTTATACAGAGCACACCCTTGCCACACAGATGGGAATGTTGACCAGGAGCTGCAGGGGTTATACAGAGCTCACCCTGGCCACACAGAGATGGGAATATTGACCAGGAGCTGCAGGAGTTATACAGAGCACACCCAGGCCACACAGAGATAGGAATGTTGACCAGAAGCATGAGTTATACAGAGCACATCCTGGCCACACAGAGATGGGAATGTTGACCAGGAGCTGCTGGGGTTACACAGAGCACACCCTTCCCACACAGAGATGGGAATGTTGACCTGGAGCTGCAGGGGTTATACAAAGCACACCCTGGACAGAGAGAGATGGGAATGTTGACCAGAAGCTGCAGGGGTTATACAGAGCCACCCTGGCCACACACAGAGATGGGAATGTTGACCAGGAGCTGCAGGGATTATACAGAGCAGACCCTGGCCACACAGTTGGGAATGTTGACCAGGAGCTGCAGGGGTTATACAGAGCTCACCCTGGCCACACAGAGATGGGAATGTTGACCAGGAGCTGCAGGTTTTTTCCAGAGCACACCCTGGCCACACAGAGATGGGAATGTTGACCAGGAGCTGCAGGGATTATACAGAGCAGACCCTGGCCACACAGTTGGGAATGTTGACCAGGAGCTGCAGGGGTTATACAGAGCTCACCCTGGCCACAGAGAGATGGGAATGTTGACCAGGAGCAGGAGTTATACAGAGCGCACCCTGGCCACACAGAGATGGGAATGTTGACCAGGAGCTGCAGGGGTTATACAGAGCACACCCTGGCCACACAGATGGGACTGTTGACCAGGAGCTGCAGGGGTTATACAGAGCCACCCTAGCCACACAGAGATGGGAATGTTGACCAGGAGCTGCAGGAATTATGCAGAGCACACCCTGGCCACACAGATGGGAATGTTGACCAGGAGCTGCAGGGGTTATACAGAGCTCACCCTGGCCACACAGAGATGGGAATGTTGACCAGGAGTTGCAGGAGTATTAGAGAGCACACCCTGGCCACACAGAGATGGGAATATTGACCAGGAGCTGCAGGAGTTATACAGAGCACACCCAGGCCACACAGAGATGGGAATGTTGACCAGAAGCAGGGGTCATACAGAGCACACCCAGGCCATACAGAGATGGGAATGTTGACCAGGAGCATGAGTTATACAGAGCGCACCCTGGCCACACAGAGATGGGAATGTTGACCAGGAGCTGCAGGGGTTACACAGAGCACAGCATGGCCACACTGAGATGGGAATGTTGACCATGAGCTGCAGGAGTTATACAGAGCATACCCTGGCCACACAGAAATGGGAATGTTGACCAGGAGCTGTAGTGGTTATACAGAGCATACCCTGGCCACACAGAGATGTGATTGTTGACCAGGAGCTGCAGGAGTTATACAGAGCACACCCTGGCCACACAGAGATGGAAATGTTGACCAGGAGCTGCAGGTGTTATACAGAGCACACCCTGGCCACACAGAGATGGGAATGTTGACCAGGAGCTGCTGGGGTTACACAGAGCACACCCTTCCCACACAGAGATGGGAATGTTGACCAGGAGCTGCAGGGGTTATACAAAGCAAACCCTGGACAGAGAGAGATGGGAATGTTGACCAGGAGCTGCAGGGGTTGTACAGAGCTCACCCTGGCCACACAGAGATGGGAATGTTGACCAGGAGCAGGAGTTATACAGAGCGCACCCTGGCCACACAGAGATGGGAATGTTGACCAGGAGCTGCAGGGGTTATACAGAGCACACCCTGGCCACACTGAGATGGGAATGTTGACCAGGAGCTGCAGAAGTTATACAGAGCACACCCTGGCCACACAGAGATGGGAATGTTGACCAGGAGCTGCAGTGGTTATACAGAGCACACCCTGGCCACACAGAGATGGGTTTGTTGACCAGGAGCTGCAGGACTTATACAGAGCACACCCTGGCTACACAGAGATGGGAATGTTGACCAGGAGCTGCAGGTGTTATACAGAGCACACCCTGGCCACAAAGAGATGGGAATGTTGACCAGGAGCTGCTGGGGTTACACAGAGCACACCCTGGCCACACAGAGATGGGAATGTTGACCAGGAGCTGCATGTGTTATACAGAGCACACCCTGGCCACAAAGAGATGGAAATGTTGACCAGGAGCTGCAGGGGTTATACAGAGCACACCCTGGCCACACAGAGATGGGAATGTTGACCAGGAGCTGCAGGGATTATACAGAGCAGACCCTGGCCACACAGTTGGGAATGTTGACCAGGAGCTGCAGGGGTTATACAGAGCTCACCCTGGCCACACAGAGATGGGAATGTTGACCAGGAGCTGCAGGGATTATACAGAGCAGACCCTGGCCACACAGTTGGGAATGTTGACCAGGAGCTGCAGGGGTTATACAGAGCTCACCCTGGCCACAGAGAGATGGGAATGTTGACCAGGAGCAGGAGTTATACAGAGCGCACCCTGGCCACACAGAGATGGGAATGTTGACCAGGAGCTGCAGGGGTTATACAGAGCACACCCTGGCCACACAGATGGGACTGTTGACCAGGAGCTGCAGGGGTTATACAGAGCCACCCTAGCCACACAGAGATGGGAATGTTGACCAGGAGCTGCAGGAATTATGCAGAGCACACCCTGGCCACACAGATGGGAATGTTGACCAGGAGCTGCAGGGGTTATACAGAGCTCACCCTGGCCACACAGAGATGGGAATGTTGACCAGGAGTTGCAGGAGTATTAGAGAGCACACCCTGGCCACACAGAGATGGGAATATTGACCAGGAGCTGCAGGAGTTATACAGAGCACACCCAGGCCACACAGAGATGGGAATGTTGACCAGAAGCAGGGGTCATACAGAGCACACCCAGGCCATACAGAGATGGGAATGATGACCAGGAGCATGAGTTATACAGAGCGCACCCTGGCCACACAGAGATGGGAATGTTGACCAGGAGCTGCAGGGGTTACACAGAGCACAGCATGGCCACACTGAGATGGGAATGTTGACCATGAGCTGCAGGAGTTATACAGAGCATACCCTGGCCACACAGAAATGGGAATGTTGACCAGGAGCTGTAGTGGTTATACAGACCATACCCTGGCCACACAGAGATGGGATTGTTGACCAGGAGCTGCAGGAGTTATACAGAGCACACCCTGGCCACACAGAGATGGAAATGTTGACCAGGAGCTGCAGGTGTTATACAGAGCACACCCTGGCCACACAGAGATTGGAATGTTGACCAGGAGCTGCTGGGGTTACACAGAGCACACCCTTCCCACACAGAGATGGGAATGTTGACCAGGAGCTGCAGGGGTTATACAAAGCAAACCCTGGACAGAGAGAGATGGGAATGTTGACCAGGAGCTGCAGGGGTTGTACAGAGCTCACCCTGGCCACACAGAGATGGGAATGTTGACCAGGAGCAGGAGTTATACAGAGCGCACCCTGGCCACACAGAGATGGGAATGTTGACCAGCAGCTGCAGGGGTTATACAGAGCACACCCTGGCCACACTGAGATGGGAATGTTGACCAGGAGCTGCAGAAGTTATACAGAGCACACCCTGGCCACACAGAGATGGGAATGTTGACCAGGAGCTGCAGTGGTTATACAGAGCACACCCTGGCCACACAGAGATGGGTTTGTTGACCAGGAGCTGCAGGACTTATACAGAGCACACCCTGGCTACACAGAGATGGTAATGTTGACCAGGAGCTGCAGGTGTTATACAGAGCACACCCTGGCCACAAAGAGATGGGAATGTTGACCAGGAGCTGCTGGGGTTACACAGAGCACACCCTGGCCACACAGAGATGGGAATGTTGACCAGGAGCTGCATGTGTTATACAGAGCACATCCTGGCCACAAAGAGATGGAAATGTTGACCAGGAGCTGCGGGGGCTATGCAGAGCACACCCTGGCCACACAGAGATGGGAATGTTGACCAGGAGCTGCAGGTGTTATACAGAGCACACCCTGGCCACAAAGAGATGGGAATGTTGACCAGGAGCTGCTGGGGTTACACAGAGCACACCCTGCCCACACAGAGATGGGAATGTTGACCAGGAGCTACAGGGGTTATACAGAGCACACCCTGGACAGAGAGAGATGGGAATGTTGACCAGGAGCTGCAGGGGTTATACAGAGCACATCCTGGCCACACGGAGATGGGAATGTTGACCAGGAGCTGCAGGGGTTATACAGAGCACACCCTGACCACACAGATGGGAATGTTGACCAGGAGCTGCAGGGGTTATACAGAGCTCACCCTGGCCACACAGAGATGGGAATATTGACCAGGAGCTGCAGGAGTTATACAGAGCACACCCAGGCCACACAGAGATATGAATGTTGACCATTAGCATGAGTTATACAGAGCACATCCTGGCTACACAGAGATGGGAATTTTGACCAGGAGCTGCTGGGGTTACACAGAGCACACCCTTCCCACACAGAGATGGGAATGTTGACCTGGAGCTGCAGGGGTTATACAAAGCACACCCTGGACAGAGAGAGATGGGAATGTTGACCAGAAGCTGCAGGGGTTATACAGAGCCACCCTGGCCACACACAGAGATGGGAATGTTGACCAGGAGCTGCAGGGATTATACAGAGCAGACCCTGGCCACACAGTTGGGAATGTTGACCAGGAGCTGCAGGGGTTATACAGTGCTCACCCTGGCCACACAGAGATGGGTATGTTGACCAGGAGCTGCAGGTTTTTTCCAGAGCACACCCTGGCCACACAGAGATGGGAATGTTGACCAGGAGCAGCAGGGATTATACAGAGCAGACCCTGGCAACACAGTTGGGAATGTTGACCAGGAGCTGCAGGGGTTATACAGAGCTCACCCTGGCCACAGAGAGATGGGAATGTTGACCAGGAGCAGGAGTTATACAGAGCGCACCCTGGCCACACAGAGATGGGAATGTTGACCAGGAGCTGCAGGGGTTATACAGAGCACACCCTGGCCACACAGATGGGACTGTTGACCAGGAGCTGCAGGGGTTATACAGAGCCACCCTAGCCACACAGAGATGGGAATGTTGACCAGGAGCTGCAGGGATTATACAGAGCACACCCTGGACAGAGAGAGATGGGAATGTTGACCAGGAGCTGCAGGGGTTATACAGAGCACACCCTGGCCACACAGAGATGGGAATGTTGAACAGGAGCTGCAGGAGTTATAGAGAGTACACCCTGGCCACACAGAGATGGGAATATTGACCAGGAGCTGCAGAGCACACCCAGGCCACACAGAGATGGGAATGTTGTCCAGGAGCTGCAGGGGTTATACAGAGCACACCCTGGCCATACAGAGATGGGAATGTTGACCAGGAGCTGCAGGGTTAAACAGAGCACACCCTGCCCACACAGATATGGGAATGTTGTCCAGGAGCTGCAGGGGTTATAGAGAGCACACCCTGGACAGAGAGAGATTGGAATGTTGACCAGGAGCTGCAGGGGTTATACAGAGCACACCCTGGCCATACAGAGATGGGAATGTTGACCAGGAGCTGCAGGGATTATACAGAGCACACCCTGGCCATACAGAGATGGGAATGTTGACCAGGAGCTGCAGGAGTTATACAGAGCACACCCTGGCCATACAGAGATGGGAATGTTGACGAGGAGCTGCAGGAGTTATAGAGAGCACACCCTGGCCACACAGAGATGGGAATATTGACCAGGAGCTGCAGGAGTTATACAGAGCGCACCCTGGTCACACAGAGATGGGAATGTTGACCAGGAGCTGCAGGAGTTATACAGAGCGCACCCTGGCCACACAGAGATGGGAATGTTGACCAGGAAGCTGCAGGGGTTATACAGAGCACAGCATGGCCACACTGAGATGGGAATGTTGACCAGGAGCTGCAGGAGTTATACAGAGCACACCCTGGCCACACAGAGATGGGAATGTTGACCAGGAGCTGCAGTGGTTATACAGAGCACACCCTGGCCACACAGAGATGATAATGTTGACCAGGAGCTGCGGGTGTTATACAGAGCACACCCTGGCCACAAAGAGATGGGAATGTTGACCAGGAGCTGCTGGGGTTACACAGAGCACACCCTGGCCACACAGAGATGGGAATGTTGACCCGGAACTGCAGGTGTTATACAGAGCACACCCTGGCCACAAAGAGATGGAAATGTTGACCAGGAGCTGCGGGGGTTATACAGAGCACACCCTGGCCACACAGAGATGGGAATGTTGACCAGGAGCTGCAGGTGTTATACAGAGCTCACCCTGGCCACAAAGAGATGCGAATGTTGACCAGGAGCTGCTGGGGTTACACAGAGCACACCCTGCCCACACAAAGATGGGAATGTTAACCAGGAGCTGCAGGGGTTATACAGAGCACACCCTGGACAGAGAGAGATGGGAATGTTGACCAGGAGCTGCAGGGGTTATACAGAGCCACCCTGGCCACACAGAGATGGGAATGTTGACAAGGAGCTGCAGGGATTATACAGAGCACACCCTGGCCACACAGATGGGAATGTTGACCAGGAGCTGCAGGAGTTATACAGAGCACAACCTGGCCACACAGAGATGGGAATGTTGACCAGGAGCTGCAGGGATTATACAGGGCACACTCTGGCCACAAAGAGATGGGAATGTTGACCAGGAGCTGCAGGGGTGATACAGAGCACACCCTGGCCACACAGAGATGGGAATGGTGACCAGGAGCTGCAGGGATTATACAGGGCACACTCTGGCCACAAAGAGATGGGAATGTTGACCAGGAGCTGCAGGGGTTATACAGAGCTCACCCTGGCCACACAGAGATGGGAATGTTGACCAGGAGTTGCAGGAGTTATAGAGAGCATACCCTGGCCACACAGAGATGGGAATATTGACCAGGAGCTGCAGGAGTTATACAGAGCACACCCTCGCCACACAGAGATGGGAATGTTGACCAGGAGCAGGAGTTATACAGAGCGCACCCTGGCCACACAGAGATGGGAATGTTGACCAGGAGCTGCAGGGTTTATACAGAGCACAGCATGGCCACACTGAGATGGGAATGTTGACCAGGAGCTGCAGGAGTTATACAGAGCACACCCTGGTCACACAGAAATGGGAATGTTGACCAGGAGCTGCAGTGGTTATACAGAGCACACACTGGCCACACAGAGATGGAATTGTTGACCAGGAGCTGCAGGAGTTATACAGAGCACGCCCTGGCCACACGGAGATGGAAATGTTGACCAGGAGCTGCAGGTGTTATACAGAGCACACCCTGGCCACACAGAGATGGGAATGTTGACCAGGAGCTGCTGGGGTTAAACAGAGCACACCCTTCCCACACAGAGATGGGAATGTTGACCAGGAGCTGCAGGGGTTATACAGAGCACACCCTGGACAGAGAGAGATGGGAATGTTGACCAGGAGCTGCAGGGGTTATACAGAGCCACCCTGGCCACACAGAGATGGGAATGTTGACCAGGAGCTGCAGGGATTATACATAGCACATCCTGGCCACACAGATGGGAATGTTGACCAGGAGCTGCAGGGGCTATGCAGAGCTCACCCTGGCCACACAGAGATGGGAATGTTGACCAGAAGCAGGGGTTGTACAGAGCGCACCCTGGCCACACAGAGATGGGAATGTTGACCAGGAGCAGGAGTTATACAGAGCGCACCCTGGCCACACAGAGATGGGAATGTTGAACAGGAGCTGCTGGGGTTACACAGAGCACACCCTTCCCACACAGAGATGGGAATGTTGACCAGGAGCTGCAGTGGTTATACAGAGCACACCCTGGCCACACAGAGATGGGATTGTTGACCAGGAGCTGCAGGAGTTATACAGAGCACACCCTGGCCACACAGAGATGGAAATGTTGACCAGGAGCTGTAGGTGTTATACAGAGCACACCCTGGCCTCACAGAGATGGGAATGTTGAACAGGAGCTGCTGGGGTTACACAGAGCACACCCTTCCCACACAGAGATGGGAATGTTGACCAAGAGCTCCAGGGGTTATACAATGCACACCCTGGACAGAGAGAGATGGAAATGTTGACCAGGAGCTGCAGGGGTTATACAGAGCCAACCTGGCCACACAGAGATGGGAATGTTGACCAGGAGCTGCAGGGATTATACAGAGCAGACCCTGGCCACACAGAGATGGGAATGTTGACCAGGAGCTGCAGGGGTTATACAGAGCTCACCCTGGCCACACAGAGATAGGAATGTTGACCAGAAGCAGGATTGGACAGAGCGCACCCTGGCCACACAGAGAAGGGAATGTTGACCAGGAGCAGGAGTTATACAGAGCGCACCATGGCCACACAGAGATGGGAATGTTGACCAGGAGCTGCAGGGGTTATACAGAGCACAGCATGGCCACACTGAGATTGGAATGTTGAGCAGGAGCTGCAGGAGTTATAATGAGCACACCCTGGCCACACAGAGATGGGATGTTGACCAGGAGCTGCAGTGGTTATACAGAGCACACCCTGGCCACACAGAGATGGGATTGTTGACCAGGAGCTGCAGGAGTTTTACAGAGCACCCCCATGGCCACACAGAGATGGAAATGTTGACCAGGATCTACGGGGGATTTCCAGAGCACTCCCTGGCCACACAGAGATGGGAATGTTGACCAGGAGCTGCAGGGATTATACAGGGCACACTCTGGCCACAAAGAGATGGGAATGTTGACCAGGAGCTGCAGGGGTTATACAGAGCACACCCTGGCCACACAGAGATGGGAATGGTGACCAGGAGCTGCAGGGATTATACAGGGCACACTCTGGCCACAAAGAGATGGGAATGTTGACCAGGAGCTGCAGGGGTTATACAGAGCACACCCTGGCCACAAAGAGATGGGAATGTTGACCAGGAGCTGCTGGGGTTACACAGCGCACACGCTGCCCACACAGAGACGGGAATGTTGACCATGAGCTGCAGGGGTTATACAGAGCACACCCTGGACAGAGAGAGGTGGGAATGTTGACCAGGAGCTGCAGGGGTTATACAGAGCCACCCTGGCCACACAGAGATGGGAATGTTGACCAGGAGCTGCAGGAATTATGCAGAGCACACCCTGGCCACACAGATGGGAATGTTGACCAGGAGCTGCAGGGGTTATACAGAGCTCACCCTGGCCACACAGAGATGGGAATGTTGACCAGGAGTTGCAGGAGTATTAGAGAGCACACCCTGGCCACACAGAGATGGGAATATTGACCAGGAGCTGCAGGAGTTATACAGAGCACACCCAGGCCACACAGAGATGGGAATGTTGACCAGAAGCAGGGGTCATACAGAGCACACCCAGGCCATACAGAGATGGGAATGTTGACCAGGAGCATGAGTTATACAGAGCGCACCCTGGCCACACAGAGATGGGAATGTTGACCAGGAGCTGCAGGGGTTACACAGAGCACAGCATGGCCACACTGAGATGGGAATGTTGACCATGAGCTGCAGGAGTTATACAGAGCATACCCTGGCCACACAGAAATGGGAATGTTGACCAGGAGCTGTAGTGGTTATACAGAGCATACCCTGGCCACACAGAGATGGGATTGTTGACCAGGAGCTGCAGGAGTTATACAGAGCACACCCTGGCCACACAGAGATGGAAATGTTGACCAGGAGCTGCAGGTGTTATACAGAGCACACCCTGGCCACACAGAGATGGGAATGTTGACCAGGAGCTGCTGGGGTTACACAGAGCACACCCTTCCCACACAGAGATGGGAATGTTGACCAGGAGCTGCAGGGGTTATACAAAGCAAACCCTGGACAGAGAGAGATGGGAATGTTGACCAGGAGCTGCAGGGGTTGTACAGAGCTCACCCTGGCCACACAGAGATGGGAATGTTGACCAGGAACAGGAGTTATACAGAGCGCACCCTGGCCACACAGAGATGGGAATGTTGACCAGGAGCTGCAGGGGTTATACAGAGCACACCCTGGCCACACTGAGATGGGAATGTTGACCAGGAGCTGCAGAAGTTATACAGAGCACACCCTGGCCACACAGAGATGGGAATGTTGACCAGGAGCTGCAGTGGTTATACAGAGCACACCCTGGCCACACAGAGATGGGTTTGTTGACCAGGAGCTGCAGGACTTATACAGAGCACACCCTGGCTACACAGAGATGGGAATGTTGACCAGGAGCTGCAGGTGTTATACAGAGCACACCCTGGCCACAAAGAGATGGGAATGTTGACCAGGAGCTGCTGGGGTTACACAGAGCACACACTGGCCACACAGAGATGGGAATGTTGACCAGGAGCTGCATGTGTTATACAGAGCACACCCTGGCCACAAAGAGATGGAAATGTTGACCAGGAGCTGCGGGGGTTATACAGAGCACACCCTGGCCACACAGAGATGGGAATGTTGACCAGGAGCTGCAGGTGTTATACAGAGCACACCCTGGCCACAAAGAGATGGGAATGTTGACCAGGAGCTGCTGGGGTTACACAGAGCACACCCTGCCCACACAGAGATGGGAATGTTGACCAGGAGCTACAGGGGTTATACAGAGCACACCCTGGACAGAGAGAGATGGGAATGTTGACCAGGAGCTGCAGGGGTTATACAGAGCACATCCTGGCCACACGGAGATGGGAATGTTGACCAGGAGCTGCAGGGGTTATACAGAGCACACCCTGGCCACACAGATGGGAATGTTGACCAGGAGCTGCAGGGGTTATACAGAGCTCACCCTGGCCACACAGAGATGGGAATATTGACCAGGAGCTGCAGGAGTTATACAGAGCACACCCAGGCCACACAGAGATGGGAATGTTGACCAGAAGCATGAGTTATACAGAGCACATCCTGGCCACACAGAGATGGGAATGTTGACCAGGAGCTGCTGGGGTTACACAGAGCACACCCTTCCCACACAGAGATGGGAATGTTGACCTGGAGCTGCAGGGGTTATACAAAGCTCACCCTGGACAGAGAGAGATGGGAATGTTGACCAGAAGCTGCAGGGGTTATACAGAGCCACCCTGGCCACACGCAGAGATGGGAATGTTGACCAGGAGCTGCAGGGATTATACAGAGCAGACCCTGGCCACACAGTTGGGAATGTTGACCAGGAGCTGCAGGGGTTATACAGAGCTCACCCTGGCCACACAGAGATGGGAATGTTGACCAGGAGCAGGAGTTATACAGAGCGCACCCTGGCCACACAGAGATGGGAATGTTGACCAGGAGCTGCAGGGGTTATACAGAGCACACCCTGGCCACACAGATGGGACTGTTGACCAGGAGCTGCAGGGGCTATACAGAGCCACCCTAGCCACACAGAGATGGGAATGTTGACCAGGAGCTGCAGGGATTATACAGAGCACACCCTGGACAGAGAGAGATGGGAATGTTGACCAGGAGCTGCAGGGGTTATACAGAGCACACCCTGGCCACACAGAGATGGGAATGTTGAACAGGAGCTGCAGGAGTTATAGAGAGTACACCCTGGCCACACAGAGATGGGAATATTGACCAGGAGCTGCAGAGCACACCCAGGCCACACAGAGATGGGAATGTTGTCCAGGAGCTGCAGGGGTTATACAGAGCACACCCTGGCCATACAGAGATGGGAATGTTGACCAGGAGCTGCAGGGTTAAACAGAGCACACCCTGCCCACACAGATATGGGAATGTTGTCCAGGAGCTGCAGGGGTTATAGAGAGCACACCCTGGACAGAGAGAGATTGGAATGTTGACCAGGAGCTGCAGGGGTTATACAGAGCACATCCTGCCCACACAGAGATGGGAATGTTGACCAGGAGCTGCAGAAGTTATACAGAGCACACCCTGGCCACACAGAGATGGGAATGTTGACCAGGAGCTGCAGTGGTTATACAGAGCACACCCTGGCCACACAGAGATGGGTTTGTTGACCAGGAGCTGCAGGACTTATACAGAGCACACCCTGGCTACACAGAGATGGGAATGTTGACCAGGAGCTGCAGGTGTTATACAGAGCACACCCTGGCCACAAAGAGATGGGAATGTTGACCAGGAGCTGCTGGGGTTACACAGAGCACACCCTGGCCACACAGAGATGGGAATGTTGACCAGGAGCTGCATGTGTTATACAGAGCACACCCTGGCCACAAAGAGATGGAAATGTTGACCAGGAGCTGCGGGGGTTATACAGAGCACACCCTGGCCACACAGAGATGGGAATGTTGACCAGGAGCTGCAGGTGTTATACAGAGCACACCCTGGCCACAAAGAGATGGGAATGTTGACCAGGAGCTGCTGGGGTTACACAGAGCACACCCTGCCCACACAGAGATGGGAATGTTGACCAGGAGCTACAGGGGTTATACAGAGCACACCCTGGACAGAGAGAGATGGGAATGTTGACCAGGAGCTGCAGGGGTTATACAGAGCACATCCTGGCCACACGGAGATGGGAATGTTGACCAGGAGCTGCAGGGGTTATACAGAGCACACCCTGGCCACACAGATGGGAATGTTGACCAGGAGCTGCAGGGGTTATACAGAGCTCACCCTGGCCACACAGAGATGGGAATATTGACCAGGAGCTGCAGGAGTTATACAGAGCACACCCAGGCCACACAGAGATGGGAATGTTGACCAGAAGCATGAGTTATACAGAGCACATCCTGGCCACACAGAGATGGGAATGTTGACCAGGAGCTGCTGGGGTTACACAGAGCACACCCTTCCCACACAGAGATGGGAATGTTGACCTGGAGCTGCAGGGGTTATACAAAGCTCACCCTGGACAGAGAGAGATGGGAATGTTGACCAGAAGCTGCAGGGGTTATACAGAGCCACCCTGGCCACACGCAGAGATGGGAATGTTGACCAGGAGCTGCAGGGATTATACAGAGCAGACCCTGGCCACACAGTTGGGAATGTTGACCAGGAGCTGCAGGGGTTATACAGAGCTCACCCTGGCCACACAGAGATGGGAATGTTGACCAGGAGCAGGAGTTATACAGAGCGCACCCTGGCCACACAGAGATGGGAATGTTGACCAGGAGCTGCAGGGGTTATACAGAGCACACCCTGGCCACACAGATGGGACTGTTGACCAGGAGCTGCAGGGGCTATACAGAGCCACCCTAGCCACACAGAGATGGGAATGTTGACCAGGAGCTGCAGGGATTATACAGAGCACACCCTGGACAGAGAGAGATGGGAATGTTGACCAGGAGCTGCAGGGGTTATACAGAGCACACCCTGGCCACACAGAGATGGGAATGTTGAACAGGAGCTGCAGGAGTTATAGAGAGTACACCCTGGCCACACAGAGATGGGAATATTGACCAGGAGCTGCAGAGCACACCCAGGCCACACAGAGATGGGAATGTTGTCCAGGAGCTGCAGGGGTTATACAGAGCACACCCTGGCCATACAGAGATGGGAATGTTGACCAGGAGCTGCAGGGTTAAACAGAGCACACCCTGCCCACACAGATATGGGAATGTTGTCCAGGAGCTGCAGGGGTTATAGAGAGCACACCCTGGACAGAGAGAGATTGGAATGTTGACCAGGAGCTGCAGGGGTTATACAGAGCACATCCTGCCCACACAGAGATGGGAATGTTGACCAGGAGTTGCAGGAGTTATACTGAGCACACCCTGGCCACACAGAGATGGGAATATTGACCAGGAGCTGCAGGAGTTATACAGAGCACACCCAGGCCACACAGAGATGGGAATGTTGACCAGAAGCAGGGGTCATACAGAGTACACCCAGGCCACACAGAGATGGGAATGTTGACCAGGAGCAGGGGTCATACAGAGCACACGCTGGCCACACAGAGATGGGAATGCAGACCAGGAGCTGCAGTGGTTATACAGAGCACACCCTGGCCACACAAAGATGGGAATGCTGACCAGGAGCTGCAGTGGTTATACAGAGCACACCCTTCCCACACAGAGATGGGAATGTTGACCAGGAGCTGGAGGAGTTGTACAGAGCACAACCTGGCCACACAGAGATTGAAATGTTGACCAGGAGCTGCAGGTGTTATACAGAGCACACCCTGGCCACACAGAGATGGGAATGTTGACCAGGAGCTGCTGGGGTTACACAGAGCACACCCTTCACACACAGAGATGGGAATGTTGACCAGGAGCTGCAGGGGTTATACAAAGCACACCCTGGACAGAGAGAGATGGGAATGTTGACCAGGAGCTGCTGGGGTTATACAGAGCACACCCTGGCCACACAGAGATGGGAATGTTGACCAGGAGCTGCTGGGGTTACACAGAGCACACCCTTCACACACAGAGATGGGAATGTTGACCAGGAGCTGCAGGGGTTATACAAAGCACACCCTGGACAGAGAGAGATGGGAATGTTGACCAGGAGCTGCAGGGGTTATACAGAGCCACCCTGGCCACACAGAGATGGGAATGTTGGCCAGGAGCTGCAGGGATTATACAGAGCACACCCTGGCCACACAGTTGGGAATGTTGACCAGGAGCTGCAGGGGTTATACAGAGCTCACCCTGGCCACACAGAGATGGGAATGTTGACCAGAAGCAGGGGTTGTACAGAGCGCACCCTGGCCACACAGAGATGGGAATGTTGACCAGGAGCAGGAGTTATACAGAGCACACCCTGGCCACACAGAGATGGGAATGTTGACCAGGAGCTGCAGGGGTTATACAGAGCACAGCATGGCCACACTGAGATGGGAATGTTGACCAGGAGCTGCAGGAGTTTTACAGAGCACACCCTGCCCACACAGAGATGGGAATGTTGACCAGGAGCTGCAGTATTTATACAGAGCACACCCTGGCCACACAGAGAAGGGAATGTTGACCAGGAGCTGTGGGGGTTATACAGAGCACTCCCTGGCCACACAGAGATGGGAATGTTGACCAGGAGCTGCAGGTGTTATACAGAGCACACCCTGGCCACAAACAGATGGGAATGTTGACCAGGAGCTGCTGGGGTTACACAGAGCACACCCTGCCCACACAGAGATGGGAATGTTGACCAGGAGCTGCAGGGGTTATACAGAGCACACCCTGGACAGAGAGAGATGGGAATGTTGACCAGGAGCTGCAGGGGTTATACAGAGCCACCCTGGCCACACAGAGATGGGAATGTTGACCAGGAGCTGCAGGGATTATACAGAGCACACCCTGGCCACACAGATGGGAATGTTGACCAGGAGCTGCAGGGGTTATACAGAGCACACCCTGGCCACACAGAGATGGGAATGTTGACCAGGAGCTGCAGGAGTTATAGAGAGCACACCCTGGCCACACAGAGATGGGAATATTGACCAGGAGCTGCAGGAGTTATACAGAGCACACCCTGGCCACACAGAGATGGGAAGGTTGACCAGGAGTTGCTGGGGTTATACAGAGCACGCCCAGGCCACACAGAGATGGGAATGTTGACCAGGTGCAGGGTTAAACAGAGCACACCCTGCCCACACAGATATGGGAATGTTGTCCAGGAGCTGCAGGGGTTATACAGAGCCACCCTGGCCACAGAGAGATGGGAATGTTGACCAGGAGCAGGGGTATACAGAGCGCACCCTGGCCATACAGAGATGGGAATGTTGACCAGGAGCTGCAGGGATTATACAGAGCACACCCTGGCCATACAGAGATGGGAATGTTGACCAGGAGTTCCAGGAGTTATAGAGAGCACACCCTGGCCACACAGAGATGGGAATATTGACCAGGAGCTGCAGGAGTTATACAGAGCACACCCTGGCCACACAGATGGGAATGTTGACCAGGAGCTGCAGGGGTTATACAGAGCACACCCTGGCCACACAGAGATGGGAATGTTGACCAGAAGCAGGGGTTATACAGAGCGCACCCTGGCCACACAGAGATGGGAATGTTGACCAGGAACTCCAGTGGTTATACAGAGCACAGCATGGCCACACTGAGATGGGAATGTTGACCAGGATCTTCAGGAGTTATACAGAGCACACCCTGCCCACACAGAGATGGGAATGTTGACCAGGAGCTGCAGGGGTTATACAGAGCACACCCTGGCCACACAGAGATGGGAATGTTGACCAGGAGCTGCAGGAGTTATACAGAGCACACCCTGGCCACACAGAGATGGGAATGTTGCCCAGGAGCTGCAGGAGTTATAGAGAGTACACCCTGGCCACACAGAGATGGGAATATTGACCAGGAGCTGCAGAGCACACCCTGGCCACACAGAGATGGGAATATTGACCAGGAGCTGCAGGAGTTATACAGAGCACCCCCTGGCCACACAGAGATGGGAATATTGACCAGGAGCTGCAGAGCACCCCCAGGCCACACAGAGATGGGAATATTGACCAGGAGCTGCAGGGGTTATACAGAGCACACCCTGGCCACACAGAGATGGGTTTGTTGACCAGGAGCTGCAGGACTTATACAGAGCACACCCTGGCCACACAGAGATGGGAATGTTGACCAGGAGCTGCAGGTGTTATACAGAGCACACCCTGGCCACCAAGAGATGGGAATGTTGACCAGGAGCTGCTGGGGTTACACAGAGCACACCCTGGCCACACAGAGATGGGAATGTTGACCAGGAGCTGCATGTGTTATACAGAGCACACCCTGGCCACAAAGAGATGGAAATGTTGACCAGGAGCTGCGGGGGTTATACAGAGCACACCCTGGCCACACAGAGATGGGAATGTTGACCAGGAGCTGCAGGTGTTATACAGAGCACACCCTGGCCACAAAGAGATGGGAATGTTGACCAGGAGCTGCTGGGGTTACACAGAGCACACCCTGCCCACACAGAGATGGGAATGTTGACCAGGAGTTGCAGGAGTTATACTGAGCACACCCTGGCCACACAGAGATGGGAATATTGACCAGGAGCTGCAGGAGTTATACAGAGCACACCCAGGCCACACAGAGATGGGAATGTTGACCAGAAGCAGGGGTCATACAGAGTACACCCAGGCCACACAGAGATGGGAATGTTGACCAGGAGCTGCAGTGGTTATACAGAGCACACCCTGGCCACACAGAGATGGGAATGCTGACCAGGAGCTGCAGTGGTTATACAGAGCACACCCTGGCCACACAGAGATGGGAATGCTGACCAGGAGCTGCATTGGTTATACAGAGCACACCCTTCCCACACAGAGATGGGAATGTTGACCAGGAGCTGCAGGAGTTGTACAGAGCACAACCTGGCCACACAGAGATTGAAATGTTGACCAGGAGCTGCTGGTGTTATACAGAGCACACCCTGGCCACACAGAGATGGGAATGTTGACCAGGAGCTGCTGGGGTTACACAGAGCACACCCTTCCCACACAGAGATGGGAATGTTGACCAGGAGCTGCAGGGGTTATACAAAGCACACCCTGGACAGAGAGAGATGGGAATGTTGACCAGGAGCTGCAGGGGTTATACAGAGCCAGCCTGGCCACACAGAGATGGGAATGTTGACCAGGAGCTGCAAGGATTATACAGAGCACACCCTGGCCACACAGTTGGGAATGTTGACCAGGAGCTGCAGGGGTTATACAGAGCTCACCCTGGCCACACAGAGATGGGAATGTTGACCAGAAGCAGGGGTTGTACAGAGCGCACCCTGGCCACACAGAGATGGGAATGTTGACCAGGAGCAGGAGTTATACAGAGCACACCCTGGCCACACAGAGATGGGAATGTTGACCAGGAGCTGCAGGGGTTATACAGAGCACAGCATGGCCACACTGAGATGGGAATGTTGACCAGGAGCTGCAGGAGTTTTACAGAGCACACCCTGCCCACACAGAGATGGGAATGTTGACCAGGAGCTGCAGTATTTATACAGAGCACACCCTGGCCACAGAGAGATGGAAATGTTGACCAGGAGCTGTGGGGGTTATACAGAGCACTCCCTGGCCACACAGAGATGGGAATGTTGACCAGGAGCTGCAGGTGTTATACAGAGCACACCCTGGCCACAAACAGATGGGAATGTTGACCAGGAGCTGCTGGGGTTACACAGAGCACAGCATGGCCACACTGAGATGGGAATGTTGACCATGAGCTGCAGGAGTTATACAGAGCATACCCTGGCCACACAGAAATGGGAATGTTGACCAGGAGCTGTAGTGGTTATACAGAGCATACCCTGGCCACACAGAGATGGGATTGTTGACCAGGAGCTGCAGGAGTTATACAGAGCACACCCTGGCCACACAGAGATGGAAATGTTGACCAGGAGCTGCAGGTGTTATACAGAGCACACCCTGGCCACACAGAGATGGGAATGTTGACCAGGAGCTGCTGGGGTTACACAGAGCACACCCTTCCCACACAGAGATGGGAATGTTGACCAGGAGCTGCAGGGGTTATACAAAGCAAACCCTGGACAGAGAGAGATGGGAATGTTGACCAGGAGCTGCAGGGGTTGTACAGAGCTCACCCTGGCCACACAGAGATGGGAATGTTGACCAGGAACAGGAGTTATACAGAGCGCACCCTGGCCACACAGAGATGGGAATGTTGACCAGGAGCTGCAGGGGTTATACAGAGCACACCCTGGCCACACTGAGATGGGAATGTTGACCAGGAGCTGCAGAAGTTATACAGAGCACACCCTGGCCACACAGAGATGGGAATGTTGACCAGGAGCTGCAGTGGTTATACAGAGCACACCCTGGCCACACAGAGATGGGTTTGTTGACCAGGAGCTGCAGGACTTATACAGAGCACACCCTGGCTACACAGAGATGGGAATGTTGACCAGGAGCTGCAGGTGTTATACAGAGCACACCCTGGCCACAAAGAGATGGGAATGTTGACCAGGAGCTGCTGGGGTTACACAGAGCACACACTGGCCACACAGAGATGGGAATGTTGACCAGGAGCTGCATGTGTTATACAGAGCACACCCTGGCCACAAAGAGATGGAAATGTTGACCAGGAGCTGCGGGGGTTATACAGAGCACACCCTGGCCACACAGAGATGGGAATGTTGACCAGGAGCTGCAGGTGTTATACAGAGCACACCCTGGCCACAAAGAGATGGGAATGTTGACCAGGAGCTGCTGGGGTTACACAGAGCACACCCTGCCCACACAGAGATGGGAATGTTGACCAGGAGCTACAGGGGTTATACAGAGCACACCCTGGACAGAGAGAGATGGGAATGTTGACCAGGAGCTGCAAGGATTATACAGAGCACACCCTGGCCACACAGTTGGGAATGTTGACCAGGAGCTGCAGGGGTTATACAGAGCTCACCCTGGCCACACAGAGATGGGAATGTTGACCAGAAGCAGGGGTTGTACAGAGCGCACCCTGGCCACACAGAGATGGGAATGTTGACCAGGAGCAGGAGTTATACAGAGCACACCCTGGCCACACAGAGATGGGAATGTTGACCAGGAGCTGCAGGGGTTATACAGAGCACAGCATGGCCACACTGAGATGGGAATGTTGACCAGGAGCTGCAGGAGTTTTACAGAGCACACCCTGCCCACACAGAGATGGGAATGTTGACCAGGAGCTGCAGTATTTATACAGAGCACACCCTGGCCACAGAGAGATGGAAATGTTGACCAGGAGCTGTGGGGGTTATACAGAGCACTCCCTGGCCACACAGAGATGGGAATGTTGACCAGGAGCTGCAGGTGTTATACAGAGCACACCCTGGCCACAAACAGATGGGAATGTTGACCAGGAGCTGCTGGGGTTACACAGAGCACAGCATGGCCACACTGAGATGGGAATGTTGACCATGAGCTGCAGGAGTTATACAGAGCATACCCTGGCCACACAGAAATGGGAATGTTGACCAGGAGCTGTAGTGGTTATACAGAGCATACCCTGGCCACACAGAGATGGGATTGTTGACCAGGAGCTGCAGGAGTTATACAGAGCACACCCTGGCCACACAGAGATGGAAATGTTGACCAGGAGCTGCAGGTGTTATACAGAGCACACCCTGGCCACACAGAGATGGGAATGTTGACCAGGAGCTGCTGGGGTTACACAGAGCACACCCTTCCCACACAGAGATGGGAATGTTGACCAGGAGCTGCAGGGGTTATACAAAGCAAACCCTGGACAGAGAGAGATGGGAATGTTGACCAGGAGCTGCAGGGGTTGTACAGAGCTCACCCTGGCCACACAGAGATGGGAATGTTGACCAGGAACAGGAGTTATACAGAGCGCACCCTGGCCACACAGAGATGGGAATGTTGACCAGGAGCTGCAGGGGTTATACAGAGCACACCCTGGCCACACTGAGATGGGAATGTTGACCAGGAGCTGCAGAAGTTATACAGAGCACACCCTGGCCACACAGAGATGGGAATGTTGACCAGGAGCTGCAGTGGTTATACAGAGCACACCCTGGCCACACAGAGATGGGTTTGTTGACCAGGAGCTGCAGGACTTATACAGAGCACACCCTGGCTACACAGAGATGGGAATGTTGACCAGGAGCTGCAGGTGTTATACAGAGCACACCCTGGCCACAAAGAGATGGGAATGTTGACCAGGAGCTGCTGGGGTTACACAGAGCACACACTGGCCACACAGAGATGGGAATGTTGACCAGGAGCTGCATGTGTTATACAGAGCACACCCTGGCCACAAAGAGATGGAAATGTTGACCAGGAGCTGCGGGGGTTATACAGAGCACACCCTGGCCACACAGAGATGGGAATGTTGACCAGGAGCTGCAGGTGTTATACAGAGCACACCCTGGCCACAAAGAGATGGGAATGTTGACCAGGAGCTGCTGGGGTTACACAGAGCACACCCTGCCCACACAGAGATGGGAATGTTGACCAGGAGCTACAGGGGTTATACAGAGCACACCCTGGACAGAGAGAGATGGGAATGTTGACCAGGAGCTGCAGGGGTTATACAGAGCACATCCTGGCCACACGGAGATGGGAATGTTGACCAGGAGCTGCAGGGGTTATACAGAGCACACCCTGGCCACACAGATGGGAATGTTGACCAGGAGCTGCAGGGGTTATACAGAGCTCACCCTGGCCACACAGAGATGGGAATATTGACCAGGAGCTGCAGGAGTTATACAGAGCACACCCAGGCCACACAGAGATGGGAATGTTGACCAGAAGCATGAGTTATACAGAGCACATCCTGGCCACACAGAGATGGGAATGTTGACCAGGAGCTGCTGGGGTTACACAGAGCACACCCTTCCCACACAGAGATGGGAATGTTGACCTGGAGCTGCAGGGGTTATACAAAGCTCACCCTGGACAGAGAGAGATGGGAATGTTGACCAGAAGCTGCAGGGGTTATACAGAGCCACCCTGGCCACACGCAGAGATGGGAATGTTGACCAGGAGCTGCAGGGATTATACAGAGCAGACCCTGGCCACACAGTTGGGAATGTTGACCAGGAGCTGCAGGGGTTATACAGAGCTCACCCTGGCCACACAGAGATGGGAATGTTGACCAGGAGCAGGAGTTATACAGAGCGCACCCTGGCCACACAGAGATGGGAATGTTGACCAGGAGCTGCAGGGGTTATACAGAGCACACCCTGGCCACACAGATGGGACTGTTGACCAGGAGCTGCAGGGGCTATACAGAGCCACCCTAGCCACACAGAGATGGGAATGTTGACCAGGAGCTGCAGGGATTATACAGAGCACACCCTGGACAGAGAGAGATGGGAATGTTGACCAGGAGCTGCAGGGGTTATACAGAGCACACCCTGGCCACACAGAGATGGGAATGTTGAACAGGAGCTGCAGGAGTTATAGAGAGTACACCCTGGCCACACAGAGATGGGAATATTGACCAGGAGCTGCAGAGCACACCCAGGCCACACAGAGATGGGAATGTTGTCCAGGAGCTGCAGGGGTTATACAGAGCACACCCTGGCCATACAGAGATGGGAATGTTGACCAGGAGCTGCAGGGTTAAACAGAGCACACCCTGCCCACACAGATATGGGAATGTTGTCCAGGAGCTGCAGGGGTTATAGAGAGCACACCCTGGACAGAGAGAGATTGGAATGTTGACCAGGAGCTGCAGGGGTTATACAGAGCACATCCTGCCCACACAGAGATGGGAATGTTGACCAGGAGCTGCAGAAGTTATACAGAGCACACCCTGGCCACACAGAGATGGGAATGTTGACCAGGAGCTGCAGTGGTTATACAGAGCACACCCTGGCCACACAGAGATGGGTTTGTTGACCAGGAGCTGCAGGACTTATACAGAGCACACCCTGGCTACACAGAGATGGGAATGTTGACCAGGAGCTGCAGGTGTTATACAGAGCACACCCTGGCCACAAAGAGATGGGAATGTTGACCAGGAGCTGCTGGGGTTACACAGAGCACACCCTGGCCACACAGAGATGGGAATGTTGACCAGGAGCTGCATGTGTTATACAGAGCACACCCTGGCCACAAAGAGATGGAAATGTTGACCAGGAGCTGCGGGGGTTATACAGAGCACACCCTGGCCACACAGAGATGGGAATGTTGACCAGGAGCTGCAGGTGTTATACAGAGCACACCCTGGCCACAAAGAGATGGGAATGTTGACCAGGAGCTGCTGGGGTTACACAGAGCACACCCTGCCCACACAGAGATGGGAATGTTGACCAGGAGCTACAGGGGTTATACAGAGCACACCCTGGACAGAGAGAGATGGGAATGTTGACCAGGAGCTGCAGGGGTTATACAGAGCACATCCTGGCCACACGGAGATGGGAATGTTGACCAGGAGCTGCAGGGGTTATACAGAGCACACCCTGGCCACACAGATGGGAATGTTGACCAGGAGCTGCAGGGGTTATACAGAGCTCACCCTGGCCACACAGAGATGGGAATATTGACCAGGAGCTGCAGGAGTTATACAGAGCACACCCAGGCCACACAGAGATGGGAATGTTGACCAGAAGCATGAGTTATACAGAGCACATCCTGGCCACACAGAGATGGGAATGTTGACCAGGAGCTGCTGGGGTTACACAGAGCACACCCTTCCCACACAGAGATGGGAATGTTGACCTGGAGCTGCAGGGGTTATACAAAGCTCACCCTGGACAGAGAGAGATGGGAATGTTGACCAGAAGCTGCAGGGGTTATACAGAGCCACCCTGGCCACACGCAGAGATGGGAATGTTGACCAGGAGCTGCAGGGATTATACAGAGCAGACCCTGGCCACACAGTTGGGAATGTTGACCAGGAGCTGCAGGGGTTATACAGAGCTCACCCTGGCCACACAGAGATGGGAATGTTGACCAGGAGCAGGAGTTATACAGAGCGCACCCTGGCCACACAGAGATGGGAATGTTGACCAGGAGCTGCAGGGGTTATACAGAGCACACCCTGGCCACACAGATGGGACTGTTGACCAGGAGCTGCAGGGGCTATACAGAGCCACCCTAGCCACACAGAGATGGGAATGTTGACCAGGAGCTGCAGGGATTATACAGAGCACACCCTGGACAGAGAGAGATGGGAATGTTGACCAGGAGCTGCAGGGGTTATACAGAGCACACCCTGGCCACACAGAGATGGGAATGTTGAACAGGAGCTGCAGGAGTTATAGAGAGTACACCCTGGCCACACAGAGATGGGAATATTGACCAGGAGCTGCAGAGCACACCCAGGCCACACAGAGATGGGAATGTTGTCCAGGAGCTGCAGGGGTTATACAGAGCACACCCTGGCCATACAGAGATGGGAATGTTGACCAGGAGCTGCAGGGTTAAACAGAGCACACCCTGCCCACACAGATATGGGAATGTTGTCCAGGAGCTGCAGGGGTTATAGAGAGCACACCCTGGACAGAGAGAGATTGGAATGTTGACCAGGAGCTGCAGGGGTTATACAGAGCACATCCTGCCCACACAGAGATGGGAATGTTGACCAGGAGTTGCAGGAGTTATACTGAGCACACCCTGGCCACACAGAGATGGGAATATTGACCAGGAGCTGCAGGAGTTATACAGAGCACACCCAGGCCACACAGAGATGGGAATGTTGACCAGAAGCAGGGGTCATACAGAGTACACCCAGGCCACACAGAGATGGGAATGTTGACCAGGAGCAGGGGTCATACAGAGCACACGCTGGCCACACAGAGATGGGAATGCAGACCAGGAGCTGCAGTGGTTATACAGAGCACACCCTGGCCACACAAAGATGGGAATGCTGACCAGGAGCTGCAGTGGTTATACAGAGCACACCCTTCCCACACAGAGATGGGAATGTTGACCAGGAGCTGGAGGAGTTGTACAGAGCACAACCTGGCCACACAGAGATTGAAATGTTGACCAGGAGCTGCAGGTGTTATACAGAGCACACCCTGGCCACACAGAGATGGGAATGTTGACCAGGAGCTGCTGGGGTTACACAGAGCACACCCTTCACACACAGAGATGGGAATGTTGACCAGGAGCTGCAGGGGTTATACAAAGCACACCCTGGACAGAGAGAGATGGGAATGTTGACCAGGAGCTGCTGGGGTTATACAGAGCACACCCTGGCCACACAGAGATGGGAATGTTGACCAGGAGCTGCTGGGGTTACACAGAGCACACCCTTCACACACAGAGATGGGAATGTTGACCAGGAGCTGCAGGGGTTATACAAAGCACACCCTGGACAGAGAGAGATGGGAATGTTGACCAGGAGCTGCAGGGGTTATACAGAGCCACCCTGGCCACACAGAGATGGGAATGTTGGCCAGGAGCTGCAGGGATTATACAGAGCACACCCTGGCCACACAGTTGGGAATGTTGACCAGGAGCTGCAGGGGTTATACAGAGCTCACCCTGGCCACACAGAGATGGGAATGTTGACCAGAAGCAGGGGTTGTACAGAGCGCACCCTGGCCACACAGAGATGGGAATGTTGACCAGGAGCAGGAGTTATACAGAGCACACCCTGGCCACACAGAGATGGGAATGTTGACCAGGAGCTGCAGGGGTTATACAGAGCACAGCATGGCCACACTGAGATGGGAATGTTGACCAGGAGCTGCAGGAGTTTTACAGAGCACACCCTGCCCACACAGAGATGGGAATGTTGACCAGGAGCTGCAGTATTTATACAGAGCACACCCTGGCCACACAGAGAAGGGAATGTTGACCAGGAGCTGTGGGGGTTATACAGAGCACTCCCTGGCCACACAGAGATGGGAATGTTGACCAGGAGCTGCAGGTGTTATACAGAGCACACCCTGGCCACAAACAGATGGGAATGTTGACCAGGAGCTGCTGGGGTTACACAGAGCACACCCTGCCCACACAGAGATGGGAATGTTGACCAGGAGCTGCAGGGGTTATACAGAGCACACCCTGGACAGAGAGAGATGGGAATGTTGACCAGGAGCTGCAGGGGTTATACAGAGCCACCCTGGCCACACAGAGATGGGAATGTTGACCAGGAGCTGCAGGGATTATACAGAGCACACCCTGGCCACACAGATGGGAATGTTGACCAGGAGCTGCAGGGGTTATACAGAGCACACCCTGGCCACACAGAGATGGGAATGTTGACCAGGAGCTGCAGGAGTTATAGAGAGCACACCCTGGCCACACAGAGATGGGAATATTGACCAGGAGCTGCAGGAGTTATACAGAGCACACCCTGGCCACACAGAGATGGGAAGGTTGACCAGGAGTTGCTGGGGTTATACAGAGCACGCCCAGGCCACACAGAGATGGGAATGTTGACCAGGTGCAGGGTTAAACAGAGCACACCCTGCCCACACAGATATGGGAATGTTGTCCAGGAGCTGCAGGGGTTATACAGAGCCACCCTGGCCACAGAGAGATGGGAATGTTGACCAGGAGCAGGGGTATACAGAGCGCACCCTGGCCATACAGAGATGGGAATGTTGACCAGGAGCTGCAGGGATTATACAGAGCACACCCTGGCCATACAGAGATGGGAATGTTGACCAGGAGTTCCAGGAGTTATAGAGAGCACACCCTGGCCACACAGAGATGGGAATATTGACCAGGAGCTGCAGGAGTTATACAGAGCACACCCTGGCCACACAGATGGGAATGTTGACCAGGAGCTGCAGGGGTTATACAGAGCACACCCTGGCCACACAGAGATGGGAATGTTGACCAGAAGCAGGGGTTATACAGAGCGCACCCTGGCCACACAGAGATGGGAATGTTGACCAGGAACTCCAGTGGTTATACAGAGCACAGCATGGCCACACTGAGATGGGAATGTTGACCAGGATCTTCAGGAGTTATACAGAGCACACCCTGCCCACACAGAGATGGGAATGTTGACCAGGAGCTGCAGGGGTTATACAGAGCACACCCTGGCCACACAGAGATGGGAATGTTGACCAGGAGCTGCAGGAGTTATACAGAGCACACCCTGGCCACACAGAGATGGGAATGTTGCCCAGGAGCTGCAGGAGTTATAGAGAGTACACCCTGGCCACACAGAGATGGGAATATTGACCAGGAGCTGCAGAGCACACCCTGGCCACACAGAGATGGGAATATTGACCAGGAGCTGCAGGAGTTATACAGAGCACCCCCTGGCCACACAGAGATGGGAATATTGACCAGGAGCTGCAGAGCACCCCCAGGCCACACAGAGATGGGAATATTGACCAGGAGCTGCAGGGGTTATACAGAGCACACCCTGGCCACACAGAGATGGGTTTGTTGACCAGGAGCTGCAGGACTTATACAGAGCACACCCTGGCCACACAGAGATGGGAATGTTGACCAGGAGCTGCAGGTGTTATACAGAGCACACCCTGGCCACCAAGAGATGGGAATGTTGACCAGGAGCTGCTGGGGTTACACAGAGCACACCCTGGCCACACAGAGATGGGAATGTTGACCAGGAGCTGCATGTGTTATACAGAGCACACCCTGGCCACAAAGAGATGGAAATGTTGACCAGGAACTGCGGGGGTTATACAGAGCACACCCTGGCCACACAGAGATGGGAATGTTGACCAGGAGCTGCAGGTGTTATACAGAGCACACCCTGGCCACAAAGAGATGGGAATGTTGACCAGGAGCTGCTGGGGTTACACAGAGCACACCCTGCCCACACAGAGATGGGAATGTTGACCAGGAGTTGCAGGAGTTATACTGAGCACACCCTGGCCACACAGAGATGGGAATATTGACCAGGAGCTGCAGGAGTTATACAGAGCACACCCAGGCCACACAGAGATGGGAATGTTGACCAGAAGCAGGGGTCATACAGAGTACACCCAGGCCACACAGAGATGGGAATGTTGACCAGGAGCTGCAGTGGTTATACAGAGCACACCCTGGCCACACAGAGATGGGAATGCTGACCAGGAGCTGCAGTGGTTATACAGAGCACACCCTGGCCACACAGAGATGGGAATGCTGACCAGGAGCTGCATTGGTTATACAGAGCACACCCTTCCCACACAGAGATGGGAATGTTGACCAGGAGCTGCAGGAGTTGTACAGAGCACAACCTGGCCACACAGAGATTGAAATGTTGACCAGGAGCTGCTGGTGTTATACAGAGCACACCCTGGCCACACAGAGATGGGAATGTTGACCAGGAGCTGCTGGGGTTACACAGAGCACACCCTTCCCACACAGAGATGGGAATGTTGACCAGGAGCTGCAGGGGTTATACAAAGCACACCCTGGACAGAGAGAGATGGGAATGTTGACCAGGAGCTGCAGGGGTTATACAGAGCCAGCCTGGCCACACAGAGATGGGAATGTTGACCAGGAGCTGCAAGGATTATACAGAGCACACCCTGGCCACACAGTTGGGAATGTTGACCAGGAGCTGCAGGGGTTATACAGAGCTCACCCTGGCCACACAGAGATGGGAATGTTGACCAGAAGCAGGGGTTGTACAGAGCGCACCCTGGCCACACAGAGATGGGAATGTTGACCAGGAGCAGGAGTTATACAGAGCACACCCTGGCCACACAGAGATGGGAATGTTGACCAGGAGCTGCAGGGGTTATACAGAGCACAGCATGGCCACACTGAGATGGGAATGTTGACCAGGAGCTGCAGGAGTTTTACAGAGCACACCCTGCCCACACAGAGATGGGAATGTTGACCAGGAGCTGCAGTATTTATACAGAGCACACCCTGGCCACAGAGAGATGGAAATGTTGACCAGGAGCTGTGGGGGTTATACAGAGCACTCCCTGGCCACACAGAGATGGGAATGTTGACCAGGAGCTGCAGGTGTTATACAGAGCACACCCTGGCCACAAACAGATGGGAATGTTGACCAGGAGCTGCTGGGGTTACACAGAGCACACCCTGCCCACACAGAGATGGGAATGTTGACCAGGAGCTGCAGGGGTTATACAGAGCACACCCTGGACAGAGAGAGATGGGAATGTTGACCAGGAGCTGCAGGGGTTATACAGAGCCACCCTGGCCACACGGAGATGGGAATGTTGACCAGGAGCTGCAGGGATTATACAGAGCACACCCTGGCCACACAGATGGGAATGTTGACCAGGAGCTGCAGGGGTTATACAGAGCACACCTGGCCACACAGAGATGGGAATGTTGACCAGGAGCTGCAGGAGTTATAGAGAGCACACCCTGGCCACACAGAGATGGGAATATTGACCAGGAGCTGCAGGAGTTATACAGAGCACACCCTGGCCACACAGAGATGGGAAGGTTGACCAGGAGTTGCTGGGGTTATACAGAGCACGCCCAGGCCACACAGAGATGGGAATGTTGACCAGGTGCAGGGTTAAACCGAGCACACCCTGCCCACACAGATATGGGAATGTTGTCCAGGAGCTGCAGGGGTTATACAGAGCCACCCTGGCCACACAGAAATGGGAATGTTGACCAGGAGCAGGGGTATACAGAGCACACCCTGGCCATACAGAGATGGGAATGTTGACCAGGAGCTGCAGGGATTATACAGAGCACACCCTGGCCATACAGAGATGGGAATGTTGACCAGGAGTTCCAGGAGTTATAGAGAGCACACCCTGGCCACACAGAGATGGGAATATTGACCAGGAGCTGCAGGAGTTATACAGAGCACACCCTGGCCACACAGAGATGGGAATGTTGACCAGGAACTCCAGGGGTTATACAGAGCACAGCATGGCCACACTGAGATGGGAATGTTGACCAGGATCTGCAGGAGTTATACAGAGCACACCCTGCCCACACAGAGATGGGAATGTTGACCAGGAGCTGCAGGGGTTATACAGAGCACACCCTGGCCACACAGAGATGGGAATGTTGACCAGGAGCTGCAGGAGTTATACAGAGCACACCCTGGCCACACAGAGATGGGAATGTTGACCAGGAGCTGCAGGAGTTATAGAGAGCAGACCCTGGCCACACAGAGATGGGAATATTGACCAGGAGCTGCAGTGGTTATGCAGAGCACACCCTGGCCACACAGAGATGGGAATGTTGACCAGGAGCAGGGTTAAACAGAGCACACCCTGCCCACACAGATATGGGAATGTTGACCAGGAGCTGCAGGGGTTATAGAGAGCACACCCTGGCCACCCAGAGATGGGAATGTTGACCAGGGGCTGCTGTGGTTATACAGAGCACATCCTGGCCACACAGAGATGGGAATGTTGACCAGGAGCTGCAGGAGTTATACAGAGCACACCCTGGCCACACACAGATGGGAATATTGACCAGGAGCTGCAGGAGTTATACAGAGCACACACTGGCCACTCAGAGATAGGAATGTTGACCAGGAGATGCAGGGGTTATACAGAGCACACCCTGGCCACACAGAGATGGGAATATTGACCAGGAGCTGCAGGAGTTATACAGAGCACACCCAGGCCACACAGAGATAGGAATGTTGACCAGGAGCTGCAGGAGTTATACAGAGCACACCCAGGCCACACAGAGATGGGAATGTTGACCAGGAGCAGGGTTAAACAGAGCACACCCTGCCCACACAGATATGGGAATGTTGACCAGGAGCTGCAGGGGTTATACAGAGCACACCCTGGCCACACAGAGATGGGAATGTTGACCAGGGGCTGCTCTGGTTATACAGAGCACATCCTGGCCACACAGAGATGGGAATGTTGACCAGGAGCTGCAGGAGTTATACAGAGCACACCCTGGCCACACACAGATGGGAATATCGACCAGGAGCTGCAGGAGTTATACAGAGCACACACTGGCCACTCAGAGATAGGAATGTTGACCAGGAGATGCAGGGGTTATACAGAGCACACCCTGGCCACACAGAGATGGGAATATTGACCAGGAGCTGCAGGAGTTATACAAAGCACACCCAGGCCACACAGAGATAGGAATGTTGACCAGGAGCTGCAGGAGTTATACAGAGCACACCCTGGCCACACAGAGATGGGAATGTTCACCAGGAGCTGCAGGGGTTATACAGAGCACACCCTGCCCACACAGAGATGGGAATGTTGACCAGGAGCTGCAGGGATTACACAGAGCACACCATGGCCACACAATGATGGGAATGTTGACCAGGAGGTGCAGGAGTATACAGAGCACACCCTGGCCACACAGAGATGAGAATGTTGACCAGGAGCTGCAGGAGTTATACAGACCACGCCCTGGCCACACAGAGATGGGAAGGTTGACCAGGAGCTGCAGGAGTTATACAGAGCACACCCTGGCCACACAGAGATGGGAAGGTTGACCAGGAGTTGCTGGGGTTATACAGAGCACGCCCAGGCCACACAGAGATGGGAATATTGACCAGGAGCTGCAGGGGTTATACAGAGCACACCCAGGCCACACAGAGATGGGAATGTTGACCAGAAGCAGGGGTCATACAGAGTACACCCAGGCCACACAGAGATGGGAATGTTGACCAGGAGCATGAGTTATACAGAGCGCACCCTGGCCACACAGAGATGGGAATGTTGACCAGGAGCTGCAGGGGTTACACAGAGCACAGCATGGCCACACAGAAATGGGAATGTTGACCAGGAGCTGCAGTGGTTATACAGAGCACACCCTGGCCACACAGAGATGGGATTGTTGACCAGGAGCTGCAGGAGTTGTACAGAGCACACCCTGGCCACACAGAGATGGAAATGTTGACCAGGAGCTGCAGGTGTTATACAGAGCACACCCTGGCCACACAGAGATGGGAATGTTGATCAGGAGCTGCAGGGGTTATACAAAGCACACCCTGGACAGAGAGAGATGGGAATGTTGACCAGGAGCTGCATGGATTATACAGAGCACACCCTGGCCACACAGATGGGAATGTTGACCAGGAGCTGCAGGGGTTATACAGAGCTCACCCTGGCCACACAGAGATGGGAATGTTGACCAGAAGCAGTGGTTGTACAGAGCGCACCCTGGCCACACAGAGATGGGAATGTTGACCAGGAGCAGCAGTTATACAGAGCGCACCCTGGCCACACAGAGATGGGAATGTTGACCAGGAAGCTGCAGGGGTTATACAGAGCACAGCATGGCCACACTGAGATGGGAATGTTGACCAGGAGCTGCAGGAGTTATACAGAGCACACCCTGGCCACACAGAGATGGGAATGTTGACCAGGAGCTGCAGTGGTTATACAGAGCACACCCTGGCCACACAGAGATGATAATGTTGACCAGGAGCTGCGGGTGTTATACAGAGCACACCCTGGCCACAAAGAGATGGGAATGTTGACCAGGAGCTGCTGGGGTTACACAGAGCACAACCCTGGCCACACAGAGATGGGAATGTTGACCCGGAACTGCAGGTGTTATACAGAGCACACCCTGGCCACAAAGAGATGGAAATGTTGACCAGGAGCTGCGGGGGTTATACAGAGCACACCCTGGCCACACAGAGATGGGAATGTTGACCAGGAGCTGCTGGGGTTACACAGAGCACACCCTGCCCACACAAAGATGGGAATGTTAACCAGGAGCTGCAGGGGTTATACAGAGCACACCCTGGACAGAGAGAGATGGGAATGTTGACGAGGAGCTGCAGGGGTTATACAGAGCCACCCTGGCCACACAGAGATGGGAATGTTGACAAGGAGCTGCAGGGATTATACAGAGCACACCCTGGCCACACAGATGGGAATGTTGACCAGGAGCTGCAGGAGTTATACAGAGCACACCCTGGCCACACAGAGATGGGAATGTTGACCAGGAGCTGCAGGGATTATACAGGGCACACTCTGGCCACAAAGAGATGGGAATGTTGACCAGGAGCTGCAGGGGTGATACAGAGCACACCCTGGCCACACAGAGATGGGAATGGTGACCAGGAGCTGCAGGGATTATACAGGGCACACTCTGGCCACAAAGAGATGGGAATGTTGACCAGGAGCTGCAGGGGTTAAACAGAGCTCACCCTGGCCACACAGAGATGGGAATGTTGACCAGGATATGCAGGAGTTATAGAGAGCATACCCTGGCCACACAGAGATGGGAATATTGACCAGGAGCTGCAGGAGTTATACAGAGCACACCCTCGCCACACAGAGATGGGAATGTTGACCAGGAGCAGGAGTTATACAGAGCACACCCTGGTCACACAGAAATGGGAATGTTGACCAGGAGCTGCAGTGGTTATACAGAGCACACACTGGCCACACAGAGATGGAATTGTTGACCAGGAGCTGCAGGAGTTATACAGAGCACGCCCTGGCCACACGGAGATGGAAATGTTGACCAGGAGCTGCAGGTGTTATACAGAGCACACCCTGGCCACACAGAGATGGGAATGTTGACCAGGAGCTGCTGGGGTTAAACAGAGCACACCCTTCCCACACAGAGATGGGAATGTTGACCAGGAGCTGCAGGGGTTATACAGAGCACACCCTGGACAGAGAGAGATGGGAATGTTGACCAGAAGCTGCAGGGGTTATACAGAGCCACCCTGGCCACACAGAGATGGGAATGTTGACCAGGAGCTGCAGGGATTATACATAGCACATCCTGGCCACACAGATGGGAATGTTGACCAGGAGCTGCAGGGGCTATGCAGAGCTCACCCTGGCCACACAGAGATGGGAATGTTGACCAGAAGCAGGGGTTGTACAGAGCGCACCCTGGCCACACAGAGATGGGAATGTTGACCAGGAGCAGGAGTTATACAGAGCGCACCCTGGCCACACAGAGATGGGAATGTTGACCAGGAGCTGCAGGGGTTATACAGAGCACAGCATGGCCACACTGAGATGGGAATGTTGACCAGGAGCTGCAGGAGTTATACAGAGCACACACTGGCAACACAGAGATGGGAATGTTGACCAGGAGCTGCAGGGGTTATACAGAGCACACCCTGGCCACAAAGAGATGGAAATGTTGACCAGGAGCTGCGGGGGTTATACAGAGCACGCCCTGGCCACACAGAGATGGGAATGTTGACCAGGAGCTGCAGGAGTTATACAGAGCACACCCAGGCCACACAGAGATGGGAATGTTGACCAGAAGCAGGGGTCATACAGAGTACACCCAGGCCACACCGAGATGGGAATGTTGACCAGGAGCTGCAGGGGTTATACAGAGCACACCCTGGCCACACAGAGATGGGAATGTTGACCAGGAGCTGCAGGAGTTATACAGAGCACACCCAGGCCACACAGAGATGGGAATGTTGACCAGAAGCAGGGGTCATACAGAGTACACCCAGGCCACACAGAGATGGGAATGTTGACCAGGAGCATGAGTTATACAGAGCGCACCCTGGCCACACAGAGATGGGAATGTTGACCAGGAGCTGCAGGGGTTATACAGAGCACAGCATGGCCACACTGAGATGGGAATGTTGACCATGAGCTGCAGGAGTTATACAGAGCACACCCTGCCCACACACAAATGGGAATGTTGACCAGGAGCTGCAGTGGTTATACAGAGCACACCCTGGCCACACAGAGATGGGATTGTTGACCAGGAGCTGCAGGAGTTATACAGAGCACACCCTGGCCACACAGAGATGGAAATGTTGACCAGGAGCTGCAGGTGTTATACAGAGCTCACCCTGGCCTCACAGAGATGGGAATGTTGACCAGGAGCTGCTGGGGTTACACAGAGCACACCCTTCCCACACAGAGATGGGAATGTTGACCAAGAGCTCCAGGGGTTATACAATGCACACCCTGGACAGAGAGAGATGGAAATGTTGACCAGGAGCTGCAGGGGTTATACAGAGCCAACCTGGCCACACAGAGATGGGAATGTTGACCAGGAGCTGCAGGGATTATACAGAGCAGACCCTGGCCACACAGAGATGGGAATGTTGACCAGGAGCTGCAGGGGTTATACAGAGCTCACCCTGGCCACACAGAGATAGGAATGTTGACCAGAAGCAGGGGTTGTACAGAGCGCACCCTGGCCACACAGATGGGAATGTTGACCAGGAGCTGCAAGAGTTATACAGAGCACACCCTGGCCACACAGAGATGGGAATGTTGACCAGGAGCTGCAGGGATTATACAGGGCACACTCTGGCCACAAAGAGATGGGAATGTTGACCAGGAGCTGCAGGGGTGATACAGAGCACACCCTGGCCACACAGAGATGGGAATGGTGACCAGGAGCTGCAGGGATTATACAGGGCACACTCTGGCCACAAAGAGATGGGAATGTTGACCAGGAGCTGCAGGGGTTATACAGAGCTCACCCTGGCCACACAGAGATGGGAATGTTGACCAGGAGTTGCAGGAGTTATAGAGAGCATACCCTGGCCACACAGAGATGGGAATATTGACCAGGAGCTGCAGGAGTTATACAGAGCACACCCTCGCCACACAGAGATGGGAATGTTGACCAGGAGCAGGAGTTATACAGAGCACACCCTGGTCACACAGAAATGGGAATGTTGACCAGGAGCTGCAGTGGTTATACAGAGCACACACTGGCCACACAGAGATGGAATTGTTGACCAGGAGCTGCAGGAGTTATACAGAGCACGCCCTGGCCACACGGAGATGGAAATGTTGACCAGGAGCTGCAGGTGTTATACAGAGCACACCCTGGCCACACAGAGATGGGAATGTTGACCAGGAGCTGCTGGGGTTAAACAGAGCACACCCTTCCCACACAGAGATGGGAATGTTGACCAGGAGCTGCAGGGGTTATACAGAGCACACCCTGGACAGAGAGAGATGGGAATGTTGACCAGGAGCTGCAGGGGTTATACAGAGCCACCCTGGCCACACAGAGATGGGAATGTTGACCAGGAGCTGCAGGGATTATACATAGCACATCCTGGCCACACAGATGGGAATGTTGACCAGGAGCTGCAGGGGCTATGCAGAGCTCACCCTGGCCACACAGAGATGGGAATGTTGACCAGAAGCAGCGGTTGTACAGAGCGCACCCTGGCCACACAGAGATGGGAATGTTGACCAGGAGCAGGAGTTATACAGAGCGCACCCTGGCCACACAGAGATGGGAATGTTGACCAGGAGCTGCAGGGGTTATACAGAGCACAGCATGGCCACACTGAGATGGGAATGTTGACCAGGAGCTGCAGGAGTTATACAGAGCACACACTGGCAACACAGAGATGGGAATGTTGACCAGGAGCTGCAGGGGTTATACAGAGCACACCCTGGCCACAAAGAGATGGAAATGTTGACCAGGAGCTGCGGGGGTTATACAGAGCACACCCTGGCCACACAGAGATGGGAATGTTGACCAGGAGCTGCAGGAGTTATACAGAGCACACCCAGGCCACACAGAGATGGGAATGTTGACCAGAAGCAGGGGTCATACAGAGTACACCCAGGCCACACCGAGATGGGAATGTTGACCAGGAGCTGCAGGGGTTATACAGAGCACACCCTGGCCACACAGAGATGGGAATGTTGACCAGGAGCTGCAGGAGTTATACAGAGCACACCCAGGCCACACAGAGATGGGAATGTTGACCAGAAGCAGGGGTCATACAGAGTACACCCAGGCCACACAGAGATGGGAATGTTGACCAGGAGCATGAGTTATACAGAGCGCACCCTGGCCACACAGAGATGGGAATGTTGACCAGGAGCTGCAGGGGTTATACAGAGCACAGCATGGCCACACTGAGATGGGAATGTTGACCATGAGCTGCAGGAGTTATACAGAGCACACCCTGCCCACACACAAATGGGAATGTTGACCAGGAGCTGCAGTGGTTATACAGAGCACACCCTGGCCACACAGAGATGGGATTGTTGACCAGGAGCTGCAGGAGTTATACAGAGCACACCCTGGCCACACAGAGATGGAAATGTTGACCAGGAGCTGCAGGTGTTATACAGAGCACACCCTGGCCTCACAGAGATGGGAATGTTGACCAGGAGCTGCTGGGGTTACACAGAGCACACCCTTCCCACACAGAGATGGGAATGTTGACCAAGAGCTCCAGGGGTTATACAATGCACACCCTGGACAGAGAGAGATGGAAATGTTGACCAGGAGCTGCAGGGGTTATACAGAGCCAACCTGGCCACACAGAGATGGGAATGTTGACCAGGAGCTGCAGGGATTATACAGAGCAGACCCTGGCCACACAGAGATGGGAATGTTGACCAGGAGCTGCAGGGGTTATACAGAGCTCACCCTGGCCACACAGAGATAGGAATGTTGACCAGAAGCAGGGGTTGTACAGAGCGCACCCTGGCCACACAGAGAAGGGAATGTTGACCAGGAGCAGGAGTTATACAGAGCGCACCATGGCCACACAGAGATGGGAATGTTGACCAGGAGCTGCAGGGGTTATACAGAGCACAGCATGGCCACACTGAGATTGGAATGTTGAGCAGGAGCTGCAGGAGTTATAATGAGCACACCCTGGCCACACAGAGATGGGATGTTGACCAGGAGCTGCAGTGGTTATACAGAGCACACCCTGGCCACACAGAGATGGGATTGTTGACCAGGAGCTGCAGGAGTTTTACAGAGCACCCCCATGGCCACACAGAGATGGAAATGTTGACCAGGATCTACGGGGGATTTCCAGAGCACTCCCTGGCCACACAGAGATGGGAATGTTGACCAGGAGCTGCAGGGATTATACAGGGCACACTCTGGCCACAAAGAGATGGGAATGTTGACCAGGAGCTGCAGGGGTTATACAGAGCACACCCTGGCCACACAGAGATGGGAATGGTGACCAGGAGCTGCAGGGATTATACAGGGCACACTCTGGCCACAAAGAGATGGGAATGTTGACCAGGAGCTGCAGGGGTTATACAGAGCACACCCTGGCCACAAAGAGATGGGAATGTTGACCAGGAGCTGCTGGGGTTACACAGCGCACACCCTGCCCACACAGAGACGGGAATGTTGACCATGAGCTGCAGGGGTTATACAGAGCACACCCTGGACAGAGAGAGGTGGGAATGTTGACCAGGAGCTGCAGGGGTTATACAGAGCCACCCTGGCCACACAGAGATGGGAATGTTGACCAGGAGCTGCAGGAATTATGCAGAGCACACCCTGGCCACACAGATGGGAATGTTGACCAGGAGCTGCAGGGGTTATACAGAGCTCACCCTGGCCACACAGAGATGGGAATGTTGACCAGGAGTTGCAGGAGTATTAGAGAGCACACCCTGGCCACACAGAGATGGGAATATTGACCAGGAGCTGCAGGAGTTATACAGAGCACACGCAGGCCACACAGAGATGGGAATGTTGACCAGAAGCAGGGGTCATACAGAGCACACCCAGGCCATACAGAGATGGGAATGTTGACCAGGAGCATGAGTTATACAGAGCGCACCCTGGCCACACAGAGATGGGAATGTTGACCAGGAGCTGCAGGGGTTACACAGAGCACAGCATGGCCACACTGAGATGGGAATGTTGACCATGAGCTGCAGGAGTTATACAGAGCATACCCTGGCCACACAGAAATGGGAATGTTGACCAGGGGCTGTAGTGGTTATACAGAGCATACCCTGGCCACACAGAGATGGGATTGTTGACCAGGAGCTGCAGGAGTTATACAGAGCACACCCTGGCCACACAGAGATGGAAATGTTGACCAGGAGCTGCAGGTGTTATACAGAGCACACCCTGGCCACACAGAGATGGGAATGTTGACCAGGAGCTGCTGGGGTTACACAGAGCACACCCTTCCCACACAGAGATGGGAATGTTGACCAGGAGCTGCAGGGGTTATACAAAGCAAACCCTGGACAGAGAGAGATGGGAATGTTGACCAGGAGCTGCAGGGGTTGTACAGAGCTCACCCTGGCCACACAGAGATGGGAATGTTGACCAGGAGCAGGAGTTATACAGAGCGCACCCTGGCCACACAGAGATGGGAATGTTGACCAGGAGCTGCAGGCGTTATACAGAGCACACCCTGGCCACACTGAGATGGGAATGTTGACCAGGAGCTGCAGAAGTTATACAGAGCACACCCTGGCCACACAGAGATGGGAATGTTGACCAGGAGCTGCAGGTGTTATACAGAGCACACCCTGGCCACAAAGAGATGGGAATGTTGACCAGGAGCTGCTGGGGTTACACAGAGCACACCCTGGCCACACAGAGATGGGAATGTTGACCAGGAGCTGCATGTGTTATACAGAGCACACCCTGGCCACAAAGAGATGGAAATGTTGACCAGGAGCTGCGGGGGTTATACAGAGCACACCCTGGCCACACAGAGATGGGAATGTTGACCAGGAGCTGCAGGTGTTATACAGAGCACACCCTGGCCACAAAGAGATGGGAATGTTGACCAGGAGCTGCTGGGGTTACACAGAGCACACCCTGCCCACACAGAGATGGGAATGTTGACCAGGAGCTACAGGGGTTATACAGAGCACACCCTGGACAGAGAGAGATGGGAATGTTGACCAGGAGCTGCAGGGGTTATACAGAGCACACCCTGGCCACACGGAGATGGGAATGTTGACCAGGAGCTGCAGGGGTTATACAGAGCACACCCTGGCCACACAGATGGGAATGTTGACCAGGAGCTGCAGGGGTTATACAGAGCTCACCCTGGCCACACAGAGATGGGAATATTGACCAGGAGCTGCAGGAGTTATACAGAGCACACCCTCGCCACACAGAGATGGGAATGTTGACCAGGAGCAGGAGTTATACAGAGCACACCCTGGTCACACAGAAATGGGAATGTTGACCAGGAGCTGCAGTGGTTATACAGAGCACACACTGGCCACACAGAGATGGAATTGTTGACCAGGAGCTGCAGGAGTTATACAGAGCACGCCCTGGCCACACGGAGATGGAAATGTTGACCAGGAGCTGCAGGTGTTATACAGAGCACACCCTGGCCACACAGAGATGGGAATGTTGACCAGGAGCTGCTGGGGTTAAACAGAGCACACCCTTCCCACACAGAGATGGGAATGTTGACCAGGAGCTGCAGGGGTTATACAGAGCACACCCTGGACAGAGAGAGATGGGAATGTTGACCAGGAGCTGCAGGGGTTATACAGAGCCACCCTGGCCACACAGAGATGGGAATGTTGACCAGGAGCTGCAGGGATTATACATAGCACATCCTGGCCACACAGATGGGAATGTTGACCAGGAGCTGCAGGGGCTATGCAGAGCTCACCCTGGCCACACAGAGATGGGAATGTTGACCAGAAGCAGCGGTTGTACAGAGCGCACCCTGGCCACACAGAGATGGGAATGTTGACCAGGAGCAGGAGTTATACAGAGCGCACCCTGGCCACACAGAGATGGGAATGTTGACCAGGAGCTGCAGGGGTTATACAGAGCACAGCATGGCCACACTGAGATGGGAATGTTGACCAGGAGCTGCAGGAGTTATACAGAGCACACACTGGCAACACAGAGATGGGAATGTTGACCAGGAGCTGCAGGGGTTATACAGAGCACACCCTGGCCACAAAGAGATGGAAATGTTGACCAGGAGCTGCGGGGGTTATACAGAGCACACCCTGGCCACACAGAGATGGGAATGTTGACCAGGAGCTGCAGGAGTTGTACAGAGCACACCCAGGCCACACAGAGATGGGAATGTTGACCAGAAGCAGGGGTCATACAGAGTACACCCAGGCCACACCGAGATGGGAATGTTGACCAGGAGCTGCAGGGGTTATACAGAGCACACCCTGGCCACACAGAGATGGGAATGTTGACCAGGAGCTGCAGGAGTTATACAGAGCACACCCAGGCCACACAGAGATGGGAATGTTGACCAGAAGCAGGGGTCATACAGAGTACACCCAGGCCACACAGAGATGGGAATGTTGACCAGGAGCATGAGTTATACAGAGCGCACCCTGGCCACACAGAGATGGGAATGTTGACCAGGAGCTGCAGGGGTTATACAGAGCACAGCATGGCCACACTGAGATGGGAATGTTGACCATGAGCTGCAGGAGTTATACAGAGCACACCCTGCCCACACACAAATGGGAATGTTGACCAGGAGCTGCAGTGGTTATACAGAGCACACCCTGGCCACACAGAGATGGGATTGTTGACCAGGAGCTGCAGGAGTTATACAGAGCACACCCTGGCCACACAGAGATGGAAATGTTGACCAGGAGCTGCAGGTGTTATACAGAGCACACCCTGGCCTCACAGAGATGGGAATGTTGACCAGGAGCTGCTGGGGTTACACAGAGCACACCCTTCCCACACAGAGATGGGAATGTTGACCAAGAGCTCCAGGGGTTATACAATGCACACCCTGGACAGAGAGAGATGGAAATGTTGACCAGGAGCTGCAGGGGTTATACAGAGCCAACCTGGCCACACAGAGATGGGAATGTTGACCAGGAGCTGCAGGGATTATACAGAGCAGACCCTGGCCACACAGAGATGGGAATGTTGACCAGGAGCTGCAGGGGTTATACAGAGCTCACCCTGGCCACACAGAGATAGGAATGTTGACCAGAAGCAGGGGTTGTACAGAGCGCACCCTGGCCACACAGAGAAGGGAATGTTGACCAGGAGCAGGAGTTATACAGAGCGCACCATGGCCACACAGAGATGGGAATGTTGACCAGGAGCTGCAGGGGTTATACAGAGCACAGCATGGCCACACTGAGATTGGAATGTTGAGCAGGAGCTGCAGGAGTTATAATGAGCACACCCTGGCCACACAGAGATGGGATGTTGACCAGGAGCTGCAGTGGTTATACAGAGCACACCCTGGCCACACAGAGATGGGATTGTTGACCAGGAGCTGCAGGAGTTTTACAGAGCACCCCCATGGCCACACAGAGATGGAAATGTTGACCAGGATCTACGGGGGATTTCCAGAGCACTCCCTGGCCACACAGAGATGGGAATGTTGACCAGGAGCTGCAGGGATTATACAGGGCACACTCTGGCCACAAAGAGATGGGAATGTTGACCAGGAGCTGCAGGGGTTATACAGAGCACACCCTGGCCACACAGAGATGGGAATGGTGACCAGGAGCTGCAGGGATTATACAGGGCACACTCTGGCCACAAAGAGATGGGAATGTTGACCAGCAGCTGCAGGGGTTATACAGAGCACACCCTGGCCACAAAGAGATGGGAATGTTGACCAGGAGCTGCTGGGGTTACACAGCGCACACCCTGCCCACACAGAGACGGGAATGTTGACCATGATCTGCAGGGGTTATACAGAGCACACCCTGGACAGAGAGAGGTGGGAATGTTGACCAGGAGCTGCAGGGGTTATACAGAGCCACCCTGGCCACACAGAGATGGGAATGTTGACCAGGAGCTGCAGGAATTATGCAGAGCACACCCTGGCCACACAGATGGGAATGTTGACCAGGAGCTGCAGGGGTTATACAGAGCTCACCCTGGCCACACAGAGATGGGAATGTTGACCAGGAGTTGCAGGAGTATTAGAGAGCACACCCTGGCCACACAGAGATGGGAATATTGACCAGGAGCTGCAGGAGTTATACAGAGCACACGCAGGCCACACAGAGATGGGAATGTTGACCAGAAGCAGGGGTCATACAGAGCACACCCAGGCCATACAGAGATGGGAATGTTGACCAGGAGCATGAGTTATACAGAGCGCACCCTGGCCACACAGAGATGGGAATGTTGACCAGGAGCTGCAGGGGTTACACAGAGCACAGCATGGCCACACTGAGATGGGAATGTTGACCATGAGCTGCAGGAGTTATACAGAGCATACCCTGGCCACACAGAAATGGGAATGTTGACCAGGGGCTGTAGTGGTTATACAGAGCATACCCTGGCCACACAGAGATGGGATTGTTGACCAGGAGCTGCAGGAGTTATACAGAGCACACCCTGGCCACACAGAGATGGAAATGTTGACCAGGAGCTGCAGGTGTTATACAGAGCACACCCTGGCCACACAGAGATGGGAATGTTGACCAGGAGCTGCTGGGGTTACACAGAGCACACCCTTCCCACACAGAGATGGGAATGTTGACCAGGAGCTGCAGGGGTTATACAAAGCAAACCCTGGACTGAGAGAGATGGGAATGTTGACCAGGAGCTGCAGGGGTTGTACAGAGCTCACCCTGGCCACACAGAGATGGGAATGTTGACCAGGAGCAGGAGTTATACAGAGCGCACCCTGGCCACACAGAGATGGGAATGTTGACCAGGAGCTGCAGGCGTTATACAGAGCACACCCTGGCCACACTGAGATGGGAATGTTGACCAGGAGCTGCAGAAGTTATACAGAGCACACCCTGGCCACACAGAGATGGGAATGTTGACCAGGAGCTGCAGGTGTTATACAGAGCACACCCTGGCCACAAAGAGATGGGAATGTTGACCAGGAGCTGCTGGGGTTACACAGAGCACACCCTGGCCACACAGAGATGGGAATGTTGACCAGGAGCTGCATGTGTTATACAGAGCACACCCTGGCCACAAAGAGATGGAAATGTTGACCAGGAGCTGCGGGGGTTATACAGAGCACACCCTGGCCACACAGAGATGGGAATGTTGACCAGGAGCTGCAGGTGTTATACAGAGCACACCCTGGCCACAAAGAGATGGGAATGTTGACCAGGAGCTGCTGGGGTTACACAGAGCACACCCTGCCCACACAGAGATGGGAATGTTGACCAGGAGCTACAGGGGTTATACAGAGCACACCCTGGACAGAGAGAGATGGGAATGTTGACCAGGAGCTGCAGGGGTTATACAGAGCACACCCTGGCCACACGGAGATGGGAATGTTGACCAGGAGCTGCAGGGGTTATACAGAGCACACCCTTGCCACACAGATGGGAATGTTGACCAGGAGCTGCAGGGGTTATACAGAGCTCACCCTGGCCACACAGAGATGGGAATATTGACCAGGAGCTGCAGGAGTTATACAGAGCACACCCAGGCCACACAGAGATAGGAATGTTGACCAGAAGCATGAGTTATACAGAGCACATCCTGGCCACACAGAGATGGGAATGTTGACCAGGAGCTGCTGGGGTTACACAGAGCACACCCTTCCCACACAGAGATGGGAATGTTGACCTGGAGCTGCAGGGGTTATACAAAGCACACCCTGGACAGAGAGAGATGGGAATGTTGACCAGAAGCTGCAGGGGTTATACAGAGCCACCCTGGCCACACACAGAGATGGGAATGTTGACCAGGAGCTGCAGGGATTATACAGAGCAGACCCTGGCCACACAGTTGGGAATGTTGACCAGGAGCTGCAGGGGTTATACAGAGCTCACCCTGGCCACACAGAGATGGGAATGTTGACCAGGAGCTGCAGGTTTTTTCCAGAGCACACCCTGGCCACACAGAGATGGGAATGTTGACCAGGAGCTGCAGGGATTATACAGAGCAGACCCTGGCCACACAGTTGGGAATGTTGACCAGGAGCTGCAGGGGTTATACAGAGCTCACCCTGGCCACAGAGAGATGGGAATGTTGACCAGGAGCAGGAGTTATACAGAGCGCACCCTGGCCACACAGAGATGGGAATGTTGACCAGGAGCTGCAGGGGTTATACAGAGCACACCCTGGCCACACAGATGGGACTGTTGACCAGGAGCTGCAGGGGTTATACAGAGCCACCCTAGCCACACAGAGATGGGAATGTTGACCAGGAGCTGCAGGAATTATGCAGAGCACACCCTGGCCACACAGATGGGAATGTTGACCAGGAGCTGCAGGGGTTATACAGAGCTCACCCTGGCCACACAGAGATGGGAATGTTGACCAGGAGTTGCAGGAGTATTAGAGAGCACACCCTGGCCACACAGAGATGGGAATATTGACCAGGAGCTGCAGGAGTTATACAGAGCACACCCAGGCCACACAGAGATGGGAATGTTGACCAGAAGCAGGGGTCATACAGAGCACACCCAGGCCATACAGAGATGGGAATGTTGACCAGGAGCATGAGTTATACAGAGCGCACCCTGGCCACACAGAGATGGGAATGTTGACCAGGAGCTGCAGGGGTTACACAGAGCACAGCATGGCCACACTGAGATGGGAATGTTGACCATGAGCTGCAGGAGTTATACAGAGCATACCCTGGCCACACAGAAATGGGAATGTTGACCAGGAGCTGTAGTGGTTATACAGAGCATACCCTGGCCACACAGAGATGTGATTGTTGACCAGGAGCTGCAGGAGTTATACAGAGCACACCCTGGCCACACAGAGATGGAAATGTTGACCAGGAGCTGCAGGTGTTATACAGAGCACACCCTGGCCACACAGAGATGGGAATGTTGACCAGGAGCTGCTGGGGTTACACAGAGCACACCCTTCCCACACAGAGATGGGAATGTTGACCAGGAGCTGCAGGGGTTATACAAAGCAAACCCTGGACAGAGAGAGATGGGAATGTTGACCAGGAGCTGCAGGGGTTGTACAGAGCTCACCCTGGCCACACAGAGATGGGAATGTTGACCAGGAGCAGGAGTTATACAGAGCGCACCCTGGCCACACAGAGATGGGAATGTTGACCAGGAGCTGCAGGGGTTATACAGAGCACACCCTGGCCACACTGAGATGGGAATGTTGACCAGGAGCTGCAGAAGTTATACAGAGCACACCCTGGCCACACAGAGATGGGAATGTTGACCAGGAGCTGCAGTGGTTATACAGAGCACACCCTGGCCACACAGAGATGGGTTTGTTGACCAGGAGCTGCAGGACTTATACAGAGCACACCCTGGCTACACAGAGATGGGAATGTTGACCAGGAGCTGCAGGTGTTATACAGAGCACACCCTGGCCACAAAGAGATGGGAATGTTGACCAGGAGCTGCTGGGGTTACACAGAGCACACCCTGGCCACACAGAGATGGGAATGTTGACCAGGAGCTGCATGTGTTATACAGAGCACACCCTGGCCACAAAGAGATGGAAATGTTGACCAGGAGCTGCAGGGGTTATACAGAGCACACCCTGGCCACACAGAGATGGGAATGTTGACCAGGAGCTGCAGGGATTATACAGAGCAGACCCTGGCCACACAGTTGGGAATGTTGACCAGGAGCTGCAGGGGTTATACAGAGCTCACCCTGGCCACACAGAGATGGGAATGTTGACCAGGAGCTGCAGGGATTATACAGAGCAGACCCTGGCCACACAGTTGGGAATGTTGACCAGGAGCTGCAGGGGTTATACAGAGCTCACCCTGGCCACAGAGAGATGGGAATGTTGACCAGGAGCAGGAGTTATACAGAGCGCACCCTGGCCACACAGAGATGGGAATGTTGACCAGGAGCTGCAGGGGTTATACAGAGCACACCCTGGCCACACAGATGGGACTGTTGACCAGGAGCTGCAGGGGTTATACAGAGCCACCCTAGCCACACAGAGATGGGAATGTTGACCAGGAGCTGCAGGAATTATGCAGAGCACACCCTGGCCACACAGATGGGAATGTTGACCAGGAGCTGCAGGGGTTATACAGAGCTCACCCTGGCCACACAGAGATGGGAATGTTGACCAGGAGTTGCAGGAGTATTAGAGAGCACACCCTGGCCACACAGAGATGGGAATATTGACCAGGAGCTGCAGGAGTTATACAGAGCACACCCAGGCCACACAGAGATGGGAATGTTGACCAGAAGCAGGGGTCATACAGAGCACACCCAGGCCATACAGAGATGGGAATGATGACCAGGAGCATGAGTTATACAGAGCGCACCCTGGCCACACAGAGATGGGAATGTTGACCAGGAGCTGCAGGGGTTACACAGAGCACAGCATGGCCACACTGAGATGGGAATGTTGACCATGAGCTGCAGGAGTTATACAGAGCATACCCTGGCCACACAGAAATGGGAATGTTGACCAGGAGCTGTAGTGGTTATACAGACCATACCCTGGCCACACAGAGATGGGATTGTTGACCAGGAGCTGCAGGAGTTATACAGAGCACACCCTGGCCACACAGAGATGGAAATGTTGACCAGGAGCTGCAGGTGTTATACAGAGCACACCCTGGCCACACAGAGATTGGAATGTTGACCAGGAGCTGCTGGGGTTACACAGAGCACACCCTTCCCACACAGAGATGGGAATGTTGACCAGGAGCTGCAGGGGTTATACAAAGCAAACCCTGGACAGAGAGAGATGGGAATGTTGACCAGGAGCTGCAGGGGTTGTACAGAGCTCACCCTGGCCACACAGAGATGGGAATGTTGACCAGGAGCAGGAGTTATACAGAGCGCACCCTGGCCACACAGAGATGGGAATGTTGACCAGCAGCTGCAGGGGTTATACAGAGCACACCCTGGCCACACTGAGATGGGAATGTTGACCAGGAGCTGCAGAAGTTATACAGAGCACACCCTGGCCACACAGAGATGGGAATGTTGACCAGGAGCTGCAGTGGTTATACAGAGCACACCCTGGCCACACAGAGATGGGTTTGTTGACCAGGAGCTGCAGGACTTATACAGAACACACCCTGGCTACACAGAGATGGTAATGTTGACCAGGAGCTGCAGGTGTTATACAGAGCACACCCTGGCCACAAAGAGATGGGAATGTTGACCAGGAGCTGCTGGGGTTACACAGAGCACACCCTGGCCACACAGAGATGGGAATGTTGACCAGGAGCTGCATGTGTTATACAGAGCACATCCTGGCCACAAAGAGATGGAAATGTTGACCAGGAGCTGCGGGGGCTATGCAGAGCACACCCTGGCCACACAGAGATGGGAATGTTGACCAGGAGCTGCAGGTGTTATACAGAGCACACCCTGGCCACAAAGAGATGGGAATGTTGACCAGGAGCTGCTGGGGTTACACAGAGCACACCCTGCCCACACAGAGATGGGAATGTTGACCAGGAGCTACAGGGGTTATACAGAGCACACCCTGGACAGAGAGAGATGGGAATGTTGACCAGGAGCTGCAGGGGTTATACAGAGCACATCCTGGCCACACGGAGATGGGAATGTTGACCAGGAGCTGCAGGGGTTATACAGAGCACACCCTGACCACACAGATGGGAATGTTGACCAGGAGCTGCAGGGGTTATACAGAGCTCACCCTGGCCACACAGAGATGGGAATATTGACCAGGAGCTGCAGGAGTTATACAGAGCACACCCAGGCCACACAGAGATATGAATGTTGACCATTAGCATGAGTTATACAGAGCACATCCTGGCTACACAGAGATGGGAATTTTGACCAGGAGCTGCTGGGGTTACACAGAGCACACCCTTCCCACACAGAGATGGGAATGTTGACCTGGAGCTGCAGGGGTTATACAAAGCACACCCTGGACAGAGAGAGATGGGAATGTTGACCAGAAGCTGCAGGGGTTATACAGAGCCACCCTGGCCACACACAGAGATGGGAATGTTGACCAGGAGCTGCAGGGATTATACAGAGCAGACCCTGGCCACACAGTTGGGAATGTTGACCAGGAGCTGCAGGGGTTATACAGTGCTCACCCTGGCCACACAGAGATGGGTATGTTGACCAGGAGCTGCAGGTTTTTTCCAGAGCACACCCTGGCCACACAGAGATGGGAATGTTGACCAGGAGCAGCAGGGATTATACAGAGCAGACCCTGGCAACACAGTTGGGAATGTTGACCAGGAGCTGCAGGGGTTATACAGAGCTCACCCTGGCCACAGAGAGATGGGAATGTTGACCAGGAGCAGGAGTTATACAGAGCGCACCCTGGCCACACAGAGATGGGAATGTTGACCAGGAGCTGCAGGGGTTATACAGAGCACACCCTGGCCACACAGATGGGACTGTTGACCAGGAGCTGCAGGGGTTATACAGAGCCACCCTAGCCACACAGAGATGGGAATGTTGACCAGGAGCTGCAGGGATTATACAGAGCACACCCTGGACAGAGAGAGATGGGAATGTTGACCAGGAGCTGCAGGGGTTATACAGAGCACACCCTGGCCACACAGAGATGGGAATGTTGAACAGGAGCTGCAGGAGTTATAGAGAGTACACCCTGGCCACACAGAGATGGGAATATTGACCAGGAGCTGCAGAGCACACCCAGGCCACACAGAGATGGGAATGTTGTCCAGGAGCTGCAGGGGTTATACAGAGCACACCCTGGCCATACAGAGATGGGAATGTTGACCAGGAGCTGCAGGGTTAAACAGAGCACACCCTGCCCACACAGATATGGGAATGTTGTCCAGGAGCTGCAGGGGTTATAGAGAGCACACCCTGGACAGAGAGAGATTGGAATGTTGACCAGGAGCTGCAGGGGTTATACAGAGCACACCCTGGCCATACAGAGATGGGAATGTTGACCAGGAGCTGCAGGGATTATACAGAGCACACCCTGGCCATACAGAGATGGGAATGTTGACCAGGAGCTGCAGGAGTTATACAGAGCACACCCTGGCCATACAGAGATGGGAATGTTGACGAGGAGCTGCAGGAGTTATAGAGAGCACACCCTGGCCACACAGAGATGGGAATATTGACCAGGAGCTGCAGGAGTTATACAGAGCGCACCCTGGTCACACAGAGATGGGAATGTTGACCAGGAGCTGCAGGAGTTATACAGAGCGCACCCTGGCCACACAGAGATGGGAATGTTGACCAGGAAGCTGCAGGGGTTATACAGAGCACAGCATGGCCACACTGAGATGGGAATGTTGACCAGGAGCTGCAGGAGTTATACAGAGCACACCCTGGCCACACAGAGATGGGAATGTTGACCAGGAGCTGCAGTGGTTATACAGAGCACACCCTGGCCACACAGAGATGATAATGTTGACCAGGAGCTGCGGGTGTTATACAGAGCACACCCTGGCCACAAAGAGATGGGAATGTTGACCAGGAGCTGCTGGGGTTACACAGAGCACACCCTGGCCACACAGAGATGGGAATGTTGACCCGGAACTGCAGGTGTTATACAGAGCACACCCTGGCCACAAAGAGATGGAAATGTTGACCAGGAGCTGCGGGGGTTATACAGAGCACACCCTGGCCACACAGAGATGGGAATGTTGACCAGGAGCTGCAGGTGTTATACAGAGCTCACCCTGGCCACAAAGAGATGCGAATGTTGACCAGGAGCTGCTGGGGTTACACAGAGCACACCCTGCCCACACAAAGATGGGAATGTTAACCAGGAGCTGCAGGGGTTATACAGAGCACACCCTGGACAGAGAGAGATGGGAATGTTGACCAGGAGCTGCAGGGGTTATACAGAGCCACCCTGGCCACACAGAGATGGGAATGTTGACAAGGAGCTGCAGGGATTATACAGAGCACACCCTGGCCACACAGATGGGAATGTTGACCAGGAGCTGCAGGAGTTATACAGAGCACAACCTGGCCACACAGAGATGGGAATGTTGACCAGGAGCTGCAGGGATTATACAGGGCACACTCTGGCCACAAAGAGATGGGAATGTTGACCAGGAGCTGCAGGGGTGATACAGAGCACACCCTGGCCACACAGAGATGGGAATGGTGACCAGGAGCTGCAGGGATTATACAGGGCACACTCTGGCCACAAAGAGATGGGAATGTTGACCAGGAGCTGCAGGGGTTATACAGAGCTCACCCTGGCCACACAGAGATGGGAATGTTGACCAGGAGTTGCAGGAGTTATAGAGAGCATACCCTGGCCACACAGAGATGGGAATATTGACCAGGAGCTGCAGGAGTTATACAGAGCACACCCTCGCCACACAGAGATGGGAATGTTGACCAGGAGCAGGAGTTATACAGAGCGCACCCTGGCCACACAGAGATGGGAATGTTGACCAGGAGCTGCAGGGTTTATACAGAGCACAGCATGGCCACACTGAGATGGGAATGTTGACCAGGAGCTGCAGGAGTTATACAGAGCACACCCTGGTCACACAGAAATGGGAATGTTGACCAGGAGCTGCAGTGGTTATACAGAGCACACACTGGCCACACAGAGATGGAATTGTTGACCAGGAGCTGCAGGAGTTATACAGAGCACGCCCTGGCCACACGGAGATGGAAATGTTGACCAGGAGCTGCAGGTGTTATACAGAGCACACCCTGGCCACACAGAGATGGGAATGTTGACCAGGAGCTGCTGGGGTTAAACAGAGCACACCCTTCCCACACAGAGATGGGAATGTTGACCAGGAGCTGCAGGGGTTATACAGAGCACACCCTGGACAGAGAGAGATGGGAATGTTGACCAGGAGCTGCAGGGGTTATACAGAGCCACCCTGGCCACACAGAGATGGGAATGTTGACCAGGAGCTGCAGGGATTATACATAGCACATCCTGGCCACACAGATGGGAATGTTGACCAGGAGCTGCAGGGGCTATGCAGAGCTCACCCTGGCCACACAGAGATGGGAATGTTGACCAGAAGCAGGGGTTGTACAGAGCGCACCCTGGCCACACAGAGATGGGAATGTTGACCAGGAGCAGGAGTTATACAGAGCGCACCCTGGCCACACAGAGATGGGAATGTTGAACAGGAGCTGCTGGGGTTACACAGAGCACACCCTTCCCACACAGAGATGGGAATGTTGACCAGGAGCTGCAGTGGTTATACAGAGCACACCCTGGCCACACAGAGATGGGATTGTTGACCAGGAGCTGCAGGAGTTATACAGAGCACACCCTGGCCACACAGAGATGGAAATGTTGACCAGGAGCTGTAGGTGTTATACAGAGCACACCCTGGCCTCACAGAGATGGGAATGTTGAACAGGAGCTGCTGGGGTTACACAGAGCACACCCTTCCCACACAGAGATGGGAATGTTGACCAAGAGCTCCAGGGGTTATACAATGCACACCCTGGACAGAGAGAGATGGAAATGTTGACCAGGAGCTGCAGGGGTTATACAGAGCCAACCTGGCCACACAGAGATGGGAATGTTGACCAGGAGCTGCAGGGATTATACAGAGCAGACCCTGGCCACACAGAGATGGGAATGTTGACCAGGAGCTGCAGGGGTTATACAGAGCTCACCCTGGCCACACAGAGATAGGAATGTTGACCAGAAGCAGGATTGGACAGAGCGCACCCTGGCCACACAGAGAAGGGAATGTTGACCAGGAGCAGGAGTTATACAGAGCGCACCATGGCCACACAGAGATGGGAATGTTGACCAGGAGCTGCAGGGGTTATACAGAGCACAGCATGGCCACACTGAGATTGGAATGTTGAGCAGGAGCTGCAGGAGTTATAATGAGCACACCCTGGCCACACAGAGATGGGATGTTGACCAGGAGCTGCAGTGGTTATACAGAGCACACCCTGGCCACACAGAGATGGGATTGTTGACCAGGAGCTGCAGGAGTTTTACAGAGCACCCCCATGGCCACACAGAGATGGAAATGTTGACCAGGATCTACGGGGGATTTCCAGAGCACTCCCTGGCCACACAGAGATGGGAATGTTGACCAGGAGCTGCAGGGATTATACAGGGCACACTCTGGCCACAAAGAGATGGGAATGTTGACCAGGAGCTGCAGGGGTTATACAGAGCACACCCTGGCCACACAGAGATGGGAATGGTGACCAGGAGCTGCAGGGATTATACAGGGCACACTCTGGCCACAAAGAGATGGGAATGTTGACCAGGAGCTGCAGGGGTTATACAGAGCACACCCTGGCCACAAAGAGATGGGAATGTTGACCAGGAGCTGCTGGGGTTACACAGCGCACACGCTGCCCACACAGAGACGGGAATGTTGACCATGAGCTGCAGGGGTTATACAGAGCACACCCTGGACAGAGAGAGGTGGGAATGTTGACCAGGAGCTGCAGGGGTTATACAGAGCCACCCTGGCCACACAGAGATGGGAATGTTGACCAGGAGCTGCAGGAATTATGCAGAGCACACCCTGGCCACACAGATGGGAATGTTGACCAGGAGCTGCAGGGGTTATACAGAGCTCACCCTGGCCACACAGAGATGGGAATGTTGACCAGGAGTTGCAGGAGTATTAGAGAGCACACCCTGGCCACACAGAGATGGGAATATTGACCAGGAGCTGCAGGAGTTATACAGAGCACACCCAGGCCACACAGAGATGGGAATGTTGACCAGAAGCAGGGGTCATACAGAGCACACCCAGGCCATACAGAGATGGGAATGTTGACCAGGAGCATGAGTTATACAGAGCGCACCCTGGCCACACAGAGATGGGAATGTTGACCAGGAGCTGCAGGGGTTACACAGAGCACAGCATGGCCACACTGAGATGGGAATGTTGACCATGAGCTGCAGGAGTTATACAGAGCATACCCTGGCCACACAGAAATGGGAATGTTGACCAGGAGCTGTAGTGGTTATACAGAGCATACCCTGGCCACACAGAGATGGGATTGTTGACCAGGAGCTGCAGGAGTTATACAGAGCACACCCTGGCCACACAGAGATGGAAATGTTGACCAGGAGCTGCAGGTGTTATACAGAGCACACCCTGGCCACACAGAGATGGGAATGTTGACCAGGAGCTGCTGGGGTTACACAGAGCACACCCTTCCCACACAGAGATGGGAATGTTGACCAGGAGCTGCAGGGGTTATACAAAGCAAACCCTGGACAGAGAGAGATGGGAATGTTGACCAGGAGCTGCAGGGGTTGTACAGAGCTCACCCTGGCCACACAGAGATGGGAATGTTGACCAGGAACAGGAGTTATACAGAGCGCACCCTGGCCACACAGAGATGGGAATGTTGACCAGGAGCTGCAGGGGTTATACAGAGCACACCCTGGCCACACTGAGATGGGAATGTTGACCAGGAGCTGCAGAAGTTATACAGAGCACACCCTGGCCACACAGAGATGGGAATGTTGACCAGGAGCTGCAGTGGTTATACAGAGCACACCCTGGCCACACAGAGATGGGTTTGTTGACCAGGAGCTGCAGGACTTATACAGAGCACACCCTGGCTACACAGAGATGGGAATGTTGACCAGGAGCTGCAGGTGTTATACAGAGCACACCCTGGCCACAAAGAGATGGGAATGTTGACCAGGAGCTGCTGGGGTTACACAGAGCACACACTGGCCACACAGAGATGGGAATGTTGACCAGGAGCTGCATGTGTTATACAGAGCACACCCTGGCCACAAAGAGATGGAAATGTTGACCAGGAGCTGCGGGGGTTATACAGAGCACACCCTGGCCACACAGAGATGGGAATGTTGACCAGGAGCTGCAGGTGTTATACAGAGCACACCCTGGCCACAAAGAGATGGGAATGTTGACCAGGAGCTGCTGGGGTTACACAGAGCACACCCTGCCCACACAGAGATGGGAATGTTGACCAGGAGCTACAGGGGTTATACAGAGCACACCCTGGACAGAGAGAGATGGGAATGTTGACCAGGAGCTGCAGGGGTTATACAGAGCACATCCTGGCCACACGGAGATGGGAATGTTGACCAGGAGCTGCAGGGGTTATACAGAGCACACCCTGGCCACACAGATGGGAATGTTGACCAGGAGCTGCAGGGGTTATACAGAGCTCACCCTGGCCACACAGAGATGGGAATATTGACCAGGAGCTGCAGGAGTTATACAGAGCACACCCAGGCCACACAGAGATGGGAATGTTGACCAGAAGCATGAGTTATACAGAGCACATCCTGGCCACACAGAGATGGGAATGTTGACCAGGAGCTGCTGGGGTTACACAGAGCACACCCTTCCCACACAGAGATGGGAATGTTGACCTGGAGCTGCAGGGGTTATACAAAGCTCACCCTGGACAGAGAGAGATGGGAATGTTGACCAGAAGCTGCAGGGGTTATACAGAGCCACCCTGGCCACACGCAGAGATGGGAATGTTGACCAGGAGCTGCAGGGATTATACAGAGCAGACCCTGGCCACACAGTTGGGAATGTTGACCAGGAGCTGCAGGGGTTATACAGAGCTCACCCTGGCCACACAGAGATGGGAATGTTGACCAGGAGCAGGAGTTATACAGAGCGCACCCTGGCCACACAGAGATGGGAATGTTGACCAGGAGCTGCAGGGGTTATACAGAGCACACCCTGGCCACACAGATGGGACTGTTGACCAGGAGCTGCAGGGGCTATACAGAGCCACCCTAGCCACACAGAGATGGGAATGTTGACCAGGAGCTGCAGGGATTATACAGAGCACACCCTGGACAGAGAGAGATGGGAATGTTGACCAGGAGCTGCAGGGGTTATACAGAGCACACCCTGGCCACACAGAGATGGGAATGTTGAACAGGAGCTGCAGGAGTTATAGAGAGTACACCCTGGCCACACAGAGATGGGAATATTGACCAGGAGCTGCAGAGCACACCCAGGCCACACAGAGATGGGAATGTTGTCCAGGAGCTGCAGGGGTTATACAGAGCACACCCTGGCCATACAGAGATGGGAATGTTGACCAGGAGCTGCAGGGTTAAACAGAGCACACCCTGCCCACACAGATATGGGAATGTTGTCCAGGAGCTGCAGGGGTTATAGAGAGCACACCCTGGACAGAGAGAGATTGGAATGTTGACCAGGAGCTGCAGGGGTTATACAGAGCACATCCTGCCCACACAGAGATGGGAATGTTGACCAGGAGCTGCAGAAGTTATACAGAGCACACCCTGGCCACACAGAGATGGGAATGTTGACCAGGAGCTGCAGTGGTTATACAGAGCACACCCTGGCCACACAGAGATGGGTTTGTTGACCAGGAGCTGCAGGACTTATACAGAGCACACCCTGGCTACACAGAGATGGGAATGTTGACCAGGAGCTGCAGGTGTTATACAGAGCACACCCTGGCCACAAAGAGATGGGAATGTTGACCAGGAGCTGCTGGGGTTACACAGAGCACACCCTGGCCACACAGAGATGGGAATGTTGACCAGGAGCTGCATGTGTTATACAGAGCACACCCTGGCCACAAAGAGATGGAAATGTTGACCAGGAGCTGCGGGGGTTATACAGAGCACACCCTGGCCACACAGAGATGGGAATGTTGACCAGGAGCTGCAGGTGTTATACAGAGCACACCCTGGCCACAAAGAGATGGGAATGTTGACCAGGAGCTGCTGGGGTTACACAGAGCACACCCTGCCCACACAGAGATGGGAATGTTGACCAGGAGCTACAGGGGTTATACAGAGCACACCCTGGACAGAGAGAGATGGGAATGTTGACCAGGAGCTGCAGGGGTTATACAGAGCACATCCTGGCCACACGGAGATGGGAATGTTGACCAGGAGCTGCAGGGGTTATACAGAGCACACCCTGGCCACACAGATGGGAATGTTGACCAGGAGCTGCAGGGGTTATACAGAGCTCACCCTGGCCACACAGAGATGGGAATATTGACCAGGAGCTGCAGGAGTTATACAGAGCACACCCAGGCCACACAGAGATGGGAATGTTGACCAGAAGCATGAGTTATACAGAGCACATCCTGGCCACACAGAGATGGGAATGTTGACCAGGAGCTGCTGGGGTTACACAGAGCACACCCTTCCCACACAGAGATGGGAATGTTGACCTGGAGCTGCAGGGGTTATACAAAGCTCACCCTGGACAGAGAGAGATGGGAATGTTGACCAGAAGCTGCAGGGGTTATACAGAGCCACCCTGGCCACACGCAGAGATGGGAATGTTGACCAGGAGCTGCAGGGATTATACAGAGCAGACCCTGGCCACACAGTTGGGAATGTTGACCAGGAGCTGCAGGGGTTATACAGAGCTCACCCTGGCCACACAGAGATGGGAATGTTGACCAGGAGCAGGAGTTATACAGAGCGCACCCTGGCCACACAGAGATGGGAATGTTGACCAGGAGCTGCAGGGGTTATACAGAGCACACCCTGGCCACACAGATGGGACTGTTGACCAGGAGCTGCAGGGGCTATACAGAGCCACCCTAGCCACACAGAGATGGGAATGTTGACCAGGAGCTGCAGGGATTATACAGAGCACACCCTGGACAGAGAGAGATGGGAATGTTGACCAGGAGCTGCAGGGGTTATACAGAGCACACCCTGGCCACACAGAGATGGGAATGTTGAACAGGAGCTGCAGGAGTTATAGAGAGTACACCCTGGCCACACAGAGATGGGAATATTGACCAGGAGCTGCAGAGCACACCCAGGCCACACAGAGATGGGAATGTTGTCCAGGAGCTGCAGGGGTTATACAGAGCACACCCTGGCCATACAGAGATGGGAATGTTGACCAGGAGCTGCAGGGTTAAACAGAGCACACCCTGCCCACACAGATATGGGAATGTTGTCCAGGAGCTGCAGGGGTTATAGAGAGCACACCCTGGACAGAGAGAGATTGGAATGTTGACCAGGAGCTGCAGGGGTTATACAGAGCACATCCTGCCCACACAGAGATGGGAATGTTGACCAGGAGTTGCAGGAGTTATACTGAGCACACCCTGGCCACACAGAGATGGGAATATTGACCAGGAGCTGCAGGAGTTATACAGAGCACACCCAGGCCACACAGAGATGGGAATGTTGACCAGAAGCAGGGGTCATACAGAGTACACCCAGGCCACACAGAGATGGGAATGTTGACCAGGAGCAGGGGTCATACAGAGCACACGCTGGCCACACAGAGATGGGAATGCAGACCAGGAGCTGCAGTGGTTATACAGAGCACACCCTGGCCACACAAAGATGGGAATGCTGACCAGGAGCTGCAGTGGTTATACAGAGCACACCCTTCCCACACAGAGATGGGAATGTTGACCAGGAGCTGGAGGAGTTGTACAGAGCACAACCTGGCCACACAGAGATTGAAATGTTGACCAGGAGCTGCAGGTGTTATACAGAGCACACCCTGGCCACACAGAGATGGGAATGTTGACCAGGAGCTGCTGGGGTTACACAGAGCACACCCTTCACACACAGAGATGGGAATGTTGACCAGGAGCTGCAGGGGTTATACAAAGCACACCCTGGACAGAGAGAGATGGGAATGTTGACCAGGAGCTGCTGGGGTTATACAGAGCACACCCTGGCCACACAGAGATGGGAATGTTGACCAGGAGCTGCTGGGGTTACACAGAGCACACCCTTCACACACAGAGATGGGAATGTTGACCAGGAGCTGCAGGGGTTATACAAAGCACACCCTGGACAGAGAGAGATGGGAATGTTGACCAGGAGCTGCAGGGGTTATACAGAGCCACCCTGGCCACACAGAGATGGGAATGTTGGCCAGGAGCTGCAGGGATTATACAGAGCACACCCTGGCCACACAGTTGGGAATGTTGACCAGGAGCTGCAGGGGTTATACAGAGCTCACCCTGGCCACACAGAGATGGGAATGTTGACCAGAAGCAGGGGTTGTACAGAGCGCACCCTGGCCACACAGAGATGGGAATGTTGACCAGGAGCAGGAGTTATACAGAGCACACCCTGGCCACACAGAGATGGGAATGTTGACCAGGAGCTGCAGGGGTTATACAGAGCACAGCATGGCCACACTGAGATGGGAATGTTGACCAGGAGCTGCAGGAGTTTTACAGAGCACACCCTGCCCACACAGAGATGGGAATGTTGACCAGGAGCTGCAGTATTTATACAGAGCACACCCTGGCCACACAGAGAAGGGAATGTTGACCAGGAGCTGTGGGGGTTATACAGAGCACTCCCTGGCCACACAGAGATGGGAATGTTGACCAGGAGCTGCAGGTGTTATACAGAGCACACCCTGGCCACAAACAGATGGGAATGTTGACCAGGAGCTGCTGGGGTTACACAGAGCACACCCTGCCCACACAGAGATGGGAATGTTGACCAGGAGCTGCAGGGGTTATACAGAGCACACCCTGGACAGAGAGAGATGGGAATGTTGACCAGGAGCTGCAGGGGTTATACAGAGCCACCCTGGCCACACAGAGATGGGAATGTTGACCAGGAGCTGCAGGGATTATACAGAGCACACCCTGGCCACACAGATGGGAATGTTGACCAGGAGCTGCAGGGGTTATACAGAGCACACCCTGGCCACACAGAGATGGGAATGTTGACCAGGAGCTGCAGGAGTTATAGAGAGCACACCCTGGCCACACAGAGATGGGAATATTGACCAGGAGCTGCAGGAGTTATACAGAGCACACCCTGGCCACACAGAGATGGGAAGGTTGACCAGGAGTTGCTGGGGTTATACAGAGCACGCCCAGGCCACACAGAGATGGGAATGTTGACCAGGTGCAGGGTTAAACAGAGCACACCCTGCCCACACAGATATGGGAATGTTGTCCAGGAGCTGCAGGGGTTATACAGAGCCACCCTGGCCACAGAGAGATGGGAATGTTGACCAGGAGCAGGGGTATACAGAGCGCACCCTGGCCATACAGAGATGGGAATGTTGACCAGGAGCTGCAGGGATTATACAGAGCACACCCTGGCCATACAGAGATGGGAATGTTGACCAGGAGTTCCAGGAGTTATAGAGAGCACACCCTGGCCACACAGAGATGGGAATATTGACCAGGAGCTGCAGGAGTTATACAGAGCACACCCTGGCCACACAGATGGGAATGTTGACCAGGAGCTGCAGGGGTTATACAGAGCACACCCTGGCCACACAGAGATGGGAATGTTGACCAGAAGCAGGGGTTATACAGAGCGCACCCTGGCCACACAGAGATGGGAATGTTGACCAGGAACTCCAGTGGTTATACAGAGCACAGCATGGCCACACTGAGATGGGAATGTTGACCAGGATCTTCAGGAGTTATACAGAGCACACCCTGCCCACACAGAGATGGGAATGTTGACCAGGAGCTGCAGGGGTTATACAGAGCACACCCTGGCCACACAGAGATGGGAATGTTGACCAGGAGCTGCAGGAGTTATACAGAGCACACCCTGGCCACACAGAGATGGGAATGTTGCCCAGGAGCTGCAGGAGTTATAGAGAGTACACCCTGGCCACACAGAGATGGGAATATTGACCAGGAGCTGCAGAGCACACCCTGGCCACACAGAGATGGGAATATTGACCAGGAGCTGCAGGAGTTATACAGAGCACCCCCTGGCCACACAGAGATGGGAATATTGACCAGGAGCTGCAGAGCACCCCCAGGCCACACAGAGATGGGAATATTGACCAGGAGCTGCAGGGGTTATACAGAGCACACCCTGGCCACACAGAGATGGGTTTGTTGACCAGGAGCTGCAGGACTTATACAGAGCACACCCTGGCCACACAGAGATGGGAATGTTGACCAGGAGCTGCAGGTGTTATACAGAGCACACCCTGGCCACCAAGAGATGGGAATGTTGACCAGGAGCTGCTGGGGTTACACAGAGCACACCCTGGCCACACAGAGATGGGAATGTTGACCAGGAGCTGCATGTGTTATACAGAGCACACCCTGGCCACAAAGAGATGGAAATGTTGACCAGGAGCTGCGGGGGTTATACAGAGCACACCCTGGCCACACAGAGATGGGAATGTTGACCAGGAGCTGCAGGTGTTATACAGAGCACACCCTGGCCACAAAGAGATGGGAATGTTGACCAGGAGCTGCTGGGGTTACACAGAGCACACCCTGCCCACACAGAGATGGGAATGTTGACCAGGAGTTGCAGGAGTTATACTGAGCACACCCTGGCCACACAGAGATGGGAATATTGACCAGGAGCTGCAGGAGTTATACAGAGCACACCCAGGCCACACAGAGATGGGAATGTTGACCAGAAGCAGGGGTCATACAGAGTACACCCAGGCCACACAGAGATGGGAATGTTGACCAGGAGCTGCAGTGGTTATACAGAGCACACCCTGGCCACACAGAGATGGGAATGCTGACCAGGAGCTGCAGTGGTTATACAGAGCACACCCTGGCCACACAGAGATGGGAATGCTGACCAGGAGCTGCATTGGTTATACAGAGCACACCCTTCCCACACAGAGATGGGAATGTTGACCAGGAGCTGCAGGAGTTGTACAGAGCACAACCTGGCCACACAGAGATTGAAATGTTGACCAGGAGCTGCTGGTGTTATACAGAGCACACCCTGGCCACACAGAGATGGGAATGTTGACCAGGAGCTGCTGGGGTTACACAGAGCACACCCTTCCCACACAGAGATGGGAATGTTGACCAGGAGCTGCAGGGGTTATACAAAGCACACCCTGGACAGAGAGAGATGGGAATGTTGACCAGGAGCTGCAGGGGTTATACAGAGCCAGCCTGGCCACACAGAGATGGGAATGTTGACCAGGAGCTGCAAGGATTATACAGAGCACACCCTGGCCACACAGTTGGGAATGTTGACCAGGAGCTGCAGGGGTTATACAGAGCTCACCCTGGCCACACAGAGATGGGAATGTTGACCAGAAGCAGGGGTTGTACAGAGCGCACCCTGGCCACACAGAGATGGGAATGTTGACCAGGAGCAGGAGTTATACAGAGCACACCCTGGCCACACAGAGATGGGAATGTTGACCAGGAGCTGCAGGGGTTATACAGAGCACAGCATGGCCACACTGAGATGGGAATGTTGACCAGGAGCTGCAGGAGTTTTACAGAGCACACCCTGCCCACACAGAGATGGGAATGTTGACCAGGAGCTGCAGTATTTATACAGAGCACACCCTGGCCACAGAGAGATGGAAATGTTGACCAGGAGCTGTGGGGGTTATACAGAGCACTCCCTGGCCACACAGAGATGGGAATGTTGACCAGGAGCTGCAGGTGTTATACAGAGCACACCCTGGCCACAAACAGATGGGAATGTTGACCAGGAGCTGCTGGGGTTACACAGAGCACACCCTGCCCACACAGAGATGGGAATGTTGACCAGGAGCTGCAGGGGTTATACAGAGCACACCCTGGACAGAGAGAGATGGGAATGTTGACCAGGAGCTGCAGGGGTTATACAGAGCCACCCTGGCCACACGGAGATGGGAATGTTGACCAGGAGCTGCAGGGATTATACAGAGCACACCCTGGCCACACAGATGGGAATGTTGACCAGGAGCTGCAGGGGTTATACAGAGCACACCTGGCCACACAGAGATGGGAATGTTGACCAGGAGCTGCAGGAGTTATAGAGAGCACACCCTGGCCACACAGAGATGGGAATATTGACCAGGAGCTGCAGGAGTTATACAGAGCACACCCTGGCCACACAGAGATGGGAAGGTTGACCAGGAGTTGCTGGGGTTATACAGAGCACGCCCAGGCCACACAGAGATGGGAATGTTGACCAGGTGCAGGGTTAAACCGAGCACACCCTGCCCACACAGATATGGGAATGTTGTCCAGGAGCTGCAGGGGTTATACAGAGCCACCCTGGCCACACAGAAATGGGAATGTTGACCAGGAGCAGGGGTATACAGAGCACACCCTGGCCATACAGAGATGGGAATGTTGACCAGGAGCTGCAGGGATTATACAGAGCACACCCTGGCCATACAGAGATGGGAATGTTGACCAGGAGTTCCAGGAGTTATAGAGAGCACACCCTGGCCACACAGAGATGGGAATATTGACCAGGAGCTGCAGGAGTTATACAGAGCACACCCTGGCCACACAGAGATGGGAATGTTGACCAGGAACTCCAGGGGTTATACAGAGCACAGCATGGCCACACTGAGATGGGAATGTTGACCAGGATCTGCAGGAGTTATACAGAGCACACCCTGCCCACACAGAGATGGGAATGTTGACCAGGAGCTGCAGGGGTTATACAGAGCACACCCTGGCCACACAGAGATGGGAATGTTGACCAGGAGCTGCAGGAGTTATACAGAGCACACCCTGGCCACACAGAGATGGGAATGTTGACCAGGAGCTGCAGGAGTTATAGAGAGCAGACCCTGGCCACACAGAGATGGGAATATTGACCAGGAGCTGCAGTGGTTATGCAGAGCACACCCTGGCCACACAGAGATGGGAATGTTGACCAGGAGCAGGGTTAAACAGAGCACACCCTGCCCACACAGATATGGGAATGTTGACCAGGAGCTGCAGGGGTTATAGAGAGCACACCCTGGCCACCCAGAGATGGGAATGTTGACCAGGGGCTGCTGTGGTTATACAGAGCACATCCTGGCCACACAGAGATGGGAATGTTGACCAGGAGCTGCAGGAGTTATACAGAGCACACCCTGGCCACACACAGATGGGAATATTGACCAGGAGCTGCAGGAGTTATACAGAGCACACACTGGCCACTCAGAGATAGGAATGTTGACCAGGAGATGCAGGGGTTATACAGAGCACACCCTGGCCACACAGAGATGGGAATATTGACCAGGAGCTGCAGGAGTTATACAGAGCACACCCAGGCCACACAGAGATAGGAATGTTGACCAGGAGCTGCAGGAGTTATACAGAGCACACCCAGGCCACACAGAGATGGGAATGTTGACCAGGAGCAGGGTTAAACAGAGCACACCCTGCCCACACAGATATGGGAATGTTGACCAGGAGCTGCAGGGGTTATACAGAGCACACCCTGGCCACACAGAGATGGGAATGTTGACCAGGGGCTGCTCTGGTTATACAGAGCACATCCTGGCCACACAGAGATGGGAATGTTGACCAGGAGCTGCAGGAGTTATACAGAGCACACCCTGGCCACACACAGATGGGAATATCGACCAGGAGCTGCAGGAGTTATACAGAGCACACACTGGCCACTCAGAGATAGGAATGTTGACCAGGAGATGCAGGGGTTATACAGAGCACACCCTGGCCACACAGAGATGGGAATATTGACCAGGAGCTGCAGGAGTTATACAAAGCACACCCAGGCCACACAGAGATAGGAATGTTGACCAGGAGCTGCAGGAGTTATACAGAGCACACCCTGGCCACACAGAGATGGGAATGTTCACCAGGAGCTGCAGGGGTTATACAGAGCACACCCTGCCCACACAGAGATGGGAATGTTGACCAGGAGCTGCAGGGATTACACAGAGCACACCATGGCCACACAATGATGGGAATGTTGACCAGGAGGTGCAGGAGTATACAGAGCACACCCTGGCCACACAGAGATGAGAATGTTGACCAGGAGCTGCAGGAGTTATACAGACCACGCCCTGGCCACACAGAGATGGGAAGGTTGACCAGGAGCTGCAGGAGTTATACAGAGCACACCCTGGCCACACAGAGATGGGAAGGTTGACCAGGAGTTGCTGGGGTTATACAGAGCACGCCCAGGCCACACAGAGATGGGAATGTTGACCAGGTGCAGGGTTAAACCGAGCACACCCTGCCCACACAGATATGGGAATGTTGTCCAGGAGCTGCAGGGGTTATACAGAGCACACCCTGGACAGAGAGAGATGGGAATGTTGACCAGGAGCTGCAGGGGTTATACAGAGCCACCCTGGCCACACGGAGATGGGAATGTTGACCAGGAGCTGCAGGGATTATACAGAGCACACCCTGGCCACACAGATGGGAATGTTGACCAGGAGCTGCAGGGGTTATACAGAGCACACCCTGGCCACACAGAGATGGGAATGTTGACCAGGAGCTGCAGGAGTTATAGAGAGCACACCCTGGCCACACAGAGATGGGAATATTGACCAGGAGCTGCAGGAGTTATACAGAGCACACCCTGGCCACACAGAGATGGGATGGTTGACCAGGAGTTGCTGGGGTTATACAGAGCACGCCCAGGCCACACAGAGATGGGAATGTTGACCAGGTGCAGGGTTAAACCGAGCACACCCTGCCCACACAGATATGGGAATGTTGTCCAGGAGCTGCAGGGGTTATACAGAGCCACCCTGGCCACACAGAAATGGGAATGTTGACCAGGAGCAGGGGTATACAGAGCACACCCTGGCCATACAGAGATGGGAATGTTGACCAGGAGCTGCAGGGATTATACAGAGCACACCCTGGCCATACAGAGATGGGAATGTTGACCAGGAGTTCCAGGAGTTATAGAGAGCACACCCTGGCCACACAGAGATGGGAATATTGACCAGGAGCTGCAGGAGTTATACAGAGCAGACCCTGGCCACACAGAGATGGGAATATTGACCAGGAGCTGCAGTGGTTATGCAGAGCACACCCTGGCCACACAGAGATGGGAATGTTGACCAGGAGCAGGGTTAAACAGAGCACACCCTGCCCACACAGATATGGGAATGTTGACCAGGAGCTGCAGGGGTTATAGAGAGCACACCCTGGCCACCCAGAGATGGGAATGTTGACCAGGGGCTGCTGTGGTTATACAGAGCACATCCTGGCCACACAGAGATGGGAATGTTGACCAGGAGCTGCAGGAGTTATACAGAGCACACCCTGGCCACACACAGATGGGAATATTGACCAGGAGCTGCAGGAGTTATACAGAGCACACACTGGCCACTCAGAGATAGGAATGTTGACCAGGAGATGCAGGGGTTATACAGAGCACACCCTGGCCACACAGAGATGGGAATATTGACCAGGAGCTGCAGGAGTTATACAGAGCACACCCAGGCCACACAGAGATAGGAATGTTGACCAGGAGCTGCAGGAGTTATACAGAGCACACCCAGGCCACACAGAGATGGGAATGTTGACCAGGAGCAGGGTTAAACAGAGCACACCCTGCCCACACAGATATGGGAATGTTGACCAGGAGCTGCAGGGGTTATACAGAGCACACCCTGGCCACACAGAGATGGGAATGTTGACCAGGGGCTGCTCTGGTTATACAGAGCACATCCTGGCCACACAGAGATGGGAATGTTGACCAGGAGCTGCAGGAGTTATACAGAGCACACCCTGGCCACACACAGATGGGAATATCGACCAGGAGCTGCAGGAGTTATACAGAGCACACACTGGCCACTCAGAGATAGGAATGTTGACCAGGAGATGCAGGGGTTATACAGAGCACACCCTGGCCACACAGAGATGGGAATATTGACCAGGAGCTGCAGGAGTTATACAAAGCACACCCAGGCCACACAGAGATAGGAATGTTGACCAGGAGCTGCAGGAGTTATACAGAGCACACCCTGGCCACACAGAGATGGGAATGTTCACCAGGAGCTGCAGGGGTTATACAGAGCACACCCTGCCCACACAGAGATGGGAATGTTGACCAGGAGCTGCAGGGATTACACAGAGCACACCATGGCCACACAATGATGGGAATGTTGACCAGGAGGTGCAGGAGTATACAGAGCACACCCTGGCCACACAGAGATGAGAATGTTGACCAGGAGCTGCAGGAGTTATACAGACCACGCCCTGGCCACACAGAGATGGGAAGGTTGACCAGGAGCTGCAGGAGTTATACAGAGCACACCCTGGCCACACAGAGATGGGAAGGTTGACCAGGAGTTGCTGGGGTTATACAGAGCACGCCCAGGCCACACAGAGATGGGAATGTTGACCAGGTGCAGGGTTAAACCGAGCACACCCTGCCCACACAGATATGGGAATGTTGTCCAGGAGCTGCAGGGGTTATACAGAGCACACCCTGGACAGAGAGAGATGGGAATGTTGACCAGGAGCTGCAGGGGTTATACAGAGCCACCCTGGCCACACGGAGATGGGAATGTTGACCAGGAGCTGCAGGGATTATACAGAGCACACCCTGGCCACACAGAGATGGGAATGTTGACCAGGAGCAGGGTTAAACAGAGCACACCCTGCCCACACAGATATGGGAATGTTGACCAGGAGCTGCAGGGGTTATAGAGAGCACACCCTGGCCACCCAGAGATGGGAATGTTGACCAGGGGCTGCTGTGGTTATACAGAGCACATCCTGGCCACACAGAGATGGGAATGTTGACCAGGAGCTGCAGGAGTTATACAGAGCACACCCTGGCCACACACAGATGGGAATATTGACCAGGAGCTGCAGGAGTTATACAGAGCACACACTGGCCACTCAGAGATAGGAATGTTGACCAGGAGATGCAGGGGTTATACAGAGCACACCCTGGCCACACAGAGATGGGAATATTGACCAGGAGCTGCAGGAGTTATACAGAGCACACCCAGGCCACACAGAGATAGGAATGTTGACCAGGAGCTGCAGGAGTTATACAGAGCACACCCAGGCCACACAGAGATGGGAATGTTGACCAGGAGCAGGGTTAAACAGAGCACACCCTGCCCACACAGATATGGGAATGTTGACCAGGAGCTGCAGGGGTTATACAGAGCACACCCTGGCCACACAGAGATGGGAATGTTGACCAGGGGCTGCTCTGGTTATACAGAGCACATCCTGGCCACACAGAGATGGGAATGTTGACCAGGAGCTGCAGGAGTTATACAGAGCACACCCTGGCCACACACAGATGGGAATATCGACCAGGAGCTGCAGGAGTTATACAGAGCACACACTGGCCACTCAGAGATAGGAATGTTGACCAGGAGATGCAGGGGTTATACAGAGCACACCCTGGCCACACAGAGATGGGAATATTGACCAGGAGCTGCAGGAGTTATACAAAGCACACCCAGGCCACACAGAGATAGGAATGTTGACCAGGAGCTGCAGGAGTTATACAGAGCACACCCTGGCCACACAGAGATGGGAATGTTCACCAGGAGCTGCAGGGGTTATACAGAGCACACCCTGCCCACACAGAGATGGGAATGTTGACCAGGAGCTGCAGGGATTACACAGAGCACACCATGGCCACACAATGATGGGAATGTTGACCAGGAGGTGCAGGAGTATACAGAGCACACCCTGGCCACACAGAGATGAGAATGTTGACCAGGAGCTGCAGGAGTTATACAGACCACGCCCTGGCCACACAGAGATGGGAAGGTTGACCAGGAGCTGCAGGAGTTATACAGAGCACACCCTGGCCACACAGAGATGGGAAGGTTGACCAGGAGTTGCTGGGGTTATACAGAGCACGCCCAGGCCACACAGAGATGGGAATGTTGACCAGGTGCAGGGTTAAACCGAGCACACCCTGCCCACACAGATATGGGAATGTTGTCCAGGAGCTGCAGGGGTTATACAGAGCACACCCTGGACAGAGAGAGATGGGAATGTTGACCAGGAGCTGCAGGGGTTATACAGAGCCACCCTGGCCACACGGAGATGGGAATGTTGACCAGGAGCTGCAGGGATTATACAGAGCACACCCTGGCCACACAGATGGGAATGTTGACCAGGAGCTGCAGGGGTTATACAGAGCACACCCTGGCCACACAGAGATGGGAATGTTGACCAGGAGCTGCAGGAGTTATAGAGAGCACACCCTGGCCACACAGAGATGGGAATATTGACCAGGAGCTGCAGGAGTTATACAGAGCACACCCTGGCCACACAGAGATGGGAAGGTTGACCAGGAGTTGCTGGGGTTATACAGAGCACGCCCAGGCCACACAGAGATGGGAATGTTGACCAGGTGCAGGGTTAAACCGAGCACACCCTGCCCACACAGATATGGGAATGTTGTCCAGGAGCTGCAGGGGTTATACAGAGCCACCCTGGCCACACAGAAATGGGAATGTTGACCAGGAGCAGGGGTATACAGAGCACACCCTGGCCATACAGAGATGGGAATGTTGACCAGGAGCTGCAGGGATTATACAGAGCACACCCTGGCCATACAGAGATGGGAATGTTGACCAGGAGTTCCAGGAGTTATAGAGAGCACACCCTGGCCACACAGAGATGGGAATATTGACCAGGAGCTGCAGGAGTTATACAGAGCAGACCCTGGCCACACAGAGATGGGAATATTGACCAGGAGCTGCAGTGGTTATGCAGAGCACACCCTGGCCACACAGAGATGGGAATGTTGACCAGGAGCTGCAGGAGTTATACAGAGCACACCCTGGCCACACACAGATGGGAATATCGACCAGGAGCTGCAGGAGTTATACAGAGCACACACTGGCCACTCAGAGATAGGAATGTTGACCAGGAGATGCAGGGGTTATACAGAGCACACCCTGGCCACACAGAGATGGGAATATTGACCAGGAGCTGCAGGAGTTATACAAAGCACACCCAGGCCACACAGAGATAGGAATGTTGACCAGGAGCTGCAGGAGTTATACAGAGCACACCCTGGCCACACAGAGATGGGAATGTTCACCAGGAGCTGCAGGGGTTATACAGAGCACACCCTGCCCACACAGAGATGGGAATGTTGACCAGGAGCTGCAGGGATTACACAGAGCACACCATGGCCACACAATGATGGGAATGTTGACCAGGAGGTGCAGGAGTATACAGAGCACACCCTGGCCACACAGAGATGAGAATGTTGACCAGGAGCTGCAGGAGTTATACAGACCACGCCCTGGCCACACAGAGATGGGAAGGTTGACCAGGAGCTGCAGGAGTTATACAGAGCACACCCTGGCCACACAGAGATGGGAAGGTTGACCAGGAGTTGCTGGGGTTATACAGAGCACGCCCAGGCCACACAGAGATGGGAATGTTGACCAGGTGCAGGGTTAAACCGAGCACACCCTGCCCACACAGATATGGGAATGTTGTCCAGGAGCTGCAGGGGTTATACAGAGCACACCCTGGACAGAGAGAGATGGGAATGTTGACCAGGAGCTGCAGGGGTTATACAGAGCCACCCTGGCCATACAGAGATGGGAATGTTGACCAGGAGCTGCAGGGATTATACAGAGCACACCCTGGCCATACAGAGATGGGAATGTTGACCAGGAGTTCCAGGAGTTATAGAGAGCACACCCTGGCCACACAGAGATGGGAATATTGACCAGGAGCTGCAGGAGTTATACAGAGCACACCCTGGCCACACAGAGATGGGAATGTTGACCAGGAACTCCAGGGGTTATACAGAGCACAGCATGGCCACACTGAGATGGGAATGTTGACCAGGATCTGCAGGAGTTATACAGAGCACACCCTGCCCACACAGAGATGGGAATGTTGACCAGGAGCTGCAGGGGTTATACAGAGCACACCCTGGCCACACAGAGATGGGAATGTTGACCAGGAGCTGCAGGAGTTATACAGAGCACACCCTGGCCACACAGAGATGGGAATGTTGACCAGGAGCTGCAGGAGTTATAGAGAGCAGACCCTGGCCACACAGAGATGGGAATATTGACCAGGAGCTGCAGTGGTTATGCAGAGCACACCCTGGCCACACAGAGATGGGAATGTTGACCAGGAGCAGGGTTAAACAGAGCACACCCTGCCCACACAGATATGGGAATGTTGACCAGGAGCTGCAGGGGTTATAGAGAGCACACCCTGGCCACCCAGAGATGGGAATGTTGACCAGGGGCTGCTGTGGTTATACAGAGCACATCCTGGCCACACAGAGATGGGAATGTTGACCAGGAGCTGCAGGAGTTATACAGAGCACACCCTGGCCACACACAGATGGGAATATTGACCAGGAGCTGCAGGAGTTATACAGAGCACACACTGGCCACTCAGAGATAGGAATGTTGACCAGGAGATGCAGGGGTTATACAGAGCACACCCTGGCCACACAGAGATGGGAATATTGACCAGGAGCTGCAGGAGTTATACAGAGCACACCCAGGCCACACAGAGATAGGAATGTTGACCAGGAGCTGCAGGAGTTATACAGAGCACACCCAGGCCACACAGAGATGGGAATGTTGACCAGGAGCAGGGTTAAACAGAGCACACCCTGCCCACACAGATATGGGAATGTTGACCAGGAGCTGCAGGGGTTATACAGAGCACACCCTGGCCACACAGAGATGGGAATGTTGACCAGGGGCTGCTCTGGTTATACAGAGCACATCCTGGCCACACAGAGATGGGAATGTTGACCAGGAGCTGCAGGAGTTATACAGAGCACACCCTGGCCACACACAGATGGGAATATCGACCAGGAGCTGCAGGAGTTATACAGAGCACACACTGGCCACTCAGAGATAGGAATGTTGACCAGGAGATGCAGGGGTTATACAGAGCACACCCTGGCCACACAGAGATGGGAATATTGACCAGGAGCTGCAGGAGTTATACAAAGCACACCCAGGCCACACAGAGATAGGAATGTTGACCAGGAGCTGCAGGAGTTATACAGAGCACACCCTGGCCACACAGAGATGGGAATGTTGACCAGGAGCTGCAGGGATTACACAGAGCACACCATGGCCACACAATGATGGGAATGTTGACCAGGAGGTGCAGGAGTATACAGAGCACACCCTGGCCACACAGAGATGAGAATGTTGACCAGGAGCTGCAGGAGTTATACAGACCACGCCCTGGCCACACAGAGATGGGACTGTTGACCAGGAGCTGCAGGGGTTATAAAGAGCACACCCTGGCCACACAGAGATTGGAATGTTGACCAGGAGCTGCAGTGGTTATACAGAGCATACCCTGGCCACACAGAGATGGGATTGTTGACCAGGAGCTGCAGGAGTTATACAGAGCACACCCTGGCCACACAGAGATGGAAATGTTGACCAGGAGCTGCAGGTGTTATACAGAGCACACCCTGGCCACACAGAGATGGGAATGTTGACCAGGAGCTGCTGGGGTTACACAGAGCACACCCTTCCCACACAGAGATGGGAATGTTGACCACGAGCTGCAGGGGTTATACAGAGCACACCCTGGCCACACAGACATGGGAATGTTGACCAGGAGCTGCAGGGGTTATACAGAGCACACCCTGGCCACGCAGAGATGGGAATGTTGACCAGGAGCTGCAGGGTTTATACAGAGCACACCCTGGCCACACAGAGATGGGAATGTGACCAGGAGCTACAGGGGTTACACAGAGCACACCCTGGCCACACAGAGATGGGAATGTGACCAGGAGCTACAGGGGTTATACAGAGCACACCCTGGCCACAGAGAAATGGGAATGTTGACCAGGAGCTACAGGGGTATACAGAGCACACCCTGGACAGAGAGAGATGGGAATGTTGCCCAGGAGCTGCTTGAGTTCTCGAGAGCACACCCTGGCCAAACAGAGATTGGAATGTAGAACAGGAGCTGCAGGGGCTATACAGAGCACACTCTGGCCACACTGAGATGGGAATGTTGACCAGGAGCTCAAGGGGTTATACAGAGCACACACTGGCCACACAGAGATGTGAATGTTGACCAGGAGCTGCAGGAGTATACAGAGCACATCGTGGCCACACAGAGATGGAAATGTTGACCAGGAGCTGCAGGGGTTATACAGAGCACACCCTGGCCACACAGAGATGGGAATGTTGACCAGGAGCTGCAGGGGTTATACTGAGCACACCCTGGCCACACTGAGATGGGAATGTTGAACAGGAGCTGCTGGGGTTATGCAGAGCACATCCTGGCCACACTGAGATGGGAATGTTGAACAGGAGCTGTAGGAGTATACAGAGCACATCCTGGCCACACAGAGATGGGAATGTTGACCAGGAGCTGCAGGGGTTATACAGAGCACACCCTGCCCACACAGAGATGGGAATGTTGACCAGGAGCTGCAGGGATTACATAGAGCACACCCTGGACAGACAGAGATGGGAATGTTGACCAGGAGCTGCAGGAGTTATACAGACCACGCCCTGGCCACACAGAGATGGGACTGTTGACCACGAGCTGCAGGGGTTATACAGAGCACACCCTGGCCACACAGAGATGGAAATGTTGACCACGAGCTGCAGGGGTTATACAGAGCACACCCTGGCCACACAGAGATGGGAATGTTGACCAGGAGCTGCAGGTGTTATACAGAGCACACCCTGGCCACACAGAGATGGGAATGTTGGCCAGGAGCTGCTTGAGTTATAGAGAGCACACCCTGGCCAAACAGAGATGGGAATGTTGAACAGGAGCTGCAGGGGCCATACAGAGCACACTCTGGCCACACTGAGATGGGAATGTTAACCAGGAGCTGCAGGGGTTACACAGAGCACATCCTGGCCACACAGAGATGGGAATGTTGACCAGGAGCCCAAGGGGTTATACAGAGCACACACTGGCCACACAGAGATGTGAATGTTGACCAGGAGCTGCAGGAGTATACAGAGCACACCCTGGGCAAACAGAGATGAGAATGTTGACCAGGAACTGCTGGGGTTGTACAGAGCACACCCTGGCCACACAGAGATGGGAATGTTGACCAGGAGCTGCAGGAGTTATGCAGAGCACACCCTGGCCACACAGAGATGGGAATGTTGACCAGAAGCTGCAGGGGTTATGCAGAGCACATCCTGGCCACACAGAGATGGGAATGTTGACCAGAAGCTGCAGGGGTTATACAGAGCACACTCTGACCGCACAGAGATGGGAATGTTGACCAGGAGCTGGGGTTATACAGAGCACACCCTGGTCACACAGAGATGGGAATGTTGACCAGGAGCTGCAGGGGTTATGCAGAGCACATCCTGGCCACACAGAGATGGGAATGTTGACCAGGAGCTGCTGGGGTTATACAGAGCACACCCTGACCACACAGAGATGAGAATGTTGACCATGAGCTGCAGGGGTTATACAGAGAACGCCCTGGCCACACAGAGATGGTAATGTTGACCAGGAGCTGCTGGGGTTATACAGAGCACACCCTGGCCACAGAGAGATGGGAATGTTGAACAGGAGCTGCTGGGGTTATACAGAGCACACCCTGGCCACACAGAGATGGGAATGTTGACCAGTAGCTGCCGGACTTACACAGAGCACACCCAGGCCACACAGAGATGGGATTGTTGCCCAGGAGCTGCAGGGGTTATACAGAGCGCACCCTGGCCACACAATGATGGGAATGTTGACCAGGAGGTGCAGGAGTATACAGAGCACACACTGGCCACACAAATGGGAATGTTGACCAGGAGCTGCAGGGGTTATACAGAGCACACCCTGGCCACACAGATGGGAATGTTGACCAGGAGCTGCAGGGGTTATACAGAGCACACTCTGGCCACACAGAGATGGGAATGTTGACCAGGAGCTGCAGGGGTTATACAGAGCACACCCTGGCCACACAGAGATGGGAATGTTGACCAGGGGCAGGTGTTATACAGAGCACACACTGGCCACACAGAGATGGGAATGTTGACCAGGAGCTGCAGGTGTTATACAGAGCACACTCTGGCCACACAGAGATGCCAATGTTGACCAGGAGCTGCAGGGGTTATACAGAGCACACCCTGGCCACACAGAGACGGGAATGTTGACCAGGAGCTGCTGGGGTTATACAGAGCACACCCTGGCCACACAGAGATGGGAATGTTGACCAGGAGCTGCAGGGGTTATACAGAGCACACTCTGGCCATACAGAGATGGGAATGTTGACCAGGAGCTGCAGGGGTGATACAGAGCACACCCTGGCCACACAGAGACGGGAATGTTGACCAGGAGCTGCTGGGGTTATACAGAGCACACCCTGGCCACACAGAGACGGTAATGTTGAACAGGAGCTGCAGGAGTTATACAGAGCAAACTCTGGCCACACAGGTTTGGGAATGTTGACCAGGAGCTGCAGTGGTTATACAGAGAACGCCCTGGCCACACAGAGATGGTAATGTTGACCAGGAGCTGCAGGGGTTATACAGAGCACATCCTGGCCACACAGAGATGGGATTGTTGCCCAGGAGCTGCAGGGGTTATACAGAGCGCACCCTGGCCACACACAGAGATGGGAATGTTGACCAGGAGCTGCTGGGGTTATACAGTGCACATCCTGGCCACACAGAGATGGGAATGTTGACCAGGAGGTGCAGGAGTATACAGAGCACACCCTGGCCACACAGAGATGAGAATGTTGACCAGGAGATGCAGGGGTTACACAGGGCACACCCTGGCCACACAGACATGGTAATGTTGACCACGAGCTGCTGGGGTTATACAGAGCACACCCTGGCCACACAGAGATGGGAATGTTGACCAGGAGCTGCAGGCGTTATACAGAGCGCACCCTGGCCAGACAGAGATGGGAATGTTGACCACGAGCTGCTGTGGTTATACAGAGCACACCCTGGCCACACAGAGATGGGAATGTTGACCAGGAGCTGCAGGGGTTAGACAGAGCACACTCTGGCCACACAGAGATGGGAATGTTGACCAGGAGCTGCAGGGGTTATACAGAGCACACCCTGGCCACACAGAGATGGGAATGTTGACCAGGAGCAGGAGTTATACAGAGCACACACTGGCCACACAGAGATGGGAATGTTGACCAGGAGCTCCAGGTGTTATACAGAGCACACCCTGGCCACACAGAGATGGGAATGTTGACCAGGGGCAGGTGTTATACAGAGCACACACTGGCCACACAGAGATGGGAATGTTGACCAGGAGCTGCAGGGGGTATACAGAGCACACCCTGGCCACACAGAGATGGGAATGTTGACCAGGAGCTGCAGGTGTTATACAGAGCACACACTGGCCACACAGAGATGGGAATTTTGACCAGGAGCTGCAGGGGTTAGACAGAGCACACTCTGGCCACACAGAGATGGGAATGTTGACCAGGAGCTGCAGGAGTTATACAGAGCAAACTCTAGCCACACAGGTTTGGGAATGTTGACCAGGAGCTGCAGGGGTTATACAGAGCACACCCTGGCCACACAGAGATGGGAATGTTGACCAGGAGCTGCAGGGATTATACAGAGCACACCCTGGCCACAGAGAGATTGTAATGTTGAACAGGAGCTGCTGGGGTTATACAGAGCACACCCTGGCCACACAGAGATGGAAATGTTGACCAGTAGCTGCCGGAGTTACACAGAGCACACCCAGGCCACACAGAGATGGGATTGTTGCCCAGGAGCTGCAGGGGGTATACAGAGCACACCCTGGCCACACAGAGATGGGAATGTTGACCAGGGGCAGGTGTTATACAGAGCACACACTGGCTGCACAGAGATGGGAATGTTGACCAGGAGCTGCTGGGGTTATACAGAGCACACCCTGGCCACAGAGAGATTGTAATGTTGAACAGGAGCTGCTGGGGTTATACAGAGCACACCCTGGCCACACAGAGTTGGGAATGTTGACCAGTAGCTGCCGGAGTTACACAGAGCACACCCAGGCCACACAGAGATGGGATTGTTGCCCAGGAGCTGCAGGGGTTATACAGAGCGCACCCTGGCCACACAGAGATGGGAATGTTGGCCAGTAGCTGCCGGAGTTACACAGAGCACACCCAGGCCACACAGAGATGGGATTGTTGCCCAGGAGCTGCAGGGATTATACAGAGCGCACCCTGGCCACACAGAGATGGGAATGTTGACCAGGAGCTGCAGGGGTTATACAGAGCACACCATGGCCACACAATGATGGGAATGTTGACCAGGAGGTGCAGGAGTATACAGAGCACACCTTGGCCACACAGAGATGAGAATGTTGACCAGGAGCTGCAGTGGTTATACAGAGCACACCCTGGCCACACAGACATGGTAATGTTGACCACGAGCTGCTGGGGTTATACAGAGCACACCCTGGCCACACAGAGATGGGAATGTTGACCAGGAGCTGCAGGGGTTACACAGTGCACACCCTGGCCACACAGAGATGGTAATGTTGAACAGGAGCTGCTGGTGTTATACAGAGCACACCCTGGCCACACAGAGATGCGAATGTTGACCAGGAGCTGCAGGGGTTATACAGAGCAGACCCTGGCCACACAGAGGTGGGAATGTTGCCCAGGAGCTGCTGGGGTTATACAGAGCACACCCTGGCCACAGAATTGGAATGTTGAACAGGAGCTGCAGGGGTTATACAGAGCACACCCTGGCCACACAGAGACGGGAATGTTGACCAGGAGCTGCTGGGGTTATACAGAGCACACCCTGGACACACAGAGATGGGAATGTTGACCAGCAGCTGCAGGGGTTATACAGAGAACACCCTGGCCACACAGAGATGGGAATGTTGACCAGCAGAGGCAGGGGTTATACCGAGCACATCCTGGTCACACACAGAGATGGGAATGTTAACCAGGAGCTGCCGGAGTTACACAGAGCACACCCTGGCCACACAGAGATGGGAATGTTGACCAGGAGCTGCAGGGGTTATACAGAGAACACCCTGGCCACACAGAGATGGGAATGTTGACCAGGAGCTGGGTTTATTCAGAGCACATCCTGGCCACACAGAGATGGGAATGTTGACCAGGAGCTGGGGTTATACAGTGCACACCCTGGCCACACAGAGATGGGAATGTTGACCAGGATCTGCAGGGGATATACAGAGCACACCCTGGCCACACAGAGATGGGAATGTTGACCAGGAGCTGCAGGGGTTATAAGAGCACACTCTGGCCACACAGAGATGGGAATTTTGACCAGGAGCTGCAGGGGTTATACAGAGCACACCCTGGCCACACAGAGATGGGAATGTTGACCAGGAGCTGCAGGAGTTATACAGAGCACATCCTGGCCACACACAGAGATGGGAATGTTGACCTGGAGCTGCAGGGTTTATACAGGGCACACCCTGGCCACACAGAGATGGGAATGTTGACCAGGAGCTGCAGGGATTATACAGAGCACACCCTGGCCACAAAGATGGGAATGTTGACCAGGAGCTGCAGGAGTGATACAGAGCACACCCTGCCCACACAGTGATGGGAATATTGACCAGGAGCTGCAGGGGTTATACAGAGCACACCCTGGACAGACAGAGATGGGAATGTTGACCAGGAGCTGCAGGGGTTATACAGAGCACACCCTAGCCACACAGAGATGGGAATGTTGACCAGGAGCTGCAGGGATTATACAGAGCACACCCTGGCCACACAGAGATGGGAATGTTGACCAGGAGCTGCCGGGATTATACAGAGCACACCCTGGCCACACAGATATGGGAATGTTGACCAGGAGCTGCAGGAGTTATACAGAGCACACCCAGGCCACACAGAGATGGGAATGTTGACATGAAGCAGGGGTTACACAGAGTGCACTCTGGCCACACAGGGATGGGAATGTTGACCAGGAGCAGGAGTTATACAGAGCGCACCCTGGCCACACAGAGATGGGAATGTTGACCAGGAGCTGCAGGGGTTACACAGAGCACACCCTGGCCACACAGAGATGGGAATGTTGACATGAAGCAGGGGTTCCACAGAGTGCACCCTGGCCACACAGAGATGGGAATGTTGGCCAGGAGCAGGAGTTATACAGAGCACACCCTGGCCACACACAGAGATGGGAATGTTGACCAGGAGCTGCAGGGATTATACAGAGCACACCATGGCCACACAGTGATGGGAATGTTGACCAGGAGCTGCAGGAGTTATACAGAGCTCACCCTGGCCACACAGAGATGGGAATGTTGCCCAGGAGCTGCAGTGTTTATACAGAGCACACCTCGGCCACACAGAGATGGGATTGTTGACCAGGAGCTGCAGGTGTTATACAGAGCACACCCTGACCACACAGAAATGGAACTGTTGACCAGGAGCTGCAGGGGTTATACAGAGCACACGCTGGCCATATAGAGATGGGAATGTTGATCAGGAGCTGCTAGTGTTATACAGAGCACACCCTGGCCACATAGAGATGGGAATGTTGACCAGGAGCTGCTGGGGTTATACAGAGCACACCCTGGACACACAGAGATGGGAATGTTGACCAGGAACTGCTGGGGTTGTACAGAGCACACCCTGGCCACACAGAGATGGGAATGTTGACCAGGAGCTGCAGGGGTTACACAGAGCACACCCTGGCCACACACAGAATTGGGAATGTTACCCAGGAGCTGCTGGGGTTATACAGAGCACACCCTGGCCACAGAGTGATGGGAATTTTGAGCAGGAGCTGCAGGGGTTATCCAGAGCACACTGTGGCCACACAGAGATTAGAATGTTGACCAGGAGCTGCAGTTATACAGAGCACAGCCTGGCCACACAGAGATGGGAATGTATACCAGGAGCTGCAGGAGTTATACAGAGCACACCCTGACCACACAGAGATGGGAATGTTGACCAGGAGCTGTAGGGGTTATACAGAGCACACCCTGGCCACACAGAGATGGGAATATTGACCAGGAGCTGCAGTGGTTATACAGAGCACACCCTGGCCACACAGAGATGGGAATGTTGACAAGGAGCTGCAGTGGTTATACAGAGCAGACCCTGGATACACAGAGATGGGAATGTTGACCAGGAGCAGGGGTTATACAGAGCACACCCTGGCCACACAGAGATGGGAATGTTGACCAGGAGCAGGGGTTATACAGAGCACACCCTGGCCACACAGAGATGGGAATGTTGACCAGGAGCTGCAGGGGTTATACAGAGCACACCCTGGCCACAAAGATGGGAATGTTGACCAGAAGCTGCAGGGGTTATACAGAGCACACCCTGGCCACACAATTATCGAAATGTGGACCAGGAGCTGCAGGAGTTTTACAGAGCACACCCTGGCCACACAGAGATGGGAATATTGACCAGGAGCTGCAGGGGTTATACAGAGCACACCCTGGCACACAGAGTAGGGAATGTTGACCAGGAGCTGCAGGAGTTATACAGAGCAGACCATGGCCACACAGAGATGGGAATGTTGACCAGGAGCTACAGGGGATAAACAGAGCACACCCTGGCCACACAGTGATGGGAATGTTCTCCAGGAGCTGCAGGGGTTATACAGAGCACACCCTGGCCACACACAGAGATGGGAGTGTTGACCAGGAGCTGCAGGAGTTATACAGAGCACACCCTGGCCTCACAGAGATGGGAATGTTGACCAGGAGCTGCAGGGGTTTTACAGAGCACACCCTGGCCACACACAGATGGGAATGTTGACCAGGAGCTGCTAGGGTTATACAGAGCCCTCCCTGGCCACATCGATGGAAATGTTGACCAGGACCTGCAGGGGTTATACAGAGCACACCCTGGCCACACAGTGATGGGAATGTTGACCTGGAGCTGCAGGGGTTATACAAAGCACACCCTGGCCACACAGAGATGGGAATGTTGACCAGGAGCAGGGGTTATACAGAGCACACGCTGGCCACACAGAGATGGGAATGTTGACCAGGAGCTGCAGGAGTTATACAGAGCACACCCTGGCCACACAGAGATGGGAATGTTGACCAGAAGCTGCAGGGGTTATACAGAGCACACCCTGGCCACACAGAGATGGGAATGTTGACCAGGAGCTGCAGGGGTTATACAGAGCACACCCTGGCCACACAGTGATGGGAATGTTGACCAGGAGCTGCAGGGGTTATACAGAGCACACCCTGGCCACACAGAGATGGGAATGTTGACCAGGAGCTGCAGTGGTTATACAGAGCACACCCTGGCCACACAGAGATGGGAATGTTGACCAGGAGCTGCAGGAGTTATACAGAGCACACCCTGGCCACATGGAGATGGGAATGTTGACCAGGAGCTGCAGGGGTTATACAGAGCACACCCTGGCCACACAGAGATGGGAATGTTGACCAGGAGCTGCAGGAGTTATACAGAGCACACCCTGGCCACATGGAGATGGGAATGTTGACCAGGAGCTGCAGGGGTTATCCAGAGCACACCCTGGCCACACAGAGATGGGAATGTTGACCAGGAGCTGCTAGGGTTATACAGAGCAATCCCTGGCCACACAGATGGGAATGTTGTCCAGGAACTGCATGGGTTATACAGAGTACACCCTGGCCACACACAGATGGGAATATTCACCCGGATCTGCAGAGGTCATACAGAGCACACCCTGGACACACAGAGAGATGGGAATGTTGACCAGGAGCTGCTGGGGTTATACAGCTCACACCCTGGCCTCGCAGAGATGGGAATGTTGACCGGGAGCTGCAGGTGTTATACAGAGCGCACCCTGGCCACACAGAGATGGGAATGTTGACCAGGAGCTGCAGGAGTATACAGAGCACACGCTGGCTACAACGAGATGGGAATGTTGACCAGGAACTGCCGGGGTGAGACAGAGCACACCCTGGCCACACAGAGATGGGAATGTTGACCTGGACTGCAGGGGTTATACAGAGCACACCCTGGCCACACAGAGATGGGAATGTTGACCAGGAGCTTCAGGGGTTATACAGAGTACACGCTGGCCACACAGAGATGGGAATGTTGACCAGGAGCTGCAGGGGTTATACAGAGCACAACCTGGACACACAGAGATGGGAATGTTGACCAGGAGCAGGGGTTATACAGAGTACACCCTGGCCACATAGAGATGGGAATCTTGACCAGGAGCTGCAGGGGTGATACAGAGCACACCCTGGCCACACTCAGAGATGGGAGTGTTGACCAGGAGCTGCAGGTGTTATACAGAGCACACCTTGGCCACACAGAGATGGGAATGTTCAACAGGAGCTGCAGGGGTTATACAGTGCACACCCTGGCCACACAGAGATTGGAATGTTGACCAGGAGCTGCAGTTATACAGAGCACAGCCTGGCCACACAGAGATGGGAATGTTTACCAGGAGCTGCAGGAGTTATACAGAGCACACCCTGACCACACAGAGATGGGAATGTTGACCAGGAGCTGTAGGGTCTATACAGAGCACACCCTGGCCACACAGAGATGGGAATATTGACCAGGAGCTGCAGTGGTTATACAGAGCACACCCTGGCCACACAGAGATGGGAATGTTGACCAGGAGCTGCAGTGGTTATACAGAGCAGACCCTGGATACACAGAGATGGGAATGTTGAACAGGAGCAGGGGTTATACAGAGCACACCCTGGCCACACAGAGATGGGAATGTTGACCAGGAGCTGCAGGGGTTATACAGAGCACACCCTGGCTACAAAGATGGGAATGTTGACCAGAAGCTGCAGGGGTTATACAGTGCACACCCTGGCCACACAGTTATGGGAATGTGGACCAGGAGCTGCAGGAGTTTTCCAGAGCACACCCTGGCCACACAGAGATGGGAATGTTGACCAGGAGCTGCAGGGGTTATACAGAGCACACCCTGGCACACAGAGTTGGGAATGTTGACCAGGAGCTGCAGGAGTTATACAGAGCACACCCTGGCCACACAGATATGGGAATGTTGACCAGCAGCTGCAGGGGTTATACAGAGCACACCGTGGTCACACAGAGAGATGGGAATGTTGTCCAGGAGCTGCAGGAGTTATACAGAGGAGACCATGGCCACACAGAGATGGGAATGTTGACCAGGAGCTACAGGGGATAAACAGAGCACACCCTGGCCACACACAGAGATGGGAGTGTTGACCAGGAGCAGGAGTTATACCGAGCACACCTTGGCCGCTCAGTGATGGGAATGTTGACCAGGAGCTGCAGGAGTTATACAGAGCACACCCTGGCCACACAGAGGTGGGAATGTTAAACAGGAGCTGCAGGGTTTATACAGAGCACACTCTGGCCACATAGAAATCGGAATGGTGAGCAGAGGCTGCAGGGGTTATACGGAGCACACCCTGGCTACACACAGAGATGGGAGTGTTGACCAGGAGCTGCAGGGGTTATACAGAGCACACCCAGGCCACACAGAGATGGGAATGTTGACCAGTAGCTGCAGGAGTTTTCCAGAGCACACCCTGGCCACATAGAGATGGGAATGTTGACCAGGAGCTACAGGAGTTTTCCAGAGCACACCCTGGCCACACAGAGATAGGAATGTTGACCAGGAGCAACAGGAGTTTTCCAGAGCACACCCTGGCCACACAGAGATGGGAATGTTGACCAGGAGCTGCAGAGGTTATACAGAGCAGACCCTGGCCACACAGAGATGGGAATGTTGACCAGGAGCTGCAGGGGTTATACAGAGCACACCCTGGCCACACAGTGATGGGAATGTTGACCAGGAGCTGCAGGGGTTATACAGAGCACACCCTGGCCACACAGAGATGGAAATGTTGACCAGGAGCTGCAGGGGTTATAAAGAGAACACCCTGGCCACACAGAGATGGGAATGTTGACCAGGAGCTGCAGGAGTTATACAGAGCACACCCTGGCCACATGGAGATGGGAATGTTGACCAGGAGCTTCAGGGATTATACAGAGCACACACTGGCCACACAGGTGGGAATGTTGACCAGGAGCTGCAGGGGTCATACAGAGCACACCCTGGCCACACAGTGATGGGAATGTTGACCAGGAGCTTCAGGGGTTATACAGAGCACACACTGGCCACAGAGGTGGGAATGTTGACCAGGAGATGCAGGGGTTATACAGAGCACTCCCTGGCCACACAGATGGGAATGTTGTCCTGGACCTGCAGGGGTTATACAGAGTACACCCTGGTCACACACAGATGGGAATATTCACCCGGATCTGCAGAGGTCATACAGAGCACACACTGGCCACACAGTGATGGGAATGATGAACTGGAGCTGCAGGGGTTATACAGAGCACATCCTGGCCACACAGAGATGGGAATGTTGACCTGGAGCTGCAGGAGTTATACAGAGCACACCCTGACCACACAGATGGGAATGTTGACCAGGAGCTGCAGGGGTTATACAGAGCACACCCTGGCCACACAGAGATGGGAATGTTGACCTGGAGCTGCAGGGGTTATACAGAGCACACCCTGGCCACACAGAGATGGAAATGTTGACCATGAGCTGCAGTGGTTATACAGAGCACACCCTGGCCACACACAGAGATGGGAATGTTGACCAGGAGCTGCAGGAGGTATACAGAGCACATCCTGGCCACAAAGAGATGGGAATGTTGACCAGGAGCTGCAGGAGGTATACAGAGCACACCCTGGCCACACAGAGATGGGAATGTTGACCAGGAGCTGCAGGAGGTATACAGAGCACACCCTGGCCACACAGAGAAGGGAATGATGACCAGGAGCTGCAGAAGGTATACAGAGCACACCCTGGCCACACAGAGATGGGAATGTTGACCTGGAGCTGCAGGGGTTATACAGAGCACACCCTGGCCACACACAGAGATGGAATGTTGACCAGGAGCTGCAGGAGGTATACAGAGCACACCCTGGCCACACACAGAGATGGGAATGTTGACCAGGAGCTGCAGGAGTTATACAGAGCACACCCTGGCCACAAAGAGATGGGAATGTTGACCAGGAGCTGCAGGGGTTATACAGAGCACACCCTGGCCACACAGAGATGGGAATGTTGACCAGGAGCTGCAGGGGTTATACAGAGCAGACCCTGGCCACACACAGAATTTTGAAGGATGACCAGATGCTGCAGGGATTATACAGAGCACACCCTGGCCACACAGAGATGGGAATGTTGACCAGGAGCTGCAGGGGTTATACAGAGCACAGCCTGGCCACACAGAGATGGGACTGTTGACCAGGAGCTGCAGGAGTTATACGGAGCACACCCTGGCCACACAGGGATGGGAATGTTGACCAGGAGCTGCAGGAGTTATACAGAGCACACCCTGGCCACACAGAGATGGGAATGTTGACCAGGAGCTGCAGGAGGTATACAGAGCACACCCTGGCCACACAGAGATGGGAATGTTGACCAGGAGCTGCAGGGGTTATACAGAGCACACCCTGGCCACACAGAGATGGGAATGTTGACCAGGAGCTGCAGGAGTTATACAGAGCACACCCTGGCCACACAGAGATGGGAATGTTGACCAGGAGCTGCAGGAGGTATACAGAGCACACCCTGGCCACACAGAGATAGGAATGTTGACCAGGAGCTGCAGGAGGTATACAGAGCACACCCTGGCCACACAGAGATGGGAATGTTGACCAGAAGCTGCAGAGGCTATACAGAGCACACCCTGACCACACAGAGATGGGAATGTTGACCAGGAGCTGCAGGGGTTATACAGAGCACACCCTGGCCACTCAGAGATGGGAATGTTGACCAGGAGCTGCAGGGGTTATACAGAGCACACCCTGGCCACACAGTGATGGGAATGTTGACCAGGAGCTGTAGGGGTTATACAGACAACACCCTGGCCACACAGAGAAGGGAATGTTGACCAGGAGCAGGGGTATACAGAGCACACCCTGGCCACACAGAGATGAGAATGTTAAACAGTAGCAGGGGTTATACAGAGCACATCCTGGCCACACAGAGATGGGAATGTTGACCAGGAGCTGCAGGGGATATACAGAGCACACCCTGGCCACACAGAGATGGGAATGTTGACCAGGAGCTGCAGGGGTTAAACAGAGCACTTTCTGGCCACACAGATATGGGAATGTTGACCAGGAGCTGCAGGGGTTATCCAGAGCACACCCTGGCCACACAGAGATGGGAATGTTGACCAGGAGCTGCAGGGGTTATACAGAGCACACCCTGGCCACGCAGTGATGGGACTGTTGACCTGGAGCTGCAGGGGTTATACAGAGCAGACCCTGGCCACACAGAGATGGGAATGTTGACCAGGAGCAGGGGTTATACAGAGCACACCCTGGCCACACAGAGATGGGAATGTTGACCAGGAGCTGCAGGAGTTATACAGAGCACACCCTGGCCACACAGAGATGGGAATGTTGACCAGAAGCTGCAAGGGTTATATAGAGCACACCCTGGCCACACAGAGATGGGAATGATGACCAGGAGCTGCAGGGTTTATACAGAGCACACCCTGGCCACACAGAGATGGAAATGTTGACCATGAGCTGCAGTGGTTATACAGAGCACACCCTGGCCACACACAGAGATGGGAATGTTGACCAGGAGCTGCAGGAGGTATACAGAGCACACCCTGGCCACAAAGAGATGGGAATGTTGACCAGGAGCTGCAGGAGGTATACAGAGCACACCCTGGCCACACAGAGATGGGAATGTTGACCAGGAGCTGCAGGAGGTATACAGAGCACACCCTGGCCACACAGAGATGGGAATGATGACCAGGAGCTGCAGAAGGTATACAGAGCACACCCTGGCCACACAGAGATGGGAATGTTGACCAGGAGCTGCAGGAGGTATACAGAGCACACCCTGGCCACACAGAGATGGGAATGATGACCAGGAGCTGCAGAAGGTATACAGAGCGCACCCTGGCCACACAGAGATGGGAATGTTGACCTGGAGCTGCAGGGGTTATACAGAGCACACCCTGGCCACACACAGAGATGGAATGTTGACCAGGAGCTGCAGGAGGTATACAGAGCACACCCTGGCCACACACAGAGATGGGAATGTTGACCAGGAGCTGCAGGAGTTATACAGAGCACACCCTGGCCACAAAGAGATGGGAATGTTGACCAGGAGCTGCAGGGGTTATACAGAGCACACCCTGGCCACACAGAGATGGGAATGTTGACCAGGAGCTGCAGGGGTTATACAGAGCAGACCCTGGCCACACACAGAATTTTGAAGGATGACCAGATGCTGCAGGGATTATACAGAGCACACCCTGGCCACACAGAGATGGAATGTTGACCAGGAGCTGCAGGAGGTATACAGAGCACACCCTGGCCACACACAGAGATGGGAATGTAGACCAGGAGCTGCAGGAGTTATACAGAGCACACCCTGGCCACAAAGAGATGGGAATGTTGACCAGGAGCTGCAGGGGTTATACAGAGCACACCCTGGCCACACAGAGATGGGAATGTTGACCAGGAGCTGCAGGGGTTATACAGAGCACAGCCTGGCCACACAGAGATTGGACTGTTGACCAGGAGCTGCAGGAGTTATACGGAGCACACCCTGGCCACACAGAGATGGGAATGTTGACCAGGAGCTGCAGGAGTTATACAGAGCACACCCTGGCCACACACAGAGATGGAATGTTGACCAGGAGCTGCAGGAGGTATACAGAGCACACCCTGGCCACACACAGAGATGGGAATGTTGACCAGGAGCTGCAGGAGTTATACAGAGCACACCCTGGCCACAAAGAGATGGGAATGTTGACCAGGAGCTGCAGGGGTTATACAGAGCACACCCTGGCCACACAGAGATGGGAATGTTGACCAGGAGCTGCAGGGGTTATACAGAGCACAGCCTGGCCACACAGAGATGGGACTGTTGACCAGGAGCTGCAGGAGTTATACGGAGCACACCCTGGCCACACAGAGATGGGAATGTTGACCAGGAGCTGCAGGAGTTATACAGAGCACACCCTGGCCACACAGAGATGGGAATGTTGACCAGGAGCTGCAGGAGGTATACAGAGCACACCCTGGCCACACAGAGATGGGAATGTTGACCAGGAGCTGCAGGGGTTATACAGAGCAGACCCTGGCCACACACAGAGTTTTGAAGGATGACCAGATGCTGCAGGGATTATACAGAGCACACCCTGGCCACACAGAGATGGGAATGTTGACCAGAAGCTGCAGAGGCTATACAGAGCACACCCTGACCACACAGAGATGGGAATGTTGACCAGGAGCTGCAGGGGTTATACAGAGCACACCCTGGCCACTCAGAGATGGGAATGTTGACCAGGAGCTGCAGGGGTTATACAGAGCACACCCTGGCCACACAGTGATGGGAATGTTGACCAGGAGCTGCAGGGGTTATACAGACAACACCCTGGCCACACAGAGAAGGGAATGTTGACCAGGAGCAGGGGTATACAGAGCACACCCTGGCCACACAGAGATGAGAATGTTAAACAGGAGCAGGGGTTATACAGAGCACATCCTGGCCACACAGAGAAGGGAATGTTGACCAGGAGCTGCAGGGGTTAAACAGAGCACTTTCTGGCCACACAGATATGGGAATGTTGACCAGGAGCTGCAGGGGTTAAACAGAGCACACCCTGGCCACACAGAGATGGGAATGTTGACCAGGAGCTGCAGGGGTTATACAGAGCACACCCTGGCCACGCAGTGATGGGAATGTTGACCTGGAGCTGCAGGGGTTATACAGAGCAGACCCTGGCCACACAGAGATGGGAATGTTGACCAGGAGCTGCAGGGGTTAAACAGAGCACTTTCTGGCCACACAGATATGGGAATGTTGACCAGGAGCTGCAGGGGTTATCCAGAGCACACCCTGGCCACACAGAGATGGGAATGTTGACCAGGAGCTGCAGGGGTTATACAGAGCACACCCTGGCCACGCAGTGATGGGAATGTTGACCTGGAGCTGCAGGGGTTATACAGAGCAGACCCTGGCCACACAGAGATGGGAATGTTGACCAGGAGCAGGGGTTATACAGAGCACACCCTGGCCACACAGAGATGGGAATGTTGACCAGGAGCTGCAGGAGTTATACAGAGCACACCCTGGCCACACAGAGATGGGAATGTTGACCAGAAGCTGCAGGGGTTATATAGAGCACACCCTGGCCACACAGAGATGGGAATGTTGACCAGGAGCTGCAGGGTTTATACAGAGCACACCCTGGCCACACAGTGATGGGAATGTTGACCAGGAGCTGCAGGGGTTATACAGAGCACACCCTGGCCACACAGAGATGGGAATGTTGACCAGGAGCTGCAGGAGTTATACAGAGCACACCCTGGCCTCATGGAGATGGGAATGTTGACCAGGAGCTGCAGGGGTTATACAGAGCACACACTGGCCACACAGGTGGGAATGTTGACCAGGAGCTGCAGGGGTCATACAGAGCACACCCTTGCCACACAGTGATGGGAATGATGACAACGAGCTGCTAGGGTTATACAGAGCACTCCCTTGCCACACAGATGGGAATGTTGTCCAGGACCAGCAGGGGTTATACCGAGCACACCCTGGCCACACACAGATGGGAATATTCACCCGGATCTGCAGAGGTTATACAGAGCACACACTGGCCACACAGTGATGGGAATGTTGACCTGGAGCTGCAGGGGTTATACAGAGCACATCCTGGCCACACAGAGATGGGAATGTTGACCAGGCGCTGCAGGATTTATACAGAGCACTCCCTTGCCACACAGATGGGAATGTTGTCCAGGACCTGCAGGGGTTATACCGAGCACACCCTGGCCACACACAGATGGGAATATTCACCCGGATCTGCAGAGGTTATGCAGAGCACACACTGGCCACACAGAGATGGGAATGTTGACCAGGCGCTGCAGGATTTATACAGAGCACTCCCTTGCCACACAGATGGGAATGTTGTCCAGGACCTGCAGGGGTTATACCGAGCACACCCTGGCCACACACAGATGGGAATATTCACCCGGATCTGCAGAGGTTATGCAGAGCACACACTGGCCACACAGAGATGGGAATGTTGACCAGGGGCTAAAGGATTTATACAGAGCACACCCTGGCCACACAGAGATGGGAATGTTGACCTGGAGCTGCAGGGGTTATACAGAGCACACCCTGGCCACACACACAGATGGGAATGTTGACCAGGAGTTGCAGGAGTTATAGAGAGCACACCCTGGCCACACAGAGATGGGAATATTGACCAGGTGCTGCAGGAGGTATGCAGAGCACACCCTGGCCACAAAGAGATGGGAATGTTGACCAGGAGCTGCAGGAGGTATACAGAGCACACCCTGGCCACACAGAGATGGGAATGTTGACCAGGAGCTGCAGGGGTTATACAGAGCACAGCCTGGCCACTCACAGAGTTTTGAAGGATGACCAGATGCTGCAGGGATTATACAGAGCTCATCCTGGCTACATACAGAAATGGGAATGTTGTCCAGGAGCTGCAGGAGTTATACAGAGCACACCCTGGCCACACAGAGATGGAAATGTTGACCAGGACCTGCAGGGGTTATACAGAGCACACCCTGGCCACGCAGTGAAGGGAATGTTGACCTGGAGCTGCAGGGGTTATACAGAGCACACCCTGGCCACACAGAGAAGGGAATGTTGACCAGGAGCAGGGGTATACAGAGCACACCCTGGCCACACAGAGATGAGAATGTTAAACAGTAGCAGGGGTTATACAGAGCACATCCTGGCCACACAGAGATGGGAATGTTGACCAGGAGCTGCAGGGGTTATACAGAGCACACCCTAGCCACACAGATATGGGAATGTTGACCAGGAGCTGCAGGGGTTAAACAGAGCACACCCTGGCCACACAGATATGGGAATGTTGACCAGGAGCTGCAGGGGTTATCCAGAGCACACCCTGGTCACACAGAGATGGGAATGTTGACCAGGACCTGCAGGGGTTATACAGAGCGCACCCTGGCCACGCAGTGAAGGGAATGTTGACCTGGAGCTGCAGGGGTTATACAGACAACACCCTGGCCACACAGAGAAGGGAATGTTGACCAGGAGCAGGGGTTATACAGAGCAGACCCTGGCCACACAGAGATGGGAATGTTGACCAGGAGCAGGGGTTATACAGAGCACACCCTGGCCACACAGTGATGGGAATGTTGACCAGGAGCTGCAGGGGTTATACAGAGCACACTCTGGCCACACAGGTGGGAATGTTGACCAGGAGCAGGGGTTATACAGAGCACACCCTTGCCACACAGATGGGAATGTTGTCCAGGACCTGCAGGGGTTATACAGAGCACATCCTGGCCACACACAGATGGGAATATTCACCCGGATCTGCAGAGGTTATACAGAGCACACACTGGCCACACAGTGATGGGAATGTTGACCTGGAGCTGCAGGGGTTATACAGAGCACATCCTGGCCACACAGAGATGGGAATGTTGACCAGGCGCTGCAGGGTTATACAGAGCACACCCTGGCCACACAGTGATGGGAATGTTGACCTGGAGCTGCAGGGGTTATGCAGAGCACACACTGGCCACACAGTGATGGGAATGTTGACCAGGGGCTGCAGGATTTATACAGAGCACACCCTGGCCACACAGAGATGGGAATGATGACCAGGAGCTGCAGAAGGTATACAGAGCACACCCTGGCCACACAGAGATGGGAATGTTGACCTGGAGCTGCAGTGGTTATACAGAGCACACCCTGGCCACACAGAGATGGAAATGTTGACCATGAGCTGCAGTGGTTATACAGAGCACACCCTGGCCACACACAGAGATGGGAATGTTGACCAGGAGCTGCAGGAGGTATACAGAGCACACCCTGGCCACAAAGAGATGGAATGTTGACCAGGGGCTGCAGGAGGTATACAGAGCATACCCTGGCCACACAGAGATGGGAATGTTGACCAGGAGCTGCAGGAGTTTTCCAGAGCTCACCTTGGCCTCACAGAGATGGGAATGTTGACCTGGAGCTGCAGGGGTAATACAGAGCAGACGCTGGCCACACACAGAGTTTTGAAGGATGACCAGATGCTGCAGGGATTATACAGAGCACATCCTGGCTACACACAGAGATGGGAATGTTGACCAGGAGCTGCAGGTGTAAAACAGAGCACAGCCTGGCCACACAGATGTGGGACTGTTGACCAGGAGCTGCAGGAGTTATACGGAGCACATCGTGGTCACACACAGAGATGGGAATGTTGTCCAGGAGCTGCAGGAGTTATACAGAGCAGACCATGGCCACACAGAGATGGGAATGTTGACCAGGAGCTGGAGGAGTTATCCAGAGCACACCCTGGCCACACAGAGATGGGAATGTTGACCAGAAGCTGCAGGGGTTATACAGAGCACACCCTGGCCACTCAGAGATGGGAATGTTGACCAGGAGCAGGGGTATACAGAGCACACCCTGGCCACACAGTGATGGGAATGTTGACCAGGAGCTGCAGGGGTTATACAGACAACACCCTGGCCACACAGAGAAGGGAATGTTGACCAGGAGCAGGGGTATACAGAGCACACCCTGGCCACACAGAGATGAGAATGTTAAACAGTAGCAGGGGTTATACAGAGCACATCCTGGCCACACAGAGATGGGAATGTTGACCAGGAGCTGCAGGAGTTATACAGAGCACACCCTGGCCACATGGAGATGGGAATGTTGACCAGGAGCTGCAGGGGTTATACAGAGCACACACTGGCCACACAGGTGGGAATGTTGACCAGGAGCTGCTAGGGTTATACAGAGCACACCCTGGCCACACAGAGATGGGAATGTTGACCTGGAGCTGCAGGGGTTATACAGACCACACCCTGGCCACACACAGATGGGAATATTCACCCGGATCTGCATAGGTTATACAGAGCACACACTGGCCACACAGTGATGGGAATGTTGACCTGGAGCTGCAGGGGTTATACAGAGCACATCCTGGCCTCACAGAGATGGGAATGTTGACCAGGAGCTGCAGGGGTAATACAGAGCAGACGCTGGCCACACACAGAGTTTTGAAGGATGACCAGATGCTGCAGGGATTATTCAGAGCACATCCTGGCTACACACAGAGATGGGAATGTTGACCAGGAGCTGCAGGTGTAAAACAGAGCACAGCCTGGCCACACAGATGTGGGACTGTTGACCAGGAGCTGCAGGAGTTATACGGAGCACATCGTGTTCACACACAGAGATGGGAATGTTGTCCAGGAGCTGCAGGAGTTATACAGAGCAGACCATGGCCACACAGAGATGGGAATGTTGACCAGGAGCTGGAGGAGTTATCCAGAGCACACCCTGGCCACACAGAGATGGGAATGTTGACCAGAAGCTGCAGGGGTTATACAGAGCACACCCTGGCCACTCAGAGATGGGAATGTTGACCAGGAGCAGGGGTATACAGAGCACACCCTGGCCACACAGTGATGGGAATGTTGACCAGGAGCTGCAGGGGTTATACAGACAACACCCTGGCCACACAGAGAAGGGAATGTTGACCAGGAGCAGGGGTATACAGAGCACACCCTGGCCACACAGAGATGAGAATGTTAAACAGTAGCAGGGGTTATACAGAGCACATCCTGGCCACACAGAGATGGGAATGTTGACCAGGAGCTGCAGGAGTTATACAGAGCACACCCTGGCCACATGGAGATGGGAATGTTGACCAGGAGCTGCAGGGGTTATACAGAGCACACACTGGCCACACAGGTGGGAATGTTGACCAGGAGCTGCTAGGGTTATACAGAGCACACCCTGGCCACACACAGATGGGAATATTCACCCGGATCTGCAGAGGTTATACAGAGCACACACTGGCCACACAGTGATGGGAATGTTGACCTGGAGCTGCAGGGGTTATACAGAGCACATCCTGGCCACACAGAGATGGGAATGTTGTCCAGGACCTGCAGGGGTTATACAGAGTACACCCTGGCCACACACAGATGGGAATATTCACCCGGATCTGCAGAGGTTATACAGAGCACACACTGGCCACACAGTGATGGGAATGTTGACCTGGAGCTGCAGGGGTTATACAGAGCACATCCTGGCCACACAGAGATGGGAATGTTGACCTGGAGCTGCAGGGGTTATACAGAGCACACCCTGGCCACACAGATGGGAATGTTGACCAGGAGCTGCTGGGGTTACACAGAGCAGACCCTGGCCACACACAGAGATTTGAAGGATGACCAGATGCTGCAGGGATTATACAGAGCTCATCCTGGCTACATACAGAAATGGGAATGTTGACCAGGAGCTGCAGGTGTTATACAGAGCACACCCTGGCCACACAGAGATGGAAATGTTGACCATGAGCTGCAGTGGTTATACAGAGCACACCCTGGCCACACACAGAGATGGGAATGTTGACCAGGAGCTGCAGGAGGTATACAGAGCACACCCTGGCCACACAGAGATGGGAATGTTGACCAGGAGCTGCAGGAGTTATACAGAGCACACCCTGGCCACACAGAGATGGGAATGTTGACCAGGAGCTGCAGGGGTAATACAGAGCAGACCCTGGCCACACACAGAGTTTTGAAGGATGACCAGATGCTGCAGGGATTATACAGAGCACATCCTGGACACACACAGAGATGGGAATGTTAAACAGGAGCTGCAGGAGTTATACAGAGCACACCCTGGCCACACAGAGATGGGAATGTTCACCAGGAGCTGCAGGAGTTATACAGAGCACACCCTGGCCACACAGAGATGGGAATGTTGACCAGGAGCTGCAGGTGTTATACAGAGCTCACCCTGGCCACACAGAGATGGGAATGTTGACCAGGAGCTGCAGGGGTTATACAGAGCACACCCTGGCTACACACAGAGATGGGAGTGTTGACCAGGAGCTGCAGGGGTTATACAGAGCACACCCAGGCCACACAGAGATGGGAATGTTGACCAGTAGCTGCAGGAGTTTTCCAGAGCACACCCTGGCCACACAGAGATGGGAATGTTGACCAGGAGCTACAGGAGTTTTCCAGAGCACACCCTGGCCACACAGAGATGGGAATGTTGACCAGGAGCTACAGGGGTTTTCCAGAGCACACCCTGGCCACACAGAGATGGGAATGTTGACCAGGAGCTGCAGGGGTTGTACAGAGCACACCCTGGCCTCACAGAGATGGGAATGTTGACCATGAGCTGCAGGGGTTATACAGAGCTCATCCTGGCACACAGTGATGGGAAAGTTCACCAGGAGCTGCAGGGGTTATACAGAGCACACCCTGGTCACACAGTGATGGGAATGTTGACCTGGAGCTGCAGGGGTTATACAGAGCACACCCTGGTCACACAGAGATGGGAATGTTGACCAGGAATAGGGGTTATACAGAGCACACCCTGGCCACACAGAGATGGGAATGTTGACCAGGACCTGCAGGGGTTATACAGAGCACACCCTGGCCACACAGTGATGGGAATGTTGACCTGGAGCTGCAGGGGTTATACAGAGCACACCCTGGCCACACAGAGATGGGAATGTTGACCAGGAGCTGCAGGGGTTATACAGAGCACACCCTGGCCACACAGAGATGGGAATGTTGACCAGGAGCTGGAGGGGTTATACAGAGCACACCCTGGCCACACAGAGATGGGAATGTTGACCAGGAGCTGCAGGAGTTATACAGAGCACACACTGGCCACACAGGTAGGAATGTTGACTAGGAGCTGCAGGGGTCATACAGAGCACACCCTGGCCACACAGTGATGGGAATGTTGACCTGGAGCTTCAGGGGTTATCCAGAGCACACACTGGCCACACAGGTGGGAATGTTGACCAGGAGATGCAGGGGTTATACAGAGCACTCCCTGGCCACACAGATGGGAATGTTGTCCTGGACCTGCAGGGGTTATACAGAGTACACCCTGGTCACACACAGATGGGAATATTCACCCGGATCTGCAGAGGTCATACAGAGCACACCCTGGCCACACAGAGATGGGAATGTTGACCTGGAGCTGCAGGGGTTATACAGAGCACATCTTGGCCACACAGAGATCGGAATGTTGACCTGGAGCTGCAGGGGTTATACAGAGCACACCCTGGCCACACAGATGGGAATGTTGACCAGGAGCTGCAGGGTTATGCAGAGCACACACTGGCCACACAGAGATGGGAATGATGACCAGGGGCTGCAGGAGTTATACAGAGCACACCCTGGCCACACAGAGATGGGAATGATGACCCGGAGCTGCAGATGGTATACAGAGCACACCCTGGCCACACAGAGATGGGAATGTTGACCTGGAGCTGCAGGGGTTATACAGAGCACACCCTGGCCACACAGAGATGGAAATGTTGACCATGAGCTGCAGTGGTTATACAGAGCACACCCTGGCCACACACAGAGATGGGAATGTTGACCAGGAACTGCAGGGGGTATACAGAGCACACCCTGGCCACAAAGAGATGGGAATGTTGACCAGGAGCTGCAGGAGGTATACTGAGCACACCCTGGCCACACAGAGATGGGAATGTTGACCAGGAGCTGCAGGAGGTATACAGAGCACACCCTGGCCACACAGAGATGGGAATGATGACCAGGAGCTGCAGAAGGTATACAGAGCACACCCTGGCCACACAGAGATGGGAATGTTGACCTGGAGCTGCAGGGGTTATACAGAGCACACCCTGGCCACACAGAGATGGAAATGTTGATCATGAGCTGCAGTGGTTATACAGAGCACACCCTGGCCACACACAGAGATGGGAATGTTGACCAGGAGCTGCAGGAGGTATTCAGAGCACACCCTGGCCACAAAGAGATGGGAATGTTGACCAGGAGCTGCAGGGGTTATACAGAGCGCACCCTGGCCACACAGAGATGGGAATGTTGACCAGGAGCTGCAGGGGTTATACAGAGCAGACCCTGGCCACACACAGAGTTTAGAAGGATGACCAGATGCTGCAGGGGTTATACAGAGCACACCCTGGCCACATAGAGATGGAAATGTTGACCAGGAGCTGCTGGGGTTATACAGAGCACACCCTGGCTACATACAGAAATGGGAATGTTGACCAGGAGCTGCAGGTGTTATACAGAGCAGACCCTGGCCACACACAGAGTTTAGAAGGATGACCAGATGCTGCAGGGATTATACAGAGCACATCCTGGCTACACACAGAGATGGGAATGTTGACCAGGAGCTGCAGGGATTATACAGAGCGCACTCTGGCCACACAGAGATGGGAATGTTGACCAGGAGCTGCAGGTGTTATACAGAGCACACCCTGGCCACACAGAGATTGGAATGTTGACCAGGAGCTGGAGGAGTTATACAGAGCACACCCTGGCCACACAGAGATGGGAATGTTGACCAGAAGCTGCAGGGGCTATACAGTGCACACCCTGGCCACTCAGAGATGGGAATGTTGACCAGGAGCTGCAGGGGTTATACAGAGCACACCCTGGCCACACAGTGATGGGAATGTTGACCAGGAGCTGCAGGGGTTATATAGACAACACCCTGGCCACACAGAGAAGGGAATGTTGACCAGGAGCAGGGGTATACAGAGCACACCCTGGCCACACAGAGATGAGAATGTTAAACAGTAGCAGGGGTTATACAGAGCACATCCTGGCCACACAGAGATGGGAATGTTGACCAGGAGCTGCAGGGGTTATACAGAGCACACCCTGGCCACACAGAGATGGGAATGTTGACCAGGAGCTGCAGGGGTTATCCAGAGCACATCGTGGCCACACAGAGATGGGAATGTTGACCAGGAGCTGCAGTGGTTATACAGAGCACACCCTGGCCACACAACGATGGGAATATTGACCAGGACCTGCAGGGGTTATACAGAGCACATCCTGGCCACGCAGTGATGGGAATGTTGACCTGGAGCTGCAGGGGTTATACAGAGCAGAACCTGGCCACACAGAGATGGGAATGTTGACCAGGAGCAGGGGTTATACAGAGCACATCCTGGCCACACAGAGATGGGAATGTTGACCAGGAGCTGCAGGAGTTATACAGAGCACACCCTGGCCACACAGAGATGGGAATGTTGACCAGAAGCTGCAGGGGTTATACAGAGCACACCCTGGCCACACAGAGATGGGAATGTTGACCAGGAGCTGCAGGGTTTATACAGAGCACACCCTGGCCACACAGTGATGGGAATGTTGACCAGGAGCTGCAGGGGTTATACAGAGCACACCCTGGCCACACAGAGATGGGAATGTTGACCAGGAGCTGCAGGGGTTATACAGAGCACACCCTGGCCACACAGAGATGGGAATGTTGACCAGGAGCTGCAGGAGTTATACAGAGCACACCCTGGCCACATGGAGATGGGAATGTTGACCAGGAGCTGCAGGGGTTATACAGAGCACACCCTGGCCACACAGAGATGGGAATGTTGACCAGGAGCTGCAGGGGTTATACGGAGCACACACTGGCCACACAGGTGGGAATGTTGACCAGGAGCTGCAGGGGTCATACAGAGCACACCCTGGCCACACAGTGATGGGAATGATGACAAGGAGCTGCTAGGGTTATACAGAGCACTCCCTTGCCACACAGATGGGAATGTTGTCCAGGACCTGCAGGGGTTATACAGAGCACACCCTGGCCACACACAGATGGGAATATTCACCCGGATCTGCAGAGGTTATACAGAGCACACACTGGCCACACAGTGATGGGAATGTTGACCTGGAGCTGCAGGGGTTATACAGAGCACATCCTGGCCACACAGAGATGGGAATGTTGACCAGGCGCTGCAGGGTTATGCAGAGCACACCCTGGCCACACAGTGATGGGAATGTTGCCCAGGAGCTGCAGGGGTTATATAGACAACACCCTGGCCACACAGAGAAGGGAATGTTGACCAGGAGCAGGGGTTATACAGAGCACACCCTGGCCACACAACGATGGGAATATTGACCAGGACCTGCAGGGGTTATACAGAGCACACCCTGGCCACACAACGATGGGAATATTGACCAGGACCTGCAGGGGTTATACAGAGCACACCCTGGCCACACAGAGATGGGAATGTTGACCAGGAGCAGGGGTTATACAGAGCACACCCTGGCCACACAGAGATGGGAATGTTGACCAGGAGCTGCAGGAGTTATACAGAGCACACCCTGGCCACACAGAGATGGGAATGTTGACCAGAAGCTGCAGGGGTTATACAGAGCACACCCTGGCCACACAGAGATGGGAATGTTGACCAGGAGCTGCAGGGTTTATACAGAGCACACCCTGGCCACACAGTGATGGGAATGTTGACCAGGAGCTGCAGGGGTTATACAGAGCACACCCTGGCCACACAGAGATGGGAATGTTGACCAGGAGCTGCAGGGGTTATACAGAGCACACCCTGGCCACACAGAGATGGGAATGTTGACCAGGAGCTGCAGGAGTTATACAGAGCACACCCTGGCCACATGGAGATGGGAATGTTGACCAGGAGCTGCAGGGGTTATACAGAGCACACCCTGGCCACACAGAGATGGGAATGTTGACCAGGAGCTGCAGGGGTTATACGGAGCACACCCTGGCCACACAGTGATGGGAATGATGACAACGAGCTGCTAGGGTTATACAGAGCACTCCCTTGCCACACAGATGGGAATGTTGTCCAGGACCTGCAGGGGTTATACAGAGCACACCCTGGCCACACACAGATGGGAATATTCACCCGGATCTGCAGAGGTTATACAGAGCACACACTGGCCACACAGTGATGGGAATGTTGACCTGGAGCTGCAGGGGTTATACAGAGCACATCCTGGCCACACAGAGATGGGAATGTTGACCAGGCGCTGCAGGGTTATGCAGAGCACACCCTGGCCACACAGTGATGGGAATGTTGACCAGGAGCTGCAGGGGTTATATAGACAACACCCTGGCCACACAGAGAAGGGAATGTTGACCAGGAGCAGGAGTTATACAGAGCACACCCTGGCCACACAACGATGGGAATATTGACCAGGACCTGCAGGGGTTATACAGAGCACACCCTGGCCACACAGAGATGGGAATGTTGACCAGGAGCTGCAGGGGTTATACAGAGCACACCCTGGCCACACAACGATGGGAATATTGACCAGGAGCTGCAGGGGTTATACAGAGCACACCCTGGCCACACAGAGATGGGAATGTTGACCAGGAGCAGGGGTTATACAGAGCACACCCTGGCCACACAGAGATGGGAATGTTGACCAGGAGCTGCAGGAGTTATACAGAGCACACCCTGGCCACACAGAGATGGGAATGTTGACCAGAAGCTGCAGGGGTTATACAGAGCACACCCTGGCCACACAGAGATGGGAATGTTGACCAGGAGCTGCAGGGTTTATACAGAGCACACCCTGGCCACACAGTGATGGGAATGTTGACCAGGAGCTGCAGGGGTTATACAGAGCACACCCTGGCCACACAGAGATGGGAATGTTGACCAGGAGCTGCAGGGGTTATACAGAGCACACCCTGGCCACACAGAGATGGGAATGTTGACCAGGAGCTGCAGGAGTTATACAGAGCACACCCTGGCCACATGGAGATGGGAATGTTGACCAGGAGCTGCAGGGGTTATACAGAGCACACCCTGGCCACACAGAGATGGGAATGTTGACCAGGAGCTGCAGGGGTTATACGGAGCACACCTTGGCCACACAGTGATGGGAATGATGACAACGAGCTGCTAGGGTTATACAGAGCACTCCTTTGCCACACAGATGGGAATGTTGTCCAGGACCTGCAGGGGTTATACAGAGCACACCCTGGCCACACACAGATGGGAATATTCACCCGGATCTGCAGAGGTTATACAGAGCACACACTGGCCACACAGTGATGGGAATGTTGACCTGGAGCTGCAGGGGTTATACAGAGCACATCCTGGCCACACAGAGATGGGAATGTTGACCAGGCGCTGCAGGGTTATGCAGAGCACACACTGGCCACACAGAGATGGGAATGATGACCAGTCGCTGCAGTGTTATGCAGAGCACACACTGGCCACACAGAGAAGGGAATGTTGACCAGGAGCTGCAGGGGTTATACAGAGCACACCCTGGCCACACAGAGATGGGAATGTTGACCAGGCGCTGCAGGGTTATACAGAGCACACACTGGCCACACAGAGATGGGAATGATGACCAGGAGCTGCAGGGTTATACAGAGCACACACTGGCCACACAGAGATGGGAATGATGACCAGGAGCTGCAGAAGGTATACAGAGCACACCCTGGCCACACAGAGATGGGAATGTTGACCTGGAGCTGCAGGGGTTATACAGAGCACACCCTGGCCACACAGAGATGGGAATGTTGACCAGGAGCTGCAGGAGTTATACAGAGCACACCCTGGCCACACACAGAGATGGGAATGTTGACCAGGAGCTGCAGGAGGTATACAGAGCACACCCTGGCCACAAAGAGATGGGAATGTTGACCAGGAGCTGCAGGAGGTATACAGAGCACACCCTGGCCACACAGAGATGGGAATGTTGACCAGGAGCTGCAGGTGTTATACAGAGCACAGCCTGGCCACACAGATGTGGGACTGTTGACCAGGAGCTGCAAGAGTTATACGGAGCACACCGTGGTCACACACAGAGATGGGAATGTTGTCCAGGAGCTGCAGGAGTTATACAGAGCACACCCTGGCCACACAGAGATGGGAATGTTGACCAGAAGCTGCAGGGGTTATACAGAGCACACCCTGGCCACTCAGAGATGGGAATGTTGACCAGGAGCTGCAGGGGTTATACAGAGCACACCCTGGCCACACAGTGATGGGAATGTTGACCAGTAGCTGCAGGGGTTATACAGACAACACCCTGGCCACACAGAGAAGGGAATGCTGACCAGGAGCAGGGGTTATACCGAGCACATCCTGGCCACACAGAGATGGGAATGTTGACCAGGAGCTGCAGGAGTTATACAGAGCACACCCTGGCCACATGGAGATGGGAATGTTGACCAGGAGCTGCAGGGATTATACAGAGCACACACTGGCCACACAGGTGGGAATGTTGACCAGGAGCTGCTAGGATTATACACAGCACACCCTGGCCACACAGAGATGGGAATGTTGACCTGGAGCTGCAGGGGTTATACAGAGTACACCCTGGCCACACACAGATGGGAATATTCACCCGGATCTGCAGAGGTTATACAGAGCACACACTGGCCACACAGTGATGGGAATGTTGACCTGGAGCTGCAGGGGTTATACAGAGCACATCCTGGCCACACAGAGATGGGAATGTTGTCCAGGACCTGCAGGGGTTATACAGAGTACACCCTGGCCACACACAGATGGGAATATTCACCCGGATCTGCAGAGGTTATACAGAGCACACACTGGCCACACAGTGATGTGAATGTTGACCTGGAGCTGCAGGGGTTATACAGAGCACATCCTTGCCACACAGAGATGGGAATGTTGACTTGGAGCTGCAGGGGTTATACAGAGCACAACCTGGCCACACAGAGATGGGAATGTTGACCTGGAGCTGCAGGAGTTATACAGAGCACACCCTGGCCACACAGATGGGAATGTTGACCAGGCGCTGCAGGGTTATGCAGAGCACACACTGGCCACACAGTGATGGGAATGTTGACCAGGGGCTGCAGGAGTTATACAGAGCACACCCTGGCCACACAACGATGGGAATATTGACCAGGACCTGCAGGGGTTATACAGAGCACACCCTGGCCACACAACGATGGGAATATTGACCAGGACCTGCAGGGGTTATACAGAGCACACCCTGGCCACACAGAGATGGGAATGTTGACCAGGAGCAGGGGTTATACAGAGCACACCCTGGCCACACAGAGATGGGAATGTTGACCAGGAGCTGCAGGAGTTATACAGAGCACACCCTGGCCACACAGAGATGGGAATGTTGACCAGAAGCTGCAGGGGTTATACAGAGCACACCCTGGCCACACAGAGATGGGAATGTTGACCAGGAGCTGCAGGGTTTATACAGAGCACACCCTGGCCACACAGTGATGGGAATGTTGACCAGGAGCTGCAGGGGTTATACAGAGCACACCCTGGCCACACAGAGATGTGAATGTTGACCAGGAGCTGCAGGGGTTATACAGAGCACACCCTGGCCACACAGAGATGGGAATGTTGACCAGGAGCTGCAGGAGTTATACAGAGCACACCCTGGCCACATGGAGATGGGAATGTTGACCAGGAGCTGCAGGGGTTATACAGAGCACACCCTGGCCACACAGAGATGGGAATGTTGACCAGGAGCTGCAGGGGTTATACGGAGCACACCCTGGCCACACAGTGATGGGAATGATGACAATGAGCTGCTAGGGTTATACAGAGCACTCCCTTGCCACACAGATGGGAATGTTGTCCAGGACCTGCAGGGGTTATACAGAGCACACCCTGGCCACACACAGATGGGAATATTCACCCGGATCTGCAGAGGTTATACAGAGCACACACTGGCCACACAGTGATGGGAATGTTGACCTGGAGCTGCAGGGGTTATACAGAGCACATCCTGGCCATACAGAGATGGGAATGTTGACCAGGCGCTGCAGGGTTATGCAGAGCACACACTGGCCACACAGAGATGGGAATGTTGACCAGGCGCTGCAGGGTTATGCAGAGCACACACTGGCCACACAGTGATGGGAATGTTGACCAGGGGCTGCAGGATTTATACAGAGCACATCCTGGCCACACAGAGATGGGAATGTTGACCAGGAGCTGCAGGTGTTATACAGAGCACACCCTGGCCACACAGAGATGGGAATGTTGACCAGGAGCAGGGGTTATACAGAGCACACCCTGGCCACACAGAGATGGGAATGTTGACCAGGAGCTGCAGGAGTTATACAGAGCACACCCTGGCCACACAGAGATGGGAATGTTGACGAGGAGCTGCAGGGTTTATACAGAGCACACCCTGGCCACACAAAGATGGGAATGTTGACCAGAAGCTGCAGGGGTTATACAGAGCACACCCTGGCCACACAGAGATGGGAATGTTGACCAGGAGCTGCTGGGGTTAGACAGAGCACACCCTGGCCACACAGAGATGGGAATGTTGACGAGGAGCTGCAGGGTTTATACAGAGCACACCCTGGCCACACAAAGATGGGAATGTTGACCAGAAGCTGCAGGGGTTATACAGAGCACACCCTGGCCACACAGAGATGGGAATGTTGACCAGGAGCTGCAGGGTTTATACAGAGCACACCCTGGCCACACAGTGATGGGAATGTTGACCAGGAGCTGCAGGGGTTATACAGAGCACACCCTGGCCACACAGAGATGGGAATGTTGACCAGGAGCTGCAGGGGTTATACAGAGCACACCCTGGCCACACAGAGATGGGAATGTTGACCAGGAGCTGCAGGAGTTATACAGAGCACACCCTGGCCACATGGAGATGGGAATGTTGACCAGGAGCTGCAGGGGTTATACAGAGCACACCCTGGCCACACAGAGATGGGAATGTTGACCAGGAGCTGCAGGGGTTATACGGAGCACACCCTGGCCACACAGTGATGGGAATGATGACAACGAGCTGCTAGGGTTATACAGAGCACTCCCTTGCCACACAGATGGGAATGTTGTCCAGGACCTGCAGGGGTTATACAGAGCACACCCTGGCCACACACAGATGGGAATATTCACCCGGATCTGCAGAGGTTATACAGAGCACACCCTGGCCACACAGAGATGGGAATGTTGACCTGGCGCTGCAGGGTTATGCAGAGCACACACTGGCCACACAGAGATGGGAATGTTGACCAGGCGCTGCAGGGTTATGCAGAGCACACACTGGCCACACAGTGATGGGAATGTTGACCAGGGGCTGCAGGGTTATACAGAGCACACCCTGGCCACACAGAGATGGGAATGTTGACCAGGCGCTGCAGGGGTATACAGAGCACACCCTGGCCACACAGAGATGGGAATGTTGACCAGGCGCTGCAGGGTTATGCAGAGCACACACTGGCCACACAGAGATGGGAATGTTGACCAGGCGCTGCAGGGTTATGCAGAGCACACACTGGCCACACAGAGATGGGAATGTTGACCAGGCGCTGCAGGGTTATGCAGAGCACACACTGGCCACACAGAGATGGGAATGTTGACCAGGAGCTGCAGGGGTTATACAGAGCACACTCTGGCCACACAGAGATGGGAATGATGACCAGGAGCTGCAGGGGTTATACAGAGCACACCCTGGCGACACAGAGATGGGAATGTTGACCAGGCGCTGCAGGGTTATGCAGAGCACACACTGGCCACACAGTGATGGGAATGTTGACCAGGGGCTGCAGGATTTATACAGAGCACACCCTGGCCACACAGAGATGGGAATGTTGACCAGGCGCTGCAGGGTTATGCAGAGCACACACTGGCCACACAGAGATGTGAATGTTGACCAGGAGCTGCAGGGGTTATACAGAGCACACACTGGCCACACAGAGATGGGAATGTTGACCAGGAGCTGCAGGGGTTATACAGAGCACACCCTGGCCACAGAGAGATGGGAATGTTGACCTGGAGCTGCAGGGGTTATACAGAGCACACCCTGGCCACACAGAGATGGGAATGTTGACCAGGAGCTGCAGGAGTTATACAGAGCACACCCTGGCCACACACAGAGATGGGAATGTTGACCAGGAGCTGCAGGAGGTATACAGAGCACACCCTGGCCACAAAGAGATGGGAATGTTGACCAGGAGCTGCAGGAGGTATACAGAGCACACCCTGGCCACACAGAGATGGGAATGTTGACCAGGAGCTGCAGGTGTTATACAGAGCACAGCCTGGCCACACAGATGTGGGACTGTTGACCAGGAGCTGCAAGAGTTATACGGAGCACACCGTGGTCACACACAGATTGGGAATGTTGTCCAGGAGCTGCAGGAGTTATACAGAGCACACCCTGGCCACACAGAGATGGGAATGTTGGCCAGGAGCTGGAGGAGTTATACAGAGCACACCCTGGCCACACAGAGATGGGAATGTTGACCAGAAGCTGCAGGGGTTATACAGAGCACACCCTGGCCACTCAGAGATGGGAATGTTGACCAGGAGCTGCAGGGGTTATACAGAGCACACCCTGGCCACACAGTGATGGGAATGTTGACCAGTAGCTGCAGGGGTTATACAGACAACACCCTGGCCACACAGAGAAGGGAATGTTGACCAGGAGCAGGGGTTATACCGAGCACATCCTGGCCACACAGAGATGGGAATGTTGACCAGGAGCTGCAGGAGTTATACAGAGCACACCCTGGCCACATGGAGATGGGAATGTTGACCAGGAGCTGCAGGGGTGAAACAGAGCACACACTGGCCACACAGGTGGGAATGTTGACCAGGAGCTGCTAGGGTTATACACAGCACACCCTGGCCACACAGAGATGGGAATGTTGACCTGGAGCTGCAGGGGTTATACAGAGTACACCCTGGCCACACACAGATGGGAATATTCACCCGGATCTGCAGAGGTTATACAGAGCACACACTGGCCACACAGTGATGGGAATGTTGACCTGGAGCTGCAGGGGTTATACAGAGCACATCCTGGCCACACAGAGATGGGAATGTTGTCCAGGACCTGCAGGGGTTATACAGAGTACACCCTGGCCACACACAGATGGGAATATTCACCCGGATCTGCAGAGGTTATGCAGAGCACACACTGGCCACACAGTGATGGGAATGTTGACCTGGAGCTGCAGGGGTTATACCGAGCACATCCTGGCCACACAGAGATGGGAATGTTGACCTGGAGCTGCAGGGGTTATACAGAGCACACCCTGGCCACACAGAGATGGGAATGTTGACCTGGAGCTGCAGGAGTTATACAGAGCACACCCTGGCCACACAGATGGGAATGTTGACCAGGCGCTGCAGGGTTATGCAGAGCACACACTGGCCACACAGTGATGGGAATGTTGACCAGGGGCTGCAGGAGTTATACAGAGCACACCCTGGCCACACAGAGATGGGAATGATGACCAGGAGCTGCAGGGGTTATACAGAGCACACCCTGGCCACACAGAGATGGAAATGTTGACCATGAGCTGCAGTGGTTATACAGAGCACACCCTGGCCACACAGAGATGGGAATGTTGACCTGGAGCTGCAAGGGTTATACAGAGCACACCCTGGACACACAGAGATGGGAATGTTGACCAGGAGCTGCAGGAGGTATACAGAGCACACCCTGGCCACAAAGAGATGGGAATGTTGACCAGGAGCTGCAGGAGGTATACAGAGCAGACCGTGGCCACACACAGAGTTTTGAAGGATGACCAGATGCTGCAGGGATTATACAGAGCACATCCTGGCCACACACAGAGATGGGAATGTTGACCAGGAGCAGGGTTTATACAGAGCACACCCTGGCCTCACAGAGATGGGAATGTTGACCAGGAGCTGCAGGTGTTATACAGAGCAGACCGTGGCCACACACAGAGTTTTGAAGGATGACCAGATGCTGCAGGGATTATACAGAGCACATCCTGGCTACACACAGAGATGGGAATGTTGACCAGGAGCTGCAGGGGTTATACAGAGCACAGCCTGGCCACACAGATGTGGGACTGTTGACCAGGAGCTGCAGGAGTTATACAGAGCACACCCTGGCCACACAGAGATGGGAATGTTGACCAGGAGCTGCAGGGGTTATACAGAGCACACCCTGGCCACACAGAGATGGGAATGTTGACCAGGAGCTGCAGGTGTTATACAGAGCACACCCTGGCCACACAGAGATGGGAATGTTGACCAGGAGCTGCAGGGGTTACACAGGGCACACCCTGGCCACACAGAGATGGGAATGTTGTCCAGGAGCTGCAGGGGATATACAGAGCACACCCTGGCCACACAGAGATGGGAATGTTGACCAGAAGCTGCAGGGGCTATACAGAGCACACCCTGGCCACTCAGAGATGGGAATGTTGACCAGGAGCTGGAGGAGTTATACAGAGCGCAGCCTGGCCACACAGAGATGGGAATGTTGACCAGGAGCTGCAGGAGTTATACAGAGCGCAGCCTGGCCACACAGAGATGGGAATGTTGACCAGGAGCTGGAGGAGTTATACAGAGCACACCCTGGCCACACAGAGATGGGAATGTTGACCAGGAGCTGCAGGGGTTATACAGAGCACACACTGGCCACACAGGTGGGAATGTTGACCAGGAGCTGCTAGGGTTATACAGAGCACACCCTGGCCACACAGAGATGGGAATGTTGACCTGGAGCTGCAGGGGTTATACAGAGTACACCCTGGCCACACACAGATGGGAATATTCACCCGGATCTGCATAGGTTATACAGAGCACACACTGGCCACACAGTGATGGGAATGTTGACCTGGAGCTGCAGGGGTTATACAGAGCACATCCTGGCCACACAGAGATGGGAATGTTGTCCAGGACCTGCAGGGGTTAAACAGAGTACACCCTGGCCACACACAGATGGGAATATTCACCCGGATCTGCAGAGGTTATACAGAGCACACACTGGCCACACAGTGATGGGAATGTTGACTTGGAGCTGCAGGGGTTATACAGAGCACATCCTGGCCACACAGAGATGGGAATGTTGACCTGGAGCTGCAGGGGTTATACAGAGCACACCCTGGCCACACAGAGATGGGAATGTTGACCTGGAGCTGCAGGAGTTATACAGAGCACACCCTGGCCTCACAGATGGGAATGTTGACCAGGCGCTGCAGGGGTTATACAGAGCACACCCTGGCCGCACAGAGATGGGAATGATGACCAGGAGCTGCAGGGGTTATACAGAGCACACCCTGGCCACACAGAGATGGGAATGTTGACCAGGCGCTGCAGGGTTATGCAGAGCACACACTGGCCACACAGTGATGGGAATGTTGACCAGGAGCTGCAGGAGTTATACAGAGCACACCCTGGCCACACAGAGATGGGAATGATGACCAGGAGCTGCAGGGGTTATACAGAGCCCACCCTGGCCACACAGAGATGGAAATGTTGACCATGAGCTGCAGTGGTTATACAGAGCACACCCTGGCCACACAGAGATGGGAATGTTGACCTGGAGCTGCAAGGGTTATACAGAGCACACCCTGGCCACACAGAGATGGAAATGTTGACCATGAGCTGCAGTGGTTATACAGAGCACACCCTGGCCACACACAGAGATGGGAATGTTGACCAGGAGCTGCAGGAGGTATACAGAGCACACCCTGGCCACAAAGAGATGGGAATGTTGACCAGGAGCTGCAGGAGGTATACAGAGCACACCCTGGCCACACAGAGATGGGAATGTTGACCAGGAGCTGCAGGAGTTATACAGAGCACACCCTGGCCACACAGAGATGGGAATGTTGACCAGGAGCTGCAGGAGTTATACAGAGCACACCCTGGCCACATGGAGATGGGAATGTTGACCAGGAGCTGCAGGGGTTATACAGAGCACACACTGGCCACACAGGTGGGAATGTTGACCAGGACCTGCAGGGGTTATACAGAGCACACCCTGGCCACAAACAGATGGGAATATTCACCCGGATCTGCAGAGGTTATACAGAGCACACACTGGCCACACAGTGATGGGAATGTTGACCTGGAGCTGCAGGGGTTATACAGAGCACATCCTGGCCACACAGAGATGGGAATGTTGACCAGGGGCTGCAGGATTTATACAGAGCACACCCTGGCGACACAGAGATGGGAATGATGACCAGGAGCTGCAGAAGGTATACAGAGCACCCCCTGGCCACACAGAGATGGGAATGTTGACCTGGAGCTGCAGGGGTTATACAGAGCACACCCTGGCCACACAGAGATGGAAATGTTGACCATGAGCTGCAGTGGTTATGCAGAGCACACCCTGGCCACACACAGAGATGGGAATGTTGACCAGGAGCTGCAGGAGGTATACAGAGCACACCCTGGCCACAAAGAGATGGGAATGTTGACCAGGAGCTGCAGGAGGTATACAGAGCACACCCTGGCCACACAGAGATGGGAATGTTGACCAGGAGCTGCAGGAGTTTTCCAGAGCACACCTTGGCCTCACAGAGATGGGAATGTTGACCAGGAGCTGCAGGTGTTATACAGAGCACAGCCTGGCCACACAGATGTGGGACTGTTGACCAGGAGCTGCAGGAGTTATACGGAGCACATCGTGGTCACACACAGAGATGGGAATGTTGTCCAGGAGCTGCAGGAGTTATACAGAGCAGACCATGGCCACACAGAGATGGGAATGTTGACCAGGAGCTGGAGGAGTTATACAGAGCACACCCTGGCCACACAGAGATGGGAATGTTGACCAGAAGCTGCAGGGGTTATACAGACAACACCCTGGCCACACAGAGAAGGGAATGTTGACCAGGAGCAGGGGTATACAGAGCACACCCTGGCCACACAGAGTTGAGAATGTTAAACAGTAGCAGGGGTTATACAGAGCACATCCTGCCCACACAGAGATGGGAATGTTGACCAGGAGTTGTAGGAGTTATACAGAGCACACCCTGGCCACATGGAGATGGGAATGTTGACCAGGAGCTGCAGGGGTTATACAGAGCACACACTGGCCACACAGGTGGGAATGTTGACCAGGAGCTGCTAGGGTTATACAGAGCACACCCTGGCCACACAGAGATGGGAATGTTGACCAGGAGCTGCAGGAGTTATACAGAGCACACCCTGGCCACATGGAGATGGGAATGTTGACCAGGAGCTGCAGGGGTTATACAGAGCACACACTGGCCACACAGGTGGGAATGTTGACCAGGAGCTGCTAGGGTTATACAGAGCACACCCTGGCCACACAGAGATGGGAATGTTGACCTGGAGCTGCAGGGGTTATACAGAGTACACACTGGCCACACACAGATGGGAATATTCACCCGGATCTGCAGAGGTTATACAGAGCACACACTGGCCACACAGTGATGGGAATGTTGACCTGGAGCTGCAGGGGTTATACAGAGCACATCCTGGCCACACAGAGATGGGAATGTTGTCCAGGACCTGCAGGGGTTATACAGAGTACACCCTGGCCACACACAGATGGGAATATTCACCCGGATCTGCAGAGGTTATACAGAGCACACACTGGCCACACAGTGATGGGAATGTTGACCTGGAGCTGCAGGAGTTATGCAGAGCACACCCTGGCCACACAGATGGGAATGTTGACCAGGCGCTGCAGGGTTATGCAGAGCACACACTGGCCACACAGTGTTGGGAATGTTGACCAGGGGCTGCAGGAGTTATACAGAACACACCCTGGCCACACAGAGATGGGAATGTTGACCTGGAGCTGCAGGGGTTATACAGAGCACACCCTGGCCACACAGAGATGGAAATGTTGACCATGAGCTGCAGTGGTTATACAGAGCACACCCTGGCCACAAAGAGATGGGAATGTTGACCAGGAGCTGCAGGAGGTATACAGAGCACACCCTGGCCACACAGAGATGGGAATGTTGACCAGGAGCTGCAGGTGTTATACAGAGCAGACCGTGGCCACACACAGAGTTTTGAAGGATGACCAGATGCTGCAGGGATTATACAGAGCTCATCCTGGCCACACACCCAGATGGGAATGTTGACCAGGAGCAGGGTTTATACAGAGCACACCCTGGCCTCACAGAGATGGGAATGTTGACCAGGAGCTGCAGGGGTTATACAGAGCACACCCTGGCACACAGAGATGGGAATGATGACCAGGAGCTGCTAGGGTTATGCAGAGCACATCCTGGCCACACAGAGATGGGAATGTTGACCAGGAGCTGCAGGGGTTATACAGACCACACACTGGCCACTCAGAGATGGGAATGTTGACCAGGAGATGCAGGGGTTATGCAGAGCACATCCTGGCCACACAGAGATGGGAATGTTGACCAGGAGCTGCAGGGGTTATACAGAGCAGACCCTGGCCACACACAGAGTTTTGAAGGATGACCAGATGCTGCAGGGATTATACAGAGCACATCCTGGCTACACACAGAGATGGGAATGTTGACCAGGAGCTGCAGGTGTTATACAGAGCACAGCCTGGCCACACAGATGTGGGACTGTTGACCAGGAGCTGCAGGTGTTATACAGAGCACACCCTGGCCACACAGATGTGGGACTGTTGACCAGGAGCTGCAGGTGTTATACAGAGCACAGCCTGGCCACTCAGAGATGGGAATGTTGACCAGGAGCTGCAGGGGTTATACAGAGCACACCCTGGCCACACAGTGATGGGAATGTTGACCAGGAGCTGCAGGGGTTACACAGAGCACACACTGGCCACACAGAGAAGGGAATGTTGACCAGGAGCAGGGGTATACAGAGCACACACTGGCCACACAGAGATGAGAATGTTAAACAGTAGCAGGGGTTATACAGAGCACATCCTGGCCACACAGAGATGGGAATGTTGACCAGGAGCTGCAAGAGTTATACACAGCACACCCTGGCCACATGGAGATGGGAATGTTGACCAGGAGCTGCAGGGGTTATACAGAGCACACACTGGCCACACAGGTGGGAATGTTGACCAGGAGCTGCTCGGGTTATACAGAGCACACCCTGGCCACACAGAGATGGGAATGTTGTCCAGGACCTGCAGGGGTTATACAGAGTACACCCTGGCCACACACAGATGGGAATATTCACCCGGATCTGCAGAGGTTATACAGAGCACACACTGGCCACACAGTGATGGGAATGTTGACCTGGAGTTGCAGGAGTTATACAGAGCACACCATGGCCACACAGATGGGAATGTTGACCAGGCGCTGCAGGGTTATGCAGAGCACACACTGGCCACACAGTGATGGGAATGTTGACCAGGGGCTGCAGGAGTTATACAGAGCATACCCTGGCCACACAGAGATGGGAATGATGACCAGGAGCTGCAGGGTTTATACAGAGCACACCCTGGCCACAAAGAGATGGAAATGTTGACCATGAGCTGCAGTGGTTATACAGAGCACACCCTGGCCACACACAGATGGGAATGTTGACCTGGAGCTGCAGGGGTTATACAGAGCACACCCTGGCCACACAGATATGGAAATGTTGACCATGAGCTGCAGTGGTTATACAGAGCACACCCTGGCCACACACAGAGATGGGAATGTTGACCAGGAGCTGCAGGAGGTATACAGAGCACACCCTGGCCACACACAGAGTTTTGAAGGATGACCAGATGCTGCAGGAATTATACAGAGCACATCCTGGCCACACACAGAGATGGGAATATTGACCAGGAGCAGGGTTTATACAGAGCACACCCTGGCCTCACAGAGATGGGAATGTTGACCAGGAGCTGCAGGTGTTATACAGAGCACAGCCTGGCCACACAGATGTGGGACTGTTGACCAGGAGCTGCAGGGGTTATACAGAGCACACCCTGGCACACAGAGATGGGAATGATGACCAGGAGCTGCTAGGGTTATACAGAGCACCCCCTGGCCACACAGATGGGAATGTTGACCAGGAGCTGCAGGGGTTATACAGAGTACACCCTGGCCACACACAGATGGGAATATTCACCCGGAGCTGCAGGGTTATAGAGAGCACACCCTGGCACACAGAGATGGGAATGTTGACCAGGAGCTGCTAGGGTTATCCAGAGCACACCCTGGCCACACAGAGATGGGAATGTTGACCAGGAGCTGCAGTGGTTATACAGAGCACACCCTGGCCACACAGATGGGAATGTTGACCTGGACTGCAGGGGTTTTACAGAGCACACCCTGGCCACACAGAGATGGGAATGATGACCAGGAGCTGCAGGAGCTATACAGAGCACACCCTGGCCACACAGAGATGGGAATGTTGACCTGGACTGCAGGGGTTATACAGAGCACACCCTGGCCACACAGAGAAGGGAATGTTGACCAGGAGCTGCAGGAGTTATACAGAGCACACCCTGGCCACACACAGATGGGAATGTTGACCAGGAGCTGCAAGGGTTATACAGAGCACACCCTGGCCACACAGAAATCAGAATGTTGAGCAGGAGCTGCAGGGGTTATACAGAGCACACCCTGGCCACACAGAGATGGGAATGTTGACCAGGAGCTGCAGGGGTTATACAGAGCACACCCTGGACACACAGAGATGGGAATGCTGACCAGGAGCTGCAGGGGTTATACAGAGCACACCCTGGCCATACAGAGATGGGAATGTTGACCAGGAGCTGCAGGGGTGAAACAGAGCACACCCTGGCCACACAGAGATGGGAATGTTGAGCAGGAGCATGGGTTATGCAGAGCACATCATGGCCACACAGAGATGGGAATGTTGACCATGAGCTGCAGGGGTTAGACAGAGCACACCCTGGCCACACAGAGATGGGAATGTTGACCAGGAGCATGGGTTATGCAGAGCACATCCTGGCCATACAGAAATGGGAATGTTGACCAGGAGCTGAAGGGGTTATACAGAGCACATCGTGGCCACACAGAGATGGGAATTTTGACCAGGAGATGCAGGAGTTACACAGAGAACACCCTGGCCACACACTGATGGGAATGTTGATCAGGAGCTGCTGGGGTTAGACAGAGCACACCCTGGCCACACAGAGATGGGAATGTTGAACAGGAGCAGAGGTATACAGAGCACACCCTGGCCACACAGATGGTAATGTTGACCAGTAGCTGCAGGGGTGATACAGAGCACACCCTGGCCACACAGAGATGGGAATGTTGACCAGGAGCAGGGGTTATACAGAGCACATCATGGCCACACAGAGATGGGAATGTTGACCAGGAGCTGCAGGGGTTATACAGAGCACACCCTGGCCACACAGTGAAGGGAATGTTGACCAGGAGCAGGGGTTATGCAGAGCACACCCTGGCCACACAGAGATGGGAATGTTGACCAGGAGCTGCTGGGGTTAGACAGAGCACACACTGGCCACACAGAGATGGGAATGTTGACCAGGAGCAGGGGTATACGGAGCACACCCTGGCCACACAGATGGGAATGTTGAACAGTAGCTGCAGGGGTTATACAGAGCACACCCTGGCAACTCAGAGACGGGAATGTTGACCAGGAGCAGGGGTATACAGAGCACACTCTGGCCACACAGATGGAAATGTTGATCAGTAGCTGCAGGGGTTCTACAGAGCACACCCTGGCCACACAGAGATGGGAATGTTGACCATGAGCAGGGGCATACAGAGCACACCCTGACCACACAGAGATGGGAATGTTGACCAGGAGCTGCAGGGGTTATACAGAGCACACCCTGGCCACACAGAGAAGGGAATGTTGACCAGGAGCTGCAGGGGTTATACAGAGCACACCCTGGCCACACAGACAAGGGAATGTTGACCAGGAGCAGGGTTTATACAGAGCACACCCTGGCCACACAGAGATGGGAATGTTGACCAAGAGCTGCAGTGGTGATACAGAGCACACCCTGGCCACACAGAGAAGGGAATGTTGACCAGGAGCAGGGTTTATACAGAGCACACCCTGGCCACACAGAGATGGGAATGTTGACCATGAGATGCAGGGGTTATGCAGAGCACATCCTGGCCACACAGAGATGGGAATGTTGACCAGGAGCTGCAGGGGTTATACAGAGCACACCCTGGCCACACACAGGTGGGAATGTTGACCACGAGCTGCAGGGGTTATAGAGAGCACACCCTGGACACACAGAGATGGGAATGTTGATCATGAGATGCAGGGGGTATACAGAGCAAACCCTGGCCACACACAGGTGGGAATGTTGACCAGGAGCTGCAGGGGTTATACAGAGCACACCCTGGACACACAGAGATGGGAATATTGACCATTAGCTGCTGGGGTTAGACAGAGCACACCCTGGCCACACAGTGATGGGGATGTTGACCAGGAGCAGGGTTATACAGAGCACACCCTGGCCACACAGATGGGAATGTTGACCAGGAGTTGCAGGGGTTATACAGAGCACACCCTGACCACACAGAGGTGGGAATGTTGACCAGGAGCTGCAGGAGTTATACAGAGCACACCCTGGCCACACAGAGAAGGGAATGTTGACCAGGGGCAGGGTTTATACAGAGCACACCCTGGCCACACAGAGATGGGAATGTTGACCAGGAGATTCAGGGGTTATACAGAGCACACCCTGGCCACACAGAGAAGGGAATGTTGACCAGGAGCTGCAGGGTTTATACAGAGCACACCCTGGACACACAGAGATGGGAATGTTGACCATGAGCTGCAGGGGTTATACAGAGCACATCCTGGCCACACAGAGATGGGAATGTTAATCAGGAGCTACAGGGGTTATACAGAGCACACCATGGCCACACACAGATGGGAATGTTGACCAGGAGTTACAGGGGTTATACAGAGCACTCACTGGCCACACAGAGATGGGAATGTTGACCAGGAGCGGCTGGGGTTAGACAGAGCACACCCTGGCCACACAGTGATGGGAATGTTGACCAGGAGCAGGGGTATACAGAGCACACCCTGGCCACACAGATGGGAATGTTGACCAGGAGTTGCAGGGGTTATACAGAGCACTCCCTGACCACACAGAGGTGGGAATGTTGACCAGGAGCTGCAGGGGTTATACAGAGCACGCCTTGGCCTCACAGAGATGGGAATGTTGACCAGGAGTTGCAGGGGTTATACAGAGCACACCCTGACCACACAGAGGTGGGTATGTTGACCAGGAGCTACAGGGGTTATACAGAGCACACCCTGACCACACAGAGGTGGGTATGTTGACCAGGAGTTGCAGGGGTTATACAGAGCACACCCTGACCACACAGAGGTGGGAATGTTGACCAGGAGCAGATGTTATACAGAGCACACCCTGGCCACACAGAGAAGGGAATGTTGACCAGGAGCAGGGTTTATACAGAGCACACCCTGGCCACACAGAGATGGGAATGTTGACCAGGAGATGCAGGGGTTATGCAGATCACACCCTGGCCACACAGTGATGGGAATGTTGATCAGGAGCAGGAGTTATACAGAGCACTTCCTGGCCACACAGAGATGGGAATGTTAATCAGGAGCTACAGGGGTTATACAGAGCACATCGTGGCCACACAAAGATGGGAATGTTGACCAGGAGCAGGGTTTATACAGAGCACATCCTGACCACACAGTGATGGGAATGTTGACCAGGAGTTGCAGGGGTTATACAGAGCACATACTAACCACACAGTGATGGGAATGTTGACCAGGAGCAGGGGTATACAGAGCACACCCTGGCCACACAGAGATGGGAATGTTGACCAGGAGCTGCAGGGTTTATACAGAGCATACCCTGGCCAAACAGAGATGGGAATGTTGACCAGGAGCTGCAGGGTTTATACAGAGCACACCCTGGCCACACAGAGATGGGAATGTTGACCAGGAGTTGCAGGGGTTAGACAGAGCACACCCTGGCCACACAGAAATGGGAATGTTGACCAGGAGCTGCAGGGGTTATGCAGAGAACACCCTGGCCACACAGAGATGGGAATGTTGACCAGGAGCTGCAGGGGTTATACAGAGCACACCCTGGCCACACAGAGTTGGGAATGTTGACCAGGAGCATGGGTTATGCAGAGCACATCCTGGCCACACAGAAATGGGAATGTTGACCAGGAGCTGAAGGGGTTATACAGAGCACACCCAGGCCACACAGAGATGGGAATGTTGACCAGGAGATGCAGGGGTTAGACAGAGCACACCCTGGCCACAAAGAGAAGGGAATGTTGACCAGGAGCTGCTGGGGTTAGACAGAGCACACCCTGGCCACACAGAGATGGGAATGTTGACCAGGAGCAGAGGTATACAGAGCACACCCTGGCCACACAGATGGGAATGTTGACCAGTAGCTGCAGGGGTGATACAGAGCACACCCTGGCCACACAGAGAAGGGAATGTTGACCAGGAGCTGCAGGGATTATACAGAGCACACCCTGGCCACACAGAGATGGGAATGTTGACCAGTAGATGCAGGGGTTATACAGAGCACACCCTGGCCACACAGAGAAGGGAATGTTGACCAGGAGCAGGGGTTAGACAGAGCACACCCTGGCCACACAGAGATGGGAATGTTGACCAGGAGCTGCAGGGGTTTATACAGAGCGCACCCTGGCCACACAGAGATGGGAATGTTGACCAGGAGCATGGGTTATGCAGAGCACACCCTGGCCACACAGAGATGGGAATGTTGACCAGGAGCTGCAGGGGTTATACAGAGCACACCCTGGCAACACAGAGATAGGAATGTTGACCAGGAGCAGGGGTATACAGAGCACAACCTGGCCACACAGATGGGAATGTTGACCAGGAGTTGCAGGGGTTATACAGAGCACACCCTGGCCACACAGAGATGGGAATGTTGACCAGGAGCAGGGGTTATGCAGAGCACACCCTGGCCACACAGAGATGGGAATGTTGACCAGGAGCTGCTGGGGTTAGACAGAGCACATCCTGGCCACACAGAGATGGGAATGTTGACCAGGTGCTGCTGGGGTTAGACAGAGCACACCCTGGCCACACAGAGAAGGGAATGTTGACCAGGAGCAGCAGTTATACAGAGCACACCCTGGCCACACAGAGAAGGGAATGTTGACCAGGAGCAGGGTTTATACAGAGCACATCCTGGCCACACAGAGATGGGAATGTTGACCATGAGCTGCAGGGGTTATACAGAGCACACCCTGGCCACACAGAGATGGGAATGTTGACCAGGAGCAGCAGGGGTTAGACAGAGCACATCCTGGCCACACAGAGAAGGGAATGTTGACCAGGAGCAGGGTTTACACAGAGCACATCGTGGCGACACAGAGATGTGAATGTTGACCAGGAGATGCAGGGGTTATACAGAGCACATCCTGGCCACACACAGATGGGAATGTTGACCAGGAGCTGCTGGGGTTAGACAGAGCACACCCTGGCCGCACAGAGATGGGAATGTTGACCAGGAGCAGAGGTATACAGAGCACACCCTGGCCACACAGATGGGAATGTTGACCAGGAACTGCAGGGTTTATACAGAGCACACCCTGGCCACACAGATGGGAATGTTGACCAGGAGTTGCAGGTGTTATACAGAGCACACCCTGGCCACACAGAGATGGGAATGTTGACCAGGAGCAGGGGTTATGCAGAGCACACCCTGGCCACACAGAGATGGGAATGTTGACCAGGAGCTGCTGGGGTTAGACAGAGCACATCCTGGCCACACAGAGATGGGAATGTTGACCAGGTGCTGCTGGGGTTAGACAGAGCACACCCTGGCCACACAGAGAAGGGAATGTTGACCAGGAGCAGCGGTTATACAGTGCACACCCTGGCCACACGGAGAAGGGAATGTTGACCAGGAGCAGGGTTTATACAGAGCACACCCTGGCCACACAGAGATGGGAATGTTGACCATGAGCTGCAGGGGTTATACAGAGCTCACCCTGGCCACACAGAGATGGGAATGTTGACCAGGAGCTGCAGGGGTTAGACAGAGCACATCCTGGCCACACAGAGAAGGGAATGTTGACCAGGAGCAGGGTTTACACAGAGCACATCGTGGCCACACAGAGATGTGAATGTTGACCAGGAGATGCAGGGGTTATACAGAGCACATCCTGGCCACACACAGATGGGAATGTTGACCAGGAGCTGCTGGGGTTAGACAGAGCACATCCTGGCCGCACAGAGATGGGAATGTTGACCAGGAGCAGAGGTATACAGAGCACACCCTGGCCACACAGATGGGAATGTTGACCAGGAGCTGCAGGGTTTATACAGAGCACACCCTGGCCACACAGAGATGGGAATGTTGACCAGGAGCAGGGGTATACAGAGCACACCCTGGCCACACAGATATGGGAATGTTGACCAGGAGCTGCAGGGGTTATACAGAGCACACCCTGGCCACACAGAGATGGGAATGTTGACCAGGAGATGCAGGGGTTATACAGAGCACACCCTGGCCACACAGAGAAGGGAATGTTGACCAGGAGCAGGGGTTATACAGAGCACACTCTGGCCACATAGAGAAGGGAATGTTGACCAGGAGCAGGGTTTATACAGAGCACACCCTGGCCACACAGAGATGGGAATGTTGACCAGGAGATGCAGGGGTTATACAGAGCACACCCTGGCCACACAGAGATGGGAATGTTGACCAGGAGATGCAGGGGTTATACAGAGCACACCCTGGCCACACACAGATGGGAATGTTGACCAGGAGCTGCTGTGGTTAGACAGAGCACACCCTGGCCACACAGAGATGGGAATGTTGACCAGGAGCTGCAGGGGTTATACAGAGCACACCCTGGCCACACAGAGAAGGGAATGTTGACCAGGAGCAGCGGTTATACAGAGCACACCCTGGCCACACAGAGAAGGGAATGTTGACCAGGATCAGGGTTTATACAGAGCACACCCTGGCCACACAGAGATGGGAATGTTGACCATGAGCTGCAGGGGTTATACAGAGCACACCCTGGCCACACAGAGATGGGAATGTTGACCAGGAGCAGGGGTTATGCAGAGCACACCCTGGCCACACAGAGATGGGAATGTTGACCATGAGCTGCGGGGGTTATACATAGCACATCGTGGCCACACAGAGATGGGAATGTTGACCAGGAGATGCAGGGGTTATACAGAGCACACCCTGGCCACACACAGATGGGAATGTTGACCAGGAGATGCTGGGGTTAGACAGAGCACACCCTGGCTACACACAGATGGGCATGTTGACCAGGAGCTGCTGGGGTTATACAGAGCACACCCTGGCCACACAGATATGGGAATGTTGACCAGGAGCTGCAGGGGTTATACAGAGCACATCGTGGCCACACAGAGATGGGAATGTTGACCATGGGCTGCAGGGGTGATACAGAGCACACCCTGGCCACACAGAGAAGGGAATGGTGACCATGAGCTGCAGGGGTTATACAGAGCACACCCTGGCCACACACAGATGGGAATGTTGACCAGGAGTTGCTGGGGTTAGACAGAGCACACCCTGGCCACACAGAGATGGGAATGTTGACCAGGAGCAGGGGTATACAGAGCACACCCTGTCCACACAGATGGGAATGTTGACCAGTATCTGCAGGGGTTATACAGATCACACCCTGGCCACACAGAGATGGGAATGTTGACCAGGAGCTGCTGGGGTTAGACAGAGCACACCCTGGCCACACAGAGATGGGAATGTTGACTAGGAGCAGGGGTGTACAGAGCACACCCTGGCCTCACAGATGGGAATATTGACCAGTAGCTGCAGGGGTTATACAGAGAACAACCTGGCCACACAGAGATGGGAATGTTGACCAGGAGCAGGGCTTATACAGAGCACACCCTGGCCACACAGAGAAGGGAATGTTGATCAGGAGCAGGGTTTATACAGAGCACACCCTGGCCACACAGAGATGGGAATGTTGACCAGGAGCTGCAGGGGTTATACAGAGCACACCCTGGCCACACAGAGATGGGAATGTTTACCAGGAGCTGCAGGGGTTATACAGAGCACACCCTGGACACACAGAGATGGGAATTCGACCCGAAGCTGCAGTTTTATACAGAGCACACCCTGGCCACACAGAGATGGGAATGTTGACCAGGAGCTGCAGGGGTTATACAGAGCACACCTTGTCCACACAGAGGTGGTAATGTTGACCAGGAGCTGCAGGGGTTATACAGAGCACACACTGGCCACACAAAGAAGGGAATGTTGACCAGGAGCTGCAGAGGTTATACAGAGCACACCCTGGCCACACAGAGATGGGAATGTTGACCCGGAGCTGCAGGGGTTATACAGAGCAGACTCTGGCCATACAGAGATGTGAATGTTGACCAGGAGCTGCAGGGGTTATACATAGCACACCCTGGCCACACAGAGAAGGGAATGTTGACCAGGAGCAGGGGTTATACAGAGCACACCCTGGCCACACAGAGAAGGGAATGTTGACCAGATGCAGGGTTTATACAAAGCACACCCTGACCACACAGAGATGGGAATGTTGACCATGAGCTGCAGGGGTTATACAGAGCACATCCTGGCCACACAGAAATGGGAATGTTGACCAGAAGCTGCAGGGGTTATACAGAGCACATTGTGGCCACACAGAGATGGGAATGTTGACCAGGAGCTGCAGGGGTCATACAGAGCACACGCTGGACAAACACAGAGATGAGAATGTTGACCAGGAGCTGCAGGGGTTATACAGTGCGCACGCTGTCCACACACAGATGGGAGAGTTGACCAGGAGCTGCTGGGGTTATACAGAGCACACCCTGGCCACACAGAGATGGGAATGTTGACCAGGAGCTGCAGGAGATATACAGAGCACACCCTGGACACACACACTGATGGGAATGTTGACCAGGAGCTGCAGGGGTTATACAGAGCTCACCCTGGCCACACAGAGATGGGAATGTTGACCAGGAGCTGGGGTTATACAGAGCACACCCTGGCCTCACAGAGATGGGAATGTTGACCAGGAGCTGCAGGGGTTATACAGAGCACACCCTGGCCACACAGAGATGGGAATGTTGACCAGGAGCTGCAGGAGTATACAGAGCACATCCTGGCCACACAGAGATGGGAATGTTGACCAGGTGCTGCAGGGGTTATACAGAGCACATCCTGGCCACACAGAGATGGGAATGTTGACCATGAGCTGCAGGGGTTATACAGAGCACACCCTGGCCACACAGAGATGGGAATGTTGACCAGGAGCTGCAGGGGTTAGACAGAGCACATCCTGGCCACACAGAGAAGGGAATGTTGACCAGGAGCAGGGTTTACACAGAGCACATCGTGGCCACACAGAGATGTGAATGTTGACCAGGAGATGCAGGGGTTATACAGAGCACATCCTGGCCACACACAGATGGGAATGTTGACCAGGAGCTGCTGGGGTTAGACAGAGCACACCCTGGCCGCACAGAGATGGGAATGTTGACCAGGAGCAGAGGTATACAGAGCACACCCTGGCCACACAGATGGGAATGTTGACCAGGAGCTGCAGGGTTTATACAGAGCACACCCTGGCCACACAGAGATGGGAATGTTGACCAGGAGCAGGGGTATACAGAGCACACCCTGGCCACACAGATATGGGAATGTTGACCAGGAGCTGCAGGGGTTATACAGAGCACACCCTGGCCACACAGAGATGGGAATGTTGACCAGGAGATGCAGGGGTTATACAGAGCACACCCTGGCCACACAGAGAAGGGAATGTTGACCAGGAGCAGGGGTTATACAGAGCACACTCTGGCCACACAGAGAAGGGAATGTTGACCAGGAGCAGGGTTTATACAGAGCACACCCTGGCCACACAGAGATGGGAATGTTGACCAGGAGATGCAGGGGTTATACAGAGCACACCCTGGCCACACAGAGATGGGAATGTTGACCAGGAGATGCAGGGGTTATACAGAGCACACCCTGGCCACACACAGATGGGAATGTTGACCAGGAGCTGCTGTGGTTAGACAGAGCACACCCTGGCCACACAGAGATGGGAATGTTGACCAGGAGCTGCAGGGGTTATACAGAGCACACCCTGGCCACACAGAGAAGGGAATGTTGACCAGGAGCAGCGGTTATACAGAGCACACCCTGGCCACACAGAGAAGGGAATGTTGACCAGGATCAGGGTTTATACAGAGCACACCCATGCCACACAGAGATGGGAATGTTGACCATGAGCTGCAGGGGTTATACATAGCACACCCTGGCCACACAGAGAAGGGAATGTTGACCAGGAGCAGGGGTTATACAGAGCACACCCTGGCCACACAGAGAAGGGAATGTTGACCAGATGCAGGGTTTATACAAAGCACACCCTGACCACACAGAGATGGGAATGTTGACCATGAGCTGCAGGGGTTATACAGAGCACATCCTGGCCACACAGAAATGGGAATGTTGACCAGAAGCTGCAGGGGTTATACAGAGCACATTGTGGCCACACAGAGATGGGAATGTTGACCAGGAGCTGCAGGGGTCATACAGAGCACACGCTGGACAAACACAGAGATGAGAATGTTGACCAGGAGCTGCAGGGGTTATACAGTGCGCACGCTGTCCACACACAGATGGGAGAGTTGACCAGGAGCTGCTGGGGTTATACAGAGCACACCCTGGCCACACAGAGATGGGAATGTTGACCAGGAGCTGCAGGAGATATACAGAGCACACCCTGGACACACACACTGATGGGAATGTTGACCAGGAGCTGCAGGGGTTATACAGAGCTCACCCTGGCCACACAGAGATGGGAATGTTGACCAGGAGCTGGGGTTATACAGAGCACACCCTGGCCTCACAGAGATGGGAATGTTGACCAGGAGCTGCAGGGGTTATACAGAGCACACCCTGGCCACACAGAGATGGGAATGTTGACCAGGAGCTGCAGGAGTATACAGAGCACATCCTGGCCACACAGAGATGGGAATGTTGACCAGGTGCTGCAGGGGTTATACAGAGCACATCCTGGCCACACAGAGATGGGAATGTTGACCATGAGCTGCAGGGGTTATACAGAGCACACCCTGGCCACACAGAGATGGGAATGTTGACCAGGAGCTGCAGGGGTTAGACAGAGCACATCCTGGCCACACAGAGAAGGGAATGTTGACCAGGAGCAGGGTTTACACAGAGCACATCGTGGCCACACAGAGATGTGAATGTTGACCAGGAGATGCAGGGGTTATACAGAGCACATCCTGGCCACACACAGATGGGAATGTTGACCAGGAGCTGCTGGGGTTAGACAGAGCACACCCTGGCCGCACAGAGATGGGAATGTTGACCAGGAGCAGAGGTATACAGAGCACACCCTGGCCACACAGATGGGAATGTTGACCAGGAGCTGCAGGGTTTATACAGAGCACACCCTGGCCACACAGAGATGGGAATGTTGACCAGGAGCAGGGGTATACAGAGCACACCCTGGCCACACAGATATGGGAATGTTGACCAGGAGCTGCAGGGGTTATACAGAGCACACCCTGGCCACACAGAGATGGGAATGTTGACCAGGAGATGCAGGGGTTATACAGAGCACACCCTGGCCACACAGAGAAGGGAATGTTGACCAGGAGCAGGGGTTATACAGAGCACACTCTGGCCACACAGAGAAGGGAATGTTGACCAGGAGCAGGGTTTATACAGAGCACACCCTGGCCACACAGAGATGGGAATGTTGACCAGGAGATGCAGGGGTTATACAGAGCACACCCTGGCCACACAGAGATGGGAATGTTGACCAGGAGATGCAGGGGTTATACAGAGCACACCCTGGCCACACACAGATGGGAATGTTGACCAGGAGCTGCTGTGGTTAGACAGAGCACACCCTGGCCACACAGAGATGGGAATGTTGACCAGGAGCTGCAGGGGTTATACAGAGCACACCCTGGCCACACAGAGAAGGGAATGTTGACCAGGAGCAGCGGTTATACAGAGCACACCCTGGCCACACAGAGAAGGGAATGTTGACCAGGATCAGGGTTTATACAGAGCACACCCATGCCACACAGAGATGGGAATGTTGACCATGAGCTGCAGGGGTTATACAGAGCACACCCTGGCCACACAGAGATGGGAATGTTGACCAGGAGCAGGGGTTATGCAGAGCACACCCTGGCCACACAGAGATGGGAATGTTGACCATGAGCTGCGGGGGTTATACAGAGCACATCCTGGCCACACAGTGATGGGAATGTTGACCAGGAGCTGCAGGGGTTATACAGAGCACACCCTGGCCACACACAGATGGGAATGTTGACCAGGAGATGCTGGGGTTAGACAGAGCACACCCTGGCTACACACAGATGGGCATGTTGACCAGGAGCTGCTGGGGTTATACAGAGCACACCCTGGCCACACAGAGATGGGAATGTTGACCACGAGCAGGGGTATACAGAGCACACCCTGGCCACACAGATATGGGAATGTTGACCAGGAGCTGCAGGGGTTATACAGAGCACATCGTGGCCACACAGAGATGGGAATGTTGACCATGGGCTGCAGGGGTGATACAGAGCACACCCTGGCCACACAGAGAAGGGAATGTTGACCATGAGCTGCAGGGGTTATACAGAGCACACCCTGGCCACACACAGATGGGAATGTTGACCAGCAGTTGCTGGGGTTAGACAGAGCACACCCTGGCCACACAGAGATGGGAATGTTGACCAGGAGCAGGGGTATACAGAGCACACCCTGTCCACACAGATGGGAATGTTGACCAGTATCTGCAGGGATTATACAGATCACACCCTGGCCACACAGAGATGGGAATGTTGACCAGGAGCTGCTGGGGTTAGACAGAGCACACCCTGGCCACACAGAGATGGGAATGTTGACTAGGAGCAGGGGTATACAGAGCACACCCTGGCCTCACAGATGGGAATATTGACCAGTAGCTGCAGGGGTTATACAGAGAACAACCTGGCCACACAGAGATGGGAATGTTGACCAGGAGCAGGGCTTATACAGAGCACAACCTGGCCACACAGAGAAGGGAATGTTGATCAGGAGCAGGGTTTATACAGAGCACACCCTGGCCACACAGAGATGGGAATGTTGACCAGGAGCTGCAGGGGTTATACAGAGCACACCCTGGCCACACAGAGATGGGAATGTTTACCAGGAGCTGCAGGGGTTATACAGAGCACACCCTGGACACACAGAGATGGGAATGTTGACCCGAAGCTGCAGTTTTATACAGAGCACACCCTGGCCACACAGAGATGGGAATGTTGACCAGGAGCTGCAGGGGTTATACAGAGCACACCTTGTCCACACAGAGGTGGTAATGTTGACCAGGAGCTGCAGGGGTTATACAGAGCACACACTGGCCACACAAAGAAGGGAATGTTGACCAGGAGCTGCAGAGGTTATACAGAGCACACCCTGGCCACACAGAGATGGGAATGTTGACCCGGAGCTGCAGGGGTTATACAGAGCAGACTCTGGCCATACAGAGATGTGAATGTTGACCAGGAGCTGCAGGGGTTATACATAGCACACCCTGGCCACACAGAGAAGGGAATGTTGACCAGGAGCAGGGGTTATACAGAGCACACCCAGGCCACACAGAGAAGGGAATGTTGACCAGATGCAGGGTTTATACAAAGCACACCCTGACCACACAGAGATGGGAATGTTGACCATGAGCTGCAGGGGTTATACAGAGCACATCCTGGCCACACAGAAATGGGAATGTTGACCAGAAGCTGCAGGGGTTATACAGAGCACATTGTGGCCACACAGAGATGGGAATGTTGACCAGGAGCTGCAGGGGTCATACAGAGCACACGCTGGACACACACAGAGATGAGAATGTTGACCAGGAGCTGCAGGGGTTATACAGTGCGCACGCTGTCCACACACAGATGGGAGAGTTGACCAGGAGCTGCTGGGGTTATACAGAGCACACCCTGGCCACACAGAGATGGGAATGTTGACCAGGAGCTGCAGGAGATATACAGAGCACACCCTGGACACACACACTGATGGGAATGTTGACCAGGAGCTGCAGGGGTTATACAGAGCTCACCCTGGCCACACAGAGATGGGAATGTTGACCAGGAGCTGGGGTTATACAGAGCACACCCTGGCCTCACAGAGATGGGAATGTTGACCAGGAGCTGCTGGGGTTATACAGAGCACACCCTGGCCACACAGAGATGGTAATGTTGACCAGTAGCTGCAGGAGTTATACAGAGCACATCCTGGCCACACACAGAGATGAAAATGTTGACCAGGAGCTGCTGGGGTTATACAGAGTACACCCTGGCCACACAGAGAAGGGAATGTTGATCAGGAGCTGCAGGGGTTATACAGAGTACACCCTGGCCACACAGAGAAGGGAATGTTGATCAGGAGCTGCAGGGGTGATACAGAGCACACCCTGGCCACACAGATATGGGAATGTTGACCAGGAGCTGCTGGGGTTATACAGAGCACACCCTCGACACACAGAGATGGGAATGTCGACCAGGAGCTGCAGGAGTTATACTGAGTACTCCCTGGCCACACAGAGATGGGAATGTTGACCAGGAGCTGCAGGGGTTATACAGAGCACACCCTGGCCACACAGAGATGGGAATGTTGACCAGGAGCTGCAGGAGTATACAGAGCACATCCTGGCCACCCAGAGATGGGAATGTTGACCAGGTGCTGCAGGGGTTATACAGAGCACACCCTGGCAACACAGAGATGAGAATGTTGACCAGGAGCTGCAGGTGTAATACAGAGCACACCCTGCTCACACAGAGATGGGAATGTTGACCAGGAGCTGCTGGGGTTACACAGAGCATACCCTGGACACACGGAGAAGGACATGTTGACCAGGAGCTGCAGGAGTTATACAGAGCACACCCTGGCCACACAGAGATGGGAATGTTGACCAGGAGCTACAGGGGTTATACAGAGCACACCCTGGCCACACAGAGATGTGAATATTGACCAGGAGCTGCAGGGATTCTACAGAGCACACCCTGGCCACACAGAGATGGGAATGTTGACCAGGAGCTGCAGGAGTTATACAGAGCACATCCTGGCTACACACAGAGATGGGAATGTTAACCAGGAGCTGCAGGGGTTATACAGAGCACACACTGGCCACACAGAGATGGGCATGTTGACCAGGAGCTGCAGGAGTATACAGAGCACATCCTGGCCACACACAGAGATGGGAATGTTAACCAGGAGTTGCAGGGGTTATACAGAGCACACCCTGGCTACACAGAGATGTGAATGTTGCCCAGGAGCTGCAGGAGTTATACAGAGCACACCCTGGCCTCACAGAGATCGGAATGTTTACCAGGAGCTGCAGGAGTATACAGAGCACATCCTGGCCACACAGAGATGGGAATGTTGACCTGGTGCTGCAGGAGAATACAGAGCACACCCTGGCCACACACAGATGGGAATGTTGACCAGCAGCTCCAGGGGTTATACAGAGCACACCCTGACCACACAGAGATGGGAATGTTGTCCAGGAGCTGCAGGAGTTTTACAGAGCACACCCTGGCCAAACACACAGATGGGAATGTTGACCACGAGCTATTGGGGTTATACAGTGCACACCCTGGCCACACAGAGATGGGAATGTTTACCAGGAGCTGCAGGAGATATACAGAGTACACCCTGGACACACACACAGATGGGAATGTTGACCAGGAGCTGCAAGGGTTATACAGAGCACACCCTGGCCACACAGAAATGGGAATATTGAACAGGAGCTGCAGGAGTTATACAGAGCATACCCTGGGAACAAACAGATAGGAATGTTGACCAGGAGCTGCAGGGGTTATACAGAGCACACCCTGGCCTCACACAGAGATGGGAATGTTAACCAGGAGCTGCAGTTGTTATACAGAGCACACCCTGGCCACACAGAGGTGGGAATGTTGACCAGGAGCTGCAGGAGTTATACAGAGCACACCCTGGCCCCACAGACATGGGAAAGTTGAACAGGAGCTGCAGGGGTTATGCAGAGCACACCCTGGCCACACAGAGACGGGAATGTTGACCAGGAGCTGCTGGGGTTATACAGTGCACATCCTGGCCACACACAGAGATGGGAATGTTAACCAGGAGCTGCAGTTGTTATACAGAGCACACCCTGGCCACACAGAGATGGTAATGTTGACCAGTAGCTGCAGGAGTTATACAGAGCACATCCTGGTCACACACAGAGATGAGAATGTTGACCAGGAGCTGCTGGGGTTATACAGAGCACACCCTGGCCACACAGAGAAGGGAATGTTGATCAGGAGCAGGGGTTATACAGTGCACACCCTGGCCACACAGAGATGGTAATGTTGACCAGGAGCTGCAGGAGTTATACAGAGTACATCCTGGCCACACACAGAGATGGGAATGTTGACCAGGAGCTGTTGGGGTTATACAGAGCACACCCTGGCCACACACAGATATGGGAATGTTGACCAGGAGCTGCTGGGGTTATACTGAGTACTCCCTGGCCACACAGAGATGGGAATGTTGACCAGGAGCTGCAGGGGTTATACAGAGCACACCCTGGCCACACAGAGATGGGAATGTTGACCAGGAGATGCAGGAGTGTACAGAGCACATCCTGGCCACACAGAGATGGGAATGTTGACCAGGTGCTGCAGGGGTTATACAGAGCACACCCTGGCCACACAGAGATGAGAATGTTGACCAGGAGCTGCAGGTGTAATACAGAGCACACCCTGCTCACACAGAGATGGGAATGTTGACCAGGAGCTGCTGGGGTTACACAGAGCATACCCTGGACACACGGAGAAGGACATGTTGACCAGGAGCTGCAGGAGTTATACAGAGCACACCCTGGCCACACAGAGATGGGAATGTTGACCAGGAGCTACAGGGGTTATACAGAGCACACCCTGGCCACACAGAGATGTGAATATTGACCAGGAGCTGCAGGGATTCTACAGAGCACACCCTGGCCACACAGAGATGGGAATGTTGACCAGGAGCTGCAGGAGTTATACAGAGCACATCCTGGCTACACACAGAGATGGGAATGTTAACCAGGAGCTGCAGGGGTTATACGGAGCACACACTGGCCACACAGAGATGCGCATGTTGACCAGGAGCTGCAGGAGTATACAGAGCACATCCTGGCCACACACAGAGATGGGAATGTTAACCAGGAGTTGCAGGGGTTATACAGAGCACACCCTGGCTACACAGAGATGTGAATGTTGGCCAGGAGCTGCAGGAGTTATACAGAGCACACCCTGGCCTCACAGAGATCGGAATGTTTACCAGGAGCTGCAGGAGTATACAGAGCACATCCTGGCCACACAGAGATGGGAATGTTGACCTGGTGCTGCAGGAGTTTTACAGAGCACACCCTGGCCAAACACACAGATGGGAATGTTGACCAGGAGCTATTGGGGTTATACAGTGCACACCCTGGCCACACAGAGATGGGAATTTTTACCAGGAGCTGCAGGAGATATACAGAGTACACCCTGGACACACACACAGATGGGAATGTTGACCAGGAGCTGCAGGGGTTATACAGAGCACACCCTGGCCACACAGAGATGGGAATGTTGACTAGGAGCTGCCGGGTTATACAGAGCACACCCTGGCCACACACAGAGATGGGAATGTTAACCAGGAGCTGCAGTTGTTATACAGAGCACACCCTGGCCACACAGAGGTGGGAATGTTGACCAGGAGCTGCAGGAGTTATACAGAGCACACCCTGGCCCCACAGACATGGGAATGTTGAACAGGAGCTGCAGGGGATATACAGAGCACACCCTGGCCACACAGAGATGGGAATGTTGACCAGGAACTGCTGGGGTTATACAGAGCACACCCTGGCCACACAGAGATGGGAATGTTGTCCAGGACCTGCAGGGGTTATACAGAGTACACCCTGGCCACACACAGATGGGAATATTCACCCGGATCTGCAGAGGTTATACAGAGCACACACTGGCCACACAGTGATGGGAATGTTGACCTGGAGTTGCAGGAGTTATACAGAGCACACCATGGCCACACAGATGGGAATGTTGACCAGGCGCTGCAGGGTTATGCAGAGCACACACTGGCCACACAGTGATGGGAATGTTGACCAGGGGCTGCAGGAGTTATACAGAGCATACCCTGGCCACACAGAGATGGGAATGATGACCAGGAGCTGCAGGGGTTATACAGAGCACACCCTGGCCACAAAGAGATGGAAATGTTGACCATGAGCTGCAGTGGTTATACAGAGCACACCCTGGCCACACACAGATGGGAATGTTGACCAGGAGCTGCAGGGGTTATACAGAGTACACCCTGGCCACACACAGATGGGAATATTCACCCGGAGCTGCAGGGTTATAGAGAGCACACCCTGGTACACAGTGATGGGAATGTTGACCAGGAGCTGCTAGGGTTATCCAGAGCACACCCTGGCCACACAGAGATGGGAATGTTGACCAGGAGCTGCAGTGGTTATACAGAGCACACCCTGGCCACACAGATGGGAATGTTGACCTGGACTGCAGGGGTTTTACAGAGCACACGCTGGCCACACAGAGATGGGAATGATGACCAGGAGCTGCAGGAGCTATACAGAGCACACCCTGGCCACACAGAGATGGGAATGTTAACCAGGAGCTGCAGGGGTTATACAGAGCACACCCTGGCCACACAGAGAAGGGAATGTTGACCAGGAGCTGCAGGAGTTATACAGAGCACACCCTGGCCACACACAGATGGGAATGTTGACCAGGAGCTGCAAGGGTTATACAGAGCACACCCTGGCCACACAGAAATCAGAATGTTGAGCAGGAGCTGCAGGGGTTATACAGAGCACACCCTGGCCACACAGAGATGGGAATGTTGACCAGGAGCTGCAGGGGTTATACAGAGCACACCCTGGCCATACAGAGATGGGAATGTTGACCAGGAGCTGCAGGGGTGAAACAGAGCACACCCTGGCCACACAGAGATGGGAATGTTGATCAGGAGCTGCAGGAGGTATACAGAGCACATCCTGGCCACACAGAGATGGGAATGTTGACCTGGAGCTGCAGGGGTTATACAGAGCACACCCTGGCCACACAGAAATCAGAATGTTGAGCAGGAGCTGCAGGGGTTATACAGAGAACACCCTGGCCACACAGAGATCGGAATGATGACCAGGAGCTGCAGGAGTTATACAGAGCACACCCTGGCCACACAGAGATGGGAATGTTGACCAGGAGCTGCAGGAGTTATACAGAGCACACCCTGGCCACACACAGATGGGAATGTTGACCAGGAGCTGCAGGAGTCATACAGAGCACACCCTGGCCACACACAGATGGGAATGTTGACCAGGAGCTGCAAGGATTATACAGAGCACACCCTGGCCACACAGAAATCAGAATGTTGACCAGGAGCTGCAGGGGTTATACAGAGCACACCCTGGCCACACAGAGATGGGAATGTTGACCAGGAGCTGCAGGAGTTATACAGAGCACACCCTGGCCACATGGAGATGGGAATGTTGACCAGGAGCTGCAGGGGTTATACAGAGCACACACTGGCCACACAGGTGGGAATGTTGACCAGGAGCTGCAGGGGTCATACAGAGCACACCCTTGCCACACAGATGGGAATGTTGTCCAGGACCTGCAGGGGTTATACAGAGCACACCCTGGCCACAAACAGATGGGAATATTCACCCGGATCTGCAGAGGTTATGCAGAGCACACACTGGCCACACAGTGATGGGAATGTTGACCTGGAGCTGCAGGGGTTATACAGAGCACATCATGGCCACACAGAGATGGGAATGTTGACCAGGGGCTGCAGGATTTATACAGAGCACACCCTGGCGACACAGAGATGGGAATGATGACCAGGAGCTGCAGAAGGTATACAGAGCACCCCCTGGCCACACAGAGATGGGAATGTTGACCTGGAGCTGCAGGGGTTATACAGAGCACACCCTGGCCACACAGAGATGGAAATGTTGACCATGAGCTGCAGTGGTTATGCAGAGCACACCCTGGCCACACACAGAGATGGGAATGTTGACCAGGAGCTGCAGGAGGTATACAGAGCACACCCTGGCCACAAAGAGATGGGAATGTTGACCAGGAGCTGCAGGAGGTATACAGAGCACACCCTGGCCACACAGAGATGGGAATGTTGACCAGGAGCTGCAGGAGTTTTCCAGAGCACACCTTGGCCTCACAGAGATGGGAATGTTGACCAGGAGCTGCAGGGGTAATACAGAGCAGACCCTGGCCACACACAGAGTTTTGAAGGATGACCAGATGCTGCAGGGATTATACAGAGCACAGCCTGGCTACACACAGAGATGGGAATGTTGACCAGGAGCTGCAGGTGTTATACAGAGCACAGCCTGGCCACACAGATGTGGGACTGTTGACCAGGAGCTGCAGGAGTTATACGGAGCACATCGTGGTCACACACAGAGATGGGAATGTTGTCCAGGAGCTGCAGGAGTTATACAGAGCAGACCATGGCCACACAGAGATGGGAATGTTGACCAGGAGCTGGAGGAGTTATACAGAGCACACCCTGGCCACACAGAGATGGGAATGTTGACCAGAAGCTGCAGGGGTTATACAGACAACACCCTGGCCACACAGAGAAGGGAATGTTGACCAGGAGCAGGGGTATACAGAGCACACCCTGGCCACACAGAGTTGAGAATGTTAAACAGTAGCAGGGGTTATACAGAGCACATCCTGCCCACACAGAGATGGGAATGTTGACCAGGAGTTGTAGGAGTTATACAGAGCACACCCTGGCCACATGGAGATGGAAATGTTGACCAGGAGCTGCAGGGGTTATACAGAGCACACACTGGCCACACAGGTGGGAATGTTGACCAGGAGCTGCTAGGGTTATACAGAGCACACCCTGGCCACACAGAGATGGGAATGTTGACCTGGAGCTGCAGGGGTTATACAGAGTACACCCTGGCCACACACAGATGGGAATATTCACCCGGATCTGCAGAGGTTATACAGAGCACACACTGGCCACACAGTGATGGGAATGTTGACCTGGAGCTGCAGGGGTTATACAGAGCACATCCTGGCCACACAGAGATGGGAATGTTGTCCAGGACCTGCAGGGGTTATACAGAGTACACCCTGGCCACACACAGATGGGAATATTCACCCGGATCTGCAGAGGTTATACAGAGCACACACTGGCCACACAGTGATGGGAATGTTGACCTGGAGCTGCAGGAGTTATGCAGAGCACACCCTGGCCACACAGATGGGAATGTTGACCAGGCGCTGCAGGGTTATGCAGAGCACACACTGGCCACACAGTGTTGGGAATGTTGACCAGGGGCTGCAGGAGTTATACAGAACACACCCTGGCCACACAGAGATGGGAATGTTGACCTGGAGCTGCAGGGGTTATACAGAGCACACCCTGGCCACACAGAGATGGAAATGTTGACCATGAGCTGCAGTGGTTATACAGAGCACACCCTGGCCACAAAGAGATGGGAATGTTGACCAGGAGCTGCAGGAGGTATACAGAGCACACCCTGGCCACACAGAGATGGGAATGTTGACCAGGAGCTGCAGGTGTTATACAGAGCAGACCGTGGCCACACACAGAGTTTTGAAGGATGACCAGATGCTGCAGGGATTATACAGAGCTCATCCTGGCCACACACCCAGATGGGAATGTTGACCAGGAGCAGGGTTTATACAGAGCACACCCTGGCCTCACAGAGATGGGAATGTTGACCAGGAGCTGCAGGGGTTATACAGAGCACACCCTGGCACACAGAGATGGGAATGATGACCAGGAGCTGCTAGGGTTATACAGAGCACACCCTGGACACACAGATGGGAATGTTGACCAGGAGCTGCAGGAGTTATACAGAGTACACCCTGGCCACACACAGATGGGAATATTCACCCGGAGCTGCAGGGGTTATACAGAGCACACACTGGCCACACAGTGATGGGAATGTTGACCTGGAGCTGCAGGGGTTATACAGAGCACATACTGGGCACACAGAGATCGGAATGTTAACCAGGAGCTGCAGGGGTTATACAGAGCACACCTTGGCCACACAGTGATGGGAATTTTGACCAGGAGCTGCTAGGGTTATCCAGAGCACACCCTGGCCACACAGAGATGGGAATGTTGACCAGGAGCTGCAGTAGTTATACAGAGCACACCCTGGCCACACAGATGGGAATGTTGACCTGGACTGCAGGGGTTATCCAGAGCACACCCTGGCCACACAGAGATGGGAATGATGACCAGGAGCTGCAGGAGTTATAGAGAGCACACCCTGGCCACACACAGATGGGAATGTTGACCAGGAGCAGGGGTTATACAGAGCACACCCTGGCCACACAGAGATGGGAATTTTGACCAGGAGCTGCAGGAGTTATACAGAGCACACCCTGGCCACACACAGATGGGAATGTTGACCAGGAGCTGCAAGGGTTATACAGAGCACACCCTGGACACACAGAGATGGGAATGCTGACCAGGAGCTGCAGGGGTTATACAGAGCACACCCTGGCCATACAGAGATGGGAATGTTGACCAGGAGCTGCAGGGGTGAAACAGAGCACACCCTGGCCACACAGAGATGGGAATGTTGAGCAGGAGCATGGGTTATGCAGAGCACATCATGGCCACACAGAGATGGGAATGTTGACCATGAGCTGCAGGGGTTAGACAGAGCACACCCTGGCCACACAGAGATGGGAATGTTGACCAGGAGCATGGGTTATGCAGAGCACATCCTGGCCATACAGAAATGGGAATGTTGACCAGGAGCTGAAGGGGTTATACAGAGCACATCGTGGCCACACAGAGATGGGAATTTTGACCAGGAGATGCAGGAGTTATACAGAGAACACCCTGGCCACACACTGATGGGAATGTTGATCAGGAGCTGCTGGGGTTAGACAGAGCACACCCTGGCCACACAGAGATGGGAATGTTGAACAGGAGCAGAGGTATACAGAGCACACCCTGGCCACACAGATGGTAATGTTGACCAGTAGCTGCAGGGGTGATACAGAGCACACCCTGGCCACACAGAGATGGGAATGTTGACCAGGAGCAGGGGTTATACAGAGCACATCATGGCCACACAGAGATGGGAATGTTGACCAGGAGCTGCAGGGGTTATACAGAGCACACCCTGGCCACACAGTGAAGGGAATGTTGACCAGGAGCAGGGGTTATGCAGAGCACACCCTGGCCACACAGAGATGGGAATGTTGACCAGGAGCTGCTGGGGTTAGACAGAGCACACACTGGCCACACAGAGATGGGAATGTTGACCAGGAGCAGGGGTATACGGAGCACACCCTGGCCACACAGATGGGAATGTTGAACAGTAGCTGCAGGGGTTATACAGAGCACACCCTGGCAACTCAGAGATGGGAATGTTGACCAGGAGCAGGGATATACAGAGCACACTCTGGCCACACAGATGGAAATGTTGATCAGTAGCTGCAGGGGTTATACAGAGCACACCCTGGCCACACAGAGATGGGAATGTTGACCATGAGCAGGGGCATACAGAGCACACCCTGACCACACAGAGATGGGAATGTTGACCAGGAGCTGCAGGGGTTATACAGAGCACACCCTGGCCACACAGAGAAGGGAATGTTGACCAGGAGCTGCAGGGGTTATACAGAGCACACCCTGGCCACACAGACAAGGGAATGTTGACCAGGAGCAGGGTTTATACAGAGCACACCCTGGCCACACAGAGATGGGAATGTTGACCAAGAGCTGCAGTGGTGATACAGAGCACACCCTGGCCACACAGAGAAGGGAATGTTGACCAGGAGCAGGGTTTATACAGAGCACACCCTGGCCACACAGAGATGGGAATGTTGACCATGAGATGCAGGGGTTATGCAGAGCACATCCTGGCCACACAGAGATGGGAATGTTGACCAGGAGCTGCAGGGGTTATACAGAGCACACCCTGGCCACACACAGGTGGGAATGTTGACCACGAGCTGCAGGGGTTATAGAGAGCACACCCTGGACACACAGAGATGGGAATGTTGACCATGAGATGCAGGGGGTATACAGAGCAAACCCTGGCCACACACAGGTGGGAATGTTGACCAGGAGCTGCAGGGGTTATACAGAGCACACCCTGGACACACAGAGATGGGAATATTGACCATTAGCTGCTGGGGTTAGACAGAGCACACCCTGGCCACACAGTGATGGGGATGTTGACCAGGAGCAGGGTTATACAGAGCACACCCTGGCCACACAGATGGGAATGTTGACCAGGAGTTGCAGGGGTTATACAGAGCACACCCTGACCACACAGAGGTGGGAATGTTGACCAGGAGCTGCAGGAGTTATACAGAGCACACCCTGGCCACACAGAGAAGGGAATGTTGACCAGGGGCAGGGTTTATACAGAGCACACCCTGGCCACACAGAGATGGGAATGTTGACCAGGAGATTCAGGGGTTATACAGAGCACACCCTGGCCACACAGAGAAGGGAATGTTGACCAGGAGCTGCAGGGATTATACAGAGCACACCCTGGACACACAGAGATGGGAATGTTGACCATGAGCTGCAGGGGTTATACAGAGCACATCCTGGCCACACAGAGATGGGAATGTTAATCAGGAGCTACAGGGGTTATACAGAGCACACCATGGCCACACACAGATGGGAATGTTGACCAGGAGTTGCAGGGGTTATACAGAGCACTCACTGGCCACACAGAGATGGGAATGTTGACCAGGAGCGGCTGGGGTTAGACAGAGCACACCCTGGCCACACAGTGATGGGAATGTTGACCAGGAGCAGGGGTATACAGAGCACACCCTGGCCACACAGATGGGAATGTTGACCAGGAGTTGCAGGGGTTATACAGAGCACTCCCTGACCACACAGAGGTGGGAATGTTGACCAGGAGCTGCAGGGGTTATACAGAGCACGCCTTGGCCTCACAGAGATGGGAATGTTGACCAGGAGTTGCAGGGGTTATACAGAGCACACCCTGACCACACAGAGGTGGGTATGTTGACCAGGAGCTGCAGGGGTTATACAGAGCACACCCTGACCACACAGAGGTGGGTATGTTGACCAGGAGTTGCAGGGGTTATACAGAGCACACCCTGACCACACAGAGGTGGGAATGTTGACCAGGAGCAGATGTTATACAGAGCACACCCTGGCCACACAGAGAAGGGAATGTTGACCAGGAGCAGGGTTTATACAGAGCACACCCTGGCCACACAGAGATGGGAATGTTGACCAGGAGATGCAGGGGTTATGCAGATCACACCCTGGCCACACAGTGATGGGAATGTTGATCAGGAGCAGGAGTTATACAGAGCACTTCCTGGCCACACAGAGATGGGAATGTTAATCAGGAGCTACAGGGGTTATACAGAGCACATCGTGGCCACACAAAGATGGGAATGTTGACCAGGAGCAGGGTTTATACAGAGCACATCCTGACCACACAGTGATGGGAATGTTGACCAGGAGTTGCAGGGGTTATACAGAGCACATACTAACCACACAGTGATGGGAATGTTGACCAGGAGCAGGGGTATACAGAGCACACCCTGGCCACACAGAGATGGGAATGTTGACCAGGAGCTGCAGGGTTTATACAGAGCATACCCTGGCCAAACAGAGATGGGAATGTTGACCAGGAGCTGCAGGGTTTATACAGAGCACACCCTGGCCACACAGAGATGGGAATGTTGACCAGGAGTTGCAGGGGTTAGACAGAGCACACCCTGGCCACACAGAAATGGGAATGTTGACCAGGAGCTGCAGGGGTTATGCAGAGAACACCCTGGCCACACAGAGATGGGAATGTTGACCAGGAGCTGCAGGGGTTATACAGAGCACACCCTGGCCACACAGAGTTGGGAATGTTGACCAGGAGCATGGGTTATGCAGAGCACATCCTGGCCACACAGAAATGGGAATGTTGACCAGGAGCTGAAGGGGTTATACAGAGCACACCCAGGCCACACAGAGATGGGAATGTTGACCAGGAGATGCAGGGGTTAGACAGAGCACACCCTGGCCACAAAGAGAAGGGAATGTTGACCAGGAGCTGCTGGGGTTAGACAGAGCACACCCTGGCCACACAGAGATGGGAATGTTGACCAGGAGCAGAGGTATACAGAGCACACCCTGGCCACACAGATCGGAATGTTGACCAGTAGCTGCAGGGGTGATACAGAGCACACCCTGGCCACACAGAGAAGGGAATGTTGACCAGGAGCTGCAGGGATTATACAGAGCACACCCTGGCCACACAGAGATGGGAATGTTGACCAGTAGATGCAGGGGTTATACAGAGCACACCCTGGCCACACAGAGAAGGGAATGTTGACCAGGAGCAGGGGTTAGACAGAGCACACCCTGGCCACACAGAGATGGGAATGTTGACCAGGAGCTGCAGGGGTTTATACAGAGCGCACCCTGGCCACACAGAGATGGGAATGTTGACCAGGAGCATGGGTTATGCAGAGCACACCCTGGCCACACAGAGATGGGAATGTTGACCAGGAGCTGCAGGGGTTATACAGAGCACACCCTGGCAACACAGAGATAGGAATGTTGACCAGGAGCAGGGGTATACAGAGCACAACCTGGCCACACAGATGGGAATGTTGACCAGGAGTTGCAGGGGTTATACAGAGCACACCATGGCCACACAGAGATGGGAATGTTGACCAGGAGCAGGGGTTATGCAGAGCACACCCTGGCCACACAGAGATGGGAATGTTGACCAGGAGCTGCTGGGGTTAGACAGAGCACATCCTGGCCACACAGAGATGGGAATGTTGACCAGGTGCTGCTGGGGTTAGACAGAGCACACCCTGGCCACACAGAGAAGGGAATGTTGACCAGGAGCAGCGGTTATACAGAGCACACCCTGGCCACACAGAGAAGGGAATGTTGACCAGGAGCAGGGTTTATACAGAGCACATCCTGGCCACACAGAGATGGGAATGTTGACCATGAGCTGCAGGGGTTATACAGAGCACACCCTGGCCACACAGAGATGGGAATGTTGACCAGGAGCAGCAGGGGTTAGACAGAGCACATCCTGGCCACACAGAGAAGGGAATGTTGACCAGGAGCAGGGTTTACACAGAGCACATCGTGGCCACACAGAGATGTGAATGTTGACCAGGAGATGCAGGGGTTATACAGAGCACATCCTGGCCACACACAGATGGGAATGTTGACCAGGAGCTGCTGGGGTTAGACAGAGCACACCCTGGCCGCACAGAGATGGGAATGTTGACCAGGAGCAGAGGTATACAGAGCACACCCTGGCCACACAGATGGGAATGTTGACCAGGAGCTGCAGGGTTTATACAGAGCACACCCTGGCCACACAGATGGGAATGTTGACCAGGAGTTGCAGGTGTTATACAGAGCACACCCTGGCCACACAGAGATGGGAATGTTGACCAGGAGCAGGGGTTATGCAGAGCACACCCTGGCCACACAGAGATGGGAATGTTGACCAGGAGCTGCTGGGGTTAGGCAGAGCACATCCTGGCCACACAGAGATGGGAATGTTGACCAGGTGCTGCTGGGGTTAGACAGAGCACACCCTGGCCACACAGAGAAGGGAATGTTGACCAGGAGCAGCGGTTATACAGAGCACACCCTGGCCACACAGAGAAGGGAATGTTGACCAGGAGCAGGGTTTATACAGAGCACACCCTGGCCACACAGAGATGGGAATGTTGACCATGAGCTGCAGGGGTTATACAGAGCTCACCCTGGCCACACAGAGATGGGAATGTTGACCAGGAGCTGCAGGGGTTAGACAGAGCACATCCTGGCCACACAGAGAAGGGAATGTTGACCAGGAGCAGGGTTTACACAGAGCACATCGTGGCCACACAGAGATGTGAATGTTGACCAGGAGATGCAGGGGTTATACAGAGCACATCCTGGCCACACACAGATGGGAATGTTGACCAGGAGCTGCTGGGGTTAGACAGAGCACACCCTGGCCGCACAGAGATGGGAATGTTGACCAGGAGCAGAGGTATACAGAGCACACCCTGGCCACACAGATGGGAATGTTGACCAGGAGCTGCAGGGTTTATACAGAGCACACCCTGGCCACACAGAGATGGGAATGTTGACCAGGAGCAGGGGTATACAGAGCACACCCTGGCCACACAGATATGGGAATGTTGACCAGGAGTTGCAGGGGTTATACAGAGCACATCCTGGCCACACAGAGAAGGGAATGTTGACCAGGAGCAGGGGTTATACAGAGCACACTCTGGCCACACAGAGAAGGGAATGTTGACCAGGAGCAGGGTTTATACAGAGCACACCCTGGCCACACAGAGATGGGAATGTTGACCAGGAGATGCAGGGGTTATACAGAGCACACCCTGGCCACACACAGATGGGAATGTTGACCAGGAGCTGCTGTGGTTAGACAGAGCACACCCTGGCCACACAGAGATGGGAATGTTGACCAGGAGCTGCAGGGGTTATACAGAGCACACCCTGGCCACACAGAGAAGGGAATGTTGACCAGGAGCAGCGGTTATACAGAGCACACCCTGGCCACACAGAGAAGGGAATGTTGACCAGGATCAGGGTTTATACAGAGCACACCCTGGCCACACAGAGATGGGAATGTTGACCAGGAGCAGGGGTTATGCAGAGCACACCCTGGCCACACAGAGATGGGAATGTTGACCATGAGCTGCGGGGGTTATACAGAGCACACCCTGGCCATACAGAGATGGGAATGTTGACCAGGAGATGCAGGGGTTAGACAGAGCACACCCTGGCCACACACAGATGGGAATGTTGACCAGGAGATGCTGGGGTTAGACAGAGCACACCCTGACCACACAGAGATGGGAATGTTGACCAGGAGCTGCAGGAGTTATAGAGAGCACACCCTGGCCACACACAGATGGGCATGTTGACCAGGAGCTGCTGGGGTTATACAGAGCACACCCTGGCCACACACAGATGGGAATGTTGACCAGGAGCTGCAGGGGGTATACAGAGCACACCCTGGCCACACAGATATGGGAATGTTGACCAGGAGCTGCGGGGGTTATACAGAGCACACCCTGGCTACACACAGATGGGAATGTTGACCAGGAGATGCTGGGGTTAGACAGAGCACACCCTGGCTACACACAGATGGGCATGTTGACCACGAGCAGGGGTATACAGAGCACACCCTGGCCACACAGATATGGGAATGTTGACCACGAGCAGGGGTATACAGAGCACACCCTGGCCACACAGATATGGGAATGTTGACCAGGAGCTGCAGGGGTTATACAGAGCACATCGTGGCCACACAGAGATGGGAATGTTGACCATGGGCTGCAGGGGTGATACAGAGCACACCCTGGCCACACAGAGAAGGGAATGGTGACCATGAGCTGCAGGGGTTATACAGAGCACACCCTGGCCACACACAGATGGGAATGTTGACCAGGAGTTGCTGGGGTTAGACAGAGCACACCCTGGCCACACAGAGATGGGAATGTTGACCAGGAGCAGGGGTATACAGAGCACACCCTGGCCACACAGATGGGAATGTTGACCAGTATCTGCAGGGGTTATACAGATCACACCCTGGCCACACAGAGATGGGAATGTTGACCAGGAGCTGCTGGGGTTAGACAGAGCACACCCTGGCCACACAGAGATGGGAATGTTGACTAGGAGCAGGGGTATACAGAGCACACCCTGGCCTCACAGATGGGAATATTGACCAGTAGCTGCAGGGGTTATACAGAGATCAACCTGGCCACACAGAGATGGGAATGTTGACCAGGAGCAGGGCTTATACAGAGCACACCCTGGCCACACAGAGAAGGGAATGTTGATCAGGAGCAGGGTTTATACAGAGCACACCCTGGCCACACAGAGATGGGAATGTTGACCAGGAGCTGCAGGGGTTATACAGAGCACACCCTGGCCACACAGAGATGGGAATGTTTACCAGGAGCTGCAGGGGTTATACAGAGCACACCCTGGACACACAGAGATGGGAATGTTGACCCGAAGCTGCAGTTTTCTACAGAGCACACCCTGGCCACACAGAGATGGGAATGTTGACCAGGAGCTGCAGGGGTTATACAGAGCACACCTTGTCCACACAGAGGTGGTAATGTTGACCAGGAGCTGCAGGGGTTATACAGAGCACACACTGGCCACACAAAGAAGGGAATGTTGACCAGGAGCTGCAGAGGTTATACAGAGCACACCCTGGCCACACAGAGATGGGAATGTTGACCCGGAGCTGCAGGGGTTATACAGAGCAGACTCTGGCCATACAGAGATGTGAATGTTGACCAGGAGCTGCAGGGGTTATACATAGCACACCCTGGCCACACAGAGAAGGGAATGTTGACCAGGAGCAGGGGTTATACAGAGCACACCCTGGCCACACAGAGAAGGGAATGTTGACCAGATGCAGGGTTTATACAAAGCACACCCTGACCACACAGAGATGGGAATGTTGACCATGAGCTGCAGGGGTTATACAGAGCACATCCTGGCCACACAGAAATGGGAATGTTGACCAGAAGCTGCAGGGGTTATACAGAGCACATTGTGGCCACACAGAGATGGGAATGTTGACCAGGAGCTGCAGGGGTCATACAGAGCACACGCTGGACACACACAGAGATGAGAATGTTGACCAGGAGCTGCAGGGGTTATACAGTGCGCACGCTGTCCACACACAGATGGGAGAGTTGACCAGGAGCTGCTGGGGTTATACAGAGCACACCCTGGCCACACAGAGATGGGAATGTTGACCAGGAGCTGCAGGAGATATACAGAGCACACCCTGGACACACACACTGATGGGAATGTTGACCAGGAGCTGCAGGGGTTATACAGAGCTCACCCTGGCCACACAGAGATGGGAATGTTGACCAGGAGCTGGGGTTATACAGAGCACACCCTGGCCTCACAGAGATGGGAATGTTGACCAGGAGCTGCTGGGGTTATACAGAGCACACCCTGGCCACACAGAGATGGTAATGTTGACCAGTAGCTGCAGGAGTTATACAGAGCACATCCTGGCCACACACAGAGATGAAAATGTTGACCAGGAGCTGCTGGGGTTATACAGAGTACACCCTGGCCACACAGAGAAGGGAATGTTGATCAGGAGCTGCAGGGGTTATACAGAGTACACCCTGGCCACACAGAGAAGGGAATGTTGATCAGGAGCTGCAGGGGTGATACAGAGCACACCCTGGCCACACAGATATGGGAATGTTGACCAGGAGCTGCTGGGGTTATACAGAGCACACCCTCGACACACAGAGATGGGAATGTCGACCAGGAGCTGCAGGAGTTATACTGAGTACTCCCTGGCCACACAGAGATGGGAATGTTGACCAGGAGCTGCAGGGGTTATACAGAGCACACCCTGGCCACACAGAGATGGGAATGTTGACCAGGAGCTGCAGGAGTATACAGAGCACATCCTGGCCACACAGAGATGGGAATGTTGACCAGGTGCTGCAGGGGTTATACAGAGCACATCCTGGCCACACAGAGATGGGAATGTTGACCATGAGCTGCAGGGGTTATACAGAGCACACCCTGGCCACACAGAGATGGGAATGTTGACCAGGAGCTGCAGGGGTTAGACAGAGCACATCCTGGCCACACAGAGAAGGGAATGTTGACCAGGAGCAGGGTTTACACAGAGCACATCGTGGCCACACAGAGATGTGAATGTTGACCAGGAGATGCAGGGGTTATACAGAGCACATCCTGGCCACACACAGATGGGAATGTTGACCAGGAGCTGCTGGGGTTAGACAGAGCACACCCTGGCCGCACAGAGATGGGAATGTTGACCAGGAGCAGAGGTATACAGAGCACACCCTGGCCACACAGATGGGAATGTTGACCAGGAGCTGCAGGGTTTATACAGAGCACACCCTGGCCACACAGAGATGGGAATGTTGACCAGGAGCAGGGGTATACAGAGCACACCCTGGCCACACAGATATGGGAATGTTGACCAGGAGCTGCAGGGGTTATACAGAGCACACCCTGGCCACACAGAGATGGGAATGTTGACCAGGAGATGCAGGGGTTATACAGAGCACACCCTGGCCACACAGAGAAGGGAATGTTGACCAGGAGCAGGGGTTATACAGAGCACACTCTGGCCACACAGAGAAGGGAATGTTGACCAGGAGCCGGGTTTATACAGAGCACACCCTGGCCACACAGAGATGGGAATGTTGACCAGGAGATGCAGGGGTTATACAGAGCACACACTGGCCACACAGAGATGGGAATGTTGACCAGGAGATGCAGGGGTTATACAGAGCACACCCTGGCCACACACAGATGGGAATGTTGACCAGGAGCTGCTGTGGTTAGACAGAGCACACCCTGGCCACACAGAGATGGGAATGTTGACCAGGAGCTGCAGGGGTTATACAGAGCACACCCTGGCCACACAGAGAAGGGAATGTTGACCAGGAGCAGCGGTTATACAGAGCACACCCTGGCCACACAGAGAAGGGAATGTTGACCAGGATCAGGGTTTATACAGAGCACACCCATGCCACACAGAGATGGGAATGTTGACCTTGAGCTGCAGGGGTTATACAGAGCACACCCTAGCCACACAGAGATGGGAATGTTGACCAGGAGCAGGGGTTATGCAGAGCACACCATGGCCACACAGAGATGGGAATGTTGACCATGAGCTGCGGGGGTTATACAGAGCACATCGTGGCCACACAGAGATGGGAATGTTGACCAGGAGATGCAGGGGTTATACAGAGCACACCCTGGCCACACACAGATGGGAATGTTGACCAGGAGATGCTGGGGTTAGACAGAGCACACCCTGGCTACACACAGATGGGCATGTTGACCAGGAGCTGCTGGGGTTATACAGAGCACACCCTGGCCACACAGAGATGGGAATGTTGACCACGAGCAGGGGTATACAGAGCACACCCTGGCCACACAGATATGGGAATGTTGACCAGGAGCTGCAGGGGTTATACAGAGCACATCGTGGCCACACAGAGATGGGAATGTTGACCATGGGCTGCAGGGGTGATACAGAGCACACCCTGGCCACACAGAGAAGGGAATGTTGACCATGAGCTGCAGGGGTTATACAGAGCACACCCTGGCCACACACAGATGGGAATGTTGACCAGGAGTTGCTGGGGTTAGACAGAGCACACCCTGGCCACACAGAGATGGGAATGTTGACCAGGAGCAGGGGTATACAGAGCACACCCTGTCCACACAGATGGGAATGTTGACCAGTATCTGCAGGGATTATACAGATCACACCCTGGCCACACAGAGATGGGAATGTTGACCAGGAGCTGCTGGGGTTAGACAGAGCACACCCTGGCCACACAGAGATGGGAATGTTGACTAGGAGCAGGGGTATACAGAGCACACCCTGGCCTCACAGATGGGAATATTGACCAGTAGCTGCAGGGGTTATACAGAGAACAACCTGGCCACACAGAGATGGGAATGTTGACCAGGAGCAGGGCTTATACAGAGCACACCCTGGCCACACAGAGAAGGGAATGTTGATCAGGAGCAGGGTTTATACAGAGCACACCCTGGCCACACAGAGATGGGAATGTTGACCAGGAGCTGCAGGGGTTATACAGAGCACACCCTGGCCACACAGAGATGGGAATGTTTACCAGGAGCTGCAGGGGTTATACAGAGCACACCCTGGACACACAGAGATGGGAATGTTGACCCGAAGCTGCAGTTTTATACAGAGCACACCCTGGCCACACAGAGATGGGAATGTTGACCAGGAGCTGCAGGGGTTATACAGAGCACACCTTGTCCACACAGAGGTGGTAATGTTGACCAGGAGCTGCAGGGGTTATACAGAGCACACACTGGCCACACAAAGAAGGGAATGTTGACCAGGAGCTGCAGAGGTTATACAGAGCACACCCTGGCCACACAGAGATGGGAATGTTGACCCGGAGCTGCAGGGGTTATACAGAGCAGACTCTGGCCATACAGAGATGTGAATGTTGACCAGGAGCTGCAGGGGTTATACATAGCACACCCTGGCCACACAGAGAAGGGAATGTTGACCAGGAGCAGGGGTTATACAGAGCACACCCTGGCCACACAGAGAAGGGAATGTTGACCAGATGCAGGGTTTATACAAAGCACACCCTGACCACACAGAGATGGGAATGTTGACCATGAGCTGCAGGGGTTATACAGAGCACATCCTGGCCACACAGAAATGGGAATGTTGACCAGAAGCTGCAGGGGTTATACAGAGCACATTGTGGCCACACAGAGATGGGAATGTTGACCAGGAGCTGCAGGGGTCATACAGAGCACACGCTGGACACACACAGAGATGAGAATGTTGACCAGGAGCTGCGGGGGTTATACAGTGCGCACGCTGTCCACACACAGATGGGAGAGTTGACCAGGAGCTGCTGGGGTTATACAGAGCACACCCTGGCCACACAGAGATGGGAATGTTGACCAGGAGCTGCAGGAGATATACAGAGCACACCCTGGACACACACACTGATGGGAATGTTGACCAGGAGCTGCAGGGGTTATACAGAGCTCACCCTGGCCACACAGAGATGGGAATGTTGACCAGGAGCTGGGGTTATACAGAGCACACCCTGGCCTCACAGAGATGGGAATGTTGACCAGGAGCTGCTGGGGTTATACAGAGCACACCCTGGCCACACAGAGATGGTAATGTTGACCAGTAGCTGCAGGAGTTATACAGAGCAGATCCTGGCCACACACAGAGATGAAAATGTTGACCAGGAGCTGCTGGGGTTATACAGAGTACACCCTGGCCACACAGAGAAGGGAATGTTGATCAGGAGCTGCAGGGGTTATACAGAGTACACCCTGGCCACACAGAGAAGGGAATGTTGATCAGGAGCTGCAGGGGTGATACAGAGCACACCCTGGCCACACAGATATGGGAATGTTGACCAGGAGCTGCTGGGGTTATACAGAGCACACCCTCGACACACAGAGATGGGAATGTCGACCAGGAGCTGCAGGAGTTATACTGAGTACTCCCTGGCCACACAGAGATGGGAATGTTGACCAGGAGCTGCAGGGGTTATACAGAGCACACCCTGGCCACACAGAGATGGGAATGTTGACCAGGAGCTGCAGGAGTATACAGAGCACATCCTGGCCACACAGAGATGGGAATGTTGACCAGGTGCTGCAGGGGTTATACAGAGCACACCCTGGCCACACAGAGATGAGAATGTTGACCAGGAGCTGCAGGTGTAATACAGAGCACACCCTGCTCACACAGAGATGGGAATGTTGACCAGGAGCTGCTGGGGTTACACAGAGCATACCCTGGACACACGGAGAAGGACATGTTGACCAGGAGCTGCAGGAGTTATACAGAGCACACCCTGGCCACACAGAGATGGGAATGTTGACCAGGAGCTACAGGGGTTATACAGAGCACACCCTGGCCACACAGAGATGTGAATATTGACCAGGAGCTGCAGGGATTCTACAGAGCACACCCTGGCCACACAGAGATGGGAATGTTGACCAGGAGCTGCAGGAGTTATACAGAGCACATCCTGGCTACACACAGAGATGGGAATGTTAACCAGGAGCTGCAGGGGTTATACAGAGCACACACTGGCCACACAGAGATGGGCATGTTGACCAGGAGCTGCAGGAGTATACAGAGCACATCCTGGCCACACACAGAGATGGGAATGTTAACCAGGAGTTGCAGGGGTTATACAGAGCACACCCTGGCTACACAGAGATGTGAATGTTGGCCAGGAGCTGCAGGAGTTATACAGAGCACACCCTGGCCTCACAGAGATCGGAATGTTTACCAGGAGCTGCAGGAGTATACAGAGCACATCCTGGCCACACAGAGATGGGAATGTTGACCTGGTGCTGCAGGAGAATACAGAGCACATCCTGGCCACACAGAGATGGGAATGATCACCAGCAGCTCCAGGGGTTATACAGAGCACACCCTGACCACACAGAGATGGGAATGTTGTCCAGGAGCTGCAGGAGTTTTACAGAGCACACCCTGGCCAAACACACAGATGGGAATGTTGACCACGAGCTATTGGGGTTATACAGTGCACACCCTGGCCACACAGAGATGGGAATGTTTACCAGGAGCTGCAGGAGATATACAGAGTACACCCTGGACACACACACAGATGGGAATGTTGACCAGGAGCTGCAAGGGTTATACAGAGCACACCCTGGCCACACAGAAATGGGAATATTGAACAGGAGCTGCAGGAGTTATACAGAGCATACCCTGGGAACAAACAGATAGGAATGTTGACCAGGAGCTGCAGGGGTTATACAGAGCACACCCTGGCCTCACACAGAGATGGGAATGTTAACCAGGAGCTGCAGTTGTTATACAGAGCACACCCTGGCCACACAGAGGTGGGAATGTTGACCAGGAGCTGCAGGAGTTATACAGAGCACACCCTGGCCCCACAGACATGGGAAAGTTGAACAGGAGCTGCAGGGGTTATGCAGAGCACACCCTGGCCACACAGAGACGGGAATGTTGACCAGGAGCTGCTGGGGTTATACAGTGCACATCCTGGCCACACACAGAGATGGGAATGTTAACCAGGAGCTGCAGTTGTTATACAGAGCACACCCTGGCCACACAGAGATGGTAATGTTGACCAGTAGCTGCAGGAGTTATACAGAGCACATCCTGGTCACACACAGAGATGAGAATGTTGACCAGGAGCTGCTGGGGTTATACAGAGCACACCCTGGCCACACAGAGAAGGGAATGTTGATCAGGAGCAGGGGTTATACAGTGCACACCCTGGCCACACAGAGATGGTAATGTTGACCAGGAGCTGCAGGAGTTATACAGAGCACATCCTGGCCACACACAGAGATGGGAATGTTGACCAGGAGCTGTTGGGGTTATACAGAGCACACCCTGGCCACACACAGATATGGGAATGTTGACCAGGAGCTGCTGGGGTTATACTGAGTACTCCCTGGCCACACAGAGATGGGAATGTTGACCAGGAGCTGCAGGGGTTATACAGAGCACACCCTGGCCACACAGAGATGGGAATGTTGACCAGGAGATGCAGGAGTATACAGAGCACATCCTGGCCACACAGAGATGGGAATGTTGACCAGGTGCTGCAGGGGTTATACAGAGCACACCCTGGCCACACAGAGATGAGAATGTTGACCAGGAGCTGCAGGTGTAATACAGAGCACACCCTGCTCACACAGAGATGGGAATGTTGAACAGGAGCTGCTGGGGTTACACAGAGCATACCCTGGACACACGGAGAAGGACATGTTGACCAGGAGCTGCAGGAGTTATACAGAGCACACCCTGGCCACACAGAGATGGGAATGTTGACCAGGAGCTACAGGGGTTATACAGAGCACACCCTGGCCACACAGAGATGTGAATATTGACCAGGAGCTGCAGGGATTCTACAGAGCACACCCTGGCCACACAGAGATGGGAATGTTGACCAGGAGCTGCAGGAGTTATACAGAGCACATCCTGGCTACACACAGAGATGGGAATGTTAACCAGGGGCTGCAGGGGTTATACGGAGCACACACTGGCCACACAGAGATGCGCATGTTGACCAGGAGCTGCAGGAGTATACAGAGCACATCCTGGCCACACACAGAGATGGGAATGTTAACCAGGAGTTGCAGGGGTTATACAGAGCACACCCTGGCTACACAGAGATGTGAATGTTGGCCAGGAGCTGCAGGAGTTATACAGAGCACACCCTGGCCTCACAGAGATCGGAATGTTTACCAGGAGCTGCAGGAGTATACAGAGCACATCCTGGCCACACAGAGATGGGAATGTTGACCTGGTGCTGCAGGAGTTTTACAGAGCACACCCTGGCCAAACACACAGATGGGAATGTTGACCAGGAGCTATTGGGGTTATACAGTGCACACCCTGGCCACACAGAGATGGGAATTTTTACCAGGAGCTGCAGGAGATATACAGAGTACACCCTGGACACACACACAGATGGGAATGTTGACCAGGAGCTGCAGGGGTTATACAGAGCACACCCTGGCCACACAGAGATGGGAATGTTGACTAGGAGCTGCAGGGGTTATACAGAGCACACCCTGGCCACACACAGAGATGGGAATGTTAACCAGGAGCTGCAGTTGTTATACAGAGCACACCCTGGCCACACAGAGGTGGGAATGTTGACCAGGAGCTGCAGGAGTTATACAGAGCACACCCTGGCCCCACAGACATGGGAATGTTGAACAGGAGCTGCAGGGGATATACAGAGCACACCCTGGCCACACAGAGATGGGAATGTTGACCAGGAACTGCTGGGGTTATACAGAGCACACCCTGGCCACACAGAGATGGGAATGTTGACCAGGAACTGCTGGGGTTATACAGGGCACACCCTGGCCACACAGAGATGGGAATGTCGACCAGGAGCTGCAGTGGTTATACAGAGCACACCCTGGCCACACAGAGATGGGAATGTTGACCAGGAGCTGCTGCGGTTATACAGAGCACACCCTGGCCACACAGAGATGGGAATGTCGACCAGGAGGTGCAGGTGTTTTATAGAGGACACCATGGCCACACAGTGATGAGAATGTTGACCAGGAGCTGCAGGAGTTATACAGAGCACATCCTGGCCACACAGATATGGGAATGTTGACCAGGAGCTTCAGGGGTTATACGGAGCACACCCTGGCCACACAGAGATGGGAATATTGACCAGGAGCTGCAGGGGTTACACAGAGCACACCCTGGACACACAGAGATTGGAATGTTTACCAGGAGCTGCAGGGGTTATACAGAGCACACACTGGCCACACTGAGATGGGAATGTTGACCAGGAGTTGCAGGGGTTATACAGAGCACACCCTGGCCACACAGAGATGGGAATGTTGAACAGGAGCTGCTGGGGTTTTCCAGAGCACACTCTGGCCACACAGAGATGTGAATGTTGACCAGGAGCTGCAGGGATTATACAGAGCACATCCTGGCCACACAGAGATGGGAATGTTGACCAGGAGCTGCAGGAGTTATACAGAGCACACCCTGGTCACACAGAGACGGGAATGTTGACCAGGAGCTGCTGGGGTTATACAGAGCACACCCTGGCCACACAGAGACTGGAATGTTGACCAGGAGCGGCTGGGGTTATACAGAGCACACCCTGGCCACACAGAGACGGGAATGTTGAACAGGAGCTGCAGGGTTTATACAGAGCACACCCTGAACACACTGAGATGGTGAATGTTGACCAGGAGCTGCAGGGGTTATACAGAGCACACCCTGGCCACACAGTGATGGTAATGTTGACCAGGAGCTGCAAGGGGTTATACAGAGCACATTCTGGACACACAGAGATGGGAATGTTGCCCAGGAGCTGCCGGAGTTATACAGAGCACACCCTGGACACACACAGATGGGAATGTTGACCAGGAGCTGCAGGAGTTATACAGAGCACACTCTGGCCACACAGAGATGGAAATGTTGACCAGGAGCTGCAGGGGTTATACAGAGCGCACCCTGGCCACACAGAGATTGGAATGTTGAGCAGGAGCTGCAGGGGTTATACAGAGCACACCCTGGCCACACAGAGGTGGGAATGTTGACCAGGAGCTGCAGGAGTTATACAGAGCACACCCTGGCCCCACAGACATGGGAATGTTGAACAGGAGCTGCAGGGGATATACAGAGCACACCCTGGCCACACAGAGATGGGAATGTTGACCAGGAACTGCTGGGGTTATACAGAGCACACCCTGGCCACACAGAGATGGGAATGTTGACCAGGAACTGCTGGGGTTATACAGGGCACACCCTGGCCACACAGAGATGGGAATGTCGACCAGGAGCTGCAGTGGTTATACAGAGCACACCCTGGCCACACAGAGATGGGAATGTTGACCAGGAGCTGCTGCGGTTATACAGAGCACACCCTGGCCACACAGAGATGGGAATGTCGACCAGGAGGTGCAGGTGTTTTATAGAGGACACCATGGCCACACAGTGATGAGAATGTTGACCAGGAGCTGCAGGAGTTATACAGAGCACATCCTGGCCACACAGATATGGGAATGTTGACCAGGAGCTTCAGGGGTTATACGGAGCACACCCTGGCCACACAGAGATGGGAATATTGACCAGGAGCTGCAGGGGTTACACAGAGCACACCCTGGACACACAGAGATTGGAATGTTTACCAGGAGCTGCAGGGGTTATACAGAGCACACACTGGCCACACTGAGATGGGAATGTTGACCAGGAGTTGCAGGGGTTATACAGAGCACACCCTGGCCACACAGAGATGGGAATGTTGAACAGGAGCTGCTGGGGTTTTCCAGAGCACACTCTGGCCACACAGAGATGTGAATGTTGACCAGGAGCTGCAGGGATTATACAGAGCACATCCTGGCCACACAGAGATGGGAATGTTGACCAGGAGCTGCAGGAGTTATACAGAGCACACCCTGGTCACACAGAGACGGGAATGTTGACCAGGAGCTGCTGGGGTTATACAGAGCACACCCTGGCCACACAGAGACTGGAATGTTGACCAGGAGCGGCTGGGGTTATACAGAGCACACCCTGGCCACACAGAGACGGGAATGTTGAACAGGAGCTGCAGGGTTTATACAGAGCACACCCTGAACACACTGAGATGGTGAATGTTGACCAGGAGCTGCAGGGGTTATACAGAGCACACCCTGGCCACACAGTGATGGTAATGTTGACCAGGAGCTGCAAGGGGTTATACAGAGCACATTCTGGACACACAGAGATGGGAATGTTGCCCAGGAGCTGCCGGAGTTATACAGAGCACACCCTGGACACACACAGATGGGAATGTTGACCAGGAGCTGCAGGAGTTATACAGAGCACACTCTGGCCACACAGAGATGGAAATGTTGACCAGGAGCTGCAGGGGTTATACAGAGCGCACCCTGGCCACACAGAGATTGGAATGTTGAGCAGGAGCTGCAGGGGTTATACAGAGCACACCCTGGACATACACAGATGGGAATGTTGAACAGGAGCTGCAGGAATTATACAGAGCACACCCTGGCCACACAGAGATGGGAATGTTGAGCAGCAGCAGGGGTTATGCAGAGCACACTCTGGCCACACAGAGATGGGAATGTTGACCAGGTGCTGCAGGAGTTATACAGAGCACACCCTGGCCACACAGAGATGGGAATGTTGAGCAGCAGCAGGGGTTATGCAGAGCACACTCTGGCCACACAGAGATGGGAATCTTGACCAGATGTTGCAGGGGTTATACAGAGCACACCCTGGCCACACAGAGATGGGAATCTTGACCAGGAGCTGCAGGAGTTATACAGAGCACACCCTGGCCACAGACAGAGATGGGAATGTTGACCATGAGCTGCAGGGGTTATAGAGAGCACATCCTGGCCACACAGAGATGGGAATGTTGACCAGGAACTGCTGGGGTTATACAGAGCACACCCTGGCCACACAGAGATGGGAATGTTGACCAGGAGCTGCAGGGATTACACAGAACACGCTCTGGACACACACAGAGATGGGAATGTTGACCAGAATCTGCAGGGATTATACAGAGCACACCCTGGCCACACAGAGACGGGAATGTTGACCAGGAGCTGCTGGGGTTATACAGAGCACACCCTGGGCACAAACAGAGATGGGAATGTTGACCAGGAGCTGCAGCGGTTATACAGAGCACACCCTGGCAACACAGAGATGGGAATGTCGACCAGGAGCTGCAGTGGTTATACAGAGCACACCATGGCCACACAGAGATGGGAATGTTGACCAGGAGCTGCTGCGGTTATACAGAGCACACCCTGGCCACACAGAGATGGGAATGTTGACCAGGAGCTGCAGGGCTTATACAGAGCACACCCTGGCCACACAGAGATGGGAATGTCGACCAGGAACTGCTGGGGTTATACGGAGCACACCATGGCCACACAGAGATGGGAATAATGACCAGGAGCTGCAGGGGTTACACAGAGCACACCCTGGACACACAGAGATGGGAATGTTTACCAGGAGCTGCAGGGGTTATACGGAGCACACCCTGGCCACAGAGAGATGGGAATCTTGACCAGGAGCTGCAGGGGTTACACAGAGCACACCCTGGCCACACAGAGATGGGAATGTTGACCAGGAGCTGCAGGAGTTATACAGAGCACACCCTGGCCACACAGAGATGGGAATGTTGACCAGGAGCTGCTGTGGTTATACAGAGCACACCCTGGCCACACAGAGATCTGAATGTTGGCCAGGAGCTGCAGGAGTTATACAGAGCACACCCTGGCCACGCAGAGATGGGAATGTTGACCAGGAGCTGCAGGAGTTATACAGAGCACACCCTGGCCACACAGAGATGGGAAAGTTGACCAGGAGCTGCTGAGGTTATACAGAGCACACCCTGGCCACACAGAGATGGGAATGTTGACCAGCAGCTGCTGGGGATATACAGAGCACACACTGGCCACACTGAGATGGGAATGTTGACCAGGAGTTGCAGGGGTTATACAGAGCACACCCTGGCCACACAGAGATGGGAATGTTGAACAGGAGCTGCTGGGGTTTTCCAGAGCACACTCTGGCCACACAGAGATGTGAATGTTGACCAGGAGCTGCAGGGATTATACAGAGCACATCCTGGCCACACAGAGATGGGAATGTTGACCAGGAGCTGCAGGAGTTATACAGAGCACACCCTGGCCACACAGAGACGGGAATGTTGACCAGGAGCTGCTGGGGTTATACAGAGCACACCCTGGCCACACAGAGACTGGAATGTTGACCAGGAGCGGCTGGGGTTATACAGAGCACACCCTGGCCACACAGAGACGGGAATGTTGAACAGGAGCTGCAGGGTTTATACAGAGCACACCCTGAACACACTGAGATGGTGAATGTTGACCAGGAGCTGCAGGGGTTATACAGAGCACACCCTGGCCACACAGTGATGGTAATGTTGACCAGGAGCTGCAAGGGGTTATACAGAGCACATTCTGGACACACAGAGATGGGAATGTTGCCCAGGAGCTGCCGGAGTTATACAGAGCACACCCTGGACACACACAGATGGGAATGTTGACCAGGAGCTGCAGGAGTTATACAGAGCACACTCTGGCCACACAGAGATGGGAATGTTGACCAGGTGCTGCAGGAGTTATACAGAGCACACCCTGGCCACACAGAGATGGGAATGTTGAGCAGCAGCAGGGGTTATGCAGAGCACACTCTGGCCACACAGAGATGGGAATCTTGACCAGATGTTGCAGGGGTTATACAGAGCACACCCTGGCCACACAGAGATGGGAATCTTGACCAGGAGCTGCAGGAGTTATACAGAGCACACCCTGGCCACAGACAGAGATGGGAATGTTGACCATGAGCTGCAGGGGTTATAGAGAGCACATCCTGGCCACACAGAGATGGGAATGTTGACCAGGAACTGCTGGGGTTATACAGAGCACACCCTGGCCACACAGAGATGGGAATGTTGACCAGGAGCTGCAGGGATTACACAGAACACGCTCTGGACACACACAGAGATGGGAATGTTGACCAGAATCTGCAGGGATTATACAGAGCACACCCTGGCCACACAGAGACGGGAATGTTGACCAGGAGCTGCTGGGGTTATACAGAGCACACCCTGGGCACAAACAGAGATGGGAATGTTGACCAGGAGCTGCAGCGGTTATACAGAGCACACCCTGGCAACACAGAGATGGGAATGTCGACCAGGAGCTGCAGTGGTTATACAGAGCACACCATGGCCACACAGAGATGGGAATGTTGACCAGGAGCTGCTGCGGTTATACAGAGCACACCCTGGCCACACAGAGATGGGAATGTTGACCAGGAGCTGCAGGGCTTATACAGAGCACACCCTGGCCACACAGAGATGGGAATGTCGACCAGGAACTGCTGGGGTTATACGGAGCACACCATGGCCACACAGAGATGGGAATAATGACCAGGAGCTGCAGGGGTTACACAGAGCACACCCTGGACACACAGAGATGGGAATGTTTACCAGGAGCTGCAGGGGTTATACGGAGCACACCCTGGCCACAGAGAGATGGGAATCTTGACCAGGAGCTGCAGGGGTTACACAGAGCACACCCTGGCCACACAGAGATGGGAATGTTGACCAGGAGCTGCAGGAGTTATACAGAGCACACCCTGGCCACACAGAGATGGGAATGTTGACCAGGAGCTGCTGTGGTTATACAGAGCACACCCTGGCCACACAGAGATCTGAATGTTGGCCAGGAGCTGCAGGAGTTATACAGAGCACACCCTGGCCACGCAGAGATGGGAATGTTGACCAGGAGCTGCAGGAGTTATACAGAGCAAACCCTGGCCACACAGAGATGGGAATGTTGACCAGGAGCTGCTGAGGTTATACAGAGCACACCCTGGCCACACAGAGATGGGAATGTTGACCAGCAGCTGCTGGGGATATACAGAGCACACCCTGGCCACACAGAGATGGGAATGTTGACCAGGAGCTGCAGGTGTTCTACAGAGCACACCCTGGCCACACAGAGATGGGAATGTTGACCAGGAGCAGGGGTTATACAGAGCACACACTTGCCACACAGAGATGGGAATGTTGACCAGGAGCTGCAGGGATTATACAGAGCACACTCTGGCCACACAGAGATGGGAATTTTGACCAGGAGCTGCAGTGGTTATACAGAGCACACCCAGGCCATACAGAGATGGGAATGTTGACCAGGAGCTGCAGGGGTTATACAGAGCACACCCTGTCCCCACGGAGATGGGAATGTTGACCAGGAGCTGCAGGAGTTATACAGAGCACATCCTGGCCACACAGAGATGGGAATGTTGACCAGGATCTGCAGGGGTTATACAGAGCACATTCTGTCCACACGGAGATGGGAATGTTGACCAGGAGCTGCAGGAGTTTTACAGAGCACACCCTGGCCACACAGAGACGGGAATGTTGACCAGGAGCTGCTGGGGTTATACAGAGCACATCCTGGCCACACAGAGATGGGAATGTTGACCAGGAGCTGCTGGGGTTATACAGAGCTCACCCTGGCCACACAGAGACGGGAATGTTGAACAGGAGCTGCAGGGGTTATACAGAGCACACCCTGGCTACACAGAGATGGGAATGTTGACCAGGAGCTGCTGGGGTTATACAGAGCACATCCTGGCCACACAGAGATGGGAATGTTGACCAGGAGCTGCTGGGGTTATACAGAGCTCACCCTGGCCACACAGAGACGGGAATGTTGAACAGGAGCTGCAGGGGTTATACAGAGCACACCCTGGACACACAGAGATGGGAATGTTGACCAGGAGCTGCAGGAGTTATACAGAGCACAACCTGGCCCCACAGAGATGGGAATGTTGAACAGAAGCTGCAGGAGTTATACAGAGCACACCCTGGGCACATACAGCGATGGGAATGTTGACCAGGAGCTGCAGGGGTTATACAGAGCACACCCTGGCCACACAGAGACGGGAATGTTGACCAGGAGCTGCTGGGGTTATACAGAGCACACCCTGGCCACACAGAGATGGGAATGTTGACCAGGAGCTGCTGGGGTTACACAGAGCACACCTAACCCACACAGAGATGGGAATGTTGACCAGGAGCTGCGGGGGTTATACAGAGCACACCTTGGCCACACACAGAGTTGGGAATGTTGACCAGGAGCAGGGGTTATACAGAGCACATTCTGGAGACACAGAGATGGGAATGTTGCCCAGGAGCTGCCGGAGTAATACAGAGCACACCCTGGACACACACAGATGGGAATGTTGACCAGGAGCTGCAGGAGTTATACAGCGCACACCCTGGCAACACAGAGATGGGAATGTTGAGCAGGAGTTGCAGGAGTTATACAGAGCACACCCTGGACATACACAGATGGGAATGTTGAACAGGAGCTGCAGGAATTATACAGAGCACACCCTGGCCACACAGAGATGGGAATGTTGAGCAGCAGCAGGGGTTATGCAGAGCACACTCTGGCCACACAGAGATGGGAATGTTGACCAGAAGCTGCAGGAGTTATACAGAGCACACCCTGCCCACACAGAGATGGGATAGTTGACCAGGAGCTGCAGGAGGTATACAGAGCACACCCTGGCCACAGACAGAGATGGGAATGTTGACCATGAGCTGCAGGGGTTATAGAGAGCACATCCTGGCCACACAGAGATGGGAATGTTGACCAGGAACTGCTGGGATTATACAGACCACACCCTGGCCACACAGAGACGGGAATGTTGACCAGTAGCTGCTGGGGTTATACAGAGCACACCCTGGCCACACAGAGATGGGAATGTTGACCAGGAGCTGCTGCGGTTATACAGAGCACGCCCTGGCCACACAGAGATGGGAATGTTGACCAGGAGCTGCAGGGGTTATACAGAGCACACCCTGGCCACACAGAGATGATAATGTTGACCAGGAGCTGCAGGGGTTATACAGAGCACACCCTGGCCACACAGAGATGGGAATATTGACCAGGAGCTGCAGGGGTTATACAGAGCACACCCTGGCCACACAGAGATGGGAATATTGACCAGGTGCTGCAGGGGTTATACAGAGCACACCCTGGACACACAGAGATGGGAATGTTTAACAGGAGCTGCAGGGGTTATACGGAGCACACCCTGGCCACAGAGAGATGGGAATCTTGACCAGGAGCTGCAGGGGTTACACAGAGCACACCCTGGCCACACAGAGATGGGAATGTTGACCAGGAGCTGCATGAGTTATACAGAGCACATCCTGGCCACACAGAGATGGGAATGTTGACCAGGAGCTGCTGTGGTTATACAGAGCACACCCTGGCCACACAGAGATCTGAATGTTGGCCAGGAGCTGCAGGGGTTATACAGAGCACACCCTGGCCACGCAGAGATGGGAATGTTGACCAGGAGCTGCAGGAGTTATACAGAGCACACCCTGGCCACACAGTGATGGGAATGTTGACCAGAAGCTGTCGAGGTTATACAGAGCACATTCTGGCCACACAGAGATGGGAATGTTGACCAGCAGCTGCTGGGGTTATTCAGAGCACACCCTGGCCACACAGAGATGGGAATGTTGACCAGGAGCTGCCGGAGTTACACAGAGCACACCCAGGCCACACAGAGATGGGAATGTTGACCAGGAGCTGCTGGGGTTATGCATAGCACATTCTGGCCGCACAGAGTTGGGAATGTTGACCAGGAGCTGTAGGGGTTCTACAGAGCACACCCTGGCCACACAGAGATGGGAATGTTGACCAGCATCTGCAGGGGACATACAGAGCACACCCTGGCCACACAGAGATGTGAATGTTGACCAGGAGCTGCAGGGGTTCTACAGAGCACACCCTGGCCACACAGAGATGGGAATGTTGACCAGGAGCTGCAGGGATTATACAGAGCACACTCTGGCCACACAGAGATGGGAATTTTGACCAGGAGCTGCAGGGGTTATACAGAGCACACCCAGGCCACAAAGAGATGGGAATGTTGACCAGGAGCTGCAGGGGTTATACAGAGCACACCCTGTCCCCAGCGAGATGGGAATGTTGACCACGAGCTGTTGGGGTTATACAGAGCACACCCTGGCCACACACAGATATGGGAATGTTGACCAGGAGCTGCTGGGGTTATACTGAGTACTCCCTGGCCACACAGAGATGGGAATGTTGACCAGGAGCTGCAGGGGTTATACAGAGCACACCCTGGCCACACAGAGATGGGAATGTTGACCAGGAGATGCAGGAGTATACAGAGCACATCCTGGCCACACAGAGATGGGAATGTTGACCAGGTGCTGCAGGGGTTATACAGAGCACACCCTGGCCACACAGAGATGAGAATGTTGACCAGGAGCTGCAGGTGTAATACAGAGCACACCCTGCTCACACAGAGATGGGAATGTTGACCAGGAGCTGCTGGGGTTACACAGAGCATACCCTGGACACACGGAGAAGGAGATGTTGACCAGGAGCTGCAGGAGTTATACAGAGCACACCCTGGCCACACATAGATGGGAATGTTGACCAGGAGCTACAGGGGTTATACAGAGCACACCCTGGCCACACAGAGATGTGAATATTGACCAGGAGCTGCAGGGATTCTACAGAGCACACCCTGGCCACACAGAGATGGGAATGTTGACCAGGAGCTGCACGAGTTATACAGAGCACATCCTGGCTACACACAGAGATGGGAATGTTAACCAGGAGCTGCAGGGGTTATACGGAGCACACACTGGCCACACAGAGATGCGCATGTTGACCAGGAGCTGCAGGAGTATACAGAGCACATCCTGGCCACACACAGAGATGGGAATGTTAACCAGGAGCTGCAGGAGTTATACAGAGCACACCCTGGCCTCACAGAGATCGGAATGTTTACCAGGAGCTGCAGGAGTATACAGAGCACATCCTGGCCACACAGAGATGGGAATGTTGACCTGGTGCTGCAGGAGTTTTACAGAGCACACCCTGGCCAAACACACAGATGGGAATGTTGACCAGGAGCTATTGGGGTTATACAGTGCACACCCTGGCCACACAGAGATGGGAATTTTTACCAGGAGCTGCAGGAGATATACAGAGTACACCCTGGACACACACACAGATGGGAATGTTGACCAGGAGCTGCAGGGGTTATACAGAGCACACCCTGGCCACACAGAGATGGGAATGTTGACTAGGAGCTGCAGGGGTTATACAGAGCACACCCTGGCCACACACAGAGATGGGAATGTTAACCAGGAGCTGCAGTTGTTATACAGAGCACACCCTGGCCACACAGAGGTGGGAATGTTGACCAGGAGCTGCAGGAGTTATACAGAGCACACCCTGGCCCCACAGACATGGGAATGTTGAACAGGAGCTGCAGGGGATATACAGAGCACACCCTGGCCACACAGAGATGGGAATGTTGACCAGGAACTGCTGGGGTTATACAGAGCACACCCTGGCCACACAGAGATGGGAATGTTGACCAGGAACTGCTGGGGTTATACAGGGCACACCCTGGCCACACAGAGATGGGAATGTCGACCAGGAGCTGCAGTGGTTATACAGAGCACACCCTGGCCACACAGAGATGGGAATGTTGACCAGGAGCTGCTGCGGTTATACAGAGCACACCCTGGCCACACAGAGATGGGAATGTCGACCAGGAGGTGCAGGTGTTTTATAGAGGACACCATGGCCACACAGTGATGAGAATGTTGACCAGGAGCTGCAGGAGTTATACAGAGCACATCCTGGCCACACAGATATGGGAATGTTGACCAGGAGCTTCAGGGGTTATACGGAGCACACCCTGGCCACACAGAGATGGGAATATTGACCAGGAGCTGCAGGGGTTACACAGAGCACACCCTGGACACACAGAGATTGGAATGTTTACCAGGAGCTGCAGGGGTTATACAGAGCACACACTGGCCACACTGAGATGGGAATGTTGACCAGGAGTTGCAGGGGTTATACAGAGCACACCCTGGCCACACAGAGATGGGAATGTTGAACAGGAGCTGCTGGGGTTTTCCAGAGCACACTCTGGCCACACAGAGATGTGAATGTTGACCAGGAGCTGCAGGGATTATACAGAGCACATCCTGGCCACACAGAGATGGGAATGTTGACCAGGAGCTGCAGGAGTTATACAGAGCACACCCTGGCCACACAGAGACGGGAATGTTGACCAGGAGCTGCTAGGGTTATACAGAGCACACCCTGGCCACACAGAGACTGGAATGTTGACCAGGAGCGGCTGGGGTTATACAGAGCACACCCTGGCCACACAGAGACGGGAATGTTGAACAGGAGCTGCAGGGTTTATACAGAGCACACCCTGAACACACTGAGATGGTGAATGTTGACCAGGAGCTGCAGGGGTTATACAGAGCACACCCTGGCCACACAGTGATGGTAATGTTGACCAGGAGCTGCAAGGGGTTATACAGAGCACATTCTGGACACACAGAGATGGGAATGTTGCCCAGGAGCTGCCGGAGTTATACAGAGCACACCCTGGACACACACAGATGGGAATGTTGACCAGGAGCTGCAGGAGTTATACAGAGCACACTCTGGCCACACAGAGATGGAAATGTTGACCAGGAGCTGCAGGGGTTATACAGAGCGCACCCTGGCCACACAGAGATTGGAATGTTGAGCAGGAGCTGCAGGGGTTATACAGAGCACACCCTGGACATACACAGATGGGAATGTTGAACAGGAGCTGCAGGAATTATACAGAGCACACCCTGGCCACACAGAGATGGGAATGTTGAGCAGCAGCAGGGGTTATGCAGAGCACACTCTGGCCACACAGAGATGGGAATGTTGACCAGGAACTGCTGGGGTTATACAGAGCACACCCTGGCCACATAGAGATGGGAATGTTGACCAGGAACTGCTGGGGTTATACAGAGCACACCCTGGCCACACAGAGATGGGAATGTTGACCAGGAGCTGCAGGGATTACACAGAACACGCTCTGGACACACACAGAGATGGGAATATTGACCAGAATCTGCAGGGATTATACAGAGCACACCCTGGCCACACAGAGACGGGAATGTTGACCAGGAGCTGCTGGGGTTATACAGAGCACACCCTGGGCACAAACAGAGATGGGAATGTTGACCAGGAGCTGCAGCGGTTATACAGAGCACACCCTGGCAACACAGAGATGGGAATGTCGACCAGGAGCTGCAGTGGTTATACAGAGCACACCATGGCCACACAGAGATGGGAATGTTGACCAGGAGCTGCTGCGGTTATACAGAGCACACCCTGGCCACACAGAGATGGGAATGTTGACCAGGAGCTGCAGGGCTTATACAGAGCACACCCTGGCCACACAGAGATGGGAATGTCGACCAGGCACTGCTGGGGTTATACGGAGCACACCATGGCCACACAGAGATGGGAATATTGACCAGGAGCTGCAGGGGTTACACAGAGCACACCCTGGACACACAGAGATGGGAATGTTTACCAGGAGCTGCAGGGGTTATACGGAGCACACCCTGGCCACAGAGAGATGGGAATCTTGACCAGGAGCTGCAGGGGTTACACAGAGCACACCCTGACCACACAGAGATGGGAATGTTGACCAGGAGCTGCAGGAGTTATACAGAGCACACCCTGGCCACACAGAGATGGGAATGTTGACCAGGAGCTGCTGTGGTTATACAGAGCACACCCTGGCCACACAGAGATCTGAATGTTGGCCAGGAGCTGCAGGAGTTATACAGAGCACACCCTGGCCACGCAGAGATGGGAATGTTGACCAGGAGCTGCAGGAGTTATACAGAGCACACCCTGGCCACACAGAGATGGGAAAGTTGACCAGGAGCTGCTGAGGTTATACAGAGCACACCCTGGCCACACAGAGATGGGAATGTTGACCAGCAGCTGCTGGGGATATACAGAGCACACACTGGCCACACTGAGATGGGAATGTTGACCAGGAGTTGCAGGGGTTATACAGAGCACACCCTGGCCACACAGAGATGGGAATGTTGAACAGGAGCTGCTGGGGTTTTCCAGAGCACACTCTGGCCACACAGAGATGTGAATGTTGACCAGGAGCTGCAGGGATTATACAGAGCACATCCTGGCCACACAGAGATGGGAATGTTGACCAGGAGCTGCAGGAGTTATACAGAGCACACCCTGGCCACACAGAGACGGGAATGTTGACCAGGAGCTGCTGGGGTTATACAGAGCACACCCTGGCCACACAGAGACTGGAATGTTGACCAGGAGCGGCTGGGGTTATACAGAGCACACCCTGGCCACACAGAGACGGGAATGTTGAACAGGAGCTGCAGGGTTTATACAGAGCACACCCTGAACACACTGAGATGGTGAATGTTGACCAGGAGCTGCAGGGGTTATACAGAGCACACCCTGGCCACACAGTGATGGTAATGTTGACCAGGAGCTGCAAGGGGTTATACAGAGCACATTCTGGACACACAGTGATGGGAATGTTGCCCAGGAGCTGCCGGAGTTATACAGAGCACACCCTGGACACACACAGATGGGAATGTTGACCAGGAGCTGCAGGAGTTATACAGAGCACACTCTGGCCACACAGAGATGGAAATGTTGACCAGGATCTGCAGGGGTTATACAGAGCGCACCCTGGCCACACAGAGATTGGAATGTTGAGCAGGAGCTGCAGGGGTTATACAGAGCACACCCTGGACATACACAGATTGGAATGTTGAACAGGAGCTGCAGGAATTATACAGAGCACACCCTGGCCACACAGAGATGGGAATGTTGAGCAGCAGCAGGGGTTATGCAGAGCACACTCTGGCCACACAGAGATGGGAATGTTGACCAGGTGCTGCAGGAGTTATACAGAGCACACCCTGGCCACACAGAGATGGGAATGTTGAGCAGCAGCAGGGGTTATGCAGAGCACACTCTGGCCACACAGAGATGGGAATCTTGACCAGATGTTGCAGGGGTTATACAGAGCACACCCTGGCCACACAGAGATGGGAATCTTGACCAGGAGCTGCAGGAGTTATACAGAGCACACCCTGGCCACAGACAGAGATGGGAATGTTGACCATGAGCTGCAGGGGTTATAGAGAGCACATCCTGGCCACACAGAGATGGGAATGTTGACCAGGAACTGCTGGGGTTATACAGAGCACACCCTGGCCACACAGAGATGGGAATGTTGACCAGGAGCTGCAGGGATTACACAGAACACGCTCTGGACACACACAGAGATGGGAATGTTGACCAGAATCTGCAGGGATTATACAGAGCACACCCTGGCCACACAGAGACGGGAATGTTGACCAGGAGCTGCTGGGGTTATACAGAGCACACCCTGGGCACAAACAGAGATGGGAATGTTGACCAGGAGCTGCAGCGGTTATACAGAGCACACCCTGGCAACACAGAGATGGGAATGTCGACCAGGAGCTGCAGTGGTTATACAGAGCACACCATGGCCACACAGAGATGGGAATGTTGACCAGGAGCTGCTGCGGTTATACAGAGCACACCCTGGCCACACAGAGATGGGAATGTTGACCAGGAGCTGCAGGGCTTATACAGAGCACACCCTGGCCACACAGAGATGGGAATGTCGACCAGGAACTGCTGGGGTTATACGGAGCACACCATGGCCACACAGAGATGGGAATATTGACCAGGAGCTGCAGGGGTTACACAGAGCACACCCTGGACGCACAGAGATGGGAATGTTTACCAGGAGCTGCAGGGGTTATACGGAGCACACCCTGGCCACACAGAGATGGGAATCTTGACCAGGAGCTGCAGGGGTTACACAGAGCACACCCTGGCCACACAGAGATGGGAATGTTGACCAGGAGCTGCAGGAGTTATACAGAGCACACCCTGGCCACACAGAGATGGGAATGTTGACCAGGAGCTGCTGTGGTTATACAGAGCACACCCTGGCCACACAGAGATCTGAATGTTGGCCAGGAGCTGCAGGAGTTATACAGAGCACACCCTGGCCACGCAGAGGTGGGAATGTTGACCAGGAGCTGCAGGAGTTATACAGAGCACACCCTGGCCACACAGAGATGGGAATGTTGACCAGGAGCTGCTGAGGTTATACAGAGCACACCCTGGCCACACAGAGATGGGAATGTTGACCAGCAGCTGCTGGGGATATACAGAGCACACCCTGGCCACACAGAGATGGGAATGTTGACCAGGAGCTGCAGGTGTTCTACAGAGCACACCCTGGCCACACAGAGATGGGAATGTTGACCAGGAGCAGGGGTTATACAGAGCACACACTTGCCACACAGAGATGGGAATGTTGACCAGGAGCTGCAGGGATTATACAGAGCACACTCTGGCCACACAGAGATGGGAATTTTGACCAGGAGCTGCAGTGGTTATACAGAGCACACCCAGGCCATACAGAGATGGGAATGTTGACCAGGAGCTGCAGGGGTTATACAGAGCACACCCTGTCCCCACGGAGATGGGAATGTTGACCAGGAGCTGCAGGAGTTATACAGAGCACATCCTGGCCACACAGAGATGGGAATGTTGACCAGGATCTGCAGGGGTTATACAGAGCACACCCTGTCCACACGGAGATGGGAATGTTGACCAGGAGCTGCAGGAGTTTTACAGAGCACACCCTGGCCACACAGAGACGGGAATGTTGACCAGGAGCTGCTGGGGTTATACAGAGCACATCCTGGCCACACAGAGATGGGAATGTTGACCAGGAGCTGCTGGGGTTATACAGAGCTCACCCTGGCCACACAGAGACGGGAATGTTGAACAGGAGCTGCAGGGGTTATACAGAGCACACCCTGGCTACACAGAGATGGGAATGTTGACCAGGAGCTGCTGGGGTTATACAGAGCACATCCTGGCCACACAGAGATGGGAATGTTGACCAGGAGCTGCTGGGGTTATACAGAGCTCACCCTGGCCACACAGAGACGGGAATGTTGAACAGGAGCTGCAGGGGTTATACAGAGCACACCCTGGACACACAGAGATGGGAATGTTGACCAGGAGCTGCAGGAGTTATACAGAGCACAACCTGGCCCCACAGAGATGGGAATGTTGAACAGAAGCTGCAGGAGTTATACAGAGCACACCCTGGGCACATACAGCGATGGGAATGTTGACCAGGAGCTGCAGGGGTTATACAGAGCACACCCTGGCCACACAGAGACGGGAATGTTGACCAGGAGCTGCTGGGGTTATACAGAGCACACCCTGGCCACACAGAGATGGGAATGTTGACCAGGAGCTGCTGGGGTTACACAGAGCACACCTAACCCACACAGAGATGGGAATGTTGACCAGGAGCTGCGGGGGTTATACAGAGCACACCTTGGCCACACACAGAGTTGGGAATGTTGACCAGGAGCAGGGGTTATACAGAGCACATTCTGGAGACACAGAGATGGGAATGTTGCCCAGGAGCTGCCGGAGTAATACAGAGCACACCCTGGACACACACAGATGGGAATGTTGACCAGGAGCTGCAGGAGTTATACAGCGCACACCCTGGCAACACAGAGATGGGAATGTTGAGCAGGAGTTGCAGGAGTTATACAGAGCACACCCTGGACATACACAGATGGGAATGTTGAACAGGAGCTGCAGGAATTATTCAGAGCACACCCTGGCCACACAGAGATGGGAATGTTGAGCAGCAGCAGGGGTTATGCAGAGCACACTCTGGCCACACAGAGATGGGAATGTTGACCAGGAGCTGCAGGAGTTATACAGAGCACACCCTGCCCACACAGAGATGGGATAGTTGACCAGGAGCTGCAGGAGGTATACAGAGCACACCCTGGCCACAGACAGAGATGGGAATGTTGACCATGAGCTGCAGGGGTTATAGAGAGCACATCCTGGCCACACAGAGATGGGAATGTTGACCAGGAACTGCGGGGTTTATACAGACCACACCCTGGCCACACAGAGACGGGAATGTTGACCAGGAGCTGCTGGGGTTATACAGAGCACACCCTGGCCACACAGAGATGGGAATGTTGACCAGGAGCTGCTGCGGTTATACAGAGCACGCCCTGGCCACACAGAGATGGGAATGTTGACCAGGAGCTGCAGGGGTTATACAGAGCACACCCTGGCCACACAGAGATGGGAATGTTGACCAGGAGCTGCAGGGGTTATACAGAGCACACCCTGGCCACACAGAGATGGGAATATTGACCAGGAGCTGCAGGGGTTATACAGAGCACACCCTGGCCACACAGAGATGGGAATATTGACCAGGTGCTGCAGGGGTTATACAGAGCACACCCTGGACACACAGAGATGGGAATGTTTAACAGGAGCTGCAGGGGTTATACGGAGCACACCCTGGCCACAGAGAGATGGGAATCTTGACCAGGAGCTGCAGGGGTTACACAGAGCACACCCTGGCCACACAGAGATGGGAATGTTGACCAGGAGCTGCATGAGTTATACAGAGCACATCCTGGCCACACAGAGATGGGAATGTTGACCAGGAGCTGCTGTGGTTATACAGAGCACACCCTGGCCACACAGAGATCTGAATGTTGGCCAGGAGCTGCAGGGGTTATACAGAGCACACCCTGGCCACGCAGAGATGGGAATGTTGACCAGGAGCTGCAGGAGTTATACAGAGCACACCCTGGCCACACAGTGATGGGAATGTTGACCAGAAGCTGTCGAGGTTATACAGAGCACATTCTGGCCACACAGAGATGGGAATGTTGACCAGCAGCTGCTGGGGTTATTCAGAGCACACCCTGGCCACACAGAGATGGGAATGTTGACCAGGAGCTGCCGGAGTTACACAGAGCACACCCAGGCCACACAGAGATGGGAATGTTGACCAGGAGCTGCTGGGGTTATGCATAGCACATTCTGGCCGCACAGAGTTGGGAATGTTGACCAGGAGCTGTAGGGGTTCTACAGAGCACACCCTGGCCACACAGAGATGGGAATGTTGACCAGCATCTGCAGGGGACATACAGAGCACACCCTGGCCACACAGAGATGTGAATGTTGACCAGGAGCTGCAGGGGTTCTACAGAGAACACCCTGGCCACACAGAGATGGGAATGTTGACCAGGAGCTGCAGGGATTATACAGAGCACACTCTGGCCACACAGAGATGGGAATTTTGACCAGGAGCTGCAGGGGTTATACAGAGCACACCCAGGCCACAAAGAGATGGGAATGTTGACCAGGAGCTGCAGGGGTTATACAGAGCACACCCTGTCCCCAGCGAGATGGGAATGTTGACCACGAGCTGCAGGAGTTATACAGAGCACATCCTGGCCACACAGAGATGGGAATATTGACCAGGAGCTGCAGGGGTTATACAGAGCACACCCTGTCCACACGGAGATGGGAATGTTGATCAGGAGCTGCAGGGGTTATACAGAGCACACCCTGGCCACACGGAGATGGGAATGTTGACCAGGAGATGCAGGAGTTATACAGAGCACATCCTGGACACACAGAGATGGGATTGTTGACCAGGAGCTGCTGAGGTTATACAGAGCACACCCTGGCCACACAGAGATGGGAATGTTGGCGAGGAACTGCTGAGGTTATACAGAGCACATCCTGGCCACACAGAGATGGGAATGTTGACCAGGAGCTGCTGGGGTTATACAGAGGACACCCTGGCCACACAGAGATGGGAATGTTGACCAGGAGCTGCTGGGTTTATACCGAGCACATCCTGGCCACACAGAGATGGGAATGTTGACCAGGAGCTGCAGGAGTTATACAGAGCGCACCCTGGACACACAGAGATGGGAATATTGACCAGGAGCTGCAGGAGTTATACAGAGCTACCCAGGCCACACAGAGATGGGAATGTTGACCAGGAGCAGGGGTTATACAGAGCACACCCTGGCCACACAGAGATGGGAATGTTGACCAGGAGCTGCAGGGGTTATACAGAGCACACCCTGGCCACACAGAGAAGGGAATATTGACCAGGAGCTGCAGGAGTTATACAGAGCACACCCAGGCCACACAGAGATGGGAATGTTGACCAGGAGCAGGGGTTATACAGAGCACACCCTGCCCACACAGAGATGGGAATGTTGACCAGGAGCTGCAGGGGTTATACAGAGCACACCCTGAACAGACAGAGATGGGAATGTTGACCAGGAGCTGCAGTGGTTATACAGAGCACACCCTGGCCATACAGAGATGGGAATGTTGACCAGGAGCAGGAGTTATACAGAGCGCACCCTGGCCACACAGAGGTGGGAATGTCGACGAGGAGCTGCAGGTGTTAAAGAAAGCACACTCTGGCCACACAGAGATGGGAATGTTGACCAGGAGCTGCAGGGGTTATACAGAGCACACCATGGCCACAAAGAGATGGGAATATTGACCAGGAGCTGCAGGGGTTACACAGAGCTCACCCTGGCCACACAGAGATGGGATTGTTGACCAGGAGGTGCAGGAGTTATACAGAGCACACCCTGGTCACACAGAGATGGGAATGTTGACAAGGAGCTGCAGGGGTCAAAGAAAGGACACTCTGGCCACAAAGAGATGGGAATGTTGACCAGGAGCTCCACGGGTTATACTGAGCACACCCTTGCCACACAGAGATGGGATTGTTGACCAGGAGCTGCAGGAGTTATACAGAGCTCACCCTGGCCACACAGAGATGGGAATGTTGACAAGGAGCTGCAGGGGTTAAAGAAAGCACACTCAGGCCACAAAGAGATGGGAATGTTGACCAGGAGCTGCAGGGGTTATACTGAGCACACCGTGGCCACACAGAGATGGGAATGTTGACAAGGAGCTGCAGGGGTTAAAGAAAGCACACACTGGCCACAAACAGATGGGAATGTTGACCAGGAGCTACAGGGGTTATACAGAGCACACCCTGGCCACACATAGATGGGAATATTGACGAGCAGCTGCAGGAGTTATACAGAGCAGACCCAGGCCACAAAGAGATGGGAATGTTGTCCAGTAGCAGGGATTATACAGAGCACACCCTGGCCACACAGAGATGGGAATATTGACCAGGAGCTGCAGGAGTTATACAGAGTACACTCAGGCCACACAGAGATGGGAATGGTGACCAGGAGCAGGGGTAATACAGAGCACACCCTTCCCACACAAAGATGGGAATGTTGACCAGGAGCTGCAGGGGTTATACAGAGCACACCCTGGACAGAGAGAGATGGGAATGTTGAGCAGGAGCTGCAGGGGTTATACAGAGCCACCCTGGCCACACAGAGATGGGAATGTTTACCAGGAGCTGCAGGGATTATACAGAGCACACCCTGGCCACACAGATGGGAATGTTGACCAGGAGCTGCAGGGGTTCTACAGAGCATACCCTGGCCACACAGAGATGAGAATATTGACCAGGAGCTGCAGGAGTTATACAGAGCACACCCAAGCCACACAGAGATGGGAATGTTGACCAGAAGAAGGGGTTGTACAGAGCGCACCCGGGCCACACAGAGATGGGAATGTTGACCAGGAGCAGGAGTTATACAGAGAGCACCCTGGCGACACAGAGATGGGAATGTTGACCAGGAGCTGCAGGGGTTATACAGAGCTCACCCTGGCCACACAGAGATGGGAATGTTGACCAGGAGTTGCAGGAGTTATAGAGAGCATACCCTGGCCACACAGAGATGAGAATATTGACCAGGAGCTGCAGGAGTTATACAGAGCACACCCAAGCCACACAGAGATGGGAATGTTGACCAGAAGAAGGGGTTGTACAGAGCGCACCCGGGCCACACAGAGATGGGAATGTTGACCAGGAGCAGGAGTTATACAGAGAGCACCCTGGCCACACAGAGATGGGAATGTTGACCAGGAGCTGCAGGGGTTATACAGAGCACACCCTGGGCACACAGAGATGGGAATGTTGTCCAGGAGCTGCAGTGGTTATACAGAGCACACCCTGCCCACACAGAGATGGGAATGTTGACCAGGAGCTGCAGGGGTTATACAGAGCACACCCTGAACAGACAGAGATGGGAATGTTGACCAGGAGCTGCAGTGGTTATACAGAGCACACCCTGGCCATACAGAGATGGGAATGTTGACCAGGAGCAGGAGTTATACAGAGCGCACCCTGGCCACACAGAGGTGGGAATGTCGACGAGGAGCTGCAGGTGTTAAAGAAAGCACACTCTGGCCACACAGAGATGGGAATGTTGACCACGAGCTGCAGGGGTTATACAGAGCACACCATGGCCACACAGAGATGGGAATGTTGACCAGGAGCAGGAGTTATACAGAGAGCACCCTGGCGACACAGAGATGGGAATGTTGACCAGGAGCTGCAGGGGTTATACAGAGCTCACCCTGGCCACACAGAGATGGGAATGTTGACCAGGAGTTGCAGGAGTTATAGAGAGCATACCCTGGCCACACAGAGATGAGAATATTGACCAGGAGCTGCAGGAGTTATACAGAGCACACCCAAGCCACACAGAGATGGGAATGTTGACCAGAAGAAGGGGTTGTACAGAGCGCACCCGGGCCACACAGAGATGGGAATGTTGACCAGGAGCAGGAGTTATACAGAGAGCACCCTGGCCACACAGAGATGGGAATGTTGACCAGGAGCTGCAGGGGTTATACAGAGCACACCCTGGGCACACAGAGATGGGAATGTTGACCAGGAGCTGCAGTGGTTATACAGAGCACACCCTGCCCACACAGAGATGGGAATGTTGACCAGGAGCTGCAGGGGTTATACAGAGCACACCCTGAACAGACAGAGATGGGAATGTTGACCAGGAGCTGCAGTGGTTATACAGAGCACACCCTGGCCATACAGAGATGGGAATGTTGACCAGGAGCAGGAGTTATACAGAGCGCACCCTGGCCACACAGAGGTGGGAATGTCGACGAGGAGCTGCAGGTGTTAAAGAAAGCACACTCTGGCCACACAGAGATGGGAATGTTGACCAGGAGCTGCAGGGGTTATACAGAGCACACCATGGCCACAAAGAGATGGGAATATTGACCAGGAGCTGCAGGGGTTACACAGAGCTCACCCTGGCCACACAGAGATGGGATTGTTGACCAGGAGCTGCAGGAGCTATACAGAGCACACCCTGGTCACACAGAGATGGGAATGTTGACAAGGAGCTGCAGGGGTGAAAGAAAGGATACTCTGGCCACAAAGAGATGGGAATGTTGACCAGGAGCTCCACGGGTTATACTGAGCACACCCTTGCCACACAGAGATGGGATTGTTGACCAGGAGCTGCAGGAGTTATACAGAGTTCACCCTGGCCACACAGAGATGGGAATGTTGACAAGGAGCTGCAGGGGTTAAAGAAAGCACACTCTGGCCACAAATTGATGGGAATGTTGACCAGGAGCTGCAGGGGTTATACTGAGCACACCGTGGCCACACAGAGATGGGAATGTTGACAAGGAGCTGCAGGGGTTAAAGAAAGCACACACTGGCCACAAACAGATGGGAATGTTGACCAGGAGCTACAGGGGTTATACAGAGCACACCCTGGCCACACATAGATGGGAATATTGACGAGCAGCTGCAGGAGTTATACAGAGCAGACCCAGGCCACAAAGAGATGGGAATGTTGTCCAGGAGCAGGGGTTATACAGAGCACACCCTGGCCACACAGAGATGGGAATATTGACCAGGAGCTGCAGGAGTTATACAGAGTACACTCAGGCCACACAGATATGGGAATGGTGACCAGGAGCAGGGGTAATACAGAGCACACCCTTCCCACACAAAGATGGGAATGTTGACCAGCAGCTGCAGGGGTTATACAGAGCACACCCTGGACAGAGAGAGATGGGAATGTTGAGCAGGAGCTGCAGGGGTTATACAGAGCCACCCTGGCCACACAGAGATGGGAATGTTGACCAGGAGCTGCAGGGATTATACAGAGCACACCCTGAACAGACAGAGATGGGAATGTTGACCAGGAGCTGCAGTGGTTATACAGAGCACACCCTGGCCATACAGAGATGGGAATGTTGACCAGGAGCAGGAGTTATACAGAGCGCACCCTGGCCACACAGAGGTGGGAATGTCGACGAGGAGCTGCAGGTGTTAAAGAAAGCACACTCTGGCCACACAGAGATGGGAATGTTGACCAGGAGCTGCAGGGGTTATACAGAGCACACCATGGCCACACAGAGATGGGAATGTTGACCAGGAGTTGCAGGAGTTATAGAGAGCATACCCTGGCCACACAGAGATGAGAATATTGACCAGGAGCTGCAGGAGTTATACAGAGCACACCCAAGCCACACAGAGATGGGAATGTTGACCAGAAGAAGGGGTTGTACAGAGCGCACCCGGGCCACACAGAGATGGGAATGTTGACCAGGAGCAGGAGTTATACAGAGAGCACCCTGGCGACACAGAGATGGGAATGTTGACCAGGAGCTGCAGGGGTTATACAGAGCTCACCCTGGCCACACAGAGATGGGAATGTTGACCAGGAGTTGCAGGAGTTATAGAGAGCATACCCTGGCCACACAGAGATGAGAATATTGACCAGGAGCTGCAGGAGTTATACAGAGCACACCCAAGCCACACAGAGATGGGAATGTTGACCAGAAGAAGGGGTTGTACAGAGCGCACCCGGGCCACACAGAGATGGGAATGTTGACCAGGAGCAGGAGTTATACAGAGAGCACCCTGGCCACACAGAGATGGGAATGTTGACCAGGAGCTGCAGGGGTTATACAGAGCACACCCTGGGCACACAGAGATGGGTATGTTGACCAGGAGCTGCAGTGGTTATACAGAGCACACCCTGGCCACACAGAGATGGGAATGTTGACCAGGAGCTGCAGGAGTTATACAGAGCACACCCTGGTCACACAGAGATGGGAATGTTGACCAGGAGCTGCAGTGGTTATACAGAGCACACCCTGGCCACACAGAGATGGGAATGTTGACCAGGAGCTGCAGGAGTTATACAGAGCACACCCTGGCCACACAGAGATGGGAATGTTGACCAGGAGCTGCAGGGGTTATACAGAGCTCACCCTGGCCACACAGAGATGGGAATGTTGACCAGGAGTTGCAGGAGTTATAGAGAGCACACCCTGGCCACACAGAGATGGGAATATTGACCAGGAGCTGCAGGAGTTATGCAGAGCACACCCAGGCTACACAGAGATGGGAATGTTGACAAGAAGCAGGGGTCATACAGAGCACACACAGGCCACACAGAGATGGGAATGTTGGTTAGGAGCTGCAGGGGTTATACAGAGCAAACCCTGGCCACACAGAGATGGGAATGTTGACCAGGAGCTGCAGGGCATATACAGAGCACACCCTGGCCACACAGATATGGGAATGTTGACCAGGAGCTGCAGGTTTTATACAGAGCACACCCTGGACAGAGAGAGATTGAATGTTGACCAGGAGCTGCAGGGGTTATACAGAGCCACCCTGGCCACACAGATGGGAATGTTGACCAGGAGCTGCATGGGTTATACAGAGCTCACCCTGGCCACACAGAGATGGGAATATTGACGAGAACCGGGAGGAGTTATACAGAGCACACACAGGCCACACAGAGATGGGAATGTTGACCAGGAGCTGCAGGGGTTATACAGAGCAAACCCTGGCCACACAGAGATGGGAATGTTGACCAGGAGCTGCAGGGCTTATACAGAGCACAACCTGGCCACACAGATATGGGAATGTTGACCAGGAGCTGCAGGTTTTATACAGAGCACACCCTGGACAGAGAGAGATTGAATGTTGACCAGGAGCTGCAGGGGTTATACAGAGCACACCGTGGCCACACAGATGGGAATCTTGACCAGGAGCTGCAGGGGTTATACAGAGCTCACCCTGGCCACACAGAGATGGGAATGTTGACCAGGAGCTGCAGGGATTATACAGCGCACACCCTGGCCACACAGATGGGAATGTTGACCAGGAGCTGCAGGGGTTATACAGAGCACACCCTGGCCACACAGAGATGGGAATGTTGACAAGGAGCAGGAGTTATACAGAGCTCACCCTGGCCACACAGAGATGTGAATGTTGACAAGGAGCTGCAGGGGTTATACAGAGCTCACCCTGGCCACACAGAGATGGGAATGTTGACAAGGAGCTGCAGGGGTTAAAGAAAGCACACTCTGGCCACAAAGAGATGGGAATGTTGACCAGGAGCAGGGGTTATACGGAGCACACCCAGGCCACACAGAGATGGGAATATTGACGAGAAGCTGCAGGAGTTATACAGAGCACACCCAGGCCACACAGAGATGGGAATGTTGACCAGGAGCAGGGGTTATACAGAGCACACCCTGGCAACACAGAGATGGGAATATTGACCAGGAGCTGCAGGAGTTATACAGAGCACACCCAGGCCACACACAGATGGGAATGTTGACCAGGAGCAGGGGTTATACAGAGCACACCCTGGCCACACAGAGATGGGAATATTGACCAGGAGCTGCAGGAGTTATACAGAGCACACCCAGGCCACACAGAGATGGGAATGTTGACCAGGAGCAGGGGTTATACAGAGCACACCCTGGCCACACAGAGATGGGAATATTGACGAGGAGCTGCAGGAGTTATACAGAGCACACCCAGGCCACACAGAGATGGGAATGTTGACCAGGAGCAAGGCTTATACAGGGCACACCCTGGCAACACAGAGATGGGAATATTGACCAAGAGCTGCAGGGGTTATACAGAGCTCACCCTGGCCACACAGAGATGGGAATATTGCCCAGGAGCTGCTGGAGTTATAGAGAGCACACCCTGGCCACACAGGGATGGGAATGTTGAACAGGAGCTGCAGGGGTTATACAGAGCACACCCTGGCCACACAGAGATGGGAATATTGACCAGGAGCTGCAGGAGTTATACAGAGCACACCCTGGCCACACAGCTGGGAATGTTGACCAGGAGCTGCAGGTGTGATGCAGAGCTCACCCTGGCCACACAGATATGGGAATGTTAACCAGGAGCTGCAGGGGTTATACAGAGCACACCCTGGCCACAGACAGAGATGGGAATGTTGACCAGGGGCTGCAGGGGTTATACAGAGCACACCCTGGCCACACAGAGATGGGAATGTTGACCAGGAGCTGCAGGGGTTATACAGAGCCACCCTGGCCACACAGAGATGGGAATGTTGACCAGGAACTGCAGGGATTATACAGCAACCACCCTGACCACACAGATGGGAATGTTGACCAGGAGCTGCAGGGGTTATACAGAGCACACCTTGGCCACACAGAGGTGGGAATGTTGACCAGGAGCTGCAGGGGTTATACAGAGCTCAACCTGGCCACACAGAGATGGGAATGTTGACCAGGAGCTGCAGGGATTATACAGAAAACACTCTGACCACACAGATGAGAATGTTGACCAGGAGCTGCAGGGGTTATACAGTGCTCACCCTGACCACACAGATGGGAATGTTGACCAGGAGCTGCAGGGGTTATACAGAGCAGACCCTGGCCACACAGAGGTGGGAATGTTGACCATGAGCTGCAGGGGTTATACAGAGCTCACCCTGACCACACAGATGGGAATGTTGACCAGGAGCTGCAGGGGTTATACAGAGCACACCCTGGCCACACAGAGGTGGGAATGTTGACCATGAGTTGCAGGGGCTATACAGAGCTCACCCTGACCACACAGATGGGAATGTTGACCAGGAGCAGGGGCTATACAGAGCACACCCAGGCCACACAGGGATGGGAATGTTGACCAGGAGCAGGGGTTATACAGAGCACACCCTGGCCACACAGAGATGGGAATGTTGACCAGGAGCTGCAGGGGTTATACAGAGAACACCCTGGCCACACAGAGATGGGAATGTTGACCAGGAGCTGCAGGGGTTATACAGAGCACACCCTGGCCACACAGAGATGGGAATGTTGACCAGGAGCTGCAGGGGTTACACAGAGCACACCCTGGTCACACAGAGATGGGAATGTTGACAAGGAGCTGCAGGGGTGAAAGAAAGGACTCTCTGGCCACAAAGAGATGGGAATGTTGACCAGGAGCTCCAGGGGTTATACTGAGCACACCCTGGCCACACAGAGATGGGATTGTTGACCAGGAGCTGCAGGAGTTATACAGAGCACAGCCTGGCCACACAGAGATGGGAATGTTGACAAGGAGCTGAAGGGGTTAAAGAAAGCACACTCTGGCCACAAAGAGATGGGAATGTTAACCAAGAGCTGCAGGGGTTATACTGAGCACACCCTGGCCACACAGAGATGGGAATGTTGACAAGGAGCTGCAGGGGTTAAAGAAAGCACACACTGGCCACAAATAGATGGGAATGTTGACCAGGAGCTACAGGGGTTACACAGAGCACACCCTGGCCACACAGAGATGAGAATGTTGAACAGGAGCTGCAGCGGTTATACAGAGCACACCCTGGCCACACATAGATGGGAATATTTACGAGCAGCTACAGGAGTTATACAGAGCAGACCCAGGACACAAAGAGATGGGAATGTTGTCCAGGAGCAGGGGTTATACAGAGCACACCCTGGCCACACAGAGATGGGAATATTGACCAGGAGCTGCAGGAGTTATACAGAGCCACCCTGGCCACACAGAGATGGGAATGTTGACCAGGAGCTGCAGGGATTATACAGAGCACACCCTGGCCACACAGATGGGAATGTTGACCAGGAGCTGCAGGGGTTATACAGAGCTCACCCTGGCCACACAGAGATGGGAATGTTGACCAGGAGTTGCTGGAGTTATAGAGAGCATACCCTGGCCACACAGAGATGAGAATATTGACCAGGTGCTGCAGGAGTTATGCAGAGCACACCCAAGCCACACAGAGATGGGAATGTTGACTAGGAGCAGGAGTTATACAGAGAGCACCCTGGCCACACAGAGATGGGAATGTTGACCAGGAGTTGCAGGAGTTATACAGAGCACACTCTGGCCACACAGAGATGGGAATTTTGACCAGGAGCTGCAGGGGTTATACAGAGCACACTCTGGACAGTGAGAGATGGGAATGTTGACCAGGGGCTGCAGGGGTTATACAGAGCACACCCTGGCCACACAGAGATGGGAATGTTGACCAGGAGCTGCAGGGGTTATACAGAGCCACCCTGGCCACACAGAGATGGGAATGTTGACCAGGAACTGCAGGGATTATACAGCAACCACCCTGACCACACAGATGGGAATGTTGACCAGGAGCTGCAGGGGTTATACAGAGCACACCTTGGCCACACAGAGGTGGGAATGTTGACCAGGAGCTGCAGGGGTTATACAGAGCTCAACCTGGCCACACAGAGATGGGAATGTTGACCAGGAGCTGCAGGGATTATACAGAAAACACTCTGACCACACAGATGAGAATGCTGACCAGGAGCTGCAGTGGTTATACAGAACACATCATGTCCACACAGAGATGGGAATGTTGACCAGGAGCTGCAGGAGTTATACAGAGCACACCCTGGCCACACAGAGATGGGAATGTTGACCAGGAGCTGCAGGAGTTATACAGAGCTCACCCTGGCCACACAGAGATGGGAATGTTGACCAGGAGTTGCAGGAGTTATAGAGAGCACACCCTGGCCACACAGAGATGGGAATATTGACCAGGAGCTGCAGGGGTTATACAGAGCTCACCCTGGCCACACAGAGATGGGAATGTTGACCAGGAGTTGCAGGAGTTATACAGAGCACACTCTGGCCACACAGAGATGGGAATTTTGACCAGGAGCTGCAGGGGTTATACAGAGCACACTCTGGACAGTGAGAGATGGGAATGTTGACCAGGGGCTGCAGGGGTTATACAGAGCACACCCTGGCCACACAGAGATGGGAATGTTGACCAGGAGCTGCAGGGGTTATACAGAGCCACCCTGGCCACACAGAGATGGGAATGTTGACCAGGAACTGCAGGGATTATACAGCAACCACCCTGACCACACAGATGGGAATGTTGACCAGGAGCTGCAGGGGTTATACAGAGCACACCTTGGCCACACAGAGGTGGGAATGTTGACCAGGAGCTGCAGGGGTTATACAGAGCTCAACCTGGCCACACAGAGATGGGAATGTTGACCAGGAGCTGCAGGGATTATACAGAAAACACTCTGACCACACAGATGAGAATGTTGACCAGGAGCTGCAGGGGTTATACAGAGCACACCCTGGCCACACAGAGGTGGGAATGTTGACCAGGAGCTGCAGGGGTTATACAGTGCTCACCCTGACCACACAGATGGGAATGTTGACCAGGAGCTGCAGGGGTTATACAGAGCAGACCCTGGCCACACAGAGGTGGGAATGTTGACCATGAGCTGCAGGGGTTATACAGAGCTCACCCTGACCACACAGATGGGAATGTTGACCAGGAGCTGCAGGGGTTATACAGAGCACACCCTGGCCACACAGAGGTGGGAATGTTGACCATGAGTTGCAGGGGCTATACAGAGCTCACCCTGACCACACAGATGGGAATGTTGACCAGGAGCAGGGGCTATACAGAGCTCACCCTGACCGCACAGATGGGAATGCTGACCAGGAGCTGCAGGGGTTATACAGAGCACACCCAGGCCACACAGGGATGGGAATGTTGACCAGGAGCAGGGGTTATACAGAGCACACCCTGGCCACACAGAGATGGGAATGTTGACCAGGAGCTGCAGGGATTATACAGAGCATACCCTGGCCACACAGATGGGAATGTTGACCAGGCGCAGGGGTTATACAGAGCACACCCTGGCCACACAGAGATGGGAATATTGACCAGGAGCTGCAGGGGTTAAACAAAGCACACTCTGGACACAAAGAGATGGGAATGTTGACGAGGAGCAGGGGTTCTACAGAGCACACCCTGGCCACACAGAGATGGGAATATTGACCAGGAGCTGCAGGAGTTATACAGACCACACCCAGGCCACACAGAGATGGGAATGTTGACCAGGAGCAGGGGTTATACAGAGCTCACCCTGGCCACACAGAGATGGGAATGTTGCCCAGGAGCTGCTGAAGTTATAGAGAGCACACCCTGGCCACACAGGGATGGGAATGTTGAACAGGAGCTGCAAGGGATACACAGAGCACAGCCTGGCCACACAGAGATGGGAATGTTGACCAGGAGCTGCAGGGGTTATACAGAGCACACCCTGGCCATACAGAGATGGGAATGTTGACCAGGAGCAGGAGTTAGACAGAGCGCACCCTGGCCACACAGAGGTGGGAATGTCGACGAGGAGCTGCAGGTGTTAAAGAAAGCACACTCTGGCCACACAGAGATGGGAATGTTGACCAGGAGCTGCAGGGGTTATACAGAGCACACCCTGGCCACACAGAGATGGGAATGTTGACCAGGAGCTGCAGGGGTTATACAGAGCACACCCTGGCCACACAGAGATGGGAATGTTGACCAGGAGCTGCAGGGGTTACACAGAGCACACCCTGGTCACACAGAGATGGGAATGTTGACAAGGAGCTGCAGGGGTGAAAGAAAGGACTCTCTGGCCACAAAGAGATGGGAATGTTGACCAGGAGCTCCAGGGGTTATACTGAGCACACCCTGGCCACACAGAGATGGGATTGTTGACCAGGAGCTGCAGGAGTTATACAGAGCACACCCTGGCCACACAGAGATGGGAATGTTGACAAGGAGCTGAAGGGGTTAAAGAAAGCACACTCTGGCCACAAAGAGATGGGAATGTTAACCAAGAGCCGCAGTGGTTATACTGAGCACACCCTGGCCACACAGAGATGGGAATGTTGACAAGGAGCTGCAGGGGTTAAAGAAAGCACACACTGGCCACAAATAGATGGGAATGTTGACCAGGAGCTACAGGGGTTATACAGAGCACACCCTGGCCACACATAGATGGGAATATTGACGAGCAGCTACAGGAGTTATACAGAGCAGACCCAGGCCACAAAGAGATGGGAATGTTGTCCAGGAGCAGGGGTTATACAGAGCACACCCTGGCCACACAGAGATGGGAATATTGACCAGGAGCTGCAGGGGTTATACAGAGCACACTCTGGACAGTGAGAGATGGGAATGTTGACCAGGGGCTGCAGGGGTTATACAGAGCACACCCTGGCCACACAGAGATGGGAATGTTGACCAGGAGCTGCAGGGGTTATACAGAGCCACCCTGGCCACACAGAGATGGGAATGTTGACCAGGAACTGCAGGGATTATACAGCAACCACCCTGACCACACAGATGGGAATGTTGACCAGGAGCTGCAGGGGTTATACAGAGCACACCTTGGCCACACAGAGGTGGGAATGTTGACCAGGAGCTGCAGGGGTTATACAGAGCTCAACCTGGCCACACAGAGATGGGAATGTTGACCAGGAGCTGCAGGGATTATACAGAAAACACTCTGACCACACAGATGAGAATGCTGACCAGGAGCTGCAGTGGTTATACAGAACACATCATGTCCACACAGAGATGGGAATGTTGACCAGGAGCTGCAGGAGTTATACAGAGCACACCCTGGCCACACAGAGATGGGAATGTTGACCAGGAGCTGCAGGAGTTATACAGAGCTCACCCTGGCCACACAGAGATGGGAATGTTGACCAGGAGTTGCAGGAGTTATAGAGAGCACACCCTGGCCACACAGAGATGGGAATATTGACCAGGAGCTGCAGGGGTTATACAGAGCTCACCCTGGCCACACAGAGATGGGAATGTTGACCAGGAGTTGCAGGAGTTATACAGAGCACACTCTGGCCACACAGAGATGGGAATTTTGACCAGGAGCTGCAGGGGTTATACAGAGCACACTCTGGACAGTGAGAGATGGGAATGTTGACCAGGGGCTGCAGGGGTTATACAGAGCACACCCTGGCCACACAGAGATGGGAATGTTGACCAGGAGCTGCAGGGGTTATACAGAGCCACCCTGGCCACACAGAGATGGGAATGTTGACCAGGAACTGCAGGGATTATACAGCAACCACCCTGACCACACAGATGGGAATGTTGACCAGGAGCTGCAGGGGTTATACAGAGCACACCTTGGCCACACAGAGGTGGGAATGTTGACCAGGAGCTGCAGGGGTTATACAGAGCTCAACCTGGCCACACAGAGATGGGAATGTTGACCAGGAGCTGCAGGGATTATACAGAAAACACTCTGACCACACAGATGAGAATGTTGACCAGGAGCTGCAGGGGTTATACAGAGCACACCCTGGCCACACAGAGGTGGGAATGTTGACCAGGAGCTGCAGGGGTTATACAGTGCTCACCCTGACCACACAGATGGGAATGTTGACCAGGAGCTGCAGGGGTTATACAGAGCAGACCCTGGCCACACAGAGGTGGGAATGTTGACCATGAGCTGCAGGGGTTATACAGAGCTCACCCTGACCACACAGATGGGAATGTTGACCAGGAGCTGCAGGGGTTATACAGAGCACACCCTGGCCACACAGAGGTGGGAATGTTGACCATGAGTTGCAGGGGCTATACAGAGCTCACCCTGACCACACAGATGGGAATGTTGACCAGGAGCAGGGGCTATACAGAGCTCACCCTGACCGCACAGATGGGAATGCTGACCAGGAGCTGCAGGGGTTATACAGAGCACACCCAGGCCACAAAGGGATGGGAATGTTGACCAGGAGCAGGGGTTATACAGAGCACACCCTGGCCACACAGAGATGGGAATGTTGACCAGGAGCTGCAGGGATTATACAGAGCATACCCTGGCCACACAGATGGGAATGTTGACCAGGCGCAGGGGTTATACAGAGCACACCCTGGCCACACAGAGATGGGAATATTGACCAGGAGCTGCAGGGGTTAAACAAAGCACACTCTGGACACAAAGAGATGGGAATGTTGACGAGGAGCAGGGGTTCTACAGAGCACACCCTGGCCACACAGAGATGGGAATATTGACCAGGAGCTGCAGGAGTTATACAGACCACACCCAGGCCACACAGAGATGGGAATGTTGACCAGGAGCAGGGGTTATACAGAGCTCACCCTGGCCACACAGAGATGGGAATGTTGCCCAGGAGCTGCTGAAGTTATAGAGAGCACACCCTGGCCACACAGGGATGGGAATGTTGAACAGGAGCTGCAAGGGATACACAGAGCACAGCCTGGCCACACAGAGATGGGAATGTTGACCAGGAGCTGCAGGGGTTATACAGAGCACACCCTGAACAGACAGAGATGGGAATGTTGACCAGGAGCTGCAGGGGTTATACAGAGCACACCCTGGCCATACAGAGATGGGAATGTTGACCAGGAGCAGGAGTTAGACAGAGCGCACCCTGGCCACACAGAGGTGGGAATGTCGACGAGGAGCTGCAGGTGTTAAAGAAAGCACACTCTGGCCACACAGAGATGGGAATGTTGACCAGGAGCTGCAGGGGTTATACAGAGCACACCCTGGCCACACAGAGATGGGAATGTTGACCAGGAGTTGCAGGGGTTATACAGAGCACACCCTGGCCACACAGAGATGGGAATGTTGACCAGGAGCTGCAGGGGTTACACAGAGCACACCCTGGTCACACAGAGATGGGAATGTTGACAAGGAGCTGCAGGGGTGAAAGAAAGGACTCTCTGGCCACAAAGAGATGGGAATGTTGACCAGGAGCTCCAGGGGTTATACTGAGCACACCCTGGCCACACAGAGATGGGATTGTTGACCAGGAGCTGCAGGAGTTATACAGAGCACACCCTGGCCACACAGAGATGGGAATGTTGACAAGGAGCTAAAGGGGTTAAAGAAAGCACACTCTGGCCACAAAGAGATGGGAATGTTAACCAAGAGCCGCAGTGGTTATACTGAGCACACCCTGGCCACACAGAGATGGGAATGTTGACCTGGAGCTGCAGGGGTTAAAGAAAGCACACTCTGGCCACAAAGAGATGGGAATGTTAACCAAGAGCCGCAGTGGTTATACTGAGCACACCCTGGCCACACAGAGATGGGAATGTTGACAAGGAGCTGCAGGGGTTACACAGAGCACACCCTGGCCACACAGAGATGGGAATGTTGACCAGGAGCTCCAGGGGTTAGACAGAGCACACCCTGGCCACACATAGATGGGAATATTGACGAGCAGCTACAGGAGTTATACAGAGCAGACCCAGGCCACAAAGAGATGGGAATGTTGTCCAGGAGCAGGGGTTATACAGAGCACACCCTGGCCACACAGAGATGGGAATATTGACCAGGAGCTGCAGGGGTTATACAGAGCACACTCTGGACAGTGAGAGATGGGAATGTTGACCAGGGGCTGCAGGGGTTATACAGAGCACACCCTGGCCACACAGAGATGGGAATGTTGACCAGGAGCTGCAGGGGTTATACAGAGCCACCCTGGCCACACAGAGATGGGAATGTTGACCAGGAACTGCAGGGATTATACAGCAACCACCCTGACCACACAGATGGGAATGTTGACCAGGAGCTGCAGGGGTTATACAGAGCACACCTTGGCCACACAGAGGTGGGAATGTTGACCAGGAGCTGCAGGGGTTATACAGAGCTCAACCTGGCCACACAGAGATGGGAATGTTGACCAGGAGCTGCAGGGATTATACAGAAAACACTCTGACCACACAGATGAGAATGTTGACCAGGAGCTGCAGGGGTTATACAGAGCACACCCTGGCCACACAGAGGTGGGAATGTTGACCAGGAGCTGCAGGGGTTATACAGTGCTCACCCTGACCACACAGATGGGAATGTTGACCAGGAGCTGCAGGGGTTATACAGAGCAGACCCTGGCCACACAGAGGTGGGAATGTTGACCATGAGCTGCAGGGGTTATACAGAGCTCACCCTGACCACACAGATGGGAATGTTGACCAGGAGCTGCAGGGGTTATACAGAGCACACCCTGGCCACACAGAGGTGGGAATGTTGACCATGAGTTGCAGGGGCTATACAGAGCTCACCCTGACCACACAGATGGGAATGTTGACCAGGAGCAGGGGCTATACAGAGCTCACCCTGACCGCACAGATGGGAATGCTGACCAGGAGCTGCAGGGGTTATACAGAGCACACCCAGGCCACACAGGGATGGGAATGTTGACCAGGAGCAGGGGTTATACAGAGCACACCCTGGCCACACAGAGATGGGAATGTTGACCAGGAGCTGCAGGGATTATACAGAGCATACCCTGGCCACACAGATGGGAATGTTGACCAGGCGCAGGGTTTATACAGAGCACACCCTGGCCACACAGAGATGGGAATATTGACCAGGAGCTGCAGGGGTTAAACAAAGCACACTCTGGACACAAAGAGATGGGAATGTTGACGAGGAGCAGGGGTTCTACAGAGCACACCCTGGCCACACAGAGATGGGAATATTGACCAGGAGCTGCAGGAGTTATACAGAGCACACCCAGGCCACACAGAGATGGGAATGTTGACCAGGAGCAGGGGTTATACAGAGCTCACCCTGGCCACACAGAGATGGGAATGTTGCCCAGGAGCTGCTGAAGTTATAGAGAGCACACCCTGGCCACACAGGGATGAGAATGTTGAACAGGAGCTGCAGCGGTTATACAGAGCACACCCTGGCCACACATAGATGGGAATATTGACGAGCAGCTACAGGAGTTATACAGAGCAGACCCAGGCCACAAAGAGATGGGAATGTTGTCCAGGAGCAGGGGTTATACAGAGCACACCCTGGCCACACAGAGATGGGAATATTGACCAGGAGCTGCAGGAGTTATACAGAGCCACCCTGGCCACACAGAGATGGGAATGTTGACCAGGAGCTGCAGGGATTATACAGAGCACACCCTGGCCACACAGATGGGAATGTTGACCAGGAGCTGCAGGGGTTATACAGAGCTCACCCTGGCCACACAGAGATGGGAATGTTGACCAGGAGTTGCAGGAGTTATAGAGAGCACACCCTGGCCACACAGAGATGGGAATATTGACCAGGAGCTGCAGGGGTTATACAGAGCTCACCCTGGCCACACAGAGATGGGAATGTTGACCAGGAGTTGCAGGAGTTATAGAGAGCACACCCTGGCCACACAGAGATGGGAATGTTGACCAGAAGCAGGGGTCATACAGAGCACACACAGGCCACACAGAGATGGGAATGTTGGTTAGGAGCTGCAGGGGTTATACAGAGCAAATCCTGGCCACGCAGAGATGGGAATGTTGACCAGGAGCTGCAGGGCTTATACAGAGTACACCCTGGCCAAACAGTTATGGGAATGTTGACCAGGAGCTGCAGGTTTTATACAGAGCACACACTGGACAGAGAGAGATTGAATGTTGACCAGGAGCTGCAGGGGTTATACAGAGCCACCCTGGCCACACAGAGATGGGAATGTTGACCAGGAGCTGCAGGGATTATACAGAGCACACCCTGGCCACACAGATGGGAATGTTGACCAGTAGCTGCAGGGGTTATACAGAGCTGACCCTGGCCACACAGAGATGGGAATGTTGACAAGGAGCTGCAGGGGTTAAAGAAAGCACACTCTGGCCACAAAGAGATGGGAATGTTGACCAGGAGCAGGGGTTATACAGAGCACACCCTGGCCACACAGAGATGGGAATATTGACGAGAAGCTGCAGGAGTTATGCAGAGCACACCCAGGCCACACAGAGATGGGAATGTTGACCAGGAGCAGGGGTTATACAGAGCACACCGTGGCAACACAGAGATGGGAATATTGCCCAGGAGCTGCAGGAGTTATACAGAGCACACCCAGGCCACACAGAGATGGGAGTGTTGACCAGGAGCAGGGGTTATACAGAGCACACCCAGGCCACACAGAGATGGGAATATTGACGAGGAGCTGCAGGAGTTATACAGAGCACACCCAGGCCACACAGAGATGAGAATGTTGACCAGGAGCAAGGGTTATACAGGGCACACCCTGGCAACGCAGAGATGGGAATATTGACCAAGAGCTGCAGGGGTTATACAGAGCTCACCCTGGCCACACAGAGATGGGAATATTGCCCAGGAGCTGCTGGAGTAATAGAGAGCACACCCTGGCCACACAGGGATGGGAATGTTGAACAGGAGCTGCAGGGGTTATACAGAGCACACCCTGGCCACACAGAGATGGGAATATTGACCAGGAGCTGCAGGAGTTATACAGAGCACACCCTGGCCACACAGCTGGGAATGTTGACCAGGAGCTGCAGGTGTGATGCAGAGCTCACCCTGGCCACACAGAGATGGGAATGTTGACCAGGAGTTGCAGGAGTTATACAGAGCATACCCTGGCCACATAGAGATGGGAATATTGACCAGGAGCTGCAGGGGTTATACAGAGCACACTCTGGACAGTGAGAGATGGGAATGTTGACCAGGAGCTGCAGGGGTTATACAGAGCCACCCTGGCCACACAGAGATGGGAATGTTGACCAGGAACTGCAGGGATTATACAGAAACCACCCTGACCACACAGATGGGAATGTTGACCAGGAGCTGCAGGGGTTATACAGAGCACACCTTGGCCACACAGAGGTGGGAATGTTGACCAGGAGCTGCAGGGGTTATACAGAGCTCAACCTGGCCACACAGAGATGGGAATGTTGACCAGGAGCTGCAGGGATTATACAGAAAACACCCTGACCACACAGAAGAGAATGTTGACCAGGAGCTGCAGGGGTTATACAGAGCACACCCTGGCCACACAGAGGTGGGAATGTTGACCAGGAGCTGCAGGGGTTATACAGTGCTCACCCTGACCACACAGATGGGAATGTTGACCAGGAGCTGCAGGGGTTATACAGAGCACATCCTGGCCACACAGAGGTGGGAATGTTGACCATGAGCTGCAGGGGCTATACAGAGCTCACCCTGACCACACAGATGGGAATGTTGACCAGGAGCAGGGGCTATACAGAGCTCACCCTGACCACACAGATGGGAATGCTGACCAGGAGCTGCAGGGGTTATACAGAGCACACCCAGGCCACACAGGGATGGGAATGTTGACCAGGAGCAGGGGTTATACAGAGCACACCCTGGCCACACACAGATGGGAATGTTGACCAGGAAATGCAGGGGTTATACAGAGCACACCCTGGCCACACAGAGATGGGAATGTTGACCAGGAGCCGCAGGGGATACACAGAGCACACCCTGGCTACACAGAGATGGGAATGTTGACCAGAAGCAGGGGTTATACAGAGCACACCCTGGCCATACAGAGATGGGAATGTTGACCAGGAGCAGGAGTTATACAGAGCGCACCCTGGCCACACAGAGGTGGGAATGTCGACGAGGAGCTGCAGGTGTTATACAGAGCTCACCCTGACCACACAGATGGGAATGTTGACCAGGAGCTGCAGGGGTTATACAGAGCACACCCTGGCCACACAGAGGTGGGAATGTTGACCATGAGCTGCAGGGGCTATACAGAGCTCACCCTGACCACACAGATGTGAATGTTGACCAGGAGCAGGGGCTATACAGAGCTCACCCTGACCACACAGATGGGAATGTTGACCCGGAGCTGCAGGAGTTATACAGAGCACACCCTGGCCACACACAGATGGGAATGTTGACCAGGAGCTGCAAGGGTTATACAGAGCACACCCTGGCCACACAGAGATGGGAATGTTGAGCAGGAGCTGCAGGAGGTATACAGAGCACATCCTGGCCACTCAGAGATGGGAATGTTGAGCAGGAGCTGCAGGGGTTATACAGAGAACACCCTGGCCACACAGAGATCGGAATGATGACCAGGAGCTGCAGGAGTTATACAGAGCACACCCTGGCCACACAGAGATGGGAATGTTGACCAGGAGCTGCAGGGGTTATACAGATCACACCCTGGCCATACAGAGATGGGAATGTTGACCAGGAGCTGCAGGGGTGAAACAGAGCACACCCTGGCCACCCAGAGATGGGAATGTTGAGCAGGAGCTGCAGGAGGTATACAGAGCACATCCTGGCCACTCAGAGATGGGAATGTTGACCTGGAGCTGCAGGGGTTATACAGAGCACACCCTGGCCACACAGTAATGGGAATGTTGATCAGGAGCTGCAGGGGTTATACAGAGCACACCCTGACGACACAGTGATGGGAATGTTGACCAGGAGATACAGGGGTTATACATAGCACACCCTGGCCACACACAGATGGGAATGTTGACCAGGAGCTGCAGGGGCTATACAGAGCACACCCTGGCCACACAGAGATGGGAATGTTAACCAGGAGCTGCAGGGGTTATACAGAGCACATCCTGGCCACACAGAGATGGGAATGTTGACCAGGAGCTGCAGGAGTTAAACAGAGCACACCCTGGCCACACACAGATGGGAATGTTGACCAGGAGCTGCAAGGGTTATACAGAGCACACCCTGGCCACACAGAAATCAGAATGTTGAGCAGGAGCTGCAGGGGTTATACAGAGCACACCCTGGCCACACAGAGATGGGAATGTTGACCAGGAGCTGCAGGGGTTATACAGAGCACACCCTGGCCATACAGAGATGGGAATGTTGACCAGGAGCTGCAGGGGTGAAACAGAGCACACCCTGGCCACACAGAGATGGGAATGTTGAGCAGGAGCTGCAGGAGGTATACAGAGCACATCCTGGCAACACAGAGATGGAAATGTTGACCTGGAGCTGCAGGGGTTATACAGAGCACACCCTGGCCACACAGAAATCAGAATGTTGAGCAGGAGCTGCAGGGGTTATACAGAGCACACCCTGGCCACACAGAGATGGGAATGTTGAGCAGGAGCTGCAGGAGGTATACAGAGCACATCCTGGCCACACAGAGATGGGAATGTTGACCTGGAGCTGCAGGGGTTATACAGTGCACACCCTGGCCACACAGTAATGGGAATGTTGACCAGGAGCTGCTAGGGTTATACAGGGCACTCCCTGGCCACACAGATGGGATTGTTGACCAGGACCTGCAGGGGTTATACAGAGCACACCCTGGCCACACACAGATGGGAATGTTCACCCGGAACTGCAGGGGTTATACAGAGCACACCCTGGCCACACAGTGATGGGAATGTTGACCTGGAGCTGCAGGGGTTATACAGAGCACACCCTGGCCACACAGAGATGGAAATGTTGACCTGGAGCTGCAGGGCTTATACAGAGCACACCCTGGCCACACAGAGATGGGAATGATGACCAGGAGCTGCTAGGGTTATACAGAGCACCCCCTAGCCACACAGATGGGAATGTTGACCAGGAGCTGCAGGGGTTATACAGAGTACACCCTGGCCACACACAGATGGGAATATTCACCCGGAGCTGCAGGGGTTATACAGAGCACACACTGGCCACACAGAGATCGGAATGTTGAACTGGAGCTGCAGGGGTTATACAGAGCACAACTTGGCCACACAGATGGGAAAGTTGACCAGGAGCTGCAGGGTTATAGAGAGCACACCCTGGCCACACAGAGATGGGAATGTTGACCAGGAGCTGCAGTGGTTATACAGAGCACACCCTGGCCACACAGAGATGGGAATGTTGACCAGGAGCTGCTGGGGTTATACAGAGCACACCCTGGCCACACAGATGGGAATGTTGACCTGGACTGCAGGAGTTATACAGAGCACACCCTGGCCACACAGAGATCGGAATGATGACCAGGAGCTGCAGGAGTTAGACAGAGCACAGCCTGGCCACACAGAGATGGGAATGATGACCAGGAGCTGCAGGAGCTATACAGAGCACACCCTGGCCACACAGAGATGGGAATGTTAACCAGGAGCTGCAGGGGTTATACAGAGCACATCCTGGCCACACAGAGATGGGAATGTTGACCAGGAGCTGCAGGAGTTATACAGAGCACACCCTGGCCACACACAGATGGGAATGTTGACCAGGAGCTGCAAGGGTTATACAGAGCACACCCTGGCCACACAGAAATCAGAATGTTGAGCAGGAGCTGCAGGGGTTATACAGAGCACACCCTGGCCACACATAGATGGGAATGTTGACCAGGAGCTGCAGGGGTTATACAGAGCACACCCTGGCCATACAGAGATGGGAATGTTGACCAGGAGCTGCAGGGGTTATACAGAGCACACCCTGGCCACACAGAGATGGGAATGTTCACCCGGAACTGCAGGGGTTATACAGAGCACACACTGGCCACACAGTGATGGGAATGTTGACCTGGAGCTGCAGGGGTTATACAGAGCACACCCTGGCCACACAGAGATGGGAATGTTGACCTGGAGCTGCAGGGCTTATACAGAGCACACCCTGGCCACACAGAGATGGGAATGTTGACCAGGAGCTGCAGGGGTTATACAGAGCACACCCTGGCCACACAGAGATTGGATTGTTGACCAGGAGCTGCAGGGGTTATATAGAGCACACCCTGGCCACACAGAGATAGGAATGTTGACCAGGAGCTAAGGGGATATACAGAGCACACACTGGCCACACAGAGATCGGAATGTTGAACTGGAGCTGCAGGGGTTATACAGAGCACACCTTGGCCACACAGATGGGAAAGTTGACCAGGAGCTGCTCGGGTTATCCAGAGCACACTCTGGCCACACAGAGATGGGAATGTTGACCAGGAGCTGCAGTGGTTATACAGAGCACACCCTGGCCACACAGATGGGAATGTTGACCTGGACTGCAGGGGTTATACAGAGCACACCCTGGCCACACAGAGATCGGAATGATGACCAGGAGCTGCAGGAGTTATACAGAGCACAGCCTGGCCACACAGAGATGGGAATGATGACCAGGAGCTGCAGGAGCTATACAGAACACAATCTGGCCACACAGAGATGGGAATGTTAACCAGGAGCTGCAGGGGTTATACAGAGCACACCCTGGCCACACAGAGATGGGAATGTTGACCAGGAGCTGCAGGAGTTATACAGAGCACACCCTGGCCACACACAGATGGGAATGTTGACCAGGAGCTGCAGGGGTTATACAGAGCACACCCTGGCCACACAGAAATCAGAATGTTGAGCAGGAGCTGCAGGGGTTATACAGAGCACACCCTGGCACACAGAGATGGGAATGATGACCAGGAGCTGCTAGGGTTATACAGAACACCCCCTGGCCACACAGATGGGAATGTTGACCAGGAGCTGCAGGGGTTATACAGAGTACACCCTGGCCACACACAGATGGGAATATTCAACCGGAGCTGCAGGGGTTATACAGAGCACACGCTGGCCACACAGAGATCGGAATGTTGAACTGGAGCTGCAGGGGTTATACAGAGCACACCTTGGCCACACAGATGGGAAAGTTGACCAGGAGCTGCAGGGTTATAGAGAGCACACCCTGGCCACACAGAGATGGGAATGTTGACCAGGAGCTGCAGTGGTTATACAGAGCACACCCTGGCCACACAGAGATGGGAATGTTGACCAGGAGCTGCTGGGGTTATACAGAGCACACCCTGGCCACACAGATGGGAATGTTGACCTGGACTGCAGGGGTTATACAGAGCACACCCTGGCCACACAGAGATCGGAATGATGACCAGGAGCTGCAGGAGTTAGACAGAGCACAGCCTGGCCACACAGAGATGGGAATGATGACCAGGAGCTGCAGGAGCTATACAGAGCACACCCTGGCCACACAGAGATGGGAATGTTAACCAGGAGCTGCAGGGGCTATACAGAGCACATCCTGGCCACACAGAGATGGGAATGTTGACCAGGAGCTGCAGGAGTTATACAGAGCACACCCTGGCCACACACAGATGGGAATGTTGACCAGGAGCTGCAAGGGTTATACAGAGCACACCCTGGCCACACAGAAATCAGAATGTTGAGCAGGAGCTGCAGGGGTTATACAGAGCACACCCTGGCCACACAGAGATGGGAATGTTGACCAGGAGCTGCAGGGGTTATACAGAGCACACCCTGGCCATACAGAGATGGGAATGTTGACCAGGAGCTGCAGGGGTTATACAGAGCACACCCTGGCCACACAGAGATGGGAATGTTGACCAGGAGCTGCAGGGGTTATACAGAGCACACCCTGGCCACACAGAGATGGGAATGTTGACCAGGAGCTGCTGGGGTTATACAGAGCACACCCTGGCCACACACAGATGGGAATGTTGACCAGGAGCTGCAAGGATTATACAGAACACACCCTGGCCACACAGAAATCAGAATGTTGAGCAGGAGCTGCAGGGGTTATACAGAGCACACCCTGGCCACACAGAGATGGGAATGTTGACCTGGAGCTGCAGGGGTTATGCAGATCACACCCTGGCCATAAAGAGATGGGAATGTTGACCAGGAGCTGCAGGGGTGAAACAGAGCACACCCTGGCCACACAGAGATGGGAATGTTGAGCAGGAGCTGCAGGAGGTATACAGAGCACATCCTGGCCACACAGAGATGGGAATGTTGACCTGGAGCTGCAGGGGTTATACAGAGCACACACTGGCAACACAGAGATAGGAATGTTGACCAGGAGCTAAGGGGTTATACAGAGCACACACTGGCCACACAGAGTTCGGAATGTTGAACTGGACCTGCAGGGGTTATACAGAGCACACCTTGGCCACACAGATGGGAAAGTTGACCAGGAGCTGCAGGGTTATAGAGAGCACACCCTGGTACACAGTGATGGGAATGTTGACCAGGAGTTGCTAGGGTTATCCAGAGCACACTCTGGCCACACAGAGATGGGAATGTTGACCAGGAGCTGCAGTGGTTATACAGAGCACACCCTGGCCACACAGATGGGAATGTTGACCTGGACTGCAGGGGTTATACAGAGCACACCCTGGCCACACAGAGATCGGAATGATGACCAGGAGCTGCAGGAGTTATACAGAGCACAGCCTGGACACACAGAGATGGGAATGATGACCAGGAGCTGCAGGAGCTATACAGAGCACACCCTGGCCACACAGAGATGGGAATGTTAACCAGGAGCTGCTGGGGTTATACAGAGCACACCCTGGCCACACAGAGATGGGAATGTTGACCAGGAGTTATACAGAGCACACCCTGGCCACACACAGATGGGAATGTTGACCAGGAGCTGCAAGGGTTATACAGAGCACACCCTGGCCACACAGAAATCAGAATGTTGAGCAGGAGCTGCAGGGGTTATACAGAGCACACTCTGGCCACACAGAGATGGGAATGTTGACCAGGAGCTGCAGGGGTTATACAGAGCACACCCTGGCCACACAGAGATGGGAATGTTGACCTGGAGCTGCAGGAGTTATGCAGAGCACACCCTGGCCACACAGAGATGGGAATGTTGACCAGGCGCTGCAGGGTAATGCAGAGCACACACTGGCCACACAGTGTTGGGAATGTTGACCAGGGGCTGCAGGAGTTATACAGAGCACACCCTGGCCACACAGAGATGGGAATGATGACCAGGAGCTGCAGGGATTATACAGAGCACACCCTGGCCACAAAGAGATGGAAATGTTGACCATGAGCTGCAGGAGTTATACAGAGCACACCCTGGCCACACACAGATGGGAATGTTGACCAGGAGCTGCAGGAGTTATACAGAGCACACCCTGGCCACACACAGATGGGAATGTTGACCAGGAGCTGCAAGGATTATACAGAGCACACCCTGGCCACACAGAAATCAGAATGTTGAGCAGGAGCTGCAGGGGTTATACAGAGCACACCCTGGCCACACAGAGATGGGAATGTTGACCAGGAGCTGCAGGGGTTATACAGAGCACACCCTGGCCACACAGTGATGGGAATGTTGACCTGGAGCTGCAGGGGTTATACAGAGCACACCCTGGCCACACAGAGATGGGAATGTTGACCTGGAGCTGCAGGGGTTATACAGAGCACACCCTGGCCACACAGAGATGGGAATGTTGACCAGGAGCTGCAGGGGTTATACATAGCACAGCATGGCCACACTGAGATGGGAATGTTGACCAGGAGCTGCTGGGGTTATGCAGAGCACACCCTGGCCACACAGAGATTGGAATGTTGACCAGGAGCTGCAGGGGTTATACAGAGCACACCCTGGCCACACAGAGATAGGAATGTTGACCAGGAGCTAAGGGGTTATACAGAGCACACACTGGCCACACAGAGATCGGAATGTTGAACTGGAGCTGCAGGGGTTATACAGAGCACACCTTGGCCACACAGATGGGAAAGTTGACCAGGAGCTGCAGGGTTATAGAGAGCACACCCTGGTACACAGTGATGGGAATGTTGACCAGCAGTTGCTAGGGTTATCCAGAGCACACTCTGGCCACACAGAGATGGGAATGTTGACCAGGAGCTGCAGTGGTTATACAGAGCACACCCTGGCCACACAGATGGGAATGTTGACATGGACTGCAGGGGTTATACAGAGCACACCCTGGCCACACAGAGATCGGAATGATGACCAGGAGCTGCAGGAGTTATACAGAGCACAGCCTGGCCACACAGAGATGGGAATGATGACCAGGAGCTGCAGGAGCTATACAGAGCACACCCTGGCCACACAGAGATGGGAATATTAACCAGGAGCTGCAGGGGTTATACAGAGCACACCCTGGCCACACAGAGATGGGATTGTTGACCAGGAGCTGCAGGGGTTAAACAGAGCACACACTGGCCACACAGAGATGAGAATGTTGACCAGGAGCTGCAGGAGTTATACAGAGCACACCCTGGCCACACACAGATGGGAATGTTGACCAGGAGCTGCAAGGGTTATACAGAGCACACCCTGGCCACACAGAAATCAGAATGTTGAGCAGGAGCTGCAGGGGTTATACAGAGCACACCCTGGCCACACAGAGATGGGAATGTTGACCAGGAGCTGCAGGGGTTATACAGAGCAGACCCTGGCCACACAGAGATGGGAATGTTGACCTGGAGCTGCAGGAGTTATGCAGAGCACACTCTGGCCACACAGAAATCAGAATGTTGAGCAGGAGCTGCAGGGGTTATACAGAGCACACCCTGGCTACACAGAGATGGGAATGTTGACCAGGCGCTGCAGGGTTATGCAGAACACACACTGGCCACACAGTGTTGGGAATGTTGACCAGGGGCTGCAGGAGTTATACAGAGCACACCCTGGCCACACAGAGATGGGAATGATGACCAGGAGCTGCAGGGGTTATACAGAGCACACCCTGGCCACAAAGAGATGGAAATGTTGACCATGAGCTGCAGGAGTTATACAGAGCACACCCTGGCCACACACAGATGGGAATGTTGACCAGGAGCTGCAAGGATTATACAGAGCACACCCTGGCCACACAGAAATCAGAATGTTGAGCAGGAGCTGCAGGGGTTATACAGAGCACACCCTGGCCACACAGAGATGGGAATGTTGACCAGGAGCTGCAGGGGTTATACAGAGCACACCCTGGCCACACAGTGATGGGAATGTTGACCTGGAGCTGCAGGGGTTATACAGAGCACACCCTGGCCACACAGAGATGGGAATGTTGACCTGGAGCTGCAGGGGTTAGACAGAGCACACCCTGGCCACACAGAGATGGGAATGTTGACCAGGAGCTGCAGGGGTTATACAGAGCACACCCTGGCCACACAGAGATGGGAATGTTGACCAGGAGCTGCAGGGGTTATACAGAGCACACCCTGGCCACACAGAGATTGGAATGTTGACCAGGAGCTGCAGGGGTTATACAGAGCACAGCCTGGCCACACAGAGATGGGAATGTTGACCAGGAGCTAAGGGGTTATACAGAGCACACACTGGCCACACAGAGATAGGAATGTTGAACTGGAGCTGCAGCGGTTATACAGAGCACACCTTGGCCACACAGATGGGAAAGTTGACCAGGAGCTGCAGGGTTATAGAGAGCACACCCTGGTACACAGTGATGGGAATGTTGACCAGGAGCTGCTAGGGTTATCCAGAGCACACTCTGGCCACACAGAGATGGGAATGATGACCAGGAGCTGCAGTGGTTATACAGAGCACACCCTGGCCACACAGATGGGAATGTTGACCTGGACTGCAGGGGTTATACAGAGCACACCCTGGCCACACGGAGATCGGAATGATGACCAGGAGCTGCAGGAGCTATACAGAGCACACCCTGGCCACACAGAGATGGGAATGTTAACCAGGAGCTGCAGGGGTTATACAGAGCACACCCTGGCCACACAGAGATGGGAATGTTGACCAGGAGCTGCAGGAGTTATACAGAGCACACCCTGGCCACACACAGATGGGAATGTTGACCAGGAGCTGCAAGGGTTATACAGAGCACACCCTGGCCACACAGAAATCAGAATGTTGAGCAGGAGCTGCAGGGGTTATACAGAGCACACCCTGGCCACACAGAGATGGGAATGTTGACCAGGAGCTGCAGGGGTTGTACAGAGCACACCCTGGCCATACAGAGATGGGAATGTTGACCAGGAGCTGCAGGGGTGAAACAGAGCACACCCTGGCCACACAGAGATGGGAATGTTGAGCAGGAGCTGCAGGAGGTATACAGAGCACATCCTGGCCACACAGAGATGGGAATGTTGACCTGGAGCTGCAGGGGTTATACAGAGCACACCCTGGCCACTCAGAGATGGGAATGTTGACCAGGAGCTGCAGGAGTTATACAGAGCACACCCTGGCCACACACAGATGGGAATGTTGACCAGGAGCTAAGGGGTTATACAGAGCACATCCTGGCCACACAGATGGGAATGTTGACCAGGAGCTGCAGGGGTTATACAGAGCACACCCTGGCCACACAGAGATGGAAATGTTAACCAGGAGCTGCAGGGGTAATACAGAGCACATCCTGGCCACACAGAGATGGGAATGTTGACCAGGAGATGCAGGGGTTATACAGAGAACACCCTGGCCACACAGAGATCGGAATGATGACCAGGATCTGCAGAAGTTATACAGAGCACACCCTGGCCACACAGAGATGGGAATGTTGACCAGGAGCTGCAGGAGTTATACAGAGCACACCCTGGCCACACACAGATGGGAATGTTGACCAGGAGCTGCAAGGATTATACAGAGCACACCCTGGCCACACAGAAATCAGAATGTTGAGCAGGAGCTGCAGGGGTTATACAGAGCACACCCTGGCCACACAGAGATGGGAATGTTGACCAGGAGCTGCAGGGGTTATACAGATCACACCCTGGCCATACAGAGATGGGAATGTTGACCAGGAGCTGCAGGGGTGAAACAGAGCACACCCTGGCCACACAGAGATGGGAATGTTGAGCAGGAGCTGCACGAGTTATACAGAGCACACCCTGGCCACACAGTAATGGGAATGTTGATCAGGAGCTGCAGGGGTTATACAGAGCACACCCTGACCACACAGTGATGGGAATGTTGACCAGGAGATACAGGGGTTATACATAGCACACCCTGGCCACACACAGATGGGAATGTTGACCAGGAGCTCCAGGGGTTATACAGAGCCCAACCCTGGCCACACAGAGATGGGAATGTTGACCAGGAGCTGCAGGGGTTATACAGTACACATCCTCACCACACACAGATGGGAATATTCACCAGGAGCTACAGGAGTATGCAGAGCACACCCTGGCCACACAGAGATGGGAATGTTAACCAGTAGCTGCAGGGGTTACACAGAGCACACCCTGGCCACACTGAGATGGGAATGTTGACCAGGAGCTGCTAGGGTTATACAGGGCACTCCCTGGCCACACAGAGATGGGAATGTTGACCAGGAGCAGGGGTTATACAGCGCACACCCTGGCCACACAGAGATAGGAATGTTGACCAGGAGCTAAGGGGTTATACAGAGCACATCCTGGCCACACAGAGATGGGAATGTTGACCAGGAGCTGCAGGGGTTATACAGAGCACACCCTGGCCACACAGAGATGGAAATGTTAACCAGGAGCTGCAGGGGTAATACAGAGCACATCCTGGCCACACAGAGATGGGAATGTTGACCAGGAGATGCAGGGGTTATACAGAGCACACCCTGGCCACACAGTGATGAGAATGTTGACGTGGAGCTGCAGGGGTTATACAGAGCACACCCTGGCCACACAGATGGGACTGTTGACCTGGAGCTGCAGTGGTTATACAGAGCACACCGTTGTCACACACAGAGATGGGAATGTTGACCAGGAGCTGCAGGAGTTATACAGAGCACACCCTGGCCACACAGAGATGGGCATGTTGACCTGGAGCTGCAGGGGTTATACAGAGCACACCCTGGCCACATGGAGATGGGAATGTTGACCAGGAGCTGCAGGAGTTATACAGAGCACACCCTGGCCACACAGAGATGGGAATGTTGACCAGGAGCTGCAGGAGTTATACAGAGCACACACTGGCCACACAGAGATGGGAATGTTGACCAGGAGCTGCTGGGGTTATACAGAGCACACCCTGGCCACACAGAGATGAGAATGTTGACCTGGAGCTGCAGGGGTTATACAGAGCACACCCTGGCCACACAGAGATGGGAATGTTGACCAGGAGCTGCAGGAGGTATACAGAGCACACCCTGGCCACACTGAGATGGGAATGTTGACCTGGAGCTGGGGTTATACAGAGCACAACCTGGCCACACAGAGATGGGAATGTTGACCAGGAGCTGCAGGGGTTATACAGAGCACACCCTGGCCACACAGAGATGGGAATGTTGACCTGGAGCTGCAGGGGTTATACAGAGCACACCCTGGCCACACAGAGATGGGAATGTTGACCAGGAGCTGCAGGGGTTATGCAGAGCACACCCTGGCCACACAGAAATGGGAATGTTGACTAGGAGCTGCAGGAGTTATACAGAGCACACTCTGGCCACACACAGATGGGAATGTTGACCAGGAGCTGCAGGAGTTATACAGAGCACACCCGAGCCACACACAGAGATGGGAATGTTGACCAGGAGCTGCAGGGGTTATACAGAGCACTCCCTGGCCACACAGAGATGGGAATGTTGACCAGGAGCTGCAGGGGTTATACAGAGCACACCCTGGCCATACAGAGATGTTAATGTTGACCAGGAGCTGCAGGGGTTATACAGAGCACTCCCTGGCCACACAGAGATGGGAATGTTGACCAGGAGCAGGGGTTATACAGAGCACACCCTGGCCACACAGAGATGTTAATGTTGACCAGGAGCTGCAGGGGTTATACAGAGCACACCCTGGCCACACAGAGATGGGAATGTTGACCAGGAGCTGCAGGAGTATACAGAGCACACCCTGGCCACACAGAGATGGGAATGTTGACCAGGAGCAGGGGTTATACAGAGCACACCCTGGCCACACAGAGATGTTAATGTTGACCAGGAGCTGCAGGGGTTATACAGAGCACACCCTGGCCACACAGAGATGGGAATGTTGACCAGGAGCTGCAGGAGTATACAGAGCACACCCTGGCCACACAGAGATGGGAATGTTGACCAGGAGCTGCAGGAGTTATACAGAGCACACCCTGGCCACACAGAGAGGGGAATGTTGACCAGGAGCTGCAGGAGTTATACAGAGCACACACTGGCCACATAGAGATGGGAATGTTGACCAGGAGCTGCAGGGGTTATACAGAGCACACCCTGGCCACACAGAGATGTTAATGTTGACCAGGAGCTGCAGGGGTTATACAGAGCACACCCTGGCCACACACTGATGGGAATGTTGACCAGGAGCTGCAGGAGTTATACAGAGCCCACCCTGGCCACACTGAGATTGGAATGTTGACCAGGAGCTGCAGGGGTTATACAGAGCACACCCTGGCCACACAGAGATGGGAATGTTGACCAAAAGCTGCAGGAGTTATACAGAGCACAACCTGGCCACACAGAGGTGGTAATGTTGACCAGGAGCTGCTGGGGTTATAAAGAGCACACCCTGGCCACACAGAGATGGGAATGTTGACCAGGAGCTGCAGGGGTTATACAGAGCACAGCCTGGGCACACAGAGATGGGAATGTTGGCCAGGAGCTGAAGGGGTTAGACAAAGCACACTCTGGCCACACAGAGATGGGAATGTTGACCAGGAGCTGCAGGAGTTATACAGAGCACACCCTGGCCACACAGAGATGGGAATGTTGACCAGGAGCTGCAGGGGCTATACAGAGCACACCCTGGCCACACAGTGATGGGAATGTTGACCAGGAGCTGCAGGGGTATACAGTGCACATCCTGGCCACACACAGAGATGGGAATTTTGACCAGTAGCTGCTGGGGTTATACAGAGCACACCCTGGCCACACAGAGATGGGAATGTTGACCAGGAGCTGCAGGGGTTATACAGAGCTCACCCTGGCCACACAGAGATGGGAAAGTTGACCAGGAGTTGCAGGAGTTATAGCGAGCATACCCTGGCCACACAGAGATGGGAACATTGACCAGGAGCTGCAGGGGTTATACAGAGCACAGCCTGGCCTCACACAGAGATGGGAATGTTGACCAGGAGCTGCGGGGGTTATGCAGAGCACACCCTGGCCACACAGAGATGGGAATGTTGACCAGAAGCGACTGTCGGTGGCTGGGCATCGATAAGGACATTGAGCAAATGGTGCTCCATTGAGATGTATTTGCAGGCACAGCAGGCGTTGCCTCTCACAGCCCCCCTGTATCCATGGGAATATCCTGGCCTTCCGTTGATGTGGTTACATGTGTATTTCACAAATCCTTTCCTGGAAGAATGTTCCTGAACCTAGAGGATGCCCACTGGAGCTGTTTCAATGTTCAGGAGATGTGGACCACCCCAGAAGCCCCCACAGAGGGTCTGCGTTGACCTTTCTGCGACGCCCTGCCTCCAAGATGCATTGTTGTCCGACAATGTGACTGTGTTCACAGGGGAGGAATGTCAGCACTTTGTCAATACAACCGGCATCCAGCACATTGCAACAGCCCCAAACCACCCGTCCTCGGGGGAGCTGTCAGAGAGCAGATCAGATGATGTCAGCAGTGATGAAGCTCAACAGACCATTAAACATCAAGGTGGCTGATATCCTGCGCTCGAATTATACCTCACCCCGAACCCCGCCACCCACCCCCACCCCCCACCCCGGCCGTCACTCTGCAGAGCCATTCAGTGGGCATCACTACCAGGCTCGTTTGGACATCATTGTCCCCAACTTGCTGGGAAGATGGAGGTGCCGCTAGATTCCCAATAGAAGAAACAGACTCGGTAAAAGGAGACAGGCCGGTTAAAGTTGGAGATCTGGTCTTTGTCAGGGACTTTGCTTCAGGCCACATTGGAAACTCGGCAGAACTGTGGTGATGCTTGGTCCAGTGTCAGACATGGTGGAATTACCAGACAGACGGCCCAGTGTCAGACACGGTGGAATTGCCAGGCAGACGGTCCAGTGTCAGACACGGTGGAATTGCCAGGCAGACGGTCCAGTGTCAGACACGGTGGAATTACCAGGCAGACGGTCCAGTGTCAGACACGGTGGAATTACCAGGCAGACGGTCCAGTCTCAGACACGGTGGAATTGCCAGGCAGACGGTCCAGTGTCAGACACGGTGGAATTACCAGTCAGACGGTCCAGTGTCAGACATGGTGAAATTGCCAGACAGACGGTCCAGTCTCAGACACGGTGGAATTACCAGTCAGACGGTCCAGTGTCAGACACGGTGGAATTGCCAGGCAGACGGTCCAGTGTCAGACATGGTGAAATTGCCAGACAGACGGTCCAGTGTCAGACATGGTGGAATTACCAGGCAGACGGTCCAGTGTCAGACACGGTGGAATTGCCAGACAGACGGTCCAGTGTCAGACACGGTGGAATTACCAGGCAGACGGTCCAGTGTCAGACACGGTGGAATTACCAGTCAGACGGTCCAGTGTCAGACACGGTGGAATTGCCAGGCAGACGGTCCAGTGTCAGACACGGTGGAATTACCAGTCAGACGGTCCAGTGTCAGACATGGTGAAATTGCCAGACAGACGGTCCAGTCTCAGACACGGTGGAATTACCAGTCAGAAGGTCCAGTGTCAGACACGGTGGAATTGCCAGGCAGACGGTCCAGTGTCAGACATGGTGGAATTACCAGGCAGACGGTCCAGTGTCAGACACGGTGGAATTGCCAGACAGACGGTCCAGTGTCAGACACGGTGGAATTGTCAGACAGACGGTCCAGTGTCAGACATGGTGGAATTACCAGGCAGACGGTCCAGTGTCAGACACGGTGGAATTGCCAGACAGACGGTCCAGTGTCAGACATGGTGGAATTACCAGGCAGACGGTCCAGTGTCAGACACGGTGGAATTGCCAGACAGACGGTCCAGTGTCAGACATGGTGGAATTACCAGGCAGACGGTCCAGTGTCAGACACGGTGGAATTACCAGACAGACGGTCCAGTCTCAGACACGGTGGAATTACCAGACAGACGGTCCAGTGTCAGACATGGTGGAATTGCCAGACAGACGGTCCAGTGTCAGACATGGTGGAATTGCCAGACAGACGGTCCAGTCTCAGACATGTTGGAATTGCCAGACAGACGGTCCAGTCTCAGACATGGTGGAATTACCAGACAGACGGTCCAGTGTCAGACACGGTGAAATTGCCAGACAGACGGTCCAGTGTCAGACATGGTGGAATTACCAGACAGACGGTCCAGTGTCAGACACGGTGGAATTACCAGACAGACGGCCCAGTGTCAGACACGGTGGAATTAACAGACAGACGGTCCAGTCTCAGACATGTTGGAATTGCCAGACAGACGGCCCAGTCTCAGACACGGTGGAATTACCAGACAGACGGTCCAGTGTCAGACACGGTGAAATTGCCAGACAGACGGTCCAGTGTCAGACACGGTGGAATTGCCAGGCAGACGGTCCAGTGTCAGACACGGTGGAATTACCAGGCAGACGGTCCAGTGTCAGACACGGTGGAATTACCAGACAGACGGTCCAGTGTCAGACACGGTGGAATTGCCAGGCAGACGGTCCAGTGTCAGACACGGTGGAATTACCAGACAGACGGTCCAGTATCAGACATGGTGGAATTGCCAGGCAGACGGTCCAATGTCAGACACGGTGGAATTGCCGGACAGACGGTCCAGTGTCAGACATGGTGGAATTACCAGACAGACGGTCCAGTGTCAGACACGGTGGAATTACCAGACAGACGGCCCAGTGTCAGACACGGTGGAATTAACAGACAGACGGTCCAGTCTCAGACATGTTGGAATTGCCAGACAGACGGCCCAGTCTCAGACACGGTGGAATTACCAGACAGACGGTCCAGTGTCAGACACGGTGAAATTGCCAGACAGACGGTCCAGTGTCAGACACGGTGGAATTGCCAGGCAGACGGTCCAGTGTCAGACACGGTGGAATTACCAGACAGACGGTCCAGTGTCAGACATGGTGGAATTGCCTGGCAGACGGTCCAGTGTCAGACATGGTGGAATTGCCTGGCAGACGGTCCAGTGTCAGACGCGGTGGAATTACCAGACAGACGGTCCAGTGTCAGACATGGTGGAATTGCCTGGCAGACGGTCCAGTGTCAGACGCGGTGGAATTACCAGACAGACGGTCCAGTGTCAGACACGGTGGAATTGCCAGGCAGACGGTCCAGTGTCAGACGCGGTGGAATTACCAGACAGACGGTCCAGTGTCAGACATGGTGGAATTGCCTGGCAGACGGTCCAGTGTCAGACATGGTCGAATTGCCTGGCAGACGGTCCAGTGTCAGACATGGTGGAATTACCAGGCAGACGGTCCAGTGTCAGACACGGTGGAATTGCTAGGCAGACGGTCCAGTGTCAGACATGGTGGAATTGCCAGGCAGACGGTCCAGTGTCAGACATGGTGGAATTGCCAGGCAGACAGTCCAGTGTCAGACACGGTGGAATTACCAGACAGACGGCCCAGTGTCAGACACGGTGGAATTGCCAGGCAGACGGTCCAGTGTCAGACACGGTGGAATTGCCAGTCAGACGGTCCAGTGTCAGACATGGTGGAATTGCCAGGCAGACGGTCCAGTGTCAGACACGGTGGAATTACCAGACAGACGGTCCAGTGTCAGACACGGTGGAATTGCCAGGCAGACGGTCCAGTGTCAGACACGGTGGAATTGCCAGGCAGACGGTCCGGTCTCAGACATGGTGGAATTACCAGGCAGACGGTCCAGTGTCAGACATGGTGGAATTACCAGACAGACGGTCCAGTGTCAGACATGGTGGAATTGCCAGGCAGACGGTCCGGTCTCAGACACGGTGGAATTACCAGGCAGACGGTCCAGTGTCAGACATGGTGGAATTACCAGACAGACGGTCCAGTGTCAGACACGGTGGAATTGCCAGACAGACGGTCCAGTGTCAGACACGGTAAAATTGTCAGACAGACGGTCCAGTGTCAGACACGGTGGAATTACCAGACAGACGGTCCAGTGTCAGACACGGTGGAATTGCCAGACAGACGGTCCAGTGTCAGACACGGTGGAATTACCAGACAGACGGTCCAGTGTCAGACACGGTGGAATTGCCAGACAGACGGTCCAGTGTCAGACACGGTGGAATTGCCAGACAGACGGTCCAGTGTCAGACATGGTGGAATTACCAGTCAGACGGTCCAGTGTCAGACACGGTGGAATTGTCAGACAGACGGTCCAGTGTGAGACACGGTGGAATTACCAGACAGACGGCCCAGTGTCAGACATGGTGGAATTGCCAGGCAGACGGTCCAGTCTCAGACACGGTGGAATTACCAGACAGACGGTCCAGTCTCAGACACGGTGGAATTGCCAGACAGACGGTCCAGTGTCAGACACGGTGGAATTGCCAGTCAGACGGTCCAGTATCAGACACGGTGGAATTACCAGACAGACGGTCCAGTCTCAGACATGGTGGAATTGCCAGGCAGACGGCCCAGTGTCAGACACGGTGGAATTACCAGGCAGACGGTCCAGTGTCAGACACGGTGGAATTACCAGGCAAGCGGTCCAGTGTCAGACATGGTGGAATTACCAGACAGACGGTCCAGTATCAGACACGGTGGAATTGCCAGACAGACGGTCCAGTGTCAGACACGGTGGAATTGCCAGACAGACGGTCCAGTGTCAGACACGGTGGAATTGCCAGACAGACGGTCCAGTGTCAGACATGGTGGAATTGCCAGACAGACAGTCCAGTGTCAGACACGGTGGAATTACCAGACAGACGGTCCAGTGTCAGACACGGTGGAATTACCAGGCAGACGGCCCAGTGTCAGACACGGTGGAATTGCCAGACAGACGGTCCAGTGTCAGACATGGTGGAATTACCAGACAGACGGTCCAGTGTCAGACACGGTGGAATTACCAGGCAGACCGCCCAGTGTCAGACACGGTGGAATTGCCAGGCAGACGGTCCAGTCTCAGACACGGTGGAATTACCAGACAGACGGCCCAGTGTCAGACACGGTGGAATTACCAGACAGACGGTCCAGTGTCAGACACGGTGGAATTGCCAGGCAGATGGCCCAGTGTCAGACAGGGTGGAATTGCCAGGCTGACGGCCCAGTGTCAGACACGGGGGAATTGCCAGACAGACGGTCCAGTCTCAGACACGGTGGAATTACCAGACAGACGGCCCAGTGTCAGACACGGTGGAATTGCCAGGCAGACGGTCCAGTGTCAGACACGGTGGAATTACCAGGCAGACGGTCCAGTGTCAGACATGGTGGAATTACCAGACAGACGGTCCAGTGTCAGACACGGTGGAATTACCAGGCAGACGGTCCAGTGTCAGACAAGGTGGAATTGCCAGGCAGACGGTCCAGTGTCAGACACGGTGGAATTGCCAGGCAGACGGTCCAGTGTCAGACACGGTGGAATTGCCAGACAGACGGTCCAGTGTCAGACACGGTGGAATTGCCAGACAGACGGTCCAGTGTCAGACACGGTGGAATTACCAGACAGACGGTCCAGTGTCAGACACGGTGGAATTGCCAGACAGACGGCCCAGTGTCAGACACGGTGGAATTACCAGGCAGACGGTCCAGTGTCAGACAAGGTGGAATTACCAGGCAGACGGTCCAGTGTCAGACACGGTGGAATTACCAGGCAGACGGTCCAGTGTCAGACACGGTGGAATTGCCAGACAGACGGTCCAGTGTCAGACATGGTGGAATTGCCAGACAGACGGTCCAGTGTCAGACATGGTGGAATTACCAGACAGACGGTCCAGTGTCAGACACGGTGGAATTACCAGACAGACGGCCCAGTGTCAGACACGGTGGAATTGCCAGGCAGACGGTCCAGTGTCAGACATGGTGGAATTACCAGACAGACGGTCCAGTGTCAGACATGGTGGAATTGCCAGGCAGACGGTCCAGTGTCAGACATGGTGGAATTGCCAAGCAGACGGTCCAGTGTCAGACACGGTGGAATTACCAGGCAGACGGTCCAGTGTCAGACACGGTGGAATTGCCAGACAGACGGTCCAGTGTCAGACACGGTGGAATTACCAGACAGACGGTCCAGTGTCAGACACGGTGGAATTGCCAGACAGACGGTCCAGTGTCAGACACGGTGGAATTACCAGACAGACGGTCCAGTGTCAGACATGGTGGAATTACCAGACAGACGGCCCAGTGTCAGACACGGTGGAATTGCCAGGCAGACGGTCCAGTGTCAGACACGGTGGAATTACCAGACAGACGGTCCAGTGTCATACATGGTGGAATTACCAGACAGACGGTCCAGTGTCAGACACGGTGGAATTGCCAGACAGACGGTCCAGTGTCAGACACGGTGGAATTGTCAGACAGACGGTCCAGTGTCAGACACGGTGGAATTACCAGACAGACGGCCCAGTGTCAGACACGGTGGAATTGCCAGGCAGACGGTCCAGTGTCAGACACGGTGGAATTGCCAGACAGACGGTCCAGTGTCAGACATGGTGGAATTGCCAGACAGACGGTCCAGTGTCAGACACGGTGGAATTGTCAGACAGACGGTCCAGTGTCAGACACGGTGGAATTGTCAGGCAGACGGTCCAGTCTCAGACACGGTGGAATTGCCAGGCAGACGGTCCAGTGTCAGACACGGTGGAATTACCAGACAGACGGCCCAGTGTCAGACACGGTGGAATTACCAGACAGACGGCCCAGTGTCAGACACGGTGGAATTACCAGGCAGACGGTCCAGTGTCAGACATGGTGGAATTGCCAGACAGACGGTCCAGTGTCAGACATGGTGGAATTGCCAGGCAGACGGTCCAGTGTCAGACATGGTGGAATTACCAGACAGACGGTCCAGTGTCAGACACGGTGGAATTGCCAGACAGACGGTCCAGTGTCAGACATGGTGGAATTGCCAGACAGACGGTCCAGTGTCAGACACGGTGGAATTACCAGACAGACGGTCCAGTGTCAGACACGGTGGAATTACCAGACAGACGGCCCAGTGTCAGACACGGTGGAATTGCCAGACAGACGGTCCAGTGTCAGACATGGTGGAATTACCAGACAGACGGTCCAGTGTCAGACACGGTGGAATTACCAGGCAGACGGCCCAGTGTCAGACACGGTGGAATTGCCAGGCAGACGGTCCAGTCTCAGACACGGTGGAATTACCAGACAGACGGCCCAGTGTCAGACAGGGTGGAATTACCAGGCAGACGGTCCAGTGTCAGACATGGTGGAATTACCAGACAGACGGTCCAGTGTCAGACACGGTGGAATTACCAGGCAGACTGTCCAGTGTCAGACAAGGTGGAATTGCCAGGCAGACGGTCCAGTGTCAGACACGGTGGAATTGCCAGGCAGACGGTCCAGTGTCAGACACGGTGGAATCGCCAGACAGACGGTCCAGTGTCAGACACGGTGGAATTGCCAGACAGACGGTCCAGTGTCAGACATGGTGGAATTACCAGACAGACGGTCCAGTGTCAGACACGGTGGAATTGCCAGACAGACGGTCCAGTGTCAGACACGGTGGAATTGCCAGACAGACGGCCCAGTGTCAGACACGGTGGAATTGCCAGACAGACAGTCCAGTGTCAGACACGGTGGAATTACCAGGCAGACGGTCCAGTGTCAGACAAGGTGGAATTACCAGGCAGACGGTCCAGTCTCAGACACGGTGGAATTACCAGGCAGACGGTCCAGTGTCAGACACGGTGGAATTGCCAGACAGACGGTCCAGTGTCAGACATGGTGGAATTGCCAGACAGACGGTCCAGTGTCAGACATGGTGGAATTACCAGACAGACGGTCCAGTGTCAGACACGGTGGAATTACCAGACAGACGGCCCAGTGTCAGACACGGTGGAATTGCCAGGCAGACGGTCCAGTGTCAGACACGGTGGAATTACCAGACAGACGGTCCAGTGTCAGACATGGTGGAATTGCCAGGCAGACGGTCCAGTGTCAGACATGGTGGAATTACCAGACAGACGGCCCAGTGTCAGACACGGTGGAATTGCCAGGCAGACGGTCCAGTGTCAGACATGGTGGAATTGCCAAGCAGACGGTCCAGTGTCAGACACGGTGGAATTACCAGGCAGACGGTCCAGTGTCAGACATGGTGGAATTACCAGACAGACGGTCCAGTGTCAGACACGGTGGAATTACCAGACAGACGGTCCAGTGTCAGACACGGTGGAATTGCCAGACAGACGGTCCAGTGTCAGACACGGTGGAATTACCAGACAGACGGTCCAGTGTCAGACACGGTGGAATTACCAGACAGACGGCCCAGTGTCAGACACGGTGGAATTGCCAGGCAGATGGTCCAGTGTCAGACACGGTGGAATTACCAGACAGACGGTCCAGTGTCAGACACGGTGGAATTGCCAGGCAGACGGTCCAGTGTCAGACACGGTGGAATTACCAGACAGACGGTCCAGTGTCAGACACGGTGGAATTGCCAGACAGACGGTCCAGTGTCAGACACGGTGGAATTACCAGGCAGACGGTCCAGTCTCAGACACGGTGGAATTGCCAGGCAGACGGTCCAGTGTCAGACATGGTGGAATTGCCAGGCAGACGGTCCAGTGTCAGACACGGTGGAATTGCCAGGCAGGCGGTCCAGTGTCAGACACGGTGGAATTACCAGGCAGACGGTCCAGTGTCAGACATGGTGGAATTGCCAGACAGACGGTCCAGTGTCAGACATGGTGGAATTGCCAGGCAGACGGTCCAGTGTCAGACACGGTGGAATTGCCACACAGACGGTCCAGTGTCAGACACGGTGGAATTATCAGACAGACGGTCCAGTCTCAGACACGGTGGAATTGCCAGGCAGACGATCCAGTGTCAGACATGGTGGAATTACCAGACAGACGGTCCAGTGTCAGACACGGTGGAATTACCAGGCAGGCGGTCCAGTGTCAGACACGGTGGAATTGCCAGACAGACGGTCCAGTGTCAGACACGGTGAAATTGCCAGACAGGCGGTCCAGTGTCAGACACGGTGGAATTACCAGACAGACGGTCCAGTGTCAGACACGGTGGAATTGCCAGGCAGATGGCCCAGTGTCAGACACGGTGGAATTGCCAGACAGACGGTCCAGTGTCAGACATGGTGGAATTGCCAGGCAGACGGTCCAGTGTCAGACACGGTGGAATTGCCAGGCTGACGGTCCAGTGTCAGACACGGTGGAATTGCCAGGCAGACGGGCCAGTCTCAGACACGGTGGAATTACCAGACAGACGGTCCAGTGTCAGACACGGTGGAATTACCAGACAGACGGTCCAGTGTCAGACACGGTGGAATTGCCAGACAGACGGCCCAGTGTCAGACATGGTGGAATTGCCAGAGAGACGGTCCAGAGTCAGACATGGTGGAATTGCCAGGCAGACGGTCCAGTGTCAGACACGGTGGAATTGCCAGGCTGACGGTCCAGTCTCAGACATGGTGGAATTACCAGACAGACGGTCCAGTGTCAGACATGGTGGAATTACCAGACAGACGGTCCAGTATCAGACACGGTGGAATTACCAGACAGACGGTCCAGTGTCAGACATGGTGGAATTGCCAGGCAGACGGTCCAGTGTCAGACACGGTGGAATTACCAGACAGACGGTCCAGTGTCAGACACGGTGGAATTGCCAGACAGACGGCCCTGTGTCAGACACGGTGGAATTTCCAGGCAGGCGGACCAGTGTCAGACACGGTGGAATTTCCAGGCAGACGGTCCAGTGTCAGACACGGTGGAATTGCCAGGCAGACGGTCCAGTGTCAGACACGGTGGAATTGCCAGACAGACGGTCCAGTGTCAGACACGGTGGAATTTCCAGGCAGGCGGACCAGTGTCAGACATGGTGGAATTACCAGACAGACGGTCCAGTGTCAGACACGGTGGAATTGTCAGACAGACGGTCCAGTGTCAGACACGGTGGAATTACCAGGCAGACGGTCCAGTGTCAGACATGGTGGAATTACCAGGCAGACGGTCCAGTGTCAGACATGGTGGAATTACCAGACAGACGGTCCAGTGTCAGACACGGTGAAATTACCAGACAGACGGTCCAGTCTCAGACACGGTGGAATTACCAGACAGACGGTCCAGTCTCAGACACGGTGGAATTACCAGGCAGACGGCCCAGTGTCAGACACGGTGGAATTACCAGACAGACGGTCCAGTGTCAGACACGGTGGAATTACCAGACAGACGGTCCAGTGTCAGACATGGTGGAATTGCCAGACAGACGGTCCAGTGTCAGACACGGTGGAATTTCCAGGCAGGCGGACCAGTGTCAGACACGGTGGAATTACCAGACAGACGGTCCAGTGTCAGACATGGTGGAATTACCAGACAGACGGTCCAGTCTCAGACATGGTGGAATTACCAGACAGACGGTCCAGTCTCAGACACGGTGGAATTACCAGATAGACGGCCCAGTGTCAGACACGGTGGAATTGCCAGGCAGACGGCCCAGTGTCAGACACGGTGGAATTGCCAGGCAGACGGCCTAGTGTCAGACACGGTGGAATTACCAGACAGACGGTCCAGTCTCAGACACGGTGGAATTACCAGACAGACGGTCCAGTCTCAGACACGGTGGAATTACCAGGCAGACGGCCCAGTGTCAGACACGGTGGAATTGCCAGGCAGACGGCCCAGTGTCAGACACGGTGGAATTGCCAAGCAGACGGCCCAGTGTCAGACATGGTGGAATTACCAGGCAGACGGTCCAGTGTCAGACACGGTGGAATTACCAGACAGACGGTCCAGTCTCAGACACGGTGGAATTACCAGACAGACGGTCCAGTCTCAGACACGGTGGAATTACCAGACAGACGGTCCAGTCTCAGACACGGTGGAATTACCAGACAGACGGTCCAGTATCAGACACGGTGGAATTACCAGGCAGACGGTCCAGTGTCAGACATGGTGGAATTACCAGGCAGACGGCCCAGTGTCAGACATGGTGGAATTACCAGACAGACGGTCCAGTGTCAGACACGGTGGAATTATCAGACAGACGGTCCAGTGTCAGACACGGTGGAATTGCCAGGCAGACGGCCCAGTGTCAGACACGGTGGAATTGCCAGACAGACGGTCCAGTGTCAGACACGGTGGAATTGCCAGACAGACGGTCCAGTGTCAGACACGGTGGAATTGCCAGGCTGACGGTCCAGTGTCAGACAGGGTGGAATTGCCAGACAGACGGCCCAGTGTCAGACACGGTGGAATTACCAGGCAGACGGTCCAGTGTCAGACACGGTGGAATTGCCAGACAGACGGTCCAGTGTCAGACACGGTGGAATTGCCAGGCTGACGGTCCAGTGTCAGACAGGGTGGAATTGCCAGACAGACGGTCCAGTCTCAGACACGGTGGAATTACCAGGCAGACGGTCCAGTGTCAGACATGGTGGAATTGCCAGGCAGACGGCCCAGTGTCAGACACGGTGGAATTACCAGGCAGACGGTCCAGTCTCAGACACGGTGGAATTGCCAGACAGACGGTCCAGTGTCAGACATGGTGGAATTGCCAGACAGACGGTCCAGTGTCAGACACGGTGGAATTGCCAGGCAGACGGTCCAGTGTCAGACATGGTGGAATTGCCAGGCAGACGGTCCAGTGTCAGACACGGTGGAATTACCAGACAGACGGTCCAGTGTCAGACACGGTGGAATTGCCAGACAGACGGTCCAGTGTCAGACATGGTGGAATTGCCAGACAGACGGTCCAGTCTCAGACACGGTGGAATTACCAGACAGACGGTCCAGTCTCAGACACGGTGGAATTACCAGGCAGACGGCCCAGTGTCAGACACGGTGGAATTACCAGACAGACGGTCCAGTGTCAGACACGGTGGAATTACCAGACAGACGGTCCAGTGTCAGACATGGTGGAATTGCCAGACAGACGGTCCAGTGTCAGACACGGTGGAATTTCCAGGCAGGCGGACCAGTGTCAGACACGGTGGAATTACCAGACAGACGGTCCAGTGTCAGACACGGTGGAATTACCAGGCAGACGGCCCAGTGTCAGACACGGTGGAATTGCCAGACAGACGGTTCAGTGTCAGACACGGTGTAATTACCAGACAGGCGGACCAGTGTCAGACACGGTGGAATTACCAGGCAGACGGTCCAGCGTCAGACATGGTGGAATTACCAGACAGACGGTCCAGTCTCAGACATGGTGGAATTACCAGACAGACGGTCCAGTCTCAGACACGGTGGAATTACCAGATAGACGGCCCAGTGTCAGACACGGTGGAATTGCCAGGCAGACGGCCCAGTGTCAGACACGGTGGAATTGCCAGGCAGACGGCCTAGTGTCAGACACGGTGGAATTACCAGACAGACGGTCCAGTCTCAGACACGGTGGAATTACCAGACAGACGGTCCAGTCTCAGACATGGTGGAATTACCAGACAGACGGTCCAGTCTCAGACACGGTGGAATTACCAGATAGACGGCCCAGTGTCAGACACGGTGGAATTGCCAGGCAGACGGCCCAGTGTCAGACACGGTGGAATTGCCAGGCAGACGGCCTAGTGTCAGACACGGTGGAATTACCAGACAGACGGTCCAGTCTCAGACACGGTGGAATTACCAGACAGACGGTCCAGTCTCAGACACGGTGGAATTACCAGGCAGACGGCCCAGTGTCAGACACGGTGGAATTGCCAGGCAGACGGCCCAGTGTCAGACACGGTGGAATTGTCAGACAGACGGTCCAGTGTCAGACACGGTGGAATTACCAGGCAGACGGTCCAGTGTCAGACACGGTGGAATTGTCAGACAGACGGTCCAGTGTCAGACACGGTGGAATTACCAGGCAGACGGTCCAGTGTCAGACATGGTGGAATTACCAGGCAGACGGTCCAGTGTCAGACATGGTGGAATTACCAGACAGACGGTCCAGTGTCAGACACGGTGAAATTACCAGACAGACGGTCCAGTCTCAGACACGGTGGAATTACCAGACAGACGGTCCAGTCTCAGACACGGTGGAATTACCAGGCAGACGGCCCAGTGTCAGACACGGTGGAATTACCAGACAGACGGTCCAGTGTCAGACACGGTGGAATTACCAGACAGACGGTCCAGTGTCAGACATGGTGGAATTGCCAGACAGACGGTCCAGTGTCAGACACGGTGGAATTTCCAGGCAGGCGGACCAGTGTCAGACACGGTGGAATTACCAGACAGACGGTCCAGTGTCAGACATGGTGGAATTACCAGACAGACGGTCCAGTCTCAGACATGGTGGAATTACCAGACAGACGGTCCAGTCTCAGACACGGTGGAATTACCAGATAGACGGCCCAGTGTCAGACACGGTGGAATTGCCAGGCAGACGGCCCAGTGTCAGACACGGTGGAATTGCCAGGCAGACGGCCTAGTGTCAGACACGGTGGAATTACCAGACAGACGGTCCAGTCTCAGACACGGTGGAATTACCAGACAGACGGTCCAGTCTCAGACACGGTGGAATTACCAGGCAGACGGCCCAGTGTCAGACACGGTGGAATTGCCAGGCAGACGGCCCAGTGTCAGACACGGTGGAATTGCCAAGCAGACGGCCCAGTGTCAGACATGGTGGAATTACCAGGCAGACGGTCCAGTGTCAGACACGGTGGAATTACCAGACAGACGGTCCAGTCTCAGACACGGTGGAATTACCAGACAGACGGTCCAGTCTCAGACACGGTGGAATTACCAGACAGACGGTCCAGTCTCAGACACGGTGGAATTACCAGACAGACGGTCCAGTATCAGACACGGTGGAATTACCAGGCAGACGGTCCAGTGTCAGACATGGTGGAATTACCAGGCAGACGGCCCAGTGTCAGACATGGTGGAATTACCAGACAGACGGTCCAGTGTCAGACACGGTGGAATTATCAGACAGACGGTCCAGTGTCAGACACGGTGGAATTGCCAGGCAGACGGCCCAGTGTCAGACACGGTGGAATTGCCAGACAGACGGTCCAGTGTCAGACACGGTGGAATTGCCAGACAGACGGTCCAGTGTCAGACACGGTGGAATTGCCAGGCTGACGGTCCAGTGTCAGACAGGGTGGAATTGCCAGACAGACGGCCCAGTGTCAGACACGGTGGAATTACCAGGCAGACGGTCCAGTGTCAGACACGGTGGAATTGCCAGACAGACGGTCCAGTGTCAGACACGGTGGAATTGCCAGGCTGACGGTCCAGTGTCAGACAGGGTGGAATTGCCAGACAGACGGTCCAGTCTCAGACACGGTGGAATTACCAGGCAGACGGTCCAGTGTCAGACATGGTGGAATTGCCAGGCAGACGGCCCAGTGTCAGACACGGTGGAATTACCAGGCAGACGGTCCAGTCTCAGACACGGTGGAATTGCCAGACAGACGGTCCAGTGTCAGACATGGTGGAATTGCCAGACAGACGGTCCAGTGTCAGACACGGTGGAATTGCCAGGCAGACGGTCCAGTGTCAGACATGGTGGAATTGCCAGGCAGACGGTCCAGTGTCAGACACGGTGGAATTACCAGACAGACGGTCCAGTGTCAGACACGGTGGAATTGCCAGACAGACGGTCCAGTGTCAGACATGGTGGAATTGCCAGACAGACGGTCCAGTCTCAGACACGGTGGAATTACCAGACAGACGGTCCAGTCTCAGACACGGTGGAATTACCAGGCAGACGGCCCAGTGTCAGACACGGTGGAATTACCAGACAGACGGTCCAGTGTCAGACACGGTGGAATTACCAGACAGACGGTCCAGTGTCAGACATGGTGGAATTGCCAGACAGACGGTCCAGTGTCAGACACGGTGGAATTTCCAGGCAGGCGGACCAGTGTCAGACACGGTGGAATTACCAGACAGACGGTCCAGTGTCAGACACGGTGGAATTACCAGGCAGACGGCCCAGTGTCAGACACGGTGGAATTGCCAGACAGACGGTTCAGTGTCAGACACGGTGTAATTACCAGACAGGCGGACCAGTGTCAGACACGGTGGAATTACCAGGCAGACGGTCCAGCGTCAGACATGGTGGAATTACCAGACAGACGGTCCAGTCTCAGACATGGTGGAATTACCAGACAGACGGTCCAGTCTCAGACACGGTGGAATTACCAGATAGACGGCCCAGTGTCAGACACGGTGGAATTGCCAGGCAGACGGCCCAGTGTCAGACACGGTGGAATTGCCAGGCAGACGGCCTAGTGTCAGACACGGTGGAATTACCAGACAGACGGTCCAGTCTCAGACACGGTGGAATTACCAGACAGACGGTCCAGTCTCAGACACGGTGGAATTACCAGGCAGACGGCCCAGTGTCAGACACGGTGGAATTGCCAGGCAGACGGCCCAGTGTCAGACACGGTGGAATTGCCAAGCAGACGGCCCAGTGTCAGACACGGTGGAATTGCCAGACAGACGGTCCAGTCTCAGACACGGTGGAATTACCAGACAGACGGTCCAGTCTCAGACACGGTGGAATTACCAGACAGACGGTCCAGTATCAGACACGGTGGAATTACCAGGCAGACGGTCCAGTGTCAGACATGGTGGAATTACCAGGCAGACGGCCCAGTGTCAGACATGGTGGAATTACCAGACAGACGGTCCAGTGTCAGACACGGTGGAATTATCAGACAGACGGTCCAGTGTCAGACACGGTGGAATTGCCAGACAGACGGTCCAGTGTCAGACACGGTGGAATTGCCAAGCAGACGGCCCAGTGTCAGACACGGTGGAATTGCCAGACAGACGGTCCAGTGTCAGACACGGTGGAATTGCCAGGCTGACGGTCCAGTGTCAGACAGGGTGGAATTGCCAGACAGACGGCCCAGTGTCAGACATGGTGGAATTGCCAGACAGACGGTCCAGTGTCAGACACGGTGGAATTACCAGGCAGACGGCCCAGTGTCAGACACGGTGGAATTACCAGGCAGACGGTCCAGTGTCAGACACGGTGGAATTGCCAGACAGACGGTCCAGTGTCAGACACGGTGGAATTGCCAGGCTGACGGTCCAGTGTCAGACAGGGTGGAATTGCCAGACAGACGGTCCAGTCTCAGACACGGTGGAATTACCAGGCAGACGGTCCAGTGTCAGACATGGTGGAATTGCCAGGCAGACGGCCCAGTGTCAGACACGGTGGAATTACCAGGCAGACGGTCCAGTCTCAGACACGGTGGAATTGCCAGACAGACGGTCCAGTGTCAGACATGGTGGAATTGCCAGACAGACGGTCCAGTGTCAGACACGGTGGAATTGCCAGGCAGACGGTCCAGTGTCAGACATGGTGGAATTGCCAGGCAGACGGTCCAGTGTCAGACACGGTGGAATTACCAGACAGACGGTCCAGTGTCAGACACGGTGGAATTGCCAGACAGACGGCCCAGTGTCAGACACGGTGGAATTGCCAGGCAGACGGCCCAGTCTCAGACACGGTGGAATTGCCAGGCAGACGGTCCAGTGTCAGACATGGTGGAATTGCCAGACAGACGGTCCAGTGTCAGACACGGTGGAATTGCCAGGCAGACGGTCCAGTGTCAGACATGGTGGAATTACCAGACAGACGGTCCAGTGTCAGACATGGTGGAATTGCCAGGCAGACGGCCCAGTGTCAGACATGGTGGAATTGCCAGGCAGACGGTCCAGTGTCAGACATGGTGGAATTGCCAGGCAGACGGTCCAGTGTCAGACATGGTGGAATTGCCAGGCAGACGGTCCAGTGTCAGACACGGTGGAATTACCAGACAGACGGTCCAGTGTCAGACACGGTGGAATTGCCAGACAGACGGCCCAGTGTCAGACACGGTGGAATTTCCAGGCAGGCGGACCAGTGTCAGACACGGTGGAATTACCAGACAGACGGTCCAGTCTCAGACACGGTGGAATTACCAGACAGACGGTCCAGTGTCAGACACGGTGGAATTACCAGACAGACGGTCCAGTGTCAGACACGGTGGAATTACCAGGCAGACGGCCCAGTGTCAGACATGGTGGAATTGCCAGGCAGACGGCCCAGTGTCAGACACGGTGGAATTACCAGGCAGACGGTCCAGTGTCAGACACGGTGGAATTACCAGTCAGACTGTCCAGTGTCAGACACGGTGGAATTGCCAGGCAGACGGCCCAGTGTCAGACACGGTGGAATTGCCAGGCAGACGGCCCAGTGTCAGACACGGTGGAATTACCAGACAGACGGTCCAGTCTCAGACACGGTGGAATTGCCAGACAGACGGCCCAGTGTCAGACACGGTGGAATTGCCAGGCAGACGGTCCAGTGTCAGACACGGTGGAATTACCAGACAGACGGTCCAGTCTCAGACACGGTGGAATTACCAGGCAGACGGTCCAGTATCAGACACGGTGGAATTACCAGGTAGACGGTCCAGTGTCAGACACGGTGGAATTGCCAGGCAGACGGCCCAATGTCAGACACGGTGGAATTACCAGGCAGACGGCCCAGTGTCAGGCACGGTGGAATTGCCAGACAGACGGTCCAGTGTCAGACACGGTGGAATTACCAGACAGACGGTCCAGTCTCAGACACGGTGGAATTACCAGGCAGACGGTCCAGTGTCAGACACGGTGGAATTACCAGACAGACGGTCCAGTGTCAGACACGGTGGAATTGCCAGGCAGACGGCCCAATGTCAGACACGGTGGAATTACCAGGCAGACGGTCCAGTGTCAGACATGGTGGAATTGCCAGACAGACGGCCCAGTGTCAGACATGGTGGAATTGCCAGGCAGACGGTTCAGTGTCAGACACGGTGGAATTACCAGACAGACGGTCCAGTGTCAGACACGGTGGAATTACCAGACAGACGGTCCAGTGTCAGACACGGTGGAATTACCAGACAGACGGTCCAGTGTCAGACACGGTGGAATTACCAGACAGACGGTCCAGTCTCAGACACGGTGGAATTACCAGGCAGACGGTCCAGTATCAGACACGGTGGAATTACCAGACAGACGGTCCAGTGTCAGACACGTTGGAATTACCAGGCAGACGGCCCAGTGTCAGACACGGTGGAATTACCAGACAGACGGTCCAGTATCAGACATGGTGGAATTACCAGACAGACGGTCCAGTGTCAGACACGGTGGAATTACCAGGCAGACGGCCCAGTCTCAGACACGGTGGAATTGCCAGACAGACGGTCCAGTGTCAGACACGGTGGAATTACCAGACAGACGGTCCAGTGTCAGACACGGTGGAATTGCCAGACAGACGGTCCAGTGTCAGACACGGTGGAATTACCAGACAGACGGTCCAGTGTCAGACACGGTGGAATTACCAGGCAGACGGCCCAGTCTCAGACACGGTGGAATTGCCAGACAGACGGTCCAGTGTCAGACACGGTGGAATTACCAGACAGACGGTCCAGTGTCAGACACGGTGGAATTACCAGAGAGACGGTCCAGTCTCAGACACGGTGGAATTACCAGACAGACAGCCCAGTGTCAGACACGGTGGAATTACCAGACAGACAGCCCAGTGTCAGACACGGTGGAATTGCCAGGCAGACGGTCCAGTGTCAGACACGGTGGAATTACCAGGCAGACGGTCCAGTGTCAGACACGGTGGAATTGCCAGACAGACGGTCCAGTGTCAGACATGGTGGAATTACCAGACAGACAGTCCAGTGTCAGACACGGTGGAATTACCAGACAAACGGTCCAGTGTCAGACATGGTGGAATTACCAGACAGACGGTCCAGTGTCAGACACGGTGGAATTGCCAGACAGACGGTCCAGTCTCAGACACGGTGGAATTACCAGACAGACGGTCCAGTGTCAGACACGGTGGAATTGCCAGGCAGACGGTCCAGTCTCAGACACGGTGGAATTGCCAGACAGACGGTCCAGTGTCAGACACGGTGGAATTACCAGACAGACGGTCCAGTGTCAGACACGGTGGAATTGCCAGACAGACGGTCCAGTGTCAGACACGGTGGAATTACCAGACAGACGGTCCAGTGTCAGACACGGTGGAATTACCAGACAGACGGTCCAGTGTCAGACACGGTGGAATTGCCAGACAGACGGTCCAGTGTCAGACACGGTGGAATTACCAGACAGACGGTCCAGTGTCAGACACGGTGGAATTACCAGACAGACGGGCCTGTCTCAGACACGGTGGAATTACCAGACAGACGGTCCAGTGTCAGACATGGTGGAATTACCAGGCAGACGGTCCAGTGTCAGACACGGTGGAATTGCCAGACAGACGGTCCAGTGTCAGACATGGTGGAATTACCAGACAGACGGTCCAGTGTCAGACACGGTGGAATTGCCAGGCAGACGGTCCAGTCTCAGACATGGTGGAATTACCAGGCAGACGGCCCAGTGTCAGACACGGTGGAATTACCAGACAGACGGTCCAGTGTCAGACATGGTGGAATTGCCAGGCAGACGGCCCAGTGTCAGACACGGTGGAATTACCAGACAGACGGTCCAGTGTCAGACATGGTGGAATTGCCAGGCAGACGGTCCAGTGTCAGACACGGTGGAATTGCCAGACAGACGGTCCAGTGTCAGACACGGTGGAATTACCAGGCAGACGGTCCAGTGTCAGACACGGTGGAATTACCAGACAGACGGTCCAGTGTCAGACACGGTCGAATTGCCAGGCAGACGGTCCAGTGTCAGACACGGTGGAATTGCCAGACAGACGGTCCAGTGTCAGACACGGTGGAATTGCCAGGCTGTCGGTCCAGTGTCAGACACGGTGGAATTGCCAGACAGACGGTCCAGTGTCAGACACGGTGGAATTACCAGACAGACGGCCCAGTGTCAGACATGGTGGAATTGCCAGGCAGACGGTCCAGTGTCAGACACGGTGGAATTACCAGACAGACGGTCCAGTGTCAGACACGGTGGAATTGCCAGACAGACGGTCCAGTGTCAGACACGGTGGAATTGCCAGACAGACGGTCCAGTGTCAGACACGGTGGAATTGCCAGACAGACGGTCCAGTGTTAGACACGGTGGAATTGCCAGACAGACGGTCCAGTCTCAGACACGGTGGAATTACCAGACAGACGGTCCAGTGTCAGACACGGTGGAATTGCCAGACAGACGGTCCAGTGTTAGACACGGTGGAATTGCCAGACAGACGGTCCAGTCTCAGACACGGTGGAATTACCAGACAGACGGTCCAGTGTCAGACACGGTGGAATTGCCAGACAGACGGTCCAGTGTTAGACACGGTGGAATTGCCAGACAGACGGTCCAGTCTCAGACACGGTGGAATTGCCAGACAGACGGTCCAGTGTCAGACACGGTGGAATTACCAGGCAGACGGTCCAGTGTCAGACACGGTGGAATTGCCAGACAGACGGCCCAGTGTCAGACAAGGTGGAATTGCCAGGCAGACGGTCCAGTATCAGACACGGTGGAATTACCAGACAGGCGGTCCAGTGTCAGACACGGTGGAATTGCCAGACAGACGGGCCAGTGTCAGACACGGTGGAATTACCAGACAGACGGTCCAGTGTCAGACATGGTGGAATTGCCAGGCAGACGGTCCAGTGTCAGACATGGTGGAATTGCCAGACAGACGGTCCAGTCTCAGACAGGGTGGAATTACCAGGCAGACGGTCCAGTCTCAGACACGGTGGAATTGCCAGGCAGACGGTCCAGTCTCAGACACGGTGGAATTGCCAGGCAGACGGTCCAGTGTCAGACACGGTGGAATTGCCAGGCAGACGGTCCAGTGTCAGACATGGTGGAATTGCCAGACAGACGGCCCAGTGTCAGACATGTTGGAATTACCAGACAGACGGCCCAGTGTCAGACACGGTGGAATTGCCAGACAGACGGCCCAGTGTCAGACATGTTGGAATTGCCAGGCAGACGGTCCAGTGTCAGACACGGTGGAATTGCCAGACAGACGGCCCAGTGTCAGACACGGTGGAATTGCCAGACAGATGGTCCAGTCTCAGACACGGTGGAATTGCCAGACAGACGGTCCAGTGTCAGACACGGTGGAATTGCCAGACAGACGGCCCAGTGTCAGACACGGTGGAATTGCCAGACAGACGGTCCAGTGTCAGACACGGTGGAATTGCCAGACAGACGGTCCAGTGTCAGACACGGTGGAATTGCCAGGCAGACGGTCCAGTGTCAGACATGGTGGAATTGCCAGGCAGACGGCCCAGTGTCAGACATGGTGGAATTACCAGACAGACGGCCCAGTGTCAGACATGGTGGAATTACCAGACAGACGGTCCAGTGTCAGACATGGTGGAATTACCAGACAGACGGTCCAGTGTCAGACATGGTGGAATTACCAGGCAGACGGTCCAGTGTCAGACATGGTGGAATTACCAGACAGACGGTCCAGTGTCAGACACGGTGGAATTGCCAGACAGACGGTCCAGTCTCAGACACGGTGGAATTACCAGACAGACGGCCCAGTGTCAGACACGGTGGAATTGCCAGACAGACGGTCCAGTCTCAGACATGGTGGAATTACCAGGCAGACGGTCCAGTGTCAGACATGGTGGAATTACCAGACAGACGGTCCAGTGTCAGACACGGTGGAATTACCAGACAGACGGTCCAGTGTCAGACATGGTGGAATTGCCAGGCAGACGGTCCAGTGTCAGACACGGTGGAATTGCCAGGCAGACGGTCCAGTGTCAGACACGGTGGAATTGCCAGGCAGACGGTCCAGTGTCAGACATGGTGGAATTGCCAGACAGACGGTCCAGTGTCAGACATGGTGGAATTACCAGGCAGACGGCCCAGTGTCAGACACGGTGGAATTGCCAGGCAGACGGTCCAGTGTCAGACATGGTGGAATTACCAGGCAGACGGTCCAGTCTCAGACACGGTGGAATTACCAGGCAGACGGCCCAGTGTCAGACACGGTGGAATTGCCAGGCAGACGGTCCAGTGTCAGACATGGTGGAATTACCAGGCAGACGGTCCAGTCTCAGACACGGTGGAATTACCAGGCAGACGGCCCAGTGTCAGACACGGTGGAATTGCCAGGCAGACGGTCCAGTCTCAGACACGGTGGAATTACCAGGCAGACGGTCCAGTGTCAGACACGGTGGAATTACCAGACAGACAGTCCAGTGTCAGACACGGTGGAATTGCCAGGCAGACGGTCCAGTCTCAGACACGGTGGAATTACCAGGCAGACGGTCCAGTGTCAGACACGGTGGAATTACCAGGCAGACGGTCCAGTGTCAGACACGGTGGAATTACCAGGCAGACGGCCCAGTGTCAGACACGGTGGAATTGCCAGACAGACGGTCCAGTGTCAGACACGGTGGAATTACCAGACAGACGGTCCAGTGTCAGACATGGTGGAATTGCCAGGCAGACGGTCCAGTGTCAGACATGGTGGAATTGCCAGGCAGACGGTCCAGTCTCAGACATGGTGGAATTACCAGACAGACGGCCCAGTGTCAGACACGGTGGAATTGCCAGGCAGACGGTCCAGTGTCAGACACGGTGGAATTACCAGACAGACGGTCCAGTGTCAGACACGGTGGAATTGCCAGACAGACGGTCCAGTCTCAGACACGGTGGAATTGCCAGGCAGACGGTCCAGTCTCAGACATGGTGGAATTGCCAGACAGACAGTCCAGTGTCAGACACGGTGGAATTACCAGACAGACAGTCCAGTGTCAGACACGGTGGAATTACCAGACAGACGGTCCAGTGTCAGACACGGTGGAATTGCCAGACAGACGGTCCAGTCTCAGACACGGTGGAATTGCCAGGCAGACGGTCCAGTCTCAGACATGGTGGAATTGCCAGGCAGACGGCCCAGTCTCAGACACGGTGGAATTGCCAGACAGACGGTCCAGTGTCAGACACGGTGGAATTACCAGACAGACGGTCCAGTGTCAGACATGGTGGAATTGCCAGGCAGACGGTCCAGTGTCAGACATGGTGGAATTGCCAGGCAGACGGTCCAGTCTCAGACATGGTGGAATTACCAGACAGACGGCCCAGTATCAGACACGGTGGAATTGCCAGACAGACGGTCCAGTGTCAGACACGGTGGAATTGCCAGACAGACGGTCCAGTGTCAGACATGGTGGAATTGCCAGACAGACGGTCCAGTGTCAGACACGGTGGAATTACCAGACAGACGGTCCAGTGTCAGACACGGTGGAATTGCCAGACAGACGGTCCAGTGTCAGACACGGTGGAATTGCCAGACAGACGGCCCAGTGTCAGACACGGTGGAATTACCAGACAGACGGCCCAGTGTCAGACACGGTGGAATTACCAGACAGACGGTCCAGTCTCAGACACGGTGGAATTACCAGACAGACGGCCCAGTGTCAGACACGGTGGAATTACCAGACAGACGGTCCAGTCTCAGACACGGTGGAATTACCAGACAGACGGCCCAGTGTCAGACACGGTGGAATTACCAGACAGACGGTCCAGTCTCAGACACGGTGGAATTACCAGACAGACGGTCCAGTCTCAGACACGGTGGAATTGCCAGACAGACGGCCCAGTGTCAGACACGGTGGAATTACCAGGCAGACGGTCCAGTGTCAGACACGGTGGAATTGCCAGACAGACGGTCCAGTCTCAGACACGGTGGAATTACCAGACAGACGGTCCAGTCTCAGACACGGTGGAATTGCCAGACAGACGGCCCAGTGTCAGACACGGTGGAATTGCCAGACAGACGGTCCAGTGTCAGACACGGTGGAATTACCAGGCAGACGGTCCAGTGTCAGACACGGTGGAATTACCAGGCAGGCGGTCCAGTGTCAGACACGGTGGAATTACCAGGCAGACGGTCCAGTGTCAGACACGGTGGAATTGCCAGACAGACGGTCCAGTGTCAGACATGGTGGAATTACCAGACAGACGGTCCAGTGTCAGACATGGTGGAATTACCAGACAGACGGTCCAGTGTCAGACATGGTGGAATTGCCAGACAGACGGTCCAGTGTCAGACACGGTGGAATTACCAGACAGACGGTCCAGTGTCAGACACGGTGGAATTACCAGGCAGACGGTCCAGTGTCAGACACGGTGGAATTACCAGGCAGGCGGTCCAGTGTCAGACACGGTGGAATTACCAGGCAGACGGTCCAGTGTCAGACACGGTGGAATTGCCAGACAGACGGTCCAGTGTCAGACATGGTGGAATTACCAGACAGACGGTCCAGTGTCAGACATGGTGGAATTGCCAGACAGACGGTCCAGTGTCAGACACGGTGAAATTGCCAGACAGACGGTCCAGTGTCAGACACGGTGGAATTACCAGACAGACGGTCCAGTGTCAGACACGGTGGAATTACCAGACAGACGGCCCAGTGTCAGACACGGTGGAATTACCAGACAGACGGTCCAGTGTCAGACACGGTGGAATTACCAGACAGACGGTCCAGTGTCAGACACGGTGGAATTACCAGACAGACGGCCCAGTGTCAGACACGGTGGAATTGCCAGACAGACGGTCCAGTGTCAGACACGGTGGAATTGCCAGACAGACGGTCCAGTGTCAGACATGGTGGAATTACCAGACAGACGGTCCAGTGTCAGACATGGTGGAATTACCAGACAGACGGTCCAGTGTCAGACACGGTGGAATTGCCAGACAGACGGTCCAGTCTCAGACACGGTGGAATTACCAGACAGACGGTCCAGTGTCAGACACGGTGGAATTACCAGACAGACGGAACAGTGTCAGACACGGTGGAATTACCAGACAGGCGGTCCAGTGTCAGACACGGTGGAATTACCAGACAGGCGGTCCAGTGTCAGACATGGTGGAATTACCAGATAGACGGCCCAGTGTCAGACACGGTGGAATTGCCAGACAGACGGTCCAGTATCAGACACGGTGGAATTGCCAGACAGACGGTCCAGTGTCAGACATGGTGGAATTACCAGACAGACGGCCCAGTGTCATGCACGGTGGAATTGCCAGACAGACGGTCCAGTCTCAGACACGGTGGAATTGCCAGACAGACGGTCCAGTGTCAGACATGGTGGAATTGCCAGGCAGACGGTCCAGTCTCAGACACGGTGGAATTACCAGACAGACGGCCCAGTGTCAGACACGGTGGAATTACCAGACAGACGGTCCAGTCTCAGACACGGTGGAATTACCAGACAGACGGTCCAGTCTCAGACACGGTGGAATTACCAGACAGACGGTCCAGTGTCAGACACGGTGGAATTGCCAGACAGACGGCCCAGTGTCAGACACGGTGGAATTACCAGACAGACGGCCCAGTGTCAGACACAGTGGAATTACCAGACAGACGGTCCAGTCTCAGACACGGTGGAATTACCAGACAGACGGCCCAGTGTCAGACACGGTGGAATTACCAGACAGACGGTCCAGTCTCAGACACGGTGGAATTACCAGACAGACGGCCCAGTGTCAGACACGGTGGAATTACCAGACAGACGGTCCAGTCTCAGACACGGTGGAATTACCAGACAGACGGTCCAGTCTCAGACACGGTGGAATTGCCAGACAGACGGCCCAGTGTCAGACACGGTGGAATTACCAGGCAGACGGTCCAGTGTCAGACACGGTGGAATTGCCAGACAGACGGTCCAGTCTCAGACACGGTGGAATTACCAGACAGACGGTCCAGTCTCAGACACGGTGGAATTGCCAGACAGACGGCCCAGTGTCAGACACGGTGGAATTGCCAGACAGACGGTCCAGTGTCAGACACGGTGGAATTACCAGGCAGACGGTCCAGTGTCAGACACGGTGGAATTACCAGGCAGGCGGTCCAGTGTCAGACACGGTGGAATTACCAGGCAGACGGTCCAGTGTCAGACACGGTGGAATTGCCAGACAGACGGTCCAGTGTCAGACATGGTGGAATTACCAGACAGACGGTCCAGTGTCAGACATGGTGGAATTACCAGACAGACGGTCCAGTGTCAGACATGGTGGAATTGCCAGACAGACGGTCCAGTGTCAGACACGGTGGAATTACCAGACAGACGGTCCAGTGTCAGACACGGTGGAATTACCAGGCAGACGGTCCAGTGTCAGACACGGTGGAATTACTAGGCAGGCGGTCCAGTGTCAGACACGGTGGAATTACCAGGCAGACGGTCCAGTGTCAGACACGGTGGAATTGCCAGACAGACGGTCCAGTGTCAGACATGGTGGAATTACCAGACAGACGGTCCAGTGTCAGACATGGTGGAATTGCCAGACAGACGGTCCAGTGTCAGACACGGTGAAATTGCCAGACAGACGGTCCAGTGTCAGACACGGTGGAATTACCAGACAGACGGTCCAGTGTCAGACACGGTGGAATTACCAGACAGACGGCCCAGTGTCAGACACGGTGGAATTACCAGACAGACGGTCCAGTGTCAGACACGGTGGAATTACCAGACAGACGGTCCAGTGTCAGACACGGTGGAATTACCAGACAGACGGCCCAGTGTCAGACACGGTGGAATTGCCAGACAGACGGTCCAGTGTCAGACACGGTGGAATTGCCAGACAGACGGTCCAGTGTCAGACATGGTGGAATTACCAGACAGACGGTCCAGTGTCAGACATGGTGGAATTACCAGACAGACGGTCCAGTGTCAGACACGGTGGAATTGCCAGACAGACGGTCAAGTCTCAGACACGGTGGAATTACCAGACAGACGGTCCAGTGTCAGACACGGTGGAATTACCAGACAGACGGAACAGTGTCAGACACGGTGGAATTACCAGACAGGCGGTCCAGTGTCAGACACGGTGGAATTACCAGACAGGCGGTCCAGTGTCAGACATGGTGGAATTACCAGATAGACGGCCCAGTGTCAGACACGGTGGAATTACCAGGCAGACGGTCCAGTCTCAGACACGGTGGAATTGCCAGACAGACGGTCCAGTATCAGACACGGTGGAATTGCCAGACAGACGGTCCAGTGTCAGACATGGTGGAATTACCAGACAGACGGCCCAGTGTCAGGCACGGTGGAATTGCCAGACAGACGGTCCAGTCTCAGACACGGTGGAATTGCCAGACAGACGGTCCAGTGTCAGACATGGTGGAATTGCCAGGCAGACGGTCCAGTCTCAGACACGGTGGAATTACCAGACAGACGGTCCAGTCTCAGACACGGTGGAATTGCCAGACAGACGGTCCAGTGTCAGACACGGTGGAATTGCCAGACAGACGGTCCAGTGTCAGACACGGTGGAATTACCAGACAGACGGTCCAGTCTCAGACACGGTGGAATTACCAGACAGACGGTCCAGTGTCAGACACGGTGGAATTGCCAGACAGACGGTCCAGTGTCAGACACGGTGGAATTGCCAGACAGACGGTCCAGTCTCAGACATGGTGGAATTACCAGACAGACGGTCCAGTCTCAGACACGGTGGAATTACCAGACAGACGGTCCAGTGTCAGACACGGTGGAATTGCCAGACAGACGGTCCAGTGTCAGACACGGTGGAATTACCAGGCAGACGGTCCAGTGTCAGACACGGTGGAATTGCCAGACAGACGGTCCAGTGTCAGACACGGTGGAATTGCCAGACAGACGGTCCAGTGTCAGACATGGTGGAATTGCCAGACAGACGGTCCAGTGTCAGACATGGTGGAATTGCCAGACAGACGGTCCAGTGTCAGACACGGTGGAATTACCAGGCAGACGGTCCAGTGTCAGACACGGTGGAATTACCAGACAGACGTTCCAGTGTCAGACACGGTGGAATTACCAGACAGACGGTCCAGTCTCAGACACGGTGGAATTGCCAGACAGACGGTCCAGTGTCAGACACGGTGGAATTGCCAGACAGACGGTCCAGTGTCAGACACGGTGGAATTACCAGACAGACGGTCCAGTGTCAGACATGGTGGAATTACCAGACAGACGGTCCAGTCTCAGACACGGTGGAATTGCCAGACAGACGGTCCAGTGTCAGACACGGTGGAATTGCCAGACAGACGGTCCGGTCTCAGACACGGTGGAATTACCAGACAGACGGTCCAGTGTCAGACACGGTGGAATTACCAGACAGACGGTCCAGTCTCAGACACGGTGGAATTGCCAGACAGACGGTCCAGTGTCAGACATGGTGGAATTACCAGACAGACGGCCCAGTGTCAGACATGGTGGAATTGCCAGACAGACGGTCCAGTGTCAGACACGGTGGAATTACCAGACAGACGGTCCAGTGTCAGACACGGTGGAATTACCAGGCAGACGGTCCAGTGTCAGACACGGTGGAATTACCAGGCAGACGGTCCAGTGTCAGACACGGTGGAATTACCAGACAGACGGTCCAGTCTCAGACACGGTGGAATTACCAGGCAGACGGTCCAGTGTCAGACACGGTGGAATTACCAGGCAGACGGTCCAGTGTCAGACACGGTGGAATTACCAGACAGACGGTCCAGTCTCAGACACGGTGGAATTACCAGGCAGACGGTCCAGTCTCAGACACGGTGGAATTGCCAGACAGACGGTCCAGTGTCAGACATGGCGGAATTACCAGACAGACGGCCCAGTCTCAGACACGGTGGAATTACCAGACAGACGGTCCAGTGTCAGACATGGCGGAATTACCAGACAGACCGCCCAGTCTCAGACACGGTGGAATTACCAGACAGACGGCCCAGTCTCAGACAAGGTGGAATTGCCAGACAGACGGTCCAGTGTCAGACACGGTGGAATTGCCAGACAGACGGTCCAGTCTCAGACACGGTGGAATTACCAGACAGACGGCCCAGTCTCAGACAAGGTGGAATTGCCAGACAGACGGTCCAGTGTCAGACACGGTGGAATTGCCAGGCAGACGGTCCAGTGTCAGACATGGTGGAATTGCCAGACAGACGGTCCAGTGTCAGACAGGGTGGAATTGCCAGACAGACGGTCCCTTGTCAGACACGGTGGAATTACCAGGCAGACGGCCCAGTCTCAGACATTGTGGAATTGCCAGGCAGACGGTCCAGTCTCAGACACAGTGGAATTACCAGACAGACGGCCCAGTCTCAGACAAGGTGGAATTGCCAGACAGACGGTCCAGTGTCAGACACGGTGGAATTGCCAGACAGACGATCCAGTGTCAGACACGGTGGAATTACCAGGCAGACGGTCCAGTCTCAGACACGGTAGAATTACCAGGCAGACGGTCCAGTCTCAGACAAGGTGGAATTACCAGACAGACGGCCCAGTCTCAGACAAGGTGGAATTGCCAGACAGACGGTCCAGTCTCAGACACGGTGGAATTGCCAGGCAGACGGTCCAGTCTCAGACAAGGTGGAATTGCCAGGCAGACGGTCCAGTGTCAGACACGGTGGAATTGCCAGACAGACGGCCCAGTGTCAAACACGGTGGAATTACCAGACAGACGGTCCAGTGTCAGACACGGTGGAATTACCAGACAGACGGTCCAGTGTCAGACACGGTGGAATTGCCAGACAGACGGTCCAGTGTCAGACACGGTGGAATTGCCAGACAGACGGTCCAGTCTCAGACACGGTGGAATTGCCAGGCAGACGGTCCAGTGTCAGACACGGTGGAATTGCCTGACAGACGGTCCAGTGTCAGACACGGTGGAATTACCAGGCAGACGGTCCAGTGTCAGACACGGTGGAATTACCAGACAGACGGTCCAGTGTCAGACACGGTGGAATTACCAGACAGACGGTCCAGTGTCAGACATGGTGGAATTACCAGACAGACGGTCCAGTGTCAGACACGGTGGAATTACCAGACAGACGGTCCAGTGTCAGACACGGTGGAATTGCCAGACAGACGGTCCAGTGTCAGACACGGTGGAATTACCAGACAGACGGTCCAGTGTCAGACACGGTGGAATTACCAGACAGACGGCCCAGTCTCAGACACGGTGGAATTGCCAGACAGACGGTCCAGTGTCAGACACGGTGGAATTACCAGACAGACGGTCCAGTGTCAGACAAGGTGGAATTGCCAGACAGACGGTCCAGTGTCAGACAGGGTGGAATTACCAGACAGACGGTCCAGTGTCAGACAGGGTGGAATTACCAGACAGACGGTCCAGTCTCAGACACGGTGGAATTACCAGACAGACGGTCCAGTGTCAGACAAGGTGGAATTGCCAGACAGACGGTCCAGTGTCAGACAGGGTGGAATTACCAGGCAGACGGTCCAGTGTCAGACACGGTGGAATTACCAGACAGACGGCCCAGTGTCAGACACGGTGGAATTACCAGACAGACGGTCCAGTATCAGACACGGTGGAATTGCCAGGCAGACGGCCCAGTGTCAGACACGGTGGAATTACCAGACAGACGGTCCAGTCTCAGACACGGTGGAATTACCAGGCAGACGGTCCAGTGTCAGACACGGTGGAATTACCAGGCAGACGGCCCAGTGTCAGACACGGTGGAATTACCAGACAGACGGTCCAGTATCAGACACGGTGGAATTGCCAGACAGACGGCCCAGTGTCAGACACGGTGGAATTACCAGACAGACGGTCCAGTATCAGACACGGTGGAATTGCCAGACAGACGGCCCAGTGTCAGACACGGTGGAATTACCAGACAGACGGTCCAGTATCAGACACGGTGAAATTACCAGACAGACGGTCCAGTGTCAGACACGGTGGAATTGCCAGGCAGACGGTCCAGTCTCAGACACGGTGGAATTGCCAGGCAGACGGCCCAGTGTCAGACACGGTGGAATTACCAGACAGACGGTCCAGTGTCAGACAAGGTGGAATTGCCAGACAGACGGTCCAGTGTCAGACACGGTGGAATTACCAGACAGACGGTCCAGTGTCAGACACGGTGGAATTGCCAGACAGAAGGTCCAGTGTCAGACATGGTGGAATTACCAGGCAGACGGTCCAGTGTCAGACACAGTGGAATTACCAGACAGACGGTCCAGTGTCAGACACGGTGGAATTACCAGGCAGACGGTCCAGTCTCAGACACGGTGGAATTACCAGGCAGACGGTCCAGTCTCAGACACGGTGGAATTACCAGACAGACGGTCCAGTGTCAGACACGGTGGAATTACCAGACAGACGGTCCAGTGTCAGACATGGTGGAATTACCAGACAGACGGTCCAGTATCAGACACGGTGGAATTGCCAGACAGACGGTCCAGTCTCAGACACGGTGGAATTACCAGACAGACGGTCCAGTGTCAGACACGGTGGAATTACCAGGCAGACGGTCCAGTGTCAGACACGGTGGAATTGCCAGACAGACGGTCCAGTGTCAGACACGGTGGAATTACCAGACAGACGGTCCAGTGTCAGACACGGTGGAATTGCCAGGCAGACGGTCCAGTGTCAGACATGGTGGAATTACCAGACAGACGGCCCAGTGTCAGACACGGTGGAATTACCAGGCAGGCGGTCCAGTCTCAGACACGGTGGAATTGCCAGACAGACGGTCCAGTGTCAGACACGGTGGAATTACCAGACAGACGGTCCAGTCTCAGACACGGTGGAATTGCCAGACAGACGGTCCAGTGTCAGACACGGTGGAATTACCAGACAGACGGTCCAGTCTCAGACACGGTGGAATTACCAGACAGACGGTCCAGTCTCAGACACGGTGGAATTGCCAGGCAGACGGTCCAGTGTCAGACACGGTGGAATTACCAGGCAGACGGTCCAGTGTCAGACATGGTGGAATTACCAGACAGACGGTCCAGTGTCAGACACGGTGGAATTGCCAGGCAGACGGTCCAGTGTCAGACACGGTGGAATTACCAGGCAGACGGTCCAGTGTCAGACACGGTGGAATTACCAGACAGACGGTCCAGTGTCAGACACGGTGGAATTACCAGACAGACGGTCCAGTGTCAGACATGGTGGAATTACCAGACAGACGGTCCAGTGTCAGACACGGTGGAATTACCAGACAGACGGTCCAGTTTCAGACACGGTGGAATTACCAGGCAGACGGTCCAGTGTCAGACACGGTGGAATTGCCAGGCAGACGGTCCAGTCTCAGACATGGTGGAATTACCAGGCAGACGGTCCAGTCTCAGACATGGTGGAATTGCCAGGCTGACGGTCCAGTCTCAGACATGGTGGAATTACCAGACAGACGGTCCAGTGTCAGACATGGTGGAATTGCCAGGCAGACGGTCCAGTCTCAGACATGGTGGAATTACCAGGCAGACGGTCCAGTCTCAGACACGGTGGAATTGCCAGACAGACGGTCCAGTGTCAGACACGGTGGAATTGCCAGACAGACGGTCCAGTGTCAGACACGGTGGAATTACCAGGCAGACGGTCCAGTGTCAGACACGGTGGAATTACCAGACAGACGGCCCAGTGTCAGACACGGTGGAATTACCAGGCAGACGGTCCAGTCTCAGACACGGTGGAATTGCCAGACAGACGGTCCAGTGTCAGACACGGTGGAATTGCCAGACAGACGGTCCAGTGTCAGACACGGTGGAATTACCAGGCAGACGGTCCAGTGTCAGACACGGTGGAATTACCAGACAGACGGTCCAGTGTCAGACACGGTGGAATTACCAGGCAGACGGTCCAGTGTCAGACATGGTGGAATTGCCAGGCAGACGGTCCAGTGTCAGACACGGTGGAATTACCAGACAGACGGTCCAGTGTCAGACACGGTGGAATTACCAGACAGACGGTCCAGTCTCAGACATGGTGGAATTACCAGACAGACGGTCCAGTGTCAGACACGGTGGAATTACCAGGCAGACGGTCCAGTGTCAGACATGGTGGAATTACCAGACAGACGGTCCAGTGTCAGACACGGTGGAATTGCCAGGCAGACGGTCCAGTCTCAGACATGGTGGAATTGCCAGACAGACGGTCCAGTGTCAGACATGGTGGAATTGCCAGGCAGACGGTCCAGTCTCAGACATGGTGGAATTACCAGACAGACGGTCCAGTGTCAGACACGGTGGAATTACCAGACAGACGGTCCAGTGTCAGACACGGTGGAATTACCAGACAGACGGTCCAGTGTCAGACATGGTGGAATTACCAGGCAGACGGTCCAGTGTCAGACATGGTGGAATTACCAGGCAGACGGTCCCTTGTCAGACACGGTGGAATTACCAGACAGACGGCCCAGTGTCAGACATGGTGGAATTGTCAGACAGACGGTCCAGTGTCAGACACGGTGGAATTACCAGACAGACGGTCCAGTGTCAGACACGGTGGAATTGCCAGACAGACGGCCCAGTGTCAGACACGGTGGAATTGCCAGGCAGACGGTCCAGTGTCAGACACGGTGGAATTACCAGACAGACGGCCCAGTCTCAGACACGGTGGAATTGCCAGACAGACGGTCCAGTGTCAGACACGGTGGAATTACCAGGCAGACGGTCCAGTGTCAGACACGGTGGAATTACCAGGCAGACGGTCCTGTGTCAGACACGGTGGAATTGCCAGGCAGACGGTCCAGTGTCAGACACGGTGGAATTGCCAGGCAGACGGCCCAGTGTCAGACATGTTGGAATTGCCAGACAGACGGTCCAGTGTCAGACACGGTGGAATTACCAGACAGACGGTCCAGTGTCAGACACGGTGGAATTACCAGACAGACGGGCCAGTGTCAGACACGGTGGAATTGCCAGACAGACGGTCCAGTGTCAGACATGTTGGAATTGCCAGACAGACGGTCCAGTGTCAGACACGGTGGAATTGCCAGGCAGACGGTCCAGTCTCAGACACGGTGGAATTACCAGACAGACGGTCCAGTTTCAGACATGGTGGAATTGCCAGACAGACGGTCCAGTGTCAGACACGGTGGAATTGCCAGGCAGACGGTCCAGTCTCAGACACGGTGGAATTGCCAGACAGACGGTCCAGTGTCAGACACGGGGGAATTACCAGACAGACGGTCCAGTGTCAGACACGGGGGAATTGCCAGACAGACGGTCCAGTGTCAGACACGGTGGAATTGCCAGGCAGACGAGTGAGGAAGTACTTTGACCATTTAAGGAGCTGGGAGGTCACACAGCCAATGTCTGAACAGTTGGAGCCAGCCGGCATCAACACTGCTCCCGCGGCAGAGCCGGGGCCGAGGGACCCGGAGATTCCGCAGAGAATAGTCACAAGTCTGACAACACCAGGTTAAAGTTCACCAGGTTTGTTTCCAATCACTAGCTTTCGGAGCGCTGCTCCTTCCTCAGGTGTCTCCGGAGGGAGCTCACCGGTGACCCCGATGGAGCTGGAGAGGGGGGGAGGAGACCCCGACGTGGTGTTGAATCCTCGAAGCTACATCCTGCTGCTGACAACAGCACAATCCCATTGGTGGAGGAGCCGGATGGGGCCCAGGGTGATCCACCAGGCCTCAGATTACCCCTGAGATGGACTGTTCTGAACTGCCCCTGTTTAATGTCCCCAGCTTTTCTTATATAAATGACTCAAGTTGTTTGCATGTTACTGAGGGAGGTAAGGGAGAGGAATCTGACAGCGCTGCCTCTTTCAGGGGGGGTCCCATGTGGTCCACGTTACCGGCTCTGGGCCCATCGTGTGTGAGTGTGTCAACCACGACTAATGGGGAATAATCCCTGGGAGCAGGGGACAGGCAGTGTGACCTCGGGAGCCCCCAATTAAAAAGCTGTTTCAGAGACCTCTGTGCTGTGTATAGTTAACCATTTCCTGCTCAATAATCCATGGGTGCAGGGGACAGGCAGTGTGGCCTCGGGAGCCCCCAATTAAAAAGCTGTTTCAGTGACCTCTGTGCTGTGTATAGTTAACCATTTACTGCTCAATAATCCCTGGGAGCAGGGATCAGGCAGTGTGGCCTCGGGAGCCCCCAATTAAAAAGCTGTTTCAGTGACCTCTGTGCTGTGTATAGTTAACCATTTACTTCTCAATAAACCCTGGTAGCAGGGGACAGGCAGTGTGGTCCGGGAGCCCCCAATTAAAAAGCAGTTTCAGTGACCTCTGTGCTGTATATAGTTAACCATTTACTGCTCAATAATCCCTGGGAGCAGGGGACAGGCAGTGTGGTCCGGGAGCCCCCAATTAAAAAGCTGTTTCAGAGACCTCTGTGCCTGTATACAGTTAACCATTTACTTCCCAATAATCCCTGGGAGCAGGGGACAGGCAGTGTGGCCTGGGGAGCCCCCAATTAAAAAGCTGTTTCAGAGACCTCTGCGCCTGTATATAGTTAACCATTTGTTCTCAATAATCCCTGGGAGCAGGGGACAGGCAGTGTGGCCTCGGGAGCCCCCAATTAAAAAGTTGCTTCAGTGACCTCTGTGCTGTATATAGTTAACCATTTACTGCTCAATAATCACTGGGAGCAGGGGACAGGCAGTGTGGCCTCGGGAGCCCCCAATTAAAACGCTATTTCAGAGAACTCTGTGCTGTAGATAGTTAACCATTTGTTCTCAATAATCACTGGGAGCAGGGGACAGGCAGTGTGGCCTCGGGAGCCCCCAATTAAAAAGCTGTTTCAGAGACCTCTATGCTGTATATAGTTAACCATTTACTTCCCAATAATCCCTGGGAGCAGGGGACAGGCAGTGTGGTCCGGACGCCCCCAATTAAAAAGCTGTTTCAGAGACCTCTGTGCTGTATATAGTTGACCATTTACTGCTCAATATTCCCTGGGAGCAGGGGACAGGCAGTGTGGCCTCGGGAACCCCCAATTAAAAAGCTGTTTCAGTGACCTCTGTGCTGTATATAGTTAACCATTTACTGCTCAATAATCCCTGGGAGCAGGGGACAGGCAGTGTGGCCTCGGGAGCCCCCAATTAAAAAGTTGCTTCAGTGACCTCTGTGCTGTATATAGTTAACCATTTACTGCTCAATAATCCCTGGGAGCAGGGACAGGCAGTGTGGCCTCGGGAGCCCCCAATTAAAAAGCTGTTTCAGAGACCTCTATGCTGTATATAGTTAACCATTTACTTCCCAATAATCCCTGGGAGCAGGGGACAGGCAGTGTGGTCCGGGAGGCCCCAATTAAAAAGCTGTTTCAGAGACCTCTGTGCCTGTATATAGTTAACCATTTACTTCCCAATAATCCCTGGGAGCAGGGGACAGGCAGTGTGGTCCGGGAGGCCCCAATTAAAAAGCTGCTTCAGAGACCTCTGTGCTGTATGTAGTTAACCATTTACTGCTCAATAATCCCTGGGAGCAGGGGACAGGCAGTGTGTCCTCGGGAGGCCCCAATTAAAAAGCTGTTTCAGTGACCTCTGTGCTGTATATAGTTAACCATTTACTGCTCAATAATCACTGGGAGCAGGGGACAGGCAGTGTGGCCTCGGGAGCCCCCAATTAAAAAGTTGCTTCAGTGACCTCTGTGCTGTATATAGTTAACCATATACTTCTCAATAATCCCTGGGAGCAGGGGTCAGGCAGTGTGGTCCGGGAGCCCCCAATTAAAAAGCTGTTTCGGAGACCTCTGTGCTGTACATAGTTAACCATTTACTGGTCAATAATCCCTGGGAGCAGGGGACAGGCAGTGTGGCCTCGGGAGCCCCCAATTAAAAAGCTGTTTCAGAGACCTCTGTGCCTGTATACAGTTAAACATTTACTTCTACATTTACAGGGATGGTGCAGGCGGGAGGGATTCAGATTTCTGGATAACTGGGGCTCTTTCTGGGGAAGCTGGGACCTCTACAGACAGGATGGTCTACATCTGAACCTGAGGGGCACAAATATCCTGAGAGGGAGATTTGTTAGTGCTCTTTGGGAGGGGGGGGGGGGTTAAACGAATGCAGCAGGGGCATGGGAACCTGGATTGTAGTTTTAGGGTAAGGGAGAATGAGAGTATAGAGGTCAGAAGCACAGATTTGACGTCGCATGAGGGGGCCAATGTTCAGGTAGGTGGTTTGAAGTGTGTCTACTTCAATGCCAGGAGTATACGAAATAAGGTAGGGGAACTGGCAGCATGGGTTGGTACCTGGGACTTCGATGTTGTGGCCATTTCGGAGACATGGATAGAGCAGGGACAGGAATGGATGTTGCATGTTCTGGGGTTTAGGTGTTTTAGTAAGCTCAGAGAAGGAGGCAAAAGAGGGGGAGGTGTGGCGCTGCTAGTCAAGAGCAGTATTACGGTAGCGGAGAGGATGCTAGATGGGGACTCATCTTCCGAGGTAGTATGGGCTGAGGTTAGAAACATGAAAGGAGAGGTCACTCTGTTGGGAGTCTTCTATAGGCCTCCAAATAGTTCTAGGGATGTAGAGGAAAGGATGGCGAGGATGATCCTGGATAAGAGCGAAAGTAACAGGGTAGTTATTATGGGAGACTTTAACTTTCCAAATAGTGACTGGAAAAGATATAGTTTGAGTACATTAGATGGGTCGTTTTTTGTACAGTGTGTGCAGGAGGGTTTCCTGACACAATATGTTGACAGGCCAACAAGAGGCGAGGCCACGTTGGATTTGGTTTTGGGTAATGAACCAGGCCAGTTGTTGGATTTGGAGGTAGGAGAGCACTTTGGGGACAGTGACCACAATTCGGTGACGTTTACGTAAATGATGGAAAGGGATAAGTATACACCGCAGGGCAAGAGTTATAGCTGGGGGAAGGGCAATTATGATGCCATTAGACGTGACTTGGGAGGGGGGGGGGTAAGGTGGAGAAGTAGGCTGCAAGTGTTGGGCACACTGGATAAGTGCAGCTTGTTCAAGGATCAGCTACTGCGTGTTCTTGATAAGTATGTACCGGTCAGACAGGGAGGAAGGCGTCGAGCGAGGGAACCGTGGTTTACCAAAGAAGTGGAATCTCTTGTTAAGAGGAAGAAGGAGGCCTATGTGAAGATGAGGTGTGAAGTTTCAGTTGGGGCGATGGATAGTTACAAGGTAGCGAGGAAGGATCTAAAGAGAGAGCTAAGACGAGCAAGGAGGGGGCATGATAAGTATTTGGCAGGTAGGATCAAGGAAAACCCAAAAGCTTTCTATAGGTATGTCAGAAATAAGCGAATGACTAGGGAATGAATAGGACCAGTCAAGGACAGGGATGGGAAGCTGTGTGTGGAGTCTGAAGAGATAGGCGAGATACTAAATGAATATTTTTCGTCAGTATTCACTCAGGAAAAAGATAATGTTGTGGAGGAGAATGCTGAGACCCAGGCTAATAAAATATATAGATAAAATCAATAAAATAGATGGCATTGAGGTATGTAGGGAAGAGGTGTTGGCAATTCTGGAAAGGCTGAAAATAGATAAGTCCCGGGGCCTGATGGGATTTATCCTAGATTTCTCTGGGAGGCCAGGGAAGAGATTGCTGGACCTTTGGCTTTGAATTTTATGTCATCATTGGCTACAGGAATAGTGCCAGAGGACTGGAGGATAGCAAATGTGGTCCCTTTGTTCAAAAAGGGGAGCAGAGACAACCCCGGCAACTATAGACCGGTGAGCCTCACGTCTGTTGTGGGTAAAGTCTTGGAGGGGATTATAAGAGACAAGATTTATAATCATCTATATAGGAATAATATGATCAGGGATAGTCAGCATGGCTTTGTGGAGGGTAGGTCATGCCTCACAAACCTTATCGAGTTCTTTGAGAAGGTGACTGAACAGGTAGACGAGGGTAGAGCAGTTGATGTGGTGTATATGGATTTCAGCAAAGCGTTTGATAAGGTTCCCCACGGTAGGCTATTGCAGAAAATACGGAGGCTGGGGATTGAGGGTGAGTTAGAGATGTGGATCAGAAATTGGCTAGCTGATAGAAGACAGAGGGTGGTGGTTGATGGGAAATGTTCAGAATGGAGTACAGTCACAAGTGGAGTACCACAAGGATCTGTTCTGGGGCCGTTGCTGTTTGTCATTTTTATCAATGACCTAGAGGAAGGCGCAGAAGGGTGGGTGAGTAAAGTTGCAGACGATACTGAAGTCGGTGGTGTTGTCGATAGTGTGGAAGGATATAGCAGGTTATAGAGGGATATAGATAAGCTGCAGAGCTGGGCTGAGAGGTGGCAAATGGAGTTTAATGTAGAGAAGTGTGAGGTGATTCACTTTGGAAGGAATAACAGGAATGCGGAATATCTGGCTAATGGTAACGTTCTTGGAAGTGTGGATGAGCAGAGGGATCTAGGTGTCCATGTGCATAGATCCCTGAAAGTTGCCACCCAGGTTGATAGGGTTGTGAAGAAGGCCTATGGAGTGTTGGCCTTTATTGGTAGAGGGATTGAGTTCCGGAGTCAGGAGGTCATGTTGCAGCTGTACAGAACTCTGGTACGGCCACATTTGGAGTATTGCGTACAGTTCTGGTCACCGCATACAGGAAGGACGTGGAGGCTTTGGAGCGGGTGCAGAGGAGATTTACCAGGATGTTGCCTGGTATGGAGGAAAAATCTTATGAGGAAAGGCTGATGGACTTGAGGTTGTTTTCGTTGGAGAGAAGAAGGTTAAGAGGAGACTTAATAGAGGCATACAAAATGATCAGGGGGTTAGATAGGGTGGACAGTGAGAGCCTTCTCCCACGGATGGAAATGGCTGGCACGAGGGGACATAGCTTTAAACTGAGAGATAATAGATATAGGACAGAGGTCAGAGGTAGGTTCTTTACGCAAAGAGTAGTGAGGCCGTGGAATGCCCTACCTGCTACTGTAGTGAACTCGCCAACATTGAGGGCATTTAAAAGTTTATTGGATAAAGATATGGATGATAATGGCATAGTGTAGGTTAGATGGCTTTTGTTTCGGTGCAACATCGTGGGCCGAAGGGCCTGTACTGCGCTGTATCGTTCTATGTTCTCAATAATCCCTTGGAGCAGGGGTCAGACAGTGTGACCTTGGGAGCCCCCAATTAAGAAGCTGTTTCAGAGACCTCTGTGCTGTATATAGTTAACCATTTACTGCTCAATAATCACTGGGAGAGGGGACGGGCAGTGTGGTCCGGGAGCCCCCAATTAAAAAGCTTTTTCAGAGACCTCTGTGCCTGTATATAGTTAACCATTTACTGCTCAATAATCCCTGGGAGGAGGGTCAGTCAGTGTGGCCTCGAGAGCCCCCAATTCAACAGCTGTTTCAGAGACCTCTGTGCTGTATATAGTTAACCATTTACTTATCAATAATCCCTGGGAGCAGGGAACAGGCAGTGTGGTCTGGGAGCTCCCAATTAAAAAGCTGTTTCAGAGACCTCTGTGCCTGTATATAGTTAACCATTTACTGTTCAATAATCCTTGGGAGCAGGGGACAGGCAGTGTGGCTCCGGGAGCCCAAATTAAAAAGCTGTTTCAGAGACCTCTGTGCTGTATACAGTTAACCATTTACTGCTCAATAATCCCTGGGAGCAGGGGACAGGCAGTGTGGCTCCGGGAGCCCCCAATTAAAAAGCTGTTTCAGAGACCTCTGTGCCTGTATATAGTTAACCATTTACTGCTCAATAATCCCTGGGAGGAGGGTCAGTCAGTGTGGCCTCGAGAGCCCCCAATTCAACAGCTGTTTCAGAGACCTCTGTGCTGTATATAGTTAACCATTTACTTATCAATAATCCCTGGGTGGAGGGTCACTCAGTGTGGCCTCGAGAGCCCCCAATTCAATAGCTGTTTCAGAGTCCTTTGTGCTGTATATAGTTAACCATTTACTGCTAAATAATCCCTGGGAGCAGGGGACAGGCAGTGTGGTCCGGGAACCCCCAATTAAAAAGCTGTTTCAGAGACCTCTGTGCTGTATATAGTTAACCATTTACTGCTCAATAATCCCTGGGAGCAGGGGACAGGCAGTGTGGCTCCGGGAACCCCCAATTAAAAAGCTGTTTCAGAGACCTCTGTGCCTGTATATAGTTAACCATTTACTGCTCAATAATCCCTGGGAGCAGGGGACAGGCAGTGTGGTCCGGGAGCCCCCAATTAAAAAGCTGTTTCAGAGACCTCTGTGCCTGTTTATAGTTAACCATTTACTGCTCAATAATCCCTGGGAGCAGGGGGCAGGCAGTGTGGTCCGGGAGACCCCAATTAAAAAGCTGTTTCAGAGACCTCTGTGCCTGTATCTAGTTAACCATTTACTGCTCAATAATCCCTGGGAGCAGGGGACAGGCAGTGTGGTCCGGGAGACCCCAATTAAAAAGCTGTTTCAGAGACCTCTGTGCTGTATATAGTTAACCACTTACTGCTCAACAATCCCTGGGAGCCGGGGACAGGCAGTGTGGCCTGGGGAGCCCCCAATTAAAAAACTGTTTCAGAGACCTCTGTGCTGTATATAGTTAACCATTTACTTCTCAATAATCCCTGGGAGCAGGGGACAGGCAGTGTGGCCTCGGGAGCCCCCAATTAAAAAGCTGTTTCAGAGACCTCTGTGCTGTATATAGTTAACCATTTACTGCTCAATAATCCCTGGGAGCAGGGGACAGGCAGTGTGGCTCCGGGAACCCCCAATTAAAAAGCTGTTTCAGAGACCTCTGTGCTGTATATAGTTAACCATTTACTGCTCAATAATCCCTGGGAGCAGGGGACAGTCAGTGTGGTCCAGGGTCCCCCAATTAAAAAGCTGTTTCAGAGACCTCTGTGCCTGTTTATAGTTCACCATTTACTGCTCAATAATCCCTGGGAGCAGGGGACAGTCAGTGTGGTCTGGGAGCCCACAATTAAAAAGCTGTTTCAGAGACCTCTGTGCTGTATATAGTTAACCATTTACTGCTCAATAATCCCTGGGAGCAGGGGATAGGCAGTGTGGCCTCGGGAGCCCCCAGTTAAAAAGGTGTTTCAGATACCTCTGTGCTGTATATAGTTAACCATTTACTGCTCAATAATCCCTGGGAGCAGGGGACAGGCAGTGTGGCCTCGGGAGCCGCCAATTAAAAAGCTGTTTCAGAGACCTCTGTGCCTGTTTATAGTTCACCATTTACTTCTCTTTTTTACCAGAGAGGATACAGCCAGAGTGAGACACCAGAGAGTGAGTTTGTGAATTTGAATCTCGGTGGGAAGTCGAAGCTGGATGGGGAGGAGGTGCTTTTTTATCCCTGGTAAGTGTCTGGGAAGTAGTGTATTTTTTTTCATTGTCTAATTAATTTATTTTTTCTTTCGTGTTTTGGAATTGTAGTTGTATAAGTTTACCTAATGTTTAAGACATGGCAGGAGATCTCAGACCCGTGTCATGCTCCTCGTGTGCGATGTGGGAGCTTAGGGACACGTCCACTGTCCCTGGCTCCTTCACGTGCAAGAAGTGTGTCCAGTTGCAGCTCCTGTTAGACCGCTTGACGGCTCTGGATCTGCGGATGGACTCACTTTGGAGCATCCGCGATGCTGAGGACGTCGTGGATAGCACGTTCAGCGAGTTGGTCACACCGCAGGTGAAAGGTATTGAGGGAGATAGAAAATGGGTGACCAAAAGACAGAGCAAGAGTAGGAAGGCAGTGCAGGTGTCCTCTGCGGTCATCTCCCTGCAAAACAGATATACCGCTTTGGATACTGTTGAGGGAGATGGCTCACCAGGGGAAGGCAGCAGCAGCCAGGTTCATGGCACCGTGGCTGGCTCTGCTGCGCAGCTGGGCAGGAAGAAGAATGGCAGGGCTATAGTGATAGGGGACTCAATCGTAAGGGGACTAGACAGGCGGTTCTGCGGACGAAATCGAGACTCCAGGATGGTATGTTACCTCCCTGGTGCAAGGGTCAAGGATGTCCCGGAGCGGCTGCAGGACATTCTGGGGGGGGGTGGGGGGGAACAGCCAGCTGTCGTGGTGCACATAGGCACCAACGATATAGGTGAAAAGCAGGACGAGGTCCTACAAGTTGAATTCAGGGAGTTAGGATTTAAACTAAAAAGTAGGGCCTCAAAAGTAGTAATCTCAGGATTGCTACCAGTGCCACGAGCTAATCAGACTAGGAATGTCAGGATAGATAGGATGAATGCATAGCTCGAGAGATGGTGCAAGGGGGAGGGATTCACATTCCTGGGGCATTGGAACCGGTTCTGGAGGATGTGGGACCAGTACAAACCTGACGGTCTGCACCTAGGCAGGACTGGAACCGATGTCCTGGGGGAGTGGGGGGGGGGTGTGGCGGGGGTTGCTAGAGCTGTTGGGGACAGTTTAACCTCATGTGGCAGGGGGATGGGAACCGATGCAGGAAGTTGGAAGGTAGTAAAACAGGGACAGAAATAAAAGGCAGTAAGGGGGAAAGTGTAAGGCAGAGAAGCCAAAGTCAAAAATCAAAAAGGGCGACAGTACAAGGTACAGTGACTGAGGGGAGCTCAGTGAATAGGACCAGGAATACTAAAAGGAATAAAACGGGAAGTGAAAACATTAATGGTAAGCAACGCGGCAGGTTGTTACAGGAAGATGTGGGTTCAACGACAAGGAAAATTAGGAGAAACGTTAAGAGGAAATATAACTTAGGAGAGGTTACTGATCGAGGTGTTAAGATTCAGAACAGAGGTAAAAAAGCCAACATAAGTGTACTTTACCTGAATGCTCGTAGTATTCGGAATAGGGTAAATGAGTTGATGGTGCAAATCATCGTGAATGACGATGATTTAGTGGCCATTACTGAAACATGGTTAAAGGATGGTCACGACTGGGAGTTAAATATCCGAGGGTATCAAACTTTTCGGAAGGACAGAGTGGATGGTAAGGGAGGTGGTGTAGCTCTGTTATTTAAGGATGACATCCGGGCAACAGTAAGGATGGCATCGGTGCTATGGAGGATAAGGTTGAATCCATTTGGGTGGAAATCAGGAACAGTAAGGCGAAAAAGACACTGATAGGAGTAGTCTATAGGCCACCAAATAGTAACATTATGGTGGGGCTGGCAATAAACAAATAAATAACAGATGCATGTAGAAATGGTACAGCGGTTATCATGGGGGATTTTAATCTACATGTCGATTGGTTTAACCACGTCGGTCAAGGCAGCCTTGAGGAGGAGTTTATAGAATGTATCCGCGATAGTTTCCTTGAACAGTATGTAATGGAACCTACAAGGGAACAAGCGGTCCTAGATCTGGTCCTGTGTCATGAGACAGGATTGATTCAGGATCTCATAGTTAGGGATCCTCTCGGAAGCAGCGATCACAATATGGTGGAATTTAAAATACAGATGGAGGGTGAGAAGGTAAAATCAAACACTAGTGTTTTGTGCTTAAGCAAAGGAGATTACAATGGGATGAGAGACAAACTAATTAAGTTGGACTGGGAGCAAAGACTTTATGGTGGAACAGTTGAGGAACAATGGAGAACCTTCCAAGTGGTTTTTCACACTGCTGAGCAAAGGTTTATACCAACAAAAAGGAAAGACGGTAGAAAGAGGGAAAATCGACCGTGGATATCTAAGGAAATAAGGGAGAGTATCAAATTGAAGGAAAAAGCATACAAAGTGGCAAACATTAGTGGGAGACTAGAGGACTGGGAAATCTTTAGGGGGCAACAGAAAGCTACTAAAAATGCTATAAAGAAGAGTCAGATAGATTATGCGAGTAAACTTGCTCAGACTATAACAACTGATAATAAAAGTTTCTGCAAATATATAAAACAAAAAACACTGGCTAAGGTAAATATTAGTCCTTTAGAGGATGAGAAAGGAGATTTAATAATGGGAGATGATGAAATGGCTGAGGAACTGAACAGGTTTATTGGGTCGGTCTTCACAGTGGAAGACACAAATAACATGCCAGTGACTGATGGAAATGAGGCTATGACAGGTGTGGACCTTGAGATGATTATCATCACGAAGCTAATGGGCTAAAGGTAGACAAGTCTCCTGGCCCTGATGGAATGCATCGCAGAGTACTAAAAGAGATGGCTAGGGAAATTGAAAATGCACTAGTGATAATTTACCAAAATTCACTAGACTCTGGGGTGGTCCCGGCGGATTGGAAATTAGCAAACGTGACACCACTGTTTAAAAAAGGAGGTAGGCAGAAAGCGGGTAATTTTAGGCCAGTGAGCTTAACGTCGGTAGTAGAGAAGATGCTGGAATCTATCATCAAGGAAGAAATAGCGAGGCATCTGGATAGAAATTGTCCCATTGGGCAGACGCAGCATGGGTTCATAAAGAGCAGATCGTGCCTAACTAATTTAGTGGAATTTTTTGAGACATTAACAGTGCGGTAGATAACGGGGAGCCAATGGATGTGATATATCTGGATTTCCATAAAGCCTTTGACAAGGTGCCACACAAAAGGTTACTGCATAAGATAAAGATGCATGGCATTAAAGGGAAAGTATTAGCGTGGATGGAGGATTGGTTAATTAATAGAAAGCAAAGAGTGGGGATTAATGGGTGTTTCTCTGGTTGGCAATCAGTAGCTAGTGGTGTCCCTCAGGGATCAGTGTTGGGCCCACAACTGTTCACAATTTACAGAGATGATTTGGAGTTGGGGACCAAGGGAAATGTATCCAAGTTTGCAGACGACACTAAGATAAGTGGTAAAGCGAAAAGTGCAGAGGATACTGGAAGTCTGCAGAGGGATTTGGATAGGCTAAGTGAATGGGCAAGGGTCTGGCAGATGGTATACAGTGTTGAAAAATGTGAGATTATCCATTTTGGTAGGAATAACAGCAAAAGGGATTATTATTTAAATGATAAAATATTAAAACAAACTGCTGTGCTGAGAGACCTGGGTGTGCTAGTGCATGAGTCACAAAAAGTTGGTTTACAGGTGCAACAGGTGATTAAGAAGGCAAATGAAATTTTGTCCTTCATTGCTAGAGTAAAACCTACAGAAACCCATCCCCAGCATTTCCACTCATCTCCCAATAACACAACCTGCAGAAATCCATCCTCAGCATTTCAATTCACCTCGCAATAACACAACCTGCAGAAACCCATCCTCAGCATCTTCACTCACCTTCCAATAACACAACCTGCAGAAACCCATCCTCAGCATCTCCACTCACCTCCCAATAACACAACCTGCAGAAACCCATCCTCAGCATCTTCACTAACCTTACAATAACACAACCTGCAGAAACCCATTCTCAGCAACTTAACTAACCTTCCAATAACACAACCTGCAGAAATCCATTCTCAGCATTTCCACTCACCTCCCAATAACACAACCTGCAGAAACCCATCCTCAGCATTTTCACTCACCTCCCGATAACACAACCTGCAGAAACCCATCCTCAGCATCTCCAATCACCTTCCAATAACACAACCTGCAGAAACCCATCCTCAGCATCTTCACTCACCTCCCAATAACACAACCTGCAGAAACCCATCCTCAGCATCTTCACTAACCTTCCAATAGCACAACCTGCAGAAACCCATCCTCAGCATCTTCACCCACCACCCAATAACACAATCTGCAGAAAACCATCCTCAGCATCTTCAGTAACCTTCCAATAACACAACCTGCAGAAACCCATCCTCAGCATCTTCACTCACCTTCCAATAACACAACCTGCAGAGACCCATCCTCAGCATCTTTACTCACCTCCCAACAACACAACCTGCAGAAACCCATCCTCAGCATCTTCACTAACCTTCCAATAACACAACCTGCAGAAACCCATCCTCAGCATCTTCACTAACCTTCCAATAGCACAACCTGCAGAAACCCATCCTCAGCATCTTCACCCACCTCCCAATAACACAATCTGCAGAAAACCAACCTCAGCATCTTCAGTAACCTTCCAATAACACAACCTGCAGAAACCCTAACTCAGCATCTTCACTCACCTTCCAATAACACAACCTGCAGAGACCCATCCTCAGCATCTACACTCACCTTCCAATAACACAATCTGCAGAAAACCATCCTCAGCATCTTCAGTAACCTTCCAATAACACAACCTGCAGAAACCCATCCTCAGCATCTTCACTCACCTTCCAATAACACAACCTGCAGAGACCCATCCTCAGCATCTTTACTCACCTCCCAATAACACAACCTGCAGAATCCCATCCTCAGCATCTTCACTAACCTCCCAATAACAAAACCTGCAGAAACACATCCTCCGCATCTTCACTCTCCTCCCAATAACACAACCTGCAGAAACCCATCCTCAGCATCTTCACTAAACTCCCAAAACACAACCAACAGAATACCATCCTCAGCAGCTCCACTCACCCCCAATAACACAACCTGCAGAAACCCATCATCAGCATCTCCACTCACCTCCCAATAACAAAACCTGCAGAAACACATCCTCAGCATCTTCACTCACCTCCCAATAACAAAACCTGCAGAAAACCATCCTCAGCATCTTCACTCACCTCCCAATAACACAACCTGCAGCTACCCATCCTCAGCATCTCCACTAACCTCCCAATAACAAAACCTGCAGAAACCCATCCTCAGCATCTTCACTCACCTTCCAATTATACAACCTGCAGAAACCCATCCTCAGCATCTTCACTCAACTTCCAATAAGACAACCTTTAGAAACCCTTCCTCAGCATCTTCACTCACCCCCCAATAACACAACCTGCAGAAACCCATCCTCAGCATCTCCACTCACCTCCCAATAACACAACCTGCAGAAACCCATCCTCAGCATCTCAACTAATCTCCCAATAACACAACCTGCAGAAACCCATCATCAGCATCTTCACTAACCTCCCAATAACACAACCTGCAGAAACCCATCCTCAGCATCTTCACTCACCTTCCAATAACACAACCTGCAGAAACCCATCCTCAGCATCTTCACTCACCTCCCAATAACACAATCTGCAGAAACCCATCCTCAGCATCTCCACTCACCTCCCAATAACACAACCTGCAGAAACCCATCCTCAGCATCTCCACTCACCTCCCAATAACACAACCTGCAGAAACCAATCCTCAGCATCTCAACTAACGTCCCAGTAACACAACCTGCAGAAACCCATCCTCAGCATCTTCACTCAACTTCCAATAACACAACCTGCAGAAACCCACCCTCAGCATCTCCACTCACCTTCCAATAACACAACCTGCAGAAACCCATCCTCAGCATCTCCACTCACCTCCCAATAACGCAACCTGCAGAAACCCATCCTCAGCATCTCCACTCACCTTCCAATAACACAACCTGCAGAAACCCATCCTCAGCATCGCCACTCACCTCCCAATAACACAACCTGCAGAAACCCATCCTCAGCATCTCAACTAACCTCCCAATAACACGACCTGCAGAAACCCATCCTGAGCATCTTCACTCACCTCCCAATAACACAACCTGCAGAAACCCATCCTCAGCGTCTCCAATCACCTCCCAATAACACAACCTGCAGAAACCGTCCTCAGCATCTTCACTAACCTTCCAATAACACAACCTGCAGAAACCCATCCTCAGCAACCCCACTAACCTTCCAATAACACAACCTGCAGAAACCCATCCTCAGCATCTTCATTCACCTTCCAATAACACAACCTGCAGAAACCCATCCTCAGCATCTCCACTCACCTCCCAATTACACAACCTGCAGAAACCCATCCTCAGCATCTACAATCACCTCCCAATAAGACAACCTGCAGAAACCCATCCTCAGCATCTCCACTCACCTCCCAATTACACAACCTGCAGAAACCCATCCTCAGCATCGCCACTCACCTCCCAATAACACAACCTGTAGAAACCCATCCTCAGCATCTCAACTAACCTCCCAATAACACAACCTGCAGAAACCCATCCTCAGCATCTCCACTCACCTCCCAATAACACAACCTGCAGAAACCCATCCTCAGCATCTTCACTAACCTTACAATAACACAACCTGCAGAAACCCATTCTCAGCAACTTCACTAACCTTCCAATAACACAACCTGCAGAAATCCATTCTCAGCATTTCCAGTCATCTCCCAATAACACAACCTGCAGAAACCCATCCTCAGCATCTTCACTAACCTTACAATAACACAACCTGCAGAAACCAATTCTCAGCACCTCCACTCACCTCCCAATAACACAACCTGCAGAAACCCATCCTCAGCATCTCCACTCACCTCCCAATAACACAACCTGCAGAAACCCATCCTCAGCATCTCCAATCACCTTCCAATAACACAACCTGCAGAAACCCATCCTCAGCATCTTCACTCACCTCCCAGTAACACAACCTGCAGAAACCCATCCTCAGCATCTTCACTCACCTTCCAATAGCACAACCTGCAGAAACCCATCCTCAGCATCTCCACTCACCTCCCAATAACACAACCTGCAGAAACCCATCCTCAGCATCTTCACTAACCTTCCAATAGCACAACCTGCAGAAACCCATCCTCAGCATCTTCACCCACCTCCCAATAACACAATCTGCAGAAAACCATCCTCAGCATCTTCAGTAACCTTCCAATAACACAACCTGCAGAAACCCATCCTCAGCATCTTCACTCACCTTCCAATAACACAACCTGCAGAGACCCATCCTCTGCATCTTCACTAACCTCCCAATAACACAACCTGCAGAAACACATCCTCCGCATCTTCACTCACCTCCCAATAACACAACCTGCAGAAACCCATCCTCAGCATCTTCACTAAACTCCCAAAACACAACCAACAGAATACCATCCTCAGCAGCTCCACTCACCCCCAATAACACAACCTGCAGAAACCCATCATCAGCAGCTCGACTCACCTCCCAATAACACAACCTGCAGAAACCCATCCTCAGCATCTTCACTCAACTTCCAATAAGACAACCTTTAGAAACCCTTCCTCAGCATCTTCACTCACCCCCCAATAACACAACCTGCAGAAACCCATCCTCAGCATCTCCACTCACCTCCCAATAACACAACCTGCAGAAACCCATCCTCAGCGTCTCCAATCACCTCCCAATAACACAACCTGCAGAAACCGTCCTCAGCATCTTCACTAACCTTCCAATAACACAACCTGCAGAAACCCATCCTCAGCAACTCCACTAACCTTCCAATAACACATCCTGCAGAAACCCATCCTCAGCATCTTCATTCACCTTCCAATAACACAACCTGCAGAAACCCATCCTCAGCATCTCCACTCACCTCCCAATTACACAACCTGCAGAAACCCATCCTCAGCATCTACAATCACCTCCCAATAAGACAACCTGCAGAAACCCATCCTCAGCATCTCCACTCACCTCCCAATTACACAACCTGCAGAAACCCATCCTCAGCATCGCCACTCACCTCCCAATAACACAACCTGTAGAAACCCATCCTCAGCATCTCAACTAACCTCCCAATAACACAACCTGCAGAAACTCATCCTCAGCATCTCCACTCACCTCCCAATAACACAACCTGCAGAAACCCATCCTCAGCATCTTCACTAACCTTACAATAACACAACCTGCAGAAACCCATTCTCAGCAACTTCACTAACCTTCCAATAACACAACCTGCAGAAATCCATTCTCAGCATTTCCAGTCATCTCCCAATAACACAACCTGCAGAAACCCATCCTCAGCATCTTCACTAACCTTACAATAACACAACCTGCAGAAACCCATTCTCAGCACCTCCACTCACCTCCCAATAACACAACCTGCAGAAACCCATCCTCAGCATCTCCACTCACCTCCCAATAACACAACCTGCAGAAACCCATCCTCAGCATCTCCAATCACCTTCCAATAACACAACCTGCAGAAACCCATCCTCAGCATCTTCACTCACCTCCCAATAACACAACCTGCAGAAACCCATCCTCAGCATCTTCACTCACCTTCTAATAGCACAACCTGCAGAAACCCATCCTCAGCATCTCCACTCACCTCCCAATAACACAACCTGCAGAAACCCATCCTCAGCATCTTCACTAACCTTCCAATAGGACAACCTGCAGAAACCCATCCTCAGCATCTTCACTCACCTTCCAATAACACAACCTTCAGAAACCCATCCTCAGCATCTCCACTCACCTCCCAATAACGCAACCTGCATAAACCCTTCCTCAGCATCTCCACTCACCTTCCAATAACACAACCTGCAGAAACCCATCCTCAGCATCGCCACTCACCTCCCAATAACACAACCTGCAGAAACCCATCCTCAGCATCTCAACTAACCTCCCAATAACACAACCTGCAGAAACCCATCCTCAGCATATCAACTAACCTCCCAATAACACAACCTGCTGAAACCCATCCTGAGCATCTTCACTCACCTCCCAATAAGACAACTTGCAGAAACCCATCCTCAGCATCTCCACGCAACTTCCAATAACACAACCTGCAGAAACCCATCCTCAGCATCTTCACTCACCTCCCAATAACACAACCTGCAGAAATCCATCCTCAGCATCTCCACTCACCTCCCAATAACACAACCTGCAGAAACCCATCCTCAGCATCTCCACTCACCTCCCAATAACACAACCTGCAGAAACCCATCCTCAGCGTCTCCAATCACCTCCCAATAACACAACCTGCAGAAACCGTCCTCAGCCTCTTCACTAACCTTCCAATAACACAACCTGCAGAAACCCATACTCAGCATCTCCACTCACCTCCCAAATATACAACCTGCAGTAACCCATCCTCAGCATCTACAATCACCTCCCAATAAGACAACCTGCAGAACCCCATCCTCAGCATCTTCACTCACCTTCCAATAGCACAACCTGCAGAAACCCATCCTCAGCATCTCCACTCACCTCCCAATAACACAAGCTGCAGAAACACATCCTCAGCATCTCCACTCACCTCCCAATTACACAACCTGCAGAAAACCATCCTCAGCATCGCCACTCACCTCCCAATAACACAACCTGCGGAAACCCATCCTCAGCATCTTCACAAAACTCCCAAAACACAACCAACAGAATACCATCCTCAGCAGCTCCACTCACCCCCAATAACACAACCTGCAGAAACCCATCATCAGCATCTCCACTCACCTCCCAATAACAAAACCTGCAGAAACCCATCCTCAGCATCTTCACTCACCTTCCAATAACACAACCTGCAGAAACCCATCCTCAGCATCTCCACTCACCTCCCAATAACACAACCTGCAGCTACCCATCCTCAGCATCTCGACTCACCTCCCAATAACACAACCTGCAGAAACCCATCCTCAGCATCTTCACTCAACTTCCAATAAGACAACCTTTAGAAACCCTTCCTCAGCATCTTCACTCACCCCCCAATAACACAACCTGCAGAAACCCATCCTCAGCATGTCCACTCACCTCCCAATAACACAACCTGCAGAAACCCATCCTCAGTATCTCAACTAATCTCCCAATAACACAACCTGCAAAAACCCATCTTCAGCATCTTCACTCACCTTCCAATAACACAAACTACAGAAACCCATCCTCAGCATCTCCACTCACCTCCCAATAACACAACCTGCAGAAACCCATCCTCAGCGTCTCCAATCACCTCCCAATAACACAACCTGCAGAAACCGTCCTCAGCATCTTCACTAACCTTCCAATAACACAACCTGCAGAAACCCATCCTCAGCAACTCCACTAACCTTCCAATAACACATCCTGCAGAAACCCATCCTCAGCATCTTCACTAACCTTCCAATAACACAACCTGCAGAAACCCATCCTCAGCATCTTCACTAACCTTCCAATAACACAACCTGCAGAAACCCATCCTCAGCAACTCCACTAACCTTCCAATAACACATCCTGCAGAAACCCATCCTCAGCATCTTCATTCACCTTCCAATAACACAACCTGCAGAAACCCATCCTCAGCATCTCCACTCACCTCCCAATTACACAACCTGCAGAAACCCATCCTCAGCATCTACAATCACCTCCCAATAAGACAACCTGCAGAAACCCATCCTCAGCATCTCGACTCACCTCCCAATTACACAACCTGCAGAAACCCATCCTCAGCATCGCCACTCACCTCCCAATAACACAACCTGTAGAAACCCATCCTCAGCATCTCAACTAACCTCCCAATAACACAACCTGCAGAAACCCATCCTCAGCATCTCCACTCACCTACCAATAACACAACCTGCAGAAACCCATCCTCAGCATCTTCACTAACCTTACAATAACACAACCTGCAGAAACCCATTCTCAGCAACTTCACTAACCTTCCATGAACACAACCTGCAGAAATCCATTCTCAGCATTTCCAGTCATCTCCCAATAACACAACCTGCAGAAACCCATCCTCAGCATCTTCACTAACCTTACAATAACACAACCTGCAGAAACCCATTCTCAGCACCTCCACTCACCTCCCAATAACACAACCTGCAGAAACCCATCCTCAGCATCTCCACTCACCTCCCAATAACACAACCTGCAGAAACCCATCCTCAGCATCTCCAATCACCTTCCAATAACACAACCTGCAGAAACCCATCCTCAGCATCTTCACTCACCTCCCAATAACACAACCTGCAGAAACCCATCCTCAGCATCTTCACTCACCTTCCAATAGCACAAGCTGCAGAAACCCATCCTCAGCATCTCCACTCACCTCCCAATAACACAACCTGCAGAAACCCATCCTCAGCATCTTCACTAACCTTCCAATAGCACAACCTGCAGAAACCCATCCTCAGCATCTTCACTCACCTCCCAATAACACAACCTGCAGAAACCCATCCTCAGCACCTCCACTCACCTCCCAATAACACAACCTTCAGAAACCAATCCTCAGCATCTCCACTCACCACCCAATAACGCAACCTGCATAAACCCTTCCTCAGCATCTCCACTCACCTTCCAATAACACAACCTGCAGAAACCCATCCTCAGCATCGCCACTCACCTCCCAATAACACAACCTGCAGAAACCCATCCTCAGCATCTCAACTAACCTCCCAATAACACAACCTGCAGAAACCCATCCTCAGCATCTCAACAAACCTCCCAATAACACAACCTGCAGAAACCCATCCTGAGCATCTTCACTCACCTCCCAATAAGACAACCTGCAGAAACCCATCCTCAGCATCTCCACGCACCTTCCAATAACACAACCTGCAGAAACCCATCCTCAGCATCTTCACTCACCTCCCAATAACACAACCTGCAGAAATCCATCCTCAGCATCTCCACTCACCTCCCAATAACACAACCTGCAGAAACCCATCCTCAGCATCTCCACTCACCTCCCAATAACACAACCTGCAGAAACCCATCCTCAGCATCTCCAATCACCTTCCAATAACACAACCTGCAGAAACCCATCCTCAGCATCTTCACTCACCTCCCAATAACACAACCTGCAGAAACCCATCCTCAGCATCTTCACTCACCTTCCAATAGCACAAGCTGCAGAAACCCATCCTCAGCATCTCCACTCACCTCCCAATAACACAACCTGCAGAAACCCATCCTCAGCATCTTCACTAACCTTCCAATAGCACAACCTGCAGAAACCCATCCTCAGCATCTTCACTCACCTCCCAATAACACAACCTGCAGAAACCCATCCTCAGCACCTCCACTCACCTCCCAATAACACAACCTTCAGAAACCAATCCTCAGCATCTCCACTCACCACCCAATAACGCAACCTGCATAAACCCTTCCTCAGCATCTCCACTCACCTTCCAATAACACAACCTGCAGAAACCCATCCTCAGCATCGCCACTCACCTCCCAATAACACAACCTGCAGAAACCCATCCTCAGCATCTCAACTAACCTCCCAATAACACAACCTGCAGAAACCCATCCTCAGCATCTCAACAAACCTCCCAATAACACAACCTGCAGAAACCCATCCTGAGCATCTTCACTCACCTCCCAATAAGACAACCTGCAGAAACCCATCCTCAGCATCTCCACGCACCTTCCAATAACACAACCTGCAGAAACCCATCCTCAGCATCTTCACTCACCTCCCAATAACACAACCTGCAGAAATCCATCCTCAGCATCCCCACTCACCTCCCAATAACACAACCTGCAGAAACCCATCCTCAGCATCTCCACTCACCTCCCAATAACACAACCTGCAGAAACCCATCCTCAGCGTCTCCAATCACCTCCCAATAACACAACCTGCAGAAACCGTCCTCAGCCTCTTCACTAACCTTCCAATAACACAACCTGCAGAAACCCATACTCAGCATCTCCACTCACCTCCCAAATATACAACCTGCAGTAACCCATCCTCAGCATCTACAATCACCTCCCAATAAGACAACCTGCAGAACCCCATCCTCAGCATCTCCACTCACCTCCCAATTACACAACCTGCAGAAACCCATCCTCAGCATCGCCACTCACCTCCCAATAACACAACCTGCGGAAACCCATCCTCAGTATCTCAACTAACCTCCCAATAACACAACCTGCAGAAACCCATCCTGAGCATCTTCACTCACCTCCCAATAAGACAACCTGCAGAAACCCATCCTCAGCATCTCCACGCACCTTCCAATAACACAACCTGCAGAAACCCATCCTCAGCATCTTCACTCACCTCCCAATAACACAACCTGCAGAAACCCATCCTCAGCATCTTCACTCACCTCCCAATAACACAACCTGCAGAAATCCATCCTCAGCATCTTCATTCGCCTCCCAATAACACAACCTGCAGAAACCCATCCTCAGCATCTCCACTCACCTCCCAATAACACAGCCTGCAGAAACCGTCCTCAGCATCTTCACTAACCTTCCAATAACACAACCTGCAGAAACCCATCCTCAGCATCTCCACTCACCTCCCAATTACACAACCTGCAGAAACCCATCCTCAACATCTACAATCACCTCCCAATAACACAACCTGCAGAAACCCATCCTCAGCATCTCCACTCACCTCCCAATAAGACAACCTGCAGAAACCCATCCTCAGCATCTTCACTCACCTCCCAATAACACAACCTGAAGAAACCCATCCTCAGCATCTCCACTCACCTCCCAATAACACAACCTGCAGAAACCCATCCTCAGCATCTCCACTCACCTCCCAATAACACAACCTGCAGAAACCAATCCTCAGCATCTCAACTATCCTCCCAGTAACACAACCTGCAGAAACCCATCCTCAGCATCTTCACTCAACTTCCAATAACACAACCTGCAGAAACCCACCCTCAGCATCTCCACTCACCTTCCAATAACACAACCTGCAGAAATCCATCCTCAGCATCTTCATTCGCCTCCCAATAACACAACCTGCAGAAACCCATCCTCAGCATCTCCACTCACCTCCCAATAACACAACCTGCAGAAACCCATCCTCAGCGTCTCCAATCACCTCCCAATAACACAAACTGCAGAAACCCATCCTCAGCATCTCCACTCACCTCCCAATAACACAACCTGCAGAAACCCATCCTCAGCATCTCCACTCACCTCCCAATAACACAACCTGCAGAAACCGTCCTCAGCATCTTCACTAACCTTCCAATAACACAACCTGCAGAAACCCATCCTCAGCATCTCCACTCACCTCCCAATTACACAACCTGCAGAAACCCATCCTCAACATCTACAATCACCTCCCAATAACACAAACTGCAGAAACCCATCCTCAGCATCTCCATTCACCTCCCAATAAGACAACCTGCAGAAACCCATCCTCAGCATCTTCACTCACCTCACAATAACACAACCTGAAGACACCCATCCTCAGCATCTCCACTCACCTCCCAATAACACAACCTGCAGAAACCCATCCTCAGCATCTCCACTCACCTCCCAATAACACAACCTGCAGAAACCAATCCTCAGCATCTCAACTAACCTTCCAATAACACAACCTGCAGAAACCCATCCTCAGCATCTTCACTCACCTCCCAATAACACAACCTGCAGAAACCCATCCTCAGCATCTTCACTCACCTCCCAATAACACAACCTGCAGAAATCCATCCTCAGCATCTTCATTCGCCTCCCAATAACACAACCTGCAGAAACCCATCCTCAGCATCTCCACTCACCTCCCAATAACACAACCTGCAGAAACCCATCCTCAGCGTCTCCAATCACCTCCCAATAACACAAACTGCAGAAACCCATCCTCAGCATCTCCACTCACCTCCCAATAACACAACCTGCAGAAACCCATCCTCAGCATCTCCACTCACCTCCCAATAACACAGCCTGCAGAAACCGTCCTCAGCATCTTCACTTACCTTCCAATAACACAACCTGCAGAAACCCATCCTCAGCATCTCCACTCACCTCCCAATTACACAACCTGCAGAAACCCATCCTCAACATCTACAATCACCTCCCAATAACACAACCTGCAGAAACCCATCCTCAGCATCTCCACTCACCTCCCAATAAGACAACCTGCAGAAACCCATCCTCAGCATCTTCACTCACCTCCCAATAACACAACCTGAAGAAACCCATCCTCAGCATCTCCACTCACCTCCCAATAACACAACCTGCAGAAACCCATCCTCAGCATCTCCACTCACCTCCCAATAACACAACCTGCAGAAACCAATCCTCAGCATCTCAACTAACCTCCCAATAACACAACCTGCAGAAACCCATCCTGAGCATCTTCACTCACCTCCCAATAAGACAACCTGCAGAAACCCATCCTCAGCATCTCCACGCACCTTCCAATAACACAACCTGCAGAAACCCATCCTCAGCATCTTCACTCACCTCCCAATAACACAACCTGCAGAAACCCATCCTCAGCATCTTCACTCACCTCCCAATAACACAACCTGCAGAAATCCATCCTCAGCATCTTCATTCGCCTCCCAATAACACAACCTGCAGAAACCCATCCTCAGCATCTCCACTCACCTCCCAATTACACAACCTGCAGAAACCCATCCTCAACATCTACAATCACCTCCCAATAACACAACCTGCAGAAACCCATCCTCAGCATCTCCACTCACCTCCCAATAAGACAACCTGCAGAAACCCATCCTCAGCATCTTCACTCACCTCCCAATAACACAACCTGAAGAAACCCATCCTCAGCATCTCCACTCACCTCCCAATAACACAACCTGCAGAAACCCATCCTCAGCATCTCCACTCACCTCCCAATAACACAACCTGCAGAAACCAATCCTCAGCATCTCAACTATCCTCCCAGTAACACAACCTGCAGAAACCCATCCTCAGCATCTTCACTCAACTTCCAATAACACAACCTGCAGAAACCCACCCTCAGCATCTCCACTCACCTTCCAATAACACAACCTGCAGAAATCCATCCTCAGCATCTTCATTCGCCTCCCAATAACACAACCTGCAGAAACCCATCCTCAGCATCTCCACTCACCTCCCAATAACACAACCTGCAGAAACCCATCCTCAGCGTCTCCAATCACCTCCCAATAACACAAACTGCAGAAACCCATCCTCAGCATCTCCACTCACCTCCCAATAACACAACCTGCAGAAACCCATCCTCAGCATCTCCACTCACCTCCCAATAACACAACCTGCAGAAACCGTCCTCAGCATCTTCACTAACCTTCCAATAACACAACCTGCAGAAACCCATCCTCAGCATCTCCACTCACCTCCCAATTACACAACCTGCAGAAACCCATCCTCAACACCTACAATCACCTCCCAATAACACAAACTGCAGAAACCCATCCTCAGCATCTCCACTCACCTCCCAATAAGACAACCTGCAGAAACCCATCCTCAACATCTTCACTCACCTCACAATAACACAACCTGAAGACACCCATCCTCAGCATCTCCACTCACCTCCCAATAACACAACCTGCAGAAACCCATCCTCAGCATCTCCACTCACCTCCCAATAACACAACCTGCAGAAACCAATCCTCAGCATCTCAACTAACCTTCCAATAACACAACCTGCAGAAACCCATCCTCAGCATCTTCACTCACCTCCCAATAACACAACCTGCAGAAACCCATCCTCAGCATCTTCACTCACCTCCCAATAACACAACCTGCAGAAATCCATCCTCAGCATCTTCATTCGCCTCCCAATAACACAACCTGCAGAAACCCATCCTCAGCATCTCCACTCACCTCCCAATAACACAACCTGCAGAAACCCATCCTCAGCGTCTCCAATCACCTCCCAATAACACAAACTGCAGAAACCCATCCTCAGCATCTCCACTCACCTCCCAATAACACAACCTGCAGAAACCCATCCTAAGCATCTCCACTCACCTCCCAATAACACAGCCTGCAGAAACCGTCCTCAGCATCTTCACTAACCTTCCAATAACACAACCTGCAGAAACCCATCCTCAGCATCTCCACTCACCTCCCAATTACACAACCTGCAGAAACCCATCCTCAACATCTACAATCACCTCCCAATAACACAACCTGCAGAAACCCATCCTCAGCATCTCCACTCACCTCCCAATAAGACAACCTGCAGAAACCCATCCTCAGCATCTTCACTCACCTCCCAATAACACAACCTGAAGAAACCCATCCTCAGCATCTCCACTCACCTCCCAATAACACAACCTGCAGAAACCCATCCTCAGCATCTCCACTCACCTCCCAATAACACAACCTGCAGAAACCAATCCTCAGCATCTCAACTAACCTCCCAGTAACACAACCTGCAGAAACCCATCCTCAGCATCTTCACTCAACTTCCAATAACACAACCTGCAGAAACCCACCCTCAGCATCTCCACTCACCTTCCAATAACACAACCTGCAGAAATCCATCCTCAGCATCTTCATTCGCCTCCCAATAACACAACCTGCAGAAACCCATCCTCATCATCTCCACTCACCTCCCAATAACACAACCTGCAGAAACCCATCCTCAGCGTCTCCAATCACCTCCCAATAACACAAACTGCAGAAACCCATCCTCAGCATCTCCACTCACCTCCCAATAACACAACCTGCAGAAACCCATCCTCAGCATCTCCACTCACCTCCCAATAACACAACCTGCAGAAACCGTCCTCAGCATCTTCACTAACCTTCCAATAACACAACCTGCAGAAACCCATCCTCAGCATCTCCACTCACCTCCCAATTACACAACCTGCAGAAACCCATCCTCAACATCTACAATCACCTCCCAATAACACAAACTGCAGAAACCCATCCTCAGCATCTCCACTCACCTCCCAATAAGACAACCTGCAGAAACCCATCCTCAGCATCTTCACTCACCTCCCAATAACACAACCTGAAGAAACCCATCCTCAGCATCTCCACTCACCTCCCAATAACGCAACCTGCAGAAACCCATCCTCAGCATCTCCACTCACCTCCCAATAACACAGCCTGCAGAAACCAATCCTCAGCATCTCAACTAACCTCCCAGTAACACAACCTGCAGAAACCCATCCTCAGCATCTTCACTCAACTTCCAATAACACAACCCGCAGAAACCCACCCTCAGCATCTCCACTCACCTTCCAATAACACAACCTGCAGAAACCCATCCTCAGCATCTCCACTCACCTCCCAATAACGCAACCTGCAGAAACCCATCCTCAGCATCTCCACTCACCTTCCAATAACACAACCTGCAGAAACCCATCCTCAGCATCGCCACTCACCTCCCAATAACACAACCTGCAGAAACCCATTATCAGCATCTCAACTAACCTCCCAATAACACAACCTGCAGAAACCCATCCTGAGCATCTTCACTCACCTCCCAATAAGACAACCTGCAGAAACCCATCCTCAGCATCTCCACTCACCTCCCAATAACACAACCTGCAGAAATCCAACCTCAGCATCTTCACTCACCTCCCAATAACACAACCTGCAGATATCCATCCTCAGCATCTTCATTCACCTCCCAATAACACAACCTGCAGAAACCCATCCTCAGCATCTTCACTCACCTCCCAATAACACAACCTGCAGAAACCCATCCTCAGCGTCTCCAATCACCTCCCAATAACACAATCTGCAGAAACCGTCCTCAGCATCTTCACTAACCTTCCAATAACACAACCTGCAGAAACCCATCCTCAGCAACTCCACTAACCTTCCAATAACACAACCTGCAGAAACCCATCCTCAGCATCTCCACTAACCTTCCAATAACACAACCTGCAGAAACCCATCCTCAGCATCTCCACTCACCTCCCAATAACACAACCTGCAGAAACCAATCCTCAGCATCTCAACTAACCTCCCAGTAACACAACCTGCAGAAACCCATCCTCAGCATCTTCACTCAACTTCCAATAACACAACCTGCAGAAACCCACCCTCAGCATCTCCACTCACCTTCCAATAACACAACCTGCAGAAACCCATCCTCAGCATCTCCACTCACCTCCCAATAACACAACCTGCAGAAACCCATTATCAGCATCTCAACTAACCTCCCAATAACACAACCTGCAGAAACCCATCCTGAGCATCTTCACTCACCTCCCAATAAGACAACCTGCAGAAACCCATCCTCAGCATCTCCACTCACCTCCCAATAACACAACCTGCAGAAATCCAACCTCAGCATCTTCACTCACCTCCCAATAACACAACCTGCAGAAATCCATCCTCAGCATCTTCATTCACCTCCCAATAACACAACCTGCAGAAACCCATCCTCAGCATCTTCACTCACCTCCCAATAACACAACCTGCAGAAACCCATCCTCAGCGTCTCCAATCACCTCCCAATAACACAATCTGCAGAAACCGTCCTCAGCATCTTCACTAACCTTCCAATAACACAACCTGCAGAAACCCATCCTCAGCAACTCCACTAACCTTCCAATAACACAACCTGCAGAAACCCATCCTCAGCATCTCCACTAACCTTCCAATAACACAACCTGCAGAAACCCATCCTCAGCATCTTCACTCACATTCCAATAACACAACCTGCAGAAACCCATCCTCAGCATCTCCACTCACCTCCCAATGACACAACCTGCAGAAACCCATTCTCAGCGTCTCCAATCACCTCCCAATAACACAATCTGCAGAAACCCATCCTCAGCATCTTCACTCACCTCCCAATAACACAACCTGCAGAAACCCATCCTCAGCAACTCCACTAACCTTCCAATAACACAACCTGCAGAAACCCATCCTCAGCATCTCCACTCACCTCCCAATAACACAACCTGTAGAAACCCATCCTCAGCATCGCCACTCACCTCCCAATAACACAACCTGTAGAAACCCATCCTCAGCATCTTCATTCACCTTCCAATAACACAACCTGCAGAAACCCATCCTCAGCATCTCCACTCACCTCCCAATAACACAACCTGCAGAAACCCATCCTCAGCATCTCAACTAACCTCCCAATAACACAACCTGCAGAAACCCATCCTCAGCATCTCCACTCACCTCCCAATAACACATCCTGCAGAAATCCATCCTCAGCATCTCCACTCACCTCCCAATAACACAACCTGCAGAAACCCATCCTCAGCATCTCCAATCACCTTCCAATAACACAACCTGCAGAAACCCATCCTCAGCATCTTCACTCACCTTCCTATAGCACAACCTGCAGAAACCCAATCTCAGCATCTCCACTCACCTCCCAATAACACAACCTGCAGAAACCCATCCTCAGCATCTTCACTAACCTTCCAATAGCACAACCTGCAGAAACCCATCCTCAGCATCTACACCCACCTCCCAATAACACAATCTGCAGAAAACCATCCTCAGCATCTTCAGTAACCTTCCAATAACACAACCTGCAGAAATCCAACCTCAGCATCTTCACTCACCCCCCAATAACACAACCTGCAGAAACCCATCCTCAGCATCTTCACTCACCTCCCAATAACACAACCTGCAGAAACCCATCCTCAGCGTCTCCAATCACCTCCCAATAACACAATCTGCAGAAACCGTCCTCAGCATCTTCACTCACCTCCCAATAACACAACCTGCAGAAAACCATCCTCAGCATCTCCACTCACCTTCCAGTAACACAACCTGTAGAAACCCATCCTCAGCATCTCCACTCACCTCCCAATAACACAACCTGCAGAAACCCATCCTCAGCATATCCACTCACCTCCCAGTAACACAACCGGTAGAAACCCATCCTCAGCATCGCCACTCACCTCCCAATAACACAACCTGTAGAAACCCATCCTCAGCATCGCCACTCACCTCCCAATAACACAACCTGTAGAAACCCATCCTCAGCATCTCCACTCACCTCCCAATAACACAACCTGTAGAAATCCATCCTCAGCATCGCCACTCACCTTCCAATAACAAAACCTGCAGAAACCCATCCTCAGCATCTTCACTCACCTCCCAATAACATAACCTGCAGAAACCCATCCTCAGCATCTCAACTAACCTCCCAATAACACAACCTGCAGAAACCCATCCTCAGCATCTCCACTCACCTCCCAATAACACATCCTGCAGAAACCCATCCTCAGCATCTTCACTAACCTTACAATAACACAACCTGCAGAAACCCATTCTCAGCACCTCCACTCACCTCCCAATAACACAACCTGCAGAAACCCATCCTCAGCATCTCCAATCACCTTCCAATAACACAACCTGCAGAAACCCATCCTCAGCATCTTCACTCACCTCCCAATAACACAACCTGCAGAAACCCATCCTCAGCATCTTCACTCACCTTCCTATAGCACAACCTGCAGAAACCCAATCTCAGCATCTCCACTCACCTCCCAATAACACAACCTGCAGAAACCCATCCTCAGCATCTTCACTAACCTTCCAATAGCACAACCTGCAGAAACCCATCCTCAGCATCTACACCCACCTCCCAATAACACAATCTGCAGAAAACCATCCTCAGCATCTTCAGTAACCTTCCAATAACACAACCTGCAGAAACCCATCCTCAGCATCTTCACTCACCTTCCAATAACACAACCTGCAGAGACCCATCCTCTGCATCTTCACTAACCTCCCAATAACACAACCTGCAGAAACACATCCTCCGCATCTTCACTCTCCTCCCAATAACACAACCTGCAGAAACCAATCCTCAGCATCTTCACTAAACTCCCAAAACACAACCAACAGAATACCATCCTCAGCAGCTCCACTCACACCCAATAACACAACCTGCAGAAACCCACCATCAGCATCTTCACTAACCTCCCGATAACACAACCTGCAGAAACCCATCCTCAGCATCTTCACTCACCTTCCAATAACACAACCTGCAGAAACCCATCCTCAGCATCTTTACTCACCTTCCAATAATACAACCTGCAGAAACCCATCCTCAGCATCTCCACTCACCTCCCAATAACACAACCTGCAGAAACCACTCCTCAGCATCTCAAATAACCTCCCAGTAACACAACCAGCAGAAACCCATCCTCAGCATCTTCACTCGCCTTCCAATAACACAACCTTCAGAAACCCATCCTCAGCATCTCCACTAACCTCCCAATAACGCAACCTGCATAAACCCTTCCTCAGCATCTCCACTCACCTTCCAATAACACAACCTGCAGAAACCCATCCTCAGCATCGCCACTCACCTCCCAATAACACAACCTGCAGAAACCCATCCTCAGCATCTCAACTAACCTCCCAATAACACAACCTGCAGAAACCCATCCTCTGCATCTCAACTAACCTCCCAATAACACAACCTGCAGAAACCCATCCTGAGCATCTTCACTCACCTCCCAATAAGACAACCTGCAGAAACCCATCCTCAGCATCTCCACGCACCTTCCAATAACACAACCTGCAGAAACCCATCCTCAGCATCTTCACTCACCTCCCAATAACACAACCTGCAGAAATCCATCCTCAGTATCTCCACTCACCTCCCAATAACACAACCTGCAGAAACCCATCCTCAGCATCTCCACTCACCTCCCAATAACACAACCTGCAGAAACCCATCCTCAGCGTCTCCAATCACCTCCCAATAACACAACCTGCAGAAACCGTCCTCAGCCTCTTCACTAACCTTCCAATAACACAACCTGCAGAAACCCATCCTCAGCATCTCCACTCACCTCCCAAATATACAACCTGCAGTAACCCATCCTCAGCATCTACAATCACCTCCCAATAAGACAACCTGCAGAACCCCATCCTCAGCATCTCCACTCACCTCCCAATTACACAACCTGCAGAAACCCATCCTCAGCATCGCCACTCACCTCCCAATAACACAACCTGCGGAAACCCATCCTCAGTATCTCAACTAACCTCCCAATAACACAACCTGCAGAAACCCATCCTGAGCATCTTCACTCACCTCCCAATAACACAAGCTGCAGAAACCCATCCTCAGCATCTCCACTCACCTCCCAATAACACAACCTGCAGAAACCCATCCTCAGCATCTTCACTCACCTCCCAATAACACATCCTGCAGAAATCCATCCTCAGCATCTTCATTCGCCTCCCAATAACACAACCTGCAGAAACCCATCCTCAGCATCTTCATTCGCCTCCCAATAACACAACCTGCAGAAACCCATCCTCAGCATCTTCACTCACCTCCCAATAACACATCCTGCAGAAATCCATCCTCAGCATCTTCATTCGCCTCCCAATAACACAACCTGCAGAAACCCATCCTCAGCATCTCCACTCACCTCCCAATAACACAACCTGCAGAAACCCATCCTCAGCATCTCCACTCACCTCCCAATAACACAACCTGCAGAAAACCATCTTCAGCATCTCCACGCACCTTCCAATAACACAACCTGCAGAAACCCATCCTCAGCATCTTCACTCACCTCCCAATAACACAACCTGCAGAAACCCATCCTCAGCATCTTCACTCACCTCCCAATAACACATCCTGCAGAAATCCATCCTCAGCATCTTCATTCGCCTCCCAATAACACAACCTGCAGAAACCCATCCTCAGCATCTCCACTCACCTCCCAATAACACAACCTGCAGAAACCCATCCTCAGCGTCTCCAATCACCTCCCAACATCACAAACTGCAGAAACCCGTCCTCAGCATCTCCACTCACCTCCCAATAACACAACCTGCAGAAACCCATCCTCAGCATCTCCACTCACCTCCCAATAACACAAACTGCAGAAACCGTCCTCAGCATCTTCACTAACCTTCCAATAACACAACCTGCAGAAACCCATCCTCAGCATCTCCACTCACCTCCCAATTACACAACCTGCAGAAACCCATCCTCAGCATCTACAATCACCTCCCAATAACACAACCTGCAGAAACCCATCCCCAGCATCTCCACTCACCTCCCAATAAGACAACCTGCAGAAACCCATCCTCAGCATCTTCACTCACCTTCCAATAACACAACCTGCAGAAACCCATACTCAGCATCTTCACTCACCTCCCAATAAGACAACCTGCAGAAACCCATCCTCAGCATCTCCACTCATCTCCCAATAACACAACCTGCAGAAACCCATCCTCAGCATCTTCACTCACCTCCCAATAACACAACCTGCAGAAACCCATCCTCAGCATCTTCACTCACCTCCCAATAACACAACCTGCAGAAACCCATCCTCAGCATCGTCACTCACCTCCCAATAACACAACCTGCAAAAACCCATCCTCAGCATCTCCACTCACCTCCCAATAACACAACCTGCAGAAAACCCATCCTCAGCATCTTCACTCACCTCCCAATAACACAACCTGCAGAAACCCATCCTCAGCATCTCAACTAACCTCCCAATAACACAACCTGCAGAAACCCATCCTCAGCATCTCCACTCACCTCCCAATAACACAACCTGCAGAAACCCATCCTCAGCATCTCCAATCACCTCCCAATAACACAACCTGCAGAAACCGTCCTCAGCATCTTCACTAACCTTCCAATAATACAACCTGCAGAAACCCATCCTCAGCATCTCCACTCACCTCCCAATAACACAACCTGCAGAAACCCATCCTCAGCATCTCCACTCACCTCCCAATAACACAACCTTCAGAAACCCATCCTCAGCATGTCCACTCACCTCCCAATAACACAACCTGCAGAAATCCATCCTCAGCATCTTTACTCACCTTCCAATAACACAACCTGCAGAAACCCATCTTCAGCATCTTCACTCACCTCCCAATAACACAACCGGCAGAAACCCATCCTCAGCATCTCCACTCACCTCCCAATAACACAACCGGCAGAAACCCATCCTCAGCATCTTCACTCACCTCCCAATAACACATCCTGCAGAATCCCATCCTCAGCATCTTCACTCACCTCCCAATAACACAACCTGCAGAACCCCATCCTCAGCATCTTCACTCACCTCCCAATAACACAACCTGCAGAAACCCATCCTCAGCATCTCCACTCACCTCCCAATAACACAACCTGCAGAGCCCATCCTCAGCATCTCCACTCACCTCCCAATAACACAACCGGCAGAACCCCATCCTCAGCATCTTCACTCACCTCCCAATAACACAACCTGCAGAAACCCATCCTCAGCATCTCCACTAACCTCCCAATAACACAACCTGCAGAAACCCATCCTCAGCATCTACACTCACCTCCCAATAACACAACCTGCAGAAACCCATCCTCAGCATCGTCATTCACCTCCCAATAACACAACCTGCAGAAACCCATCCTCAGCATCTCCACTCACCTCCCAATAACATAACCTGCAGAATCCCGTCCTCAGCATCTTCACCCACCTCCCAATAACACAACCTGCAGAAACCCATCCTCAGCATCTCCAATCACCTCCCAATAACACAACCTGCAGAAACCGTCCTCAGCATCTTCACTAACCTTCCAATAACACAACCTGCAGAAACCCATCCTCAGCATCTCCACTCACCTCCCAATAACACAACCTGCAGAAACCCATCCTCAGCATCTCCACTCACCTCCCAATAACACAACCTTCAGAAACCCATCCTCAGCATCTCCACTCACCTCCCAATAACACAACCTGCAGAAATCCATCCTCAGCATCTTTACTCACCTTCCAATAACACAACCTGCAGAAACCCATCTTCAGCATCTTCACTCACCTCCCAATAACACAACCTGCAGAAACCCATCCTCAGCATCTCCACTAACCTCCCAATAACACAACCTGCAGAAACCCATCCTCAGCATCTACACTCACCTTCCAATAAGACAACCTGCAGAAACCCATCCTCAGCATCTTCACTCACATTCCAATAACACAACCTGCAGAAACCCATCCTCAGCATCTTCACTCACCTCCCAATAACACAACCTGCAGAAACCCATCCTCAGCATCGTCATTCACCTCCCAATAACACAACCTGCAGAAACCCATCCTCAGCATCTCCACTCACCTCCCAATAACATAACCTGCAGAATCCCATCCTCAGCATCTTCACCCACCTCCCAATAACACAACCTGCAGAAACCCATCCTCAGCATCTTCACACACCTCCCAATAACACAACCTGCAGAAACCCGTCCTCAGCATCTCCACTCACCTCCCAATAACATAACCTGCAGAAACCCATCCTCAGCATCTTCACTCACCTCCCAGTAACACAACCTGCAGAAACCCATCTTCAGCATCTCCACTAACCTTCCAATAACACAACCTGCAGAAACCCATCCTCAGCATCTCCACTCACCTCCCAATAACACAACCTGCAGAAACCCATCCTCAGCATCTCCACTAACCTCCCAATAATACAACCTGCAGAAACCCATCCTCAGCATCTTCACTCACCTCCCAATAACACAACCTGCAGAAACCCATCCTCAGCATCTCAACTCACCTCCCAATAACACAACCTGCAGAAACCCATCCTCAGCATCTCCACTCACCTCCCAATAACACAACCTGCAGAAACCCATCCTCATCATCTTCACGAACATTCCAATAACACAACCTGCAGAAACGCATCCTCAGCATCTCCACTCACCTCCCAATAACACAACCTGCAGAAACCCATCCTCAGCATCTCCACTCACCTCCCAATAACACAACCTGCAGAAACCCATCCTCAGCATCGTCATTCACCTCCCAATAACACAACCTGCAGAAACCCATCCTCAGCATCTCCACTCACCTCCCAATAACATAACCTGCAGAATCCCATCCTCAGCATCTTCACCCACCTCCCAATAACACAACCTGCAGAAACCCATCCTCAGCATCTTCACACACCTCCCAATAACACAACCTGCAGAAACCCTTCCTCAGCATCTCCACTCACCTCCCAATAACATAACCTGCAGAAACCCATCCTCAGCATCTTCACTCACCTCCCAGTAACACAACCTGCAGAAACCCATCTTCAGCATCTCCACTAACCTTCCAATAACACAACCTGCAGAAACCCATCCTCAGCATCTCCACTCACCTCCCAATAACACAACCTGCAGAAACCCATCCTCAGCATCTCCACTAACCTCCCAATAATACAACCTGCAGAAACCCATCCTCAGCATCTTCACTCACCTCCCAATAACACAACCTGCAGAAACCCATCCTCAGCATCTCAACTCACCTCCCAATAACACAACCTGCAGAAACCCATCCTCAGCATCTCCACTCACCTCCCAATAACACAACCTGCAGAAACCCATCCTCATCATCTTCACGAACATTCCAATAACACAACCTGCAGAAACGCATCCTCAGCATCTCCACTCACCTCCCAATAACACAACCTGCAGAAACCCATCCTCAGCATCTCCAGTAACCTTCCAATAACACAAACTTCAGAAACGCATCCTCAGCATCTCCACTCACCTTCCAATAACACATGCTGCAGAAAACCATTCTCAGCATCTCCACTCACCTCCCAATAACACACCCTGCAGAACTCCATCCTCAGCATCTCCACTCAGCTTCCAATAACACAACCTTCAGAAACGCATCCACAGCATCTCCACTCACCTCCCAATAACACAAGCTGCAGAAAACCATTCTCAGCATCTCCACTCACCTCCCAGTAACACAACCTGCAGAAACGCATCCTCAGCATCTTCACTCACCTTCCAATAACACAACATGCAGAAACCCATCCTCAGCATCTTCACTCACCTCCCAATAACACAACCTGCAGAAACCCATCCTCAGCATCTCCACTCACCTCCCAATAACACAACCTGCAGAAACCCATCCTCAGCATCTCCACTCACCTCCCAATAACATAACCTGCAGAAACCCATCCTCAGCATCTTCACTCACCTCCCAATAACACAACCTGCAGAAACCCATCCCCAGCACCTCCACACACCTCCCAATAACACAACCTGCAGAAACCCATCCTCAGCATCTTCACTCACCTCCCAATAACACAACCGGCAGAAACCCATCCTCAGCATCTCCACTAACCTCCCAATAACACAACCTGCAGAAACCCATCCTCAGCATCTTCACTCACCCCCCAATAACACAACCTGCAGAAACCCATCCTCAGCATCTCCACTCACCTCCCAATAACACAACCTGCAGAAACCCATCCTCAGCATCTTCACAAATCTTCCAATAACAAAACCTGCAAAAAATCTTCCTCAGCATCTTCACTCACCTCCCAATAACACAACCTGCAGAAACCCATTCTCAGCATCTCCACTCACCTCCCAACAACACAACCTGCAGAAACCCATCCTCAGCATCTTCACTCACATTCCAATCACACAACCTGCAGAACCCCATTCTCAGCATCTTCACTCACCTCCCAATAACACAACCTGCAGAAACCCATTCTCAGCATCTCCACTCACCTCCCAACAACACAACCTGCAGAAACCCATCCTCAGCATCTACACTTACCTTCCAATAACACAACCTGCAGAAACCCATCCTCAGCATCTACACTCACCATCCAATAACACAACCTGCAGAAACCGATTCTCAGCATCTTCCGTAACCTCCCAATAACACAACCTGCAGATACCCATTCTCAGCATTTCCACTCATCTCCCAATAACACAACCTGCAGAAACCCATTCTCAGCATTTCCACTCATCTCCCAAAAACACAACCTGCAGAAACCCATCCTCAGCATCTCCACTCATTTCCCAATAACACAACCTGCAGAAACCCATCCTCAGCATCTTCACTCACCTCCCAATAACACAACCGGCAGAAACCCATCCTCAGCATCTCCACTCAACTCCCAATAACACAACCGGCAGAAACACATCCTCAGCATCTTCACTCACCTCCCAATAACACAACCTGCAGAATCCCATCCTCAGCATCTTCACTCACCTCCCAATAACACAACCTGCAGAACCCCATCCTCAGCATCTTCACTCACCTCCCAATAACACAACCTGCAGAAACCCATCCTCAGCATCTCCACTCACCTCCCAATAACACAACCTGCAGAGCCCATCCTCAGCATCTCCACTCACCTCCCAATAACACAACCTGCAGAACCCCATCCTCAGCATCTTCACTCACCTCCCAATAACACAACCTGCAGAAACCCATCCTCAGCATCTCCACTAACCTCCCAGTAACACAACCTGCAGAAACCCATCCTCAGCATCTACACTCACCTTCCAATAAGACAACCTGCAGAAACCCATCCTCAGCATCTTCACTCACATTCCAATAACACAACCTGCAGAAACCCATCCTCAGCATCTTCACTCACCTCCCAATAACACAACCTGCAGAAACCCATCCTCAGCATCTCCACTCACCTCCCAATAACACAACCTGCAGAAATCCATCCTCAGCATCTTTACTCACCTTCCAATAACACAACCTGCAGAAACCCATCTTCAGCATCTTCACTCACCTCCCAATAACACAACCTGCAGAAACCCATCCTCAGCATCTCCACTAACCTCCCAATAACACAACCTGCAGAAACCCATCCTCAGCATCTACACTCACCTTCCAATAAGACAACCTGCAGAAACCCATCCTCAGCATCTTCACTCACATTCCAATAACACAACCTGCAGAAACCCATCCTCAGCATCTTCACTCACCTCCCAATAACACAACCTGCAGAAACCCATCCTCAGCATCGTCATTCACCTCCCAATAACACAACCTGCAGAAACCCATCCTCAGCATCTCCACTCACCTCCCAATAACATAACCTGCAGAATCCCATCCTCAGCATCTTCACCCACCTCCCAATAACACAACCTGCAGAAACCCATCCTCAGCATCTTCACACACCTCCCAATAACACAACCTGCAGAAACCCGTCCTCAGCATCTCCACTCACCTCCCAATAACATAACCTGCAGAAACCCATCCTCAGCATCTTCACTCACCTCCCAGTAACACAACCTGCAGAAACCCATCTTCAGCATCTCCACTAACCTTCCAATAACACAACCTGCAGAAACCCATCCTCAGCATCTCCACTCACCTCCCAATAACACAACCTGCAGAAACCCATCCTCAGCATCTCCACTAACCTCCCAATAATACAACCTGCAGAAACCCATCCTCAGCATCTTCACTCACCTCCCAATAACACAACCTGCAGAAACCCATCCTCAGCATCTCAACTCACCTCCCAATAACACAACCTGCAGAAACCCATCCTCAGCATCTCCACTCACCTCCCAATAACACAACCTGCAGAAACCCATCCTCATCATCTTCACGAACATTCCAATAACACAACCTGCAGAAACGCATCCTCAGCATCTCCACTCACCTCCCAATAACACAACCTGCAGAAACCCATCCTCAGCATCTCCAGTAACCTTCCAATAACACAACCTGCAGAAACCCATCCTCAGCATCTCCACTCACCTTCCAATAACACATGCTGCAGAAAACCATTCTCAGCATCTCCACTCACCTCCCAATAACACACCCTGCAGAACTCCATCCTCAGCATCTCCACTCAGCTTCCAATAACACAACCTTCAGAAACGCATCCACAGCATCTCCACTCACCTCCCAATAACACAAGCTGCAGAAAACCATTCTCAGCATCTCCACTCACCTCCCAGTAACACAACCTGCAGAAACGCATCCTCAGCATCTTCACTCACCTTCCAATAACACAACATGCAGAAACCCATCCTCAGCATCTTCACTCACCTCCCAATAACACAACCTGCAGAAACCCATCCTCAGCATCTCCACTCACCTCCCAATAACACAACCTGCAGAAACCCATCCTCAGCATCTCCACTCACCTCCCAATAACATAACCTGCAGAAACCCATCCTCAGCATCTTCACTCACCTCCCAATAACACAACCTGCAGAAACCCATCCCCAGCACCTCCACACACCTCCCAATAACACAACCTGCAGAAACCCATCCTCAGCATCTTCACTCACCTCCCAATAACACAACCGGCAGAAACCCATCCTCAGCATCTCCACTAACCTCCCAATAACACAACCTGCAGAAATCCATCCTCAGCATCTTCACTCACCCCCCAATAACACAACCTGCAGAAACCCATCCTCAGCATCTCCACTCACCTCCCAATAACACAACCTGCAGAAACCCATCCTCAGCATCTTCACAAATCTTCCAATAACAAAACCTGCAGAAAATCTTCCTCAGCATCTTCACTCACCTCCCAATAACACAACCTGCAGAAACCCATTCTCAGCATCTCCACTCACCTCCCAACAACACAACCTGCAGAAACCCATCCTCAGCATCTTCACTCACATTCCAATCACACAACCTGCAGAACCCCATTCTCAGCATCTTCACTCACCTCCCAATAACACAACCTGCAGAAACCCATTCTCAGCATCTCCACTCACCTCCCAACAACACAACCTGCAGAAACCCATCCTCAGCATCTACACTTACCTTCCAATAACACAACCTGCAGAAACCCATCCTCAGCATCTTAACTCACCTCCCAACAACACAACCTGCAGAAACCCATCCTCAGCATCTACACTCACCTTCCAATAACACAACCTGCAGAAACCGATTCTCAGCATCTTCCGTAACCTCCCAATAACACAACCTGCAGATACCCATTCTCAGCATTTCCACTCATCTCCCAATAACACAACCTGCAGAAACCCATTCTCAGCATTTCCACTCATCTCCCAAAAACACAACCTGCAGAAACCCATCCTCAGCATCTCCACTCATCTCCCAATAACACAACCTGCAGAAACCCATCCTCAGCATCTTCACTCACCTCCCAATAACACAACCGGCAGAAACCCATCCTCAGCATCTCCACTCAACTCCCAATAACACAACCGGCAGAAACACATCCTCAGCATCTTCACTCACCTCCCAATAACACAACCTGCAGAATCCCATCCTCAGCATCTTCACTCACCTCCCAATAACACAACCTGCAGTACCCCATCCTCAGCATCTTCACTCACCTCCCAATAACACAACCTGCAGAAACCCATCCTCAGCATCTCCACTCACCTCCCAATAACACAACCTGGAGAGCCCATCCTCAGCATCTCAACTCACCTCCCAATAACACAACCTGCAGAACCCCATCCTCAGCATCTTCACTCACCTCCCAATAACACAACCTGCAGAAACCCATCCTCAGCATCTCCACTAACCTCCCAATAACACAACCTGCAGAAACCCATCCTCAGCATCTACACTCACCTTCCAATAAGACAACCTGCAGAAACCCATCCTCAGCATCTTCACTCACATTCCAATAACACAACCTGCAGAAACCCATCCTCAGCATCTTCACTCACCTCCCAATAACACAACCTGCAGAAACCCATCCTCAGCATCGTCATTCACCTCCCAATAACACAACCTGCAGAAACCCATCCTCAGCATTTCCACTCACCTCCCAATAACATAACCTGCAGAATCCCATCCTCAGCATCTTCACCCACCTCCAAATAACACAACCTGCAGAAACCCATCCTCAGCATCTTCACACACCTCCCAATAACACAACCTGCAGAAACCCGTCCTCAGCATCTCCACTCACCTCCCAATAACACAACCTGCAGAAACCCATCCTCAGCATCTCCACTCACCTCCCAATAACACAACCTGCAGAAACCCATCCTCATCATCTTCACGAACATTCCAATAACACAACCTGCAGAAACGCATCCTCAGTATCTCCACTCACCTCCCAATAACACAAGCTGCAGAAAACCATCCTCAGCATCTTCACTCACCTCCCAATAACACAACCTGCAGAAACCCATCTTCAGCATCTCCAGTAACCTTCCAATAACACAAACTTCAGAAACGCATCCTCAGCATCTCCACTCACCTTCCAATAACACATGCTGCAGAAAACCATTCTCAGCATCTCCACTCACCTCCCAATAACACAACCTGCAGAACTCCATCCTCAGCATCTCCACTCAGCTTCCAATAACACAACCTTCAGAAACGCATCCACAGCATCTCCACTCACCTCCCAATAACACAAGCTGCAGAAAACCATTCTCAGCATCTCCACTCACCTCCCAATAACACAACCTGCAGAAACGCATCCTCAGCATCTTCACTCACCTCCCAATAACACAACCTGCAGAAACCCATCTTCAGCATCTCCAGTCACCTTCCAATAACACAACATGCAGAAACCCATCCTCAGCATCTTCACTCACCTCCCAATAACACAACCTGCAGAAACCCATCCTCAGCATCTCCACTCACCTCCCAATAACACAACCTGCAGAAACCCATCCTCAGCATCTTCACTCACCTCCCAATAACACAACCTGCAGAAACCCATCCCCAGCACCTCCAGACACCTCCCAATAACACAACCTGCAGAAACCCATCCTCAGCATCTTCACTCACCTCCCAATAACACAACCGGCAGAAACCCATCCTCAGCCCCTTCACTAACCTCCCAATAACACAACCTGCAGAAACCCATCCTCAGCATCTTCACTCACCTCCCAATAACACAACCTGCAGAAACCCATCCCCAGCACCTCCACACACCTCCCAATAACACAACCTGCAGAAACCCATCCTCAGCATCTTCACTCACCTCCCAATAACACAACCTGCGGAAACCCATCCTCAGCATCTCCACTAACCTCCCAATAACACAACCTGCAGAAACCCATCCTCAGCATCTTCACTCACCCCCCAATAACACAACCTGCAGAAACCCATCCTCAGCATCTCCACTCACCTCCCAATAACACAACCTGCAGAAACCCATCCTCAGCATCTTCACAAATCTTGCAATAACAAAACCTGCAGAAAATCTTCCTCAGCATCTTCACTCACCTCCCAATAACACAACCTGCAGAAACCCATTCTCAGCATCTCCACTCACCTCCCAACAACACAACCTGCAGAAACCCATCCTCAGCATCTACACTTACCTTCCAATAACACAACCTGCAGAAACCCATCCTCAGCATCTTAACTCACCTCCCAGTAACACAACCTGCAGAAACCCATCTTCAGCATCTTCACTAACCTTCCAACAACACAACCTGCAGAAACCCATCCTCAGCATCTACACTCACCTTCCAATAACACAACCTGCAGAAACCCATTCTCAGCATCTTCCGTAACCTCCCAATAACACAACCTGCAGATACCCATTCTCAGCATTTCCACTCATCTCCCAATAACACAACCTGCAGAAACCCATTCTCAGCATTTCCACTCATCTCCCAAAAACACAACCTGCAGAAACCCATCCTCAGCATCTCCACTCATCTCCCAATAACACAACCTGCAGAAACCCATCCTCAGCATCTCCACTCACCTCCCAATAACACAACCTGCAGAAACCCATCCTCAGCGTCTTCACTCACCTCCCAATAACACAACCTGCAGAAACCCATCCTCAGCATCTCCACTCACCTCCCAATAACACAACCTGCAGAAACCCATTCTCAGCATCTTCACAAATCTTCCAATAACACAACCTACAGAAACCCATCCTCAGCATCTTCACTCACCTTCCAATATCACAACCTGCAGAAACCCATCCTCAGCATCTTCACTAACCTCCCAATAACACAACCTGCAGAAACCCATGCTCATCATCTCCACTCACCTTCCAATAATACAACCTGCAGAAACCCATTCTCATCCTCTTCACTAACCTCCCAATAAGACAACCTGCAGAAACCGATGCTCATCATCTCCACTCACCTTCCAATAATACAACCTACAGAAACCCATTCTCAGCATCTCCACTCACCTCCCAATAACACAACCTGCAGAAACCCATGCTCATCATCTCCACTCACCTTCCAATAATACAACCTACAGAAACCCATCCTCTGCATCTCCACTCGCCTCCCAATAACACAACCTGGAGAAACCATCCTCAGCATCTTCACTAACCTTCCAATAATACAACCTACAGAAACCCATCCTCTGCATCTCCACTCACCTCCCAATAACACAACCTGCAGAAACCATCCTCAGCATCTTCACTAACCTTACAATAACACAACCTGCAGAAACCCATCCTCAGCATCTTCACTCACCTTCCAATAACACAACCTGCTGAAACCCATCCTCAGCATCTCCACTCACCTTCCAATAACAAAAACTGCAGAACCCCGTCCTCAGCATCGTCACTAACCTTCCAATAACACAACCTGCAGAAACCCATCCTCAGCATCTCCACTCACCTCCCAATAAGACAACCTGCAGAAACCCATCCTCAGCATCTCCACTCACCTCCCAATAACACAACCTGCAGAAACCCATCCTCAGCATCTCCACTCACCTCCCAATAACATAACCTGCAGAAACCCATCCTCAGCATCTCCACTAACCTCCCAATAACACAACCTGCAGAAACCCATCCTCAGCATCTTCACTCACATCCCAATAACACAACCTGCAGAAAAACATCCTCTGCATCTCCACTCACCTCCCAATAACACAACCTGCAGAAACACATCCTCAGCATCTTCACTAACCTCCCAATAACACAACCTGCAGAAACCCATCCTCAGCATCTCCACTCACCTTCCAATAACACAACCTGCAGAAACCCATCCTCAGCATCTCCACTCACCTCCCAATAACACAACCTGCAGAAACCCATCCTCAGCATCTCCACTCACCTCCCAATAACACAACCTGCAGAAACCCATCCTCAGCGTCTCCAATCACCTCCCAATAACACAACCTGCAGAAACCGTCCTTAGCCTCTTCACTATCCTTCCAATAACACAACCTGCAGAAAGCCATACTCAGCATCTCCACTCACCTCCCAAATATACAATCTGCAGTAACCCATCCTCAGCATCTACAATCACCTCCCAATAAGACAACCTGCAGAACCCCATCCTCAGCATCTCCAGTCACCTCCCAATTACACAACCTGCAGAAACCCATCCTCAGCATCGCCACTCACCTCCCAATAACACAACCTGCGGAAACCCATCCTCAACATCTTCACTAAACTCCCAAAACACAACCAACAGAATACCATCCTCAGCAGTTCCACTCACCCCCAATAACACAACCTGCAGAAACCCATCATCAGCATCTCCACTCACCTCCCAATAACAAAACCTGCAGAAACCCATCCTCAGCATCTTCACTCACCTTCCAATAACACAACCTGCAGAAACCCATCCTCAGCATCTCCACTCACCTCCCAATAACACAACCTGCAGCTACCCATCCTCAGCATCTCGACTCACCTCCCAATACCACAACCTGCAGAAACCCATCCTCAGCATCTTCACTCAACTTCCAATAAGACAACCTTTCGAAACCCTTCCTCAGCATCTTCACTCACCCCCCAATAACACAACCTGCAGAAACCCATCCTCAGCATCTCCACTCACCTCCCAATAACACAACCTGCAGAAACCCATCCTCAGTATCTCAACTAATCTCCCAATAACACAACCTGCAAAAACCCATCTTCAGCATCTTCACTCACCTTCCAATAACACAAACTACAGAAACCCATCCTCAGCATCTCCACTCACCTCCCAATAACACAACCTGCAGAAACCCATCCCCAGCGTCTCCAATCACCTCCCAATAACACAACCTGCAGAAACCGTCCTCAGCATCTTCACTAACCTTCCAATAACACAACCTGCAGAAACCCATCCTCAGCAACTCCACTAACCTTCCAATAACACATCCTGCAGAAACCCATCCTCAGCATCTTCATTCACCTTCCAATAACACAACCTGCAGAAACCCATCCTCAGCATCTCCACTCACCTCCCAATTACACAACCTGCAGAAACCCATCCTCAGCATCTACAATCACCTCCCAATAAGACAACCTGCAGAAACCCATCCTCAGCATCGCCACTCACCTCCCAATAACACAACCTGTAGAAACCCATCCTCAGCATCTCAACTAACCTCCCAATAACACAACCTGCAGAAACCCATCCTCAGCATCTCCACTCACCTCCCAATAACACAACCTGCAGAAACCCATCCTCAGCATCTTCACTAACCTTACAATAACACAACCTGCAGAAACCCATTCTCAGCAACTTCACTAACCTTCCAATAACACAACCTGCAGAAATCCATTCTCAGCATTTCCAGTCATCTCCCAATAACACAACCTGCAGAAACCCATCCTCAGCATCTTCACTAACCGTACAATAACACAACCTGCAGAAACCCATTCTCAGCACCTCCACTCACCTCCCAATAACACAACCTGCAGAAACCCATCCTCAGCATCTCCACTCACCTCCCAATAACACAACCTGCAGAAACCCATCCTCAGCATCTCCAATCACCTTCCAATAACACAACCTGCAGAAACCCATCCTCAGCATCTTCACTCACCTCCCAATAACACAACCTGCAGAAACCCTTCCTCAGCATCTTCACTCACCTTCCAATAGCACAACCTGCAGAAACCCATCCTCAGCATCTCCACTCACCTCCCAATAACACAACCTGCAGAAACCCATCCTCAGCATCTTCACTAACCTTCCAATAGCACAACCTGCAGAAACCCATCCTCAGCATCTTCACTCACCTCCCAATAACACAACCTGCAGAAACCCATCCTCAGCACCTCCACTCACCTCCCAATAACACAACCTTCAGAAACCCATCCTCAGCATCTCCACTCACCTCCCAATAACGCAACCTGCATAAACCCTTCCTCAGCATCTCCACTGACCTTCCAATAACACAACCTGCAGAAACCCATCCTCAGCATCGCCACTCACCTCCCAATAACACAACCTGCAGAAACCCATCCTCAGCATCTCAACTAACCTCCCAATAACACAACCTGCAGAAACCCATCCTCAGCATCTCAACTAACCTCCCAATAACACAACCTGCAGAAACCCATCCTGAGCATCTTCACTCACCTCCCAATAAGACAACCTGCAGAAACCCATCCTCAGCATCTCCACGCACCTTCCAATAACACAACCTGCAGAAACCCATCCTCAGCATCTTCACTCACCTCCCAATAACACAACCTGCAGAAATCCATCCTCAGCATCTCCACTCACCTCCCAATAACACAACCTGCAGAAACCCATCCTCAGCATCTCCACTCACCTCCCAATAACACAACCTGCAGAAACCCATCCTCAGCGTCTCCAATCACCTCCCAATAACACAACCTGCAGAAACCGTCCTCAGCCTCTTCACTAACCTTCCAATAACACAACCTGCAGAAACCCATACTCAGCATCTCCACTCACTTCCCAAATATACAACCTGCAGTAACCCATCCTCAGCATCTCCACGCACCTTCCAATAACACAACCTGCAGAAACCCATCCTCAGCATCTTCACTCACCTCCCAATAACACAACCTGCAGAAATCCATCCTCAGCATCTTCATTCGCCTCCCAATAACACAACCTGCAGAAACCCATCCTCAGCATCTCCACTCACCTCCCAATAACACAACCTGCAGAAACCCATCCTCAGCGTCTCCAATCACCTCCCAATAACACAAACTGCAGAAACCCATCCTCAGCATCTCCACTCACCTCCCAATAACACAACCTGCAGAAACCCATCCTCAGCATTTCCACTCACCTCCCAATAACACAACCTGCAGAAACCGTCCTCAGCATCTTCACTAACCTTCCAATAACACAACCTGCAGAAACCCATCCTCAGCATCTCCACTCACCTCCCAATTACACAACCTGCAGAAACCCATCCTCAACATCTACAATCACCTCCCAATAACACAACCTGCAGAAACCCATCCTCAGCATCTCCACTCACCTCCCAATAAGACAACCTGCAGAAACCCATCCTCAGCATCTTCACTCACCTCCCAATAACACAACCTGAAGAAACCCATCCTCAGCATCTCCACTCACCTCCCAATAACACAACCTGCAGAAACCCATCCTCAGCATCTCCACTCACCTCCCAATAACACAACCTGCAGAAACCAATCCTCAGCATCTCAACTAACCTCCCAGTAACACAACCTGCAGAAACCCATCCTCAGCATCTTCACTCAACTTCCAATAACACAACCTGCAGAAACCCACTCTCAGCATCTCCACTCACCTTCCAATAACACAACCTGCTGAAACCCATACTCAGCATCTCCACTCACCTCCCAATAACGCAACCTGCAGAAACCCATCCTCAGCATCTCCACTCACCTTCCAATAACACAACCTGCAGAAACCCATCCTCAGCATCGCCACTCACCTCCCAATAACACAACCTGCAGAAACCCATCCTCAGCATCTCAACTAACCTCCCAATAACACAACCTGCAGAAACCCATCCTGAGCATCTTCACTCACCTCCCAATAAGACAACCTGCAGAAACCCATCCTCAGCATCTCCACTCACCTCCCAATAACACAACCTGCAGAAATCCAACCTCAGCATCTTCACTCACCTCCCAATAACACAACCTGCAGAAATCCATCCTCAGCATCTTCATTCACCTCCCAATAACACAACCTGCAGAAACCCATCCTCAGCATCTCCACTCACCTTCCAATAACACAACCTGCAGAAACCCATCCTCAGCGTCTCCAATCACCTCCCAATAACACAATCTGCAGAAAAACATCCTCTGCATCTCCACTCACCTCCCAATAACACAACCTGCAGAAACACATCTTAAGCATCTTCACTAACCTCCCAATAACACAACCTGCAGAAACCCATCCTCAGCATCTCCACTCACCTTCCAATAACACAACCTGCAGAAACCCATCCTCAGCATCTCCACTCACCTCCCAATAACACAACCTGCAGAAACCCATCCTCAGCATCTCCACTCACCTCCCAATAACACAACCTGCAGAAACCCATCCTCAGCGTCTCCAATCACCTCCCAATAACACAACCTGCAGAAACCGTCCTCAGCCTCTTCACTAACCTTCCAATAACACAACCTGCAGAAAGCCATACTCAGCATCTCCACTCACCTCCCAAATATACAATCTGCAGTAACCCATCCTCAGCATCTACAATCACCTCCCAATAAGAACCTGCAGAACCCCATCCTCAGCATCTCCAGTCACCTCCCAATTACACAACCTGCAGAAACCCATCCTCAGCATCGCCACTCACCTCCCAATAACACAACCTGCGGAAACCCATCCTCAACATCTTCACTAAACTCCCAAAACACAACCAACAGAATACCATCCTCAGCAGTTCCACTCACCCCCAATAACACAACCTGCAGAAACCCATCATCAGCATCTCCACTCACCTCCCAATAACAAAACCTGCAGAAACCCATCCTCAGCATCTTCACTCACCTTCCAATAACACAACCTGCAGAAACCCATCCTCAGCATCTCCACTCACCTCCCAATAACACAACCTGCAGCTACCCATCCTCAGCATCTCGACTCACCTCCCAATACCACAACCTGCAGAAACCCATCCTCAGCATCTTCACTCAACTTCCAATAAGACAACCTTTAGAAACCCTTCCTCAGCATCTTCACTAACCCCCCAATAACACAACCTGCAGAAACCCATCCTCAGCATCTCCACTCACCTCCCAATAACACAACCTGCAGAAACCCATCCTCAGTATCTCAACTAATCTCCCAATAACACAACCTGCAAAAACCCATCTTCAGCATCTTCACTCACCTTCCAATAACACAAACAACAGAAACCCATCCTCAGCATCTCCACTCACCTCCCAATAACACAACCTGCAGAAACCCATCCTCAGCGTCTCCAATCACCTCCCAATAACACAACCTGCAGAAACCGTCCTCAGCATCTTCACTAACCTTCCAATAACACAACCTGCAGAAACCCATCCTCAGCAACTCCACTAACCTTCCAATAACACATCCTGCAGAAACCCATCCTCAGCATCTTCATTCACCTTCCAATAACACAACCTGCAGAAACCCATCCTCAGCATCTCCACTCACCTCCCAATTACACAACCTGCAGAAACCCATCCTCAGCATCTACAATCACCTCCCAATAAGACAACCTGCAGAAACCCATCCTCAGCATCGCCACTCACCTCCCAATAACACAACCTGTAGAAACCCATCCTCAGCATCTCAACTAACCTCCCAATAACACAACCTGCAGAAACCCATCCTCAGCATCTCCACTCACCTCCCAATAACACAACCTGCAGAAACCCATCCTCAGCATCTTCACTAACCTTACAATAACACAACCTGCAGAAACCCATTCTCAGCAACTTCACTAACCTTCCAATAACACAACCTGCAGAAATCCATTCTCAGCATTTCCAGTCATCTCCCAATAACACAACCTGCAGAATCCCATCCTCAGCATCTTCACTAACCTTACAATAACACAACCTGCAGAAACCCATTCTCAGCACCTCCACTCACCTCCCAATAACACAACCTGCAGAAACCCATCCTCAGCATCTCCACTCACCTCCCAATAACACAACCTGCAGAAACCCATCCTCAGCATCTCCAATCACCTTCCAATAACACAACCTGCAGAAACCCATCCTCAGCATCTTCACTCACCTCCCAATAACACAACCTGCAGAAACCCATCCTCAGCATCTTCACTCACCTTCCAATAGCACAACCTGCAGAAACCCATCCTCAGCATCTCCACTCACCTCCCAATAACACAACCTGCAGAAACCCATCCTCAGCATCTTCACTAACCTTCCAATAGCACAACCTGCAGAAACCCATCCTCAGCATCTTCACTCACCTCCCAATAACACAACCTGCAGAAACCCATCCTCAGCACCTCCACTCACCTCCCAATAACACAACCTTCAGAAACCCGTCCTCAGCATCTCCACTCACCTCCCAATAACGCAACCTGCATAAACCCTTCCTCAGCATCTCCACTCACCTTCCAATAACACAACCTGCAGAAACCCATCCTCAGCATCGCCACTCACCTCCCAATAACACAACCTGCAGAAACCCATCCTCAGCATCTCAACTAACCTCCCAATAACACAACCTGCAGAAACCCATCCTCAGCATCTCAACTAACCTCCCAATAACACAACCTGCAGAAACCCATCCTGAGCATCTTCACTCACCTCCCAATAAGACAACCTGCAGAAACCCATCCTCAGCATCTCCACGCACCTTCCAATAACACAACCTGCAGAAACCCATCCTCAGCATCTTCACTCACCTCCCAATAACACAACCTGCAGAAATCCATCCTCAGCATCTCCACTCACCTCCCAATAACACAACCTGCAGAAACCCATCCTCAGCATCTCCACTCACCTCCCAATAACACAACCTGCAGAAACCCATCCTCAGCGTCTCCAATCACCTCCCAATAACACAACCTGCAGAAACCGTCCTCAGCCTCTTCACTAACCTTCCAATAACACAACCTGCAGAAACCCATACTCAGCATCTCCACTCACTTCCCAAATATACAACCTGCAGTAACCCATCCTCAGCATCTACAATCACCTCCCAATAAGACAACCTGCAGAACCCCATCCTCAGCATCGCCACTCACCTCCCAATAACACAACCTGCGGAAACCCATCCTCAGTATCTCAACTAACCTCCCAATAACACAACCTGCAGAAACCCATCCTGAGCATCTTCACTCACCTCCCAATAAGACAACCTGCAGAAACCCATCCTCAGCATCTCCACGCACCTTCCAATAACACAACCTGCAGAAACCCATCCTCAGCATCTTCACTCACCTCCCAATAACACAACCTGCAGAAATCCATCCTCAGCATCTTCATTCGCCTCCCAATAACACAACCTGCAGAAACCCATCCTCAGCATCTCCACTCACCTCCCAATAACACAACCTGCAGAAACCCATCCTCAGCGTCTCCAATCACCTCCCAATAACACAAACTGCAGAAACCCATCCTCAGCATCTCCACTCACCTCCCAATAACACAACCTGCAGAAACCCATCCTCAGCATTTCCACTCACCTCCCAATAACACAACCTGCAGAAACCGTCCTCAGCATCTTCACTAACCTTCCAATAACACAACCTGCAGAAACCCATCCTCAGCATCTCCACTCACCTCCCAATTACACAACCTGCAGAAACCCATCCTCAACATCTACAATCACCTCCCAATAACACAACCTGCAGAAACCCATCCTCAGCATCTCCACTCACCTCCCAATAAGACAACCTGCAGAAACCCATCCTCAGCATCTTCACTCACCTCCCAATAACACAACCTGAAGAAACCCATCCTCAGCATCTCCACTCACCTCCCAATAACACAACCTGCAGAAACCCATCCTCAGCATCTCCACTCACCTCCCAATAACACAACCTGCAGAAACCAATCCTCAGCATCTCAACTAACCTCCCAGTAACACAACCTGCAGAAACCCATCCTCAGCATCTTCACTCAACTTCCAATAACACAACCTGCAGAAACCCACCCTCAGCATCTCCACTCACCTCCCAATAACACAACCTGCAGAAACCCATCCTCAGCATCTCCACTCACCTCCCAATAACACAACCTGCAGAAACCAATCCTCAGCATCTCAACTAACCTCCCAGTAACACAACCTGCAGAAACCGTCCTCAGCCTCTTCACTAACCTTCCAATAACACAACCTGCAGAAACCCATACTCAGCATCTCCACTCACTTCCCAAATATACAACCTGCAGTAACCCATCCTCAGCATCTACAATCACCTCCCAATAAGACAACCTGCAGAACCCCATCCTCAGCATCGCCACTCACCTCCCAATAACACAACCTGCGGAAACCCATCCTCAGTATCTCAACTAACCTCCCAATAACACAACCTGCAGAAACCCATCCTGAGCATCTTCACTCACCTCCCAATAAGACAACCTGCAGAAACCCATCCTCAGCATCTCCACGCACCTTCCAATAACACAACCTGCAGAAACCCATCCTCAGCATCTTCACTCACCTCCCAATAACACAACCTGCAGAAATCCATCCTCAGCATCTTCATTCGCCTCCCAATAACACAACCTGCAGAAACCCATCCTCAGCATCTCCACTCACCTCCCAATAACACAACCTGCAGAAACCCATCCTCAGCGTCTCCAATCACCTCCCAATAACACAAACTGCAGAAACCCATCCTCAGCATCTCCACTCACCTCCCAATAACACAACCTGCAGAAACCCATCCTCAGCATTTCCACTCACCTCCCAATAACACAACCTGCAGAAACCGTCCTCAGCATCTTCACTAACCTTCCAATAACACAACCTGCAGAAACCCATCCTCAGCATCTCCACTCACCTCCCAATTACACAACCTGCAGAAACCCATCCTCAACATCTACAATCACCTCCCAATAACACAACCTGCAGAAACCCATCCTCAGCATCTCCACTCACCTCCCAATAAGACAACCTGCAGAAACCCATCCTCAGCATCTTCACTCACCTCCCAATAACACAACCTGAAGAAACCCATCCTCAGCATCTCCACTCACCTCCCAATAACACAACCTGCAGAAACCCATCCTCAGCATCTCCACTCACCTCCCAATAACACAACCTGCAGAAACCAATCCTCAGCATCTCAACTAACCTCCCAGTAACACAACCTGCAGAAACCCATCCTCAGCATCTTCACTCAACTTCCAATAACACAACCTGCAGAAACCCACCCTCAGCATCTCCACTCACCTTCCAATAACACAACCTGCAGAAACCCATCCTCAGCATCTCCACTCACCTCCCAATAACGCAACCTGCAGAAACCCATCCTCAGCATCTCCACTCACCTTCCAATAACACAACCTGCAGAAACCCATCCTCAGCATCGCCACTCACCTCCCAATAACACAACCTGCAGAAACCCATCCTCAGCATCTCAACTAACCTCCCAATAACACAACCTGCAGAAACCCATCCTGAGCATCTTCACTCACCTCCCAATAAGACAACCTGCAGAAACCCATCCTCAGCATCTCCACTCACCTCCCAATAACACAACCTGCAGAAATCCAACCTCAGCATCTTCACTCACCTCCCAATAACACAACCTGCAGAAATCCATCCTCAGCATCTTCATTCACCTCCCAATAACACAACCTGCAGAAACCCATCCTCAGCATCTCCACTCACCTCCCAATAACACAACCTGCAGAAACCCATCCTCAGCGTCTCCAATCACCTCCCAATAACACAATCTGCAGAAACCCATTCTCAGCATCTTCACTAACCTTCCAATAACACAACCTGCAGAAACCCATCCTCAGCAACTCCACTAACCTTCCAATAACACAACCTGCAGAAACCCATCCTCAGCATCTTCATTCACCTTCCAATAACACAACCTGCAGAAACCCATCCTCAGCATCTCCACTCACCTCCCAATTACACAACCTGCAGAAAACCATCCTCAGCATCTACAATCACCTCCCAATAACACAACCTGCAGAAACCCATCCTCAGCATCGCCACTCACCTCCCAATAACACAACCTGTAGAAACCCATCCTCAGCATCTCAACTAACCTCCCAATAACACAACCTGCAGAAACCCATCCTCAGCATCTCCACTCACCTCCCAATAACACAACCTGCAGAAACCCATCCTCAGCATCTTCACTAACCTTACAATAACACAACCTGCAGAAACCCATTCTCAGCAACTTCACTAACCTTCCAATAACACAACCTGCAGAAATCCGTTCTCAGCATTTCCAGTCATCTCCCAATAACACAACCTGCAGAAACCCATCCTCAGCATCTTCACTAACCTTACAATAACACAACCTGCAGAAACCCATTCTCAGCACCTCCACTCACCTCCCAATAACACAACCTGCAGAAACCCATCCTCAGCATCTCCACTCACCTCCCAATAACACAACCTGCAGAAACCCATCCTCAGCATCTCCAATCACCTTCCAATAACACAACCTGCAGAAACCCATCCTCAGCATCTTCACTCACCTCCCAATAACACAACCTGCAGAAACCCATCCTCAGCATCTTCACTCACCTTCCTATAGCACAACCTGCAGAAACCCAATCTCAGCATCTCCACTCACCTCCCAATAACACAACCTGCAGAAACCCATCCTCAGCATCTTCACTAACCTTCCAATAGCACAACCTGCAGAAACCCATCCTCAGCATCTACACCCACCTCCCAATAACACAATCTGCAGAAAACTATCCTCAGCATCTTCAGTAACCTTCCAATAACACAACCTGCAGAAACCCATCCTCAGCATCTTCACTCACCTTCCAATAACACAACCTGCAGAGACCCATCCTCTGCATCTTCACTAACCTCCCAATAACACAACATGCAGAAACACATCCTCCGCATCTTCACTCTCCTCCCAATAACACAACCTGCAGAAACCCATCCTCAGCATCTTCACTAAACTCCCAAAACACAACCAACAGAATACCATCCTCAGCAGCTCCACTCACACCCAATAACACAACCTGCAGAAACCCATCATCAGCATCTCCACTCACCTCCCAATAACAAAACCTGCAGAAACCCATCCTCAGCATCTTCACTCACCTTCCAATAACACAACCTGCAGAAACCCATCCTCAGCATATCCACTCACCTTGCAATGACACAACCTGCAGAAACACATCCTCAGCATCTTCACTCACCTCCCAATAACACAACCTGCAGAAACCCATCCTCAGCATCTTCACTCACCTCTCAATAACACAACCTGCAGAAAACCATCCTCAGCATCTCCACTCAACTTCCAATAACAAAACCTGCAGATACCCATCCTCAGCATCTTCACTCACCTTCCAATAACACAACCTGCAGAAACCCATCCTCAGCATCTTCACTCACCTCCCAATAACACAACCTGCAGAAACCCATCCTCAGCATCTTCACTCACCTCCCAATAACAAAACCTGCAGAAACCCATCCTCAGCATCTTCACTCACCTTCCAATAACACAACCTGCAGAAACCCATCCTCAGCATATCCACTCACCTTGCAATAACACAACCTGCAGAAACACATCCTCAGCATCTTCACTCACCTCCCAATAACACAACCTGCAGAAACACATCCTCAGCATCTCCACTCACCTCCCAATAACACAACCTGCAGAAACCCATCCTCAGCATCTTCACTCACCTCCCAATAACAAAACCTGCAGAAACCCATCCTCAGCATCTTCACTCACCTCCCAGTAACACAACCTGCAGAAACCCATCATCAGCATCTCCACTCACCTCTCAATAACAAAACCTGCAGAAACACATCCTCAGCATCTTCACTCACCTACCAATAATAACAACCTGCAGAAACCCATCCTCAGCATCTCCACTCACCTCCCAATAACACAACCTGCAGAAACCCATCCTCAGCATCTTCACTCAACTTCCAATAAGACAACCTTTAGAAACCCTTCCTCAGCATCTTCACTCACCCCCCAATAACACAACCTGCAGAAACCCATCCTCAGCATCTCCACTCACCTCCCAATAACACAACCTGCAGAAACCCATCCTCAGTATCTCAACTAATCTCCCAATAACACAACCTGCAAAAACCCATCTTCAGCATCTTCACTCACCTTCCAATAACACAAACTACAGAAGCCCATCCTCAGCATCTCCACTCACCTCCCAATAACACAACCTGTAGAAACCCACCATCAGCATCTTCACTAACCTCCCGATAACACAACCTGCAGAAACCCATCCTCAGCATCTTCACTCACCTTCCAATAACACAACCTGCAGAAACCCATCCTCAGCATCTTCACTCACCTTCCAATAACACAACCTGCAGAAACCCATCCTCAGCATCTCCACTCACCTCCCAATAACACAACCTGCAGAAACCACTCCTCAGCATCACAAATAACCTCCCAGTAACACAACCAGCAGAAACCCATCCTCAGCATCTTCACTCACCTTCCAATAACACAACCTTCAGAAACCCATCCTCAGCATCTCCACTCACCTCCCAATAACGCAACCTGCATAAACCCTTCCTCAGCATCTCCACTCACCTTCCAATAACACAACCTGCAGAAACCCATCCTCAGCATCGCCACTCACCTCCCAATAACACAACCTGCAGAAACCCATCCTCAGCATCTCAACTAACCTCCCAATAACACAACCTGCAGAAACCCATCCTCTGCATCTCAACTAACCTCCCAATAACACAACCTGCAGAAACCCATCCTGAGCATCTTCACTCACCTCCCAATAAGACAACCTGCAGAAACCCATCCTCAGCATCTCCACGCACCTTCCAATAACACAACCTGCAGAAACCCATCCTCAGCATCTTCACTCACCTCCCAATAACACAACCTGCAGAAATCCATCCTCAGTATCTCCACTCACCTCCCAATAACACAACCTGCAGAAACCCATCCTCAGCATCTCCACTCACCTCCCAATAACACAACCTGCAGAAACCCATCCTCAGCGTCTCCAATCACCTCCCAATAACACAACCTGCAGAAACCGTCCTCAGCCTCTTCACTAACCTTCCAATAACACAACCTGCAGAAACCCATTCTCAGCATCTCCACTCACCTCCCAAATATACAACCTGCAGTAACCCATCCTCAGCATCTACAATCACCTCCCAATAAGACAACCTGCAGAACCCCATCCTCAGCATCTCCACTCACCTCCCAATTACACAACCTGCAGAAACCCATCCTCAGCATCGCCACTCACCTCCCAATAACACAACCTGCGGAAACCCATCCTCAGTATCTCAACTAACCTCCCAATAACACAACCTGCAGAAACCCATCCTGAGCATCTTCACTCACCTCCCAATAAGACAACCTGCAGAAACCCATCTTCAGCATCTCCACGCACCTTCCAATAACACAACCTGCAGAAACCCATCCTCAGCATCTTCACTCACCTCCCAATAACACAACCTGCAGAAACCCATCCTCAGCATCTTCACTCACCTCCCAATAACACATCCTGCAGAAATCCATCCTCAGCATCTTCATTCGCCTCCCAATAACACAACCTGCAGAAACCCATCCTCAGCATCTCCACTCACCTCCCAATAACACAACCTGCAGAAACCCATCCTCAGCGTCTCCAATCACCTCCCAACATCACAAACTGCAGAAACCCATCCTCAGCATCTCCACTCACCTCCCAATAACACAACCTGCAGAAACCCATCCTCAGCATCTCCACTCACCTCCCAATAACACAACCTGCAGAAACCCATCCTCAGCATCTCCACTCACCTCCCAATTACACAACCTGCAGAAACCCATCCTCAGCATCTACAATCACCTCCCAATAACACAACCTGCAGAAACCCATCCTCAGCATCTCCACTCACCTCCCAATAAGACAACCTGCAGAAACCCATCCTCAGCATCTTCACTCACCTTCCAATAACACAACCTGCAGAAACCCATACTCAGCATCTTCACTCACCTCCCAATAAGACAACCTGCAGAAACCCATCCTCAGCATCTCCACTCATCTCCCAATAACACAACCTGCAGAAACCCATCCTCAGCATCTTCACTCACCTCCCAATAACACAACCTGCAGTAACCCATCCTCAGCATCTCCACTCACCTCCCAATAACACAACCTGCAGAAAACCCATCCTCAGCATCTCAACTAACCTCCCAATAACACAACCTGCAGAAACCCATCCTCAGCATCTCCACTCACCTCCCAATAACACAACCTGCAGAAACCCATCCTCAGCATCTTCACTAACCTCCCAATAACACAACCTGCAGAAACCCATCCTCAGCATCTCCACTCACCTCCCAATAACACAACCTGCAGAAACCCATCCTCAGCATCTCCACTCACCTCCCAATAACACAACCTTCAGAAACCCATCCTCAGCATCTCCACTCACCTCCCAATAACACAACCTGCAGAAATCCATCCTCAGCATCTTTACTCACCTTCCAATAACACAATCTGTAGAAACCCATCTTCAGCATCTTCACTCACCTCCCAATAACACAACCGGCAGAAACCCATCCTCAGCATCTCCACTCACCTCCCAATAACACAACCGGCAGAAACCCATCCTCAGCATCTTCACTCACCTCCCAATAACACAACCTGCAGAATCCCATCCTCAGCATCTTCACTCACCTCCCAATAACACAACCTGCAGAAACCCATCCTCAGCATCTCCAGTCACCTCCCAATAACACAACCTGCAGAGCCCATCCTCAGCATCTCCACTCACCTCCCAATAACACAACCTGCAGAACCCCATCCTCAGCATCTTCACTCACCTCCCAATAACACAACCTGCAGAAACCCATCCTCAGCATCTCCACTAACCTCCCAATAACACAACCTGCAGAAACCCATCCTCAGCATCTCCACTTACCTCCCAAAAACACAACCTGCAGAAACCCATCCTCAGCATCTACACTCACCTTCCAATAAGACAACCTGCAGAAACCCATCCTCAGCATCTTCACTCACATTCCAATAACACAACCTGCAGAAACCCATCCTCAGCATCTTCACTCTCCTCCCAATAACACAACCTGCAGAAACCCATCCTCAGCATCGTCATTCACCTCCCAATAACACAACCTGCAGAAACCCATCCTCAGCATCTCCACTCACCTCCCAATAACACAGTCTGCAGAAAACCATCCTCAGCATCTCCACTAACCTCCCAACAACACAACCTGCAGAAACCCATGCTCAGCATCTCCACTCACCTCCCAATAACATAACCTGCAGAATCCCATCCTCAGCATCTTCACCCACCTCCCAATAACACAACCTGCAGAAACCCATCCTCAGCATCTTCACACACCTCCCAATAACACAACCTGCAGAAACCCGTCCTCAGCATCTCCACTCACCTCCCAATAACATAACCTGCAGAAACCCATCCTCAGCATCTTCACTCACCTCCCAGTAACACAACCTGCAGAAACCCATCTTCAGCATCTCCACTAACCTTCCAATAACACAACCTGCAGAAACCCATCCTCAGCATCTCCACTCAACTCCCAATAACACAACCTGCAGAAACCCATCCTCAGCATGTTCACTCACCTCCCAATAACACAACCTGCAGAAACCCATCCTCAGCATCTCAACTCACCTCCCAATAACACAACCTGCAGAAACCCATCCTCAGCATCTCCACTCACCTCCCAATAACACAACCTGCAGAAACCCATCCTCATCATCTTCACGAACATTCCAATAACACAACCTGCAGAAATGCATCCTCAGCATCTCCACTCACCTCCCAATAACACAAGCTGCAGAAAACCATCCTCAGCATCTTCACTCACCTCCCAATAACACAACCTGCAGAAACCCATCTTCAGCATCTCCAGTAACCTTCCAATAACACAAACTTCAGAAACGCATCCTCAGCATCTCCACTCACCTTCCAATAACACATGCTGCAGAAAACCATTCTCAGCATCTCCACTCAACTCCCAATAACACAACCTGCAGAACTCCATCCTCAGCATCTCCACTCAGCTTCCAATAACACAACCTTCAGAAACGCATCCACAGCATCTCCACTCACCTCCCAATAACACAAGCTGCAGAAAACCATTCTCAGCATCTCCACTCACCTCCCAATAACACAACCTGCAGAAACGCATCCTCAGCATCTTCACTCACCTCCCAATAACACAACCTGCAGAAACCCATCTTCAGCATCTCCAGTCACCTTCCAATAACACAACATGCAGAAACCCATCCTCAGCATCTTCACTCACCTCCCAATAACACAACCTGCAGAAACCCATCCTCAGCATCTCCAATCACCTCCCAGTAACACAACCTGCAGAAACCCATCATCAGCATCTCCACTCACCTCTCAATAACAAAACCTGCAGAAACACATCCTCAGCATCTTCACTCACCTACCAATAATAACAACCTGCAGAAACCCATCCTCAGCATCTCCACTCACCTCCCAATAACACAACCTGCAGAAACCCATCCTCAGCATCTTCACTCAACTTCCAATAAGACAACCTTTAGAAACCCTTCCTCAGCATCTTCACTCACCCCCCAATAACACAACCTGCAGAAACCCATCCTCAGCATCTCCACTCACCTCCCAATAACACAACCTGCAGAAACCCATCCTCAGTATCTCAACTAATCTCCCAATAACACAACCTGCAAAAACCCATCTTCAGCATCTTCACTCACCTTCCAATAACACAAACTACAGAAACCCATCATCAGCATCTCCACTCACCTCCCAATAACACAACCTGCAGAAACCCACCATCAGCATCTTCACTAACCTCCCGATAACACAACCTGCAGAAACCCATCCTCAGCATCTTCACTCACCTTCCAATAACACAACCTGCAGAAACCCATCCTCAGCATCTTCACTCACCTTCCAATAACACAACCTGCAGAAACCCATCCTCAGCATCTCCACTCACCTCCCAATAACACAACCTGCAGAAACCACTCCTCAGCATCTCAAATAACCTCCCAGTAACACAACCAGCAGAAACCCATCCTCAGCATCTTCACTCACCTTCGAATAACACAACCTTCAGAAACCCATCCTCAGCATCTCCACTCACCTCCCAATAACGCAACCTGCGTAAACCCTTCCTCAGCATCTCCACTCACCTTCCAATAACACAACCTGCAGAAACCCATCCTCAGCATCGCCACTCACCTCCCAATAACACAACCTGCAGAAACCCATCCTCAGCATCTCAACTAACCTCCCAATAACACAACCTGCAGAAACCCATCCTCTGCATCTCAACTAACCTCCCAATAACACAACCTGCAGAAACCCATCCTGAGCATCTTCACTCACCTCCCAATAAGACAACCTGCAGAAACCCATCCTCAGCATCTCCACGCACCTTCCAATAACACAACCTGCAGAAACCCATCTTCAGCATCTTCACTCACCTCCCAATAACACAACCTGCAGAAATCCATCCTCAGTATCTCCACTCACCTCCCAATAACACAACCTGCAGAAACCCATCCTCAGCATCTCCACTCACCTCCCAATAACACAACCTGCAGAAACCCATCCTCAGCGTCTCCAATCACCTCCCAATAACACAACCTGCAGAAACCGTCCTCAGCCTCTTCACTAACCTTCCAATAACACAACCTGCAGAAACCCATCCTCAGCATCTCCACTCACCTCCCAAATATACAACCTGCAGTAACCCATCCTCAGCATCTACAATCACCTCCCAATAAGACAACCTGCAGAACCCCATCCTCAGCATCACTCACCTCCCAATTACACAACCTGCAGAAACCCATCCTCAGCATCGCCACTCACCTCCCAATAACACAACCTGCGGAAACCCATCCTCAGTATCTCAACTAACCTCCCAATAACACAACCTGCAGAAACCCATCCTGAGCATCTTCACTCACCTCCCAATAAGACAACCTGCAGAAACCCATCTTCAGCATCTCCACGCACCTTCCAATAACACAACCTGCAGAAACCCATCCTCAGCATCTTCACTCACCTCCCAATAACACAACCTGCAGAAACCCATCCTCAGCATCTTCACTCACCTCCCAATAACACATCCTGCAGAAATCCATCCTCAGCATCTTCATTCGCCTCCCAATAACACAACCTGCAGAAACCCATCCTCAGCATCTCCACTCACCTCCCAATAACACAACCTGCAGAAACCCATCCTCAGCGTCTCCAATCACCTCCCAACATCACAAACTGCAGAAACCCATCCTCAGCATCTCCACTCACCTCCCAATAACACAACCTGCAGAAACCCATCCTCAGCATCTCCACTCACCTCCCAATAACACAAACTGCAGAAACCGTCCTCAGCAACTTCACTAACCTTCCAATAACACAACCTGCAGAAACCCATCCTCAGCATCTCCACTCACCTCCCAATTACACAACCTGCAGAAACCCATCCTCAGCATCTACAATCACCTCCCAATAACACAACCTGCAGAAACCCATCCTCAGCATCTCCACTCACGTCCCTATAAGACAACCTGCTGAAACCCATCCTCAGCATCTTCACTCACCTTCCAATAACACAACCTGCAGAAACCCATACTCAGCATCTTCACTCACCTCCCAATAAGACAACCTGCAGAAACCCATCCTCAGCATCTTCACTCACCTCCCAATAACACAACCTGCAGAAACCCATCCTCAGCATCGTCACTCACCTCCCAATAACACAACCTGCAGAAACCCATCCTCAGCATCTCCACTCACCTCCCAATAACACAACCTGCAGAAAACCCATCCTCAGCATCTTCACTCACCTCCCAGTAACACAACCTGCAGAAACCCATCTTCAGCATCTCCACTAACCTTCCAATAACACAACCTGCAGAAACCCATCCTCAGCATCTCCACTCAACTCCCAATAACACAACCTGCAGAAACCCATCCTCAGCATCTCCACTAACCTCCCAATAATACAACCTGCAGAAACCCATCCTCAGCATCTTCACTCACCTCCCAATAACACAACCTGCAGAAACCCATCCTCAGCATCTCAACTCACCTCCCAATAACACAACCTGCAGAAACCCATCCTCAGCATCTCCACTCACCTCCCAATAACACAACCTGCAGAAACCCATCCTCATCATCTTCACGAACATTCCAATAACACAACCTGCAGAAATGCATCCTCAGCATCTCCACTCACCTCCCAATAACACAAGCTGCAGAAAACCATCCTCAGCATCTTCACTCACCTCCCAATAACACAACCTGCAGAAACCCATCTTCAGCATCTCCAGTAACCTTCCAATAACACAAACTTCAGAAACGCATCCTCAGCATCTCCACTCACCTTCCAATAACACATGCTGCAGAAAACCATTCTCAGCATCTCCACTCACCTCCCAATAACACAACCTGCAGAACTCCATCCTCAGCATCTCCACTCAGCTTCCAATAACACAACCTTCAGAAACGCATCCACAGCATCTCCACTCACCTCCCAATAACACAAGCTGCAGAAAACCATTCTCAGCATCTCCACTCACCTCCCAATAACACAACCTGCAGAAACGCATCCCCAGCATCTTCACTCACCTCCCAATAACACAACCTGCAGAAACCCATCTTCAGCATCTCCAGTCACCTTCCAATAACACAACATGCAGAAACCCATCCTCAGCATCTTCACTCACCTCCCAATAACACAACCTGCAGAAACCCATCCTCAGCATCTCCAATCACCTCCCAGTAACACAACCTGCAGAAACCCATCATCAGCATCTCCACTCACCTCTCAATAACAAAACCTGCAGAAACACATCCTCAGCATCTTCACTCACCTACCAATAATAACAACCTGCAGAAACCCATCCTCAGCATCTCCACTCACCTCCCAATAACACAACCTGCAGAAACCCATCCTCAGCATCTTCACTCAACTTCCAATAAGACAACCTTTAGAAACCCTTCCTCAGCATCTTCACTCACCCCCCAATAACACAACCTGCAGAAACCCATCCTCAGCATCTCCACTCACCTCCCAATAACACAACCTGCAGAAACCCACCATCAGCATCTTCACTAACCTCCCGATAACACAACCTGCAGAAACCCATCCTCAGCATCTTCACTCACCTTCCAATAACACAACCTGCAGAAACCCATCCTCAGCATCTTCACTCACCTTCCAATAACACAACCTGCAGAAACCCATCCTCAGCATCTCCACTCACCTCCCAATAACACAACCTGCAGAAACCACTCCTCAGCATCTCAAATAACCTCCCAGTAACACAACCAGCAGAAACCCATCCTCAGCATCTTCACTCACCTTCGAATAACACAACCTTCAGAAACCCATCCTCAGCATCTCCACTCACCTCCCAATAACGCAACCTGCATAAACCCTTCCTCAGCATCTCCACTCACCTTCCAATAACACAACCTGCAGAAACCCATCCTCAGCATCGCCACTCACCTCCCAATAACACAACCTGCAGAAACCCATCCTCAGCATCTCAACTAACCTCCCAATAACACAACCTGCAGAAACCCATCCTCTGCATCTCAACTAACCTCCCAATAACACAACCTGCAGAAACCCATCCTGAGCATCTTCACTCACCTCCCAATAAGACAACCTGCAGAAACCCATCCTCAGCATCTCCACGCACCTTCCAATAACACAACCTGCAGAAACCCATCCTCAGCATCTTCACTCACCTCCCAATAACACAACCTGCAGAAACCCATCCTCAGCATCTCCACTCACCTCCCAAATATACAACCTGCAGTAACCCATCCTCAGCATCTACAATCACCTCCCAATAAGACAACCTGCAGAACCCCATCCTCAGCATCACTCACCTCCCAATTACACAACCTGCAGAAACCCATCCTCAGCATCGCCACTCACCTCCCAATAACACAACCTGCGGAAACCCATCCTCAGTATCTCAACTAACCTCCCAATAACACAACCTGCAGAAACCCATCCTGAGCATCTTCACTCACCTCCCAATAAGACAACCTGCAGAAACCCATCTTCAGCATCTCCACGCACCTTCCAATAACACAACCTGCAGAAACCCATCCTCAGCATCTTCACTCACCTCCCAATAACACAACCTGCAGAAACCCATCCTCAGCATCTTCACTCACCTCCCAATAACACATCCTGCAGAAATCCATCCTCAGCATCTTCATTCGCCTCCCAATAACACAACCTGCAGAAACCCATCCTCAGCATCTCCACTCACCTCCCAATAACACAACATGCAGAAACCCATCCTCAGCGTCTCCAATCACCTCCCAACATCACAAACTGCAGAAACCCATCCTCAGCATCTCCACTCACCTCCCAATAACACAACCTGCAGAAACCCATCCTCAGCATCTCCACTCACCTCCAAATAACACAAACTGCAGAAACCGTCCTCAGCAACTTCACTAACCTTCCAATAACACAACCTGCAGAAACCCATCCTCAGCATCTCCACTCACCTCCCAATTACACAACCTGCAGAAACCCATCCTCAGCATCTTCACTCACCTCCCAATAACACAACCTGCAGAAACCCATCTTCAGCATCTCCAGTAACCTTCCAATAACACAAACTTCAGAAACGCATCCTCAGCATCTCCACTCACCTTCCAATAACACATGCTGCAGAAAACCATTCTCAGCATCTCCACTCACCTCCCAATAACACAACCTGCAGAACTCCATCCTCAGCATCTCCACTCACCTCCCAATAACACAAGCTGCAGAAAACCATCCTCAGCATCTTCACTCACCTCCCAATAACACAACCTGCAGAAACCCATCTTCAGCATCTCCAGTAACCTTCCAATAACACAACCTTCAGAAACGCATCCACAGCATCTCCACTCACCTCCCAATAACACAAGCTGCAGAAAAACATTCTCAGCATCTCCACTCACCTCCCAATAACACAACCTGCAGAAACGCATCCTCAGCATCTTCATTCGCCTCCCAATAACACAACCTGCAGAAACCCATCCTCAGCATCTCCACTCACCTCCCAATAACACAACCTGCAGAAACCCATCCTCAGCGTCTCCAATCACCTCCCAACATCACAAACTGCAGAAACCCATCCTCAGCATCTCCAGTCACCTCCCAATAACACAACCTGCAGAGCCCATCCTCAGCATCTCCACTCACCTCCCAATAACACAACCTGCAGAACCCCATCCTCAGCATCTTCACTCACCTCCCAATAACACAACCTGCAGAAACCCATCCTCAGCATCTCCACTAACCTCCCAATAACACAACCTGCAGAAACCCATCCTCAGCATCTCCACTTACCTCCCAAAAACACAACCTGCAGAAACCCATCCTCAGCATCTACACTCACCTTCCAATAAGACAACCTGCAGAAACCCATCCTCAGCATCTTCACTCACATTCCAATAACACAACGTGCAGAAACCCATCCTCAGCATCTTCACTCTCCTCCCAATAACACAACCTGCAGAAACCCATCCTCAGCATCGTCATTCACCTCCCAAGAACACAACCTGCAGAAACCCATCCTCAGCATCTCCACTCACCTCCCAATAACACAGTCTGCAGAAAACCATCCTCAGCATCTCCACTAACCTCCCAACAACACAACCTGCAGAAACCCATGCTCAGCATCTCCACTCACTTCCCAACAACATAACCTGCAGAATCCCATCCTCAGCATCTTCACCCACCTCCCAATAACACAACCTGCAGAAACCCATCCTCAGCATCTTCACACACCTCCCAATAACACAACCTGCAGAAACCCGTCCTCAGCATCTCCACTCACCTCCCAATAACATAACCTGCAGAAACCCATCCTCAGCATCTTCACTCACCTCCCAGTAACACAACCTGCAGAAACCCATCTTCAGCATCTCCACTAACCTTCCAATAACACAACCTGCAGAAACCCATCCTCAGCATCTCCACTCACCTCCCAATAACACAACCTGCAGAAACCCATCCTCAGCATCTCCACTAACCTCCCAATAATACAACCTGCAGAAATCCATCCTCAGCATCTTCACTCACCTCCCAATAACACAACCTGCAGAAACCCATCCTCAGCATCTCAACTCACCTCCCAATAACACAACCTGCAGAAACCCATCCTCAGCATCTCCACTCACCTCCCAATAACACAACCTGCAGAAACCCATCCTCATCATCTTCACGAACATTCCAATAACACAACCTGCAGAAACGCATCCTCAGCATCTCCACTCACCTCCCAATAACACAAGCTGCAGAAAACCATCCTCAGCATCTTCACTCACCTCCCAATAACACAACCTGCAGAAACCCATCTTCAGCATCTCCAGTAACCTTCCAATAACACAAACTTCAGAAACGCATCCTCAGCATCTCCACTCACCTTCCAATAACACATGCTGCAGAAAACCATTCTCAGCATCTCCACTCACCTCCCAATAACACAACCTGCAGAACTCCATCCTCAGCATCTCCACTCACCTCCCAATAACACAAGCTGCAGAAAACCATCCTCAGCATCTTCACTCACCTCCCAATAACACAACCTGCAGAAACCCATCTTCAGCATCTCCAGTAACCTTCCAATAACACAACCTTCAGAAACGCATCCACAGCATCTCCACTCACCTCCCAATAACACAAGCTGCAGAAAAAAATTCTCAGCATCTCCACTCACCTCCCAATAACACAACCTGCAGAAACGCATCCTCAGCATCTTCACTCACCTCCCAATAACACAACCTGCAGAAACCATCTTCAGCATCTCCACTCACCTTCCAATAACATAACCTGCAGAAACCCATCCTCAGCATCTCCACTCACCTCCCAATAACACAACCTGCAGAAACCCATCCTCAGCATCTCCACTCACCTCCCAATAACACAACCTGCAGAAACCCATCCTCAGCGTCTTCACTCACCTCCCAATAACACAACCTGCAGAAACCCATCCTCAGCATCTCCACTCACCTCCCAATAACACAACCTGCAGAAACCCATTCTCAGCATCTTCACAAATCTTCCAATAACACAACCTACAGAAACCCATCCTCAGCATCTTCACTCACCTTCCAATATCACAACCTGCAGAAACCCATCCTCAGCATCTTCACTAACCTCCCAATAACACAACCTGCAGAAACCCATGCTCATCATCTCCACTCACCTTCCAATAATACAACCTGCAGAAACCCATTCTCATCCTCTTCACTAACCTCCCAATAAGACAACCTGCAGAAACCGATGCTCATCATCTCCACTCACCTTCCAATAATACAACCTACAGAAACCCATTCTCAACATCTCCACTCACCTCCCAATAACACAACCTGCAGAAACCCATGCTCATCATCTCCACTCACCTTCCAATAATACAACCTACAGAAACCCATCCTCTGCATCTCCACTCGCCTCCCAATAACACAACCTGGAGAAACCATCCTCAGCATCTTCACTAACCTTCCAATAATACAACCTACAGAAACCCATCCTCTGCATCTCCACTCACCTCCCAATAACACAACCTGCAGAAACCATCCTCAGCATCTTCACTAACCTTACAATAACACAACCTGCAGAAACCCATCCTCAGCATCTTCACTCACCTTCCAATAACACAACCTGCTGAAACCCATCCTCAGCATCTCCACTCACCTTCCAATAACACAACCTGGAGAAACCCATCCTCAGCATCTCCACTAACCTTCCAATAACACAACCTGCAGAAACCCATCCTCAGCATCTCCACTCACCTTCCAATAACACAACCTGCAGAACCACATCCTCAGCATCTTCACTCACCTTCCAATAACACAACCTGCAGAAACACATCCTCAGCATCTTCACTAACCTCCCAATAACACAACCTGCAGAAACCCATCCTCAGCATCTTCACTAACCTTCCAATAACACAACCTGCAGAAACACATCCTCAGCATCTTCACTAACCTTCCAATAACACAACCTGCAGAAAACCATCCACAACATATTCGCTAACCATCCAATAACAAAAACTGCAGAACCCCGTCCTCAGCATCGTCACTAACCTTCCAATAACACAACCTGCAGAAACCCATCCTCAGCATCTCCACTCACCTCCCAATAAGACAACCTGCAGAAACCCATCCTCAGCATCTCCACTCACCTCCCAATAACACAACCTGCAGAAACCCATCCTCAGCATCTCCACTCACCTCCCAATAACATAACCTGCAGAAACCCATCCTCAGCATCTCCACTAACCTCCCAATAACACAACCTGCAGAAACCCATCCTCAGCATCTTCACTCACATCCCAATAACACAACCTGCAGAAAAACATCCTCTGCATCTCCACTCACCTCCCAATAACACAACCTGCAGAAACACATCCTCAGCATCTTCACTTACCCCCCAATAACACAACCTGCAGAAACCCATCCTCAGCATCTCCACTCACCTTCCAATAACACAACCTGCAGAAACCCATCTTCAGCATCTCCACTCACCTCCTAATAACACAACCTGCAGAAACCCATCCTCAGCATCTCCACTCACCTTCCAATAACACAACCTGCAGAAACCCATCCTCAGCATCTCCACTCACCTCCCAATAACACAACCTGCAGAAACCCATCCTCAGCATCTTCACTCACCTTCCAATAACATAACCTGCAGAAACCCATCCTCAGCATCTCCACTAACCTCCCAATAACACAACCTGCAGAAACCCATTCTCAGCATCTTCACTAACCTTCGAATAACACAACCTGCAGAAACCCATCCTCAGCATCTTCACTCACCTCCCAATCACACAACCTGCGTCAACCCATCCTCAGCATCTCCACTCACCTCCCAATAACACAACCTGCAGAAACCCATCCTCAGCATCTTCACTCACCTCCCACTAACAGAACCTGCAGAAACACATCCTCAGCATCTCCACTCACCTCCCAATAACACAACCTGCAGAAACACATCCTCAGCATCTTCACTAACCTCCCAATAACACAACCTGCAGAAACCCATCCTCAGCATCCCCAGTCACCTTCCAATAACACAACCTGCATAAACCCATCCTCAGCATCTCCACTCACCTCCCAAGAACACAACCTGCAGAAACCCATCCTCAGCATCTTTAATATCCTCCCAATAACACAACCTGCAGAAACCCATTCTCAACATCTTCACTCACCTTCCAATAACACAACCTGCAGAAACCCATCCTCAGCATCTCCACTCACCTCCCAATAACACAACCTGCAGAGACCCATCCTCAGCATCTCCACACACCTTCCAATGACATAACCTGCAGAAACCCGTCCTCAGCATCTCCACTAACCTCCCAATAACACAACCTGCAGAAACACATCCTCAGCATCTCCACTCACCTTCCAATAACACAACCTGCAGAAACCCATCCTCAGCATCTCCACTCACCTCCTAATAACACAACCTGCAGAAACCCATCCTCAGCATCTCCACTCACCTCCCAATAACACAACCTGCAGAAACCCATCCTCAGCATCTCCACTCACCTCCCAATAACACAACCTGCAGAAACCCCTCCTCAGCATCTTCACTCACCTTCCAATAACATAACCTGCAGAAACCCATCCTCAGCATCTCCACTAACCTCCCAATAACACAACCTGCAGAAACCCATTCTCAGCATCTTCACTAACCTTCGAATAACACAACCTGCAGAAACCCATCCTCAGCATCTCCACTCACCTCCCAATAACACAACCTGCAGTAACCCATGCTCAGCATCTTCACTCACCTCCCAATAACACAACCTGCAGAAACACATCCTCAGCATCTCCACTCACCTCCCAATAACACAACCTGCAGAAACACATCCTCAGCATCTTCACTAACCTCCCAATAACACAACCTGCAGAAACCCATCCTCAGCATCCCCAGTCACCTTCCAATAACACAAACTGCAGAAACCCATCCTCAGCATCTCCACTCACCTCCCAATAACACAACCTGCAGAAACCCATCCTCGGCATCTTTAATATCCTCCCAATAACACAACCTGCAGAAACCCATTCTCAACATCTTCACTCACCTCCCAATAACATAACCTGCAGAAACCCATCCTCAGCATCTCCACTAACCTCCCAATAACACAACCTGCAGAAACCCATTCTCAGCATCTTCACTAACCTTCGAATAACACAACCTGCAGAAACCCATCCTCAGCATCTTCACTCACCTCCCAATAACACAACCTGCAGAAACCCATCCTCAGCCTCTCCACTCACCTCCCAATAACACAACCTGCAGAAACCCATCCTCAGCATCTTCACTCACCTCCCAATAACACAACCTGCAGAAAACAATCCTCAGCATTTTCACTCACCTTCCAATAACACAACCTGCAGAAACCCATCCTCAGCATCTTCACTCACCTCCCAATAACACAACCTGCAGAAAACAATCCTCAGCCTCTTCACTCACCTTCCAATAACACAACCTGCAGAAACTCATTCTCAGCATCTCCACTAACCTTCCAATAACACAACCTGCAGAAACCCATCCTCAGCATCTTCACTCACCTTCCAATGACATAACCTGCAGAAACCCGTCCTCAGCATCTCCACTAACCTCCCAATAACACAACCTGCAGAAACCCGTCCTCAGCATCTCCACTAACCTCCCAATAACACAACCTGCAGAAACCCGACCTCAGCATCTCCACTAACCTCCCAATAACACAACCTGCAGAAACCCGTCCTCAGCATCTCCACTAACCTCCCAATAACACAACCTGCAGAAACCCATCCTCTGCATCTCCACACACCTCCCAATAACACAACCTGCAGAAACCCATCCTCAGCATCTCCACTCACCTCCCAATAACACAACCTGCAGAAACCCATCCTCAGCATCACCACTCACCTTCCAATAACACAACCTGCAGAAACCCATCCACAACATATTCACTAATCTTCCAATAACACAACCTGCAGAACCCATCCTCAGCATCTTCACTCACCCCCCAATAACACAATCTGCAGAAACCCATCCTCAGCATCTCTACTGACCTTCCAATGACAGAACCTGCAGAAACCCATCCTCAGCATCTTCACTCACCCCCCAATAACACAACCTGATGAAACCCATCCTCAGCATCTCCACTCACCTCCCAATAACACAACCTGCAGAAACCCATCCTCAGCATCTCCACTCACCTCCCAATAACACAACCTGCAGAAACCCATCCTCAGCATCTTTACTAACCTTCCAATAGCACAACCTGCAGAAACCCATCCTCAGGATCTTCATTCACCTCCCAATACCGCAACCTGCAGAAACCCATCCTCAGCATCTCCACTCACCTTCCAATAACACAACCTGCAGAAACCCATCCCCAGCGTCTCCACTCACCTTCCAATAACACAACCTGCAGAAACCCATCCTCAGCATCTCCACTCACCTCCCAATAACACAACCTGCAGAAACCCATCCTCAGCATCTACACTCACCTCCCAATAACACAACCTGCAGAAACCCATCCTCAGCATCTCCACTCACCTCCCAATAACACAACCTGCAGAAACCCATCCTCAGCATCTTCACTCACGTCCCAAAAACACAACCCGCAGAAACCCATCCGCAGCATCTCCACTCACCTCCCAATAACACAACCTGCAGAAACCTATCCTCAGCATCTTCACTAACCTTCCAATAACACAACCTGCAGAAACCCATCCCCAGCGTCTCCACTCACCTTCCAATAACACAACCTGCAGAAACCCATCCTCAGCATCTTCACTAACCTTCCAATAGCACAACCTGCAGAAACCCATCCTCAGCATCTTCACTCACCTCCCAATAACACAACCTGCAGAAACCCATCCTCAGCATCTTCACTCACCTCCCAATAACACAACCTGCAGAAACCCATCCTCAGCATCTCCACTCACCTCCCAATAACACAACCTGCAGAAACCCATTCTCAGCATCTTCACTAACCTTCCAATATCACAACCTGCAGAAACCCATCCTCAGCATCTTCACTCACCTCCCAATAACACACCCTGCAGAAACCCATCCTCAGCATCTCCACTCACCTCCCAATAACACAACCTGCAGAAACCCATCCTCAGCATCTCCACTCACCTCCCAATAACACAACCTGCAGAAACCCATCCTCAGCATCTTTACTAACCTTCCAATAGCACAACCTGCAGAAACCCATCCTCAGCATCTTTACTAACCTTCCAATAGCACAACCTGCAGAAACCCATCCTCAGGATCTTCATTCACCTCCCAATACCGCAACCTGCAGAAACCCATCCTCAGCATCTCCACTCACCTTCCAATAACACAACCTGCAGAAACCCATCCCCAGCGTCTCCACTCACCTTCCAATAACACAACCTGCAGAAACCCATCCTCAGCATCTCCACTCACCTCCCAATAACACAACCTGCAGAAACCCATCCTCAGCATCTACACTCACCTCCCAATAACACAACCTGCAGAAACCCATCCTCAGCATCTCCACTCACCTCCCAATAACACAACCTGCAGAAACCCATCCTCAGCATCTCCACTCACCTCCCAATAACACAACCTGCAGAAACCCATCCTCAGCATCTTCACTCACGTCCCAAAAACACAACCCGCAGAAACCCATCCGCAGCATCTCCACTCACCTCCCAATAACACAACCTGCAGAAACCTATCCTCAGCATCTTCACTAACCTTCCAATAACACAACCTGCAGAAACCCATCCCCAGCGTCTCCACTCACCTTCCAATAACACAACCTGCAGAAACCCATCCTCAGCATCTTCACTAACCTTCCAATAGCACAACCTGCAGAAACCCATCCTCAGCATCTTCACTCACCTCCCAATAACACAACCTGCAGAAACCCATCCTCAGCATCTTCACTCACCTCCCAATAACACAACCTGCAGAAACCCATCCTCAGCATCTCCACTCACCTCCCAATAACACAACCTGCAGAAACCCATTCTCAGCATCTTCACTAACCTTCCAATATCACAACCTGCAGAAACCCATCCTCAGCATCTTCACTCACCTCCCAATAACACACCCTGCAGAAACCCATCCTCAGCATCTCCACTCACCTCCCAATAACACAACCTGCAGAAACCCATCCTCAGCATCTTCACTCACCTCCCAATAACACAACCTGCAGAAACACATCCTCAGCATCTCCACTCACCTCCCAATAACACAACCTGCAGAAACACATCCTCAGCATCTTCACTAACCTCCCAATAACACAACCTGCAGAAACCCATCCTCAGCATCCCCAGTCACCTTCCAATAACACAACCTGCAGAAACCCATCCTCAGCATCTCCACTCACCTCCCAAGAACACAACCTGCAGAAACCCATCCTCAGCATCTTTAATATCCTCCCAATAACACAACCTGCAGAAACCCATTCTCAACATCTTCACTCACCTTCCAATAACACAACCTGCAGAAACCCATCCTCAGCATCTCCACTCACCTCCCAATAACACAACCTGCAGAAACACATCCCCAGCATCTCCACTCACCTCCCAATAACACAACCTGCAGAAACCCATCCTCTGCATCTCCACTCACCTCCCAATAACACAACCTGCAGAAACACATCCTCAGCATCTCCACTCACCTCCCAATAACACAACCTGCAGAAACCCATCCACAACATATTCACTAATCTTCCAATAACACAACCTGCAGAACCCATCCTCAGCATCTCCACTTACCTCCCAATAACACAACCTGCAGAAACCCATCCTCAGCATCTCCACTTACCTCCCAATAACACAACCTGCAGAAACCCATCCTCAGCATCTTCACTCAACTTCCAATAAAACAACCTGCAGAAACCCATCCTCAGCATCTCCACTCACCTCCCAAGAACACAACCTGCAGAAACCCATCCTCAGCATCTCCACTTACCTCCCAATAACACAAACTGCAGAAACCCATCCTCAGCATCTTCACTCAACTTCCAATAAAACAACCTGCAGAAACGCATCCTCAGGAACTCCACTCACCTCCCAGTAACACAACCTGCAGAAACCCATCCTCAGAATCTTCACTAACCTTCCAATAACACAGTCTGCAGAAAACCATCCTCAGCATCCTCCCTAACCTTCCAATAACACAACATGCCGAAACCCATCCTCAGCATCTCCACTCACCTTCCAATAACAAAACCTGCAGAAATCCTCCTCAGCATCTTCAATAACCTCCCAATTACACAACCTGCAGAAAACCATCCTCTGCATCTTCACTCACCTTCCAATAACGCAACCTGCAGAAACCCTCCTCAGCATCTTCACTAATCTTCCAATAACACAATCTGCAGAAACCCATCCTCAGCATCTCTACTGACCTTCCAATGACAGAACCTGCAGAAACCCATCCTCAGCATCTCCACTCACCTTCCAATAACACAACCTGCAGAAACCCATCCTCAGCATCTCCACTCACCTTCCAATAACACAACCTACAGAAACCCATCCTCAGCATCTCCACTAATCTTCCAATAACACAATCTGCAGAAACCCATCCTCAGCATCTCTACTGACCTTCCAATGACAGAACCTGCAGAAACCCATCCTCAGCATCTCCACTCACCTTCCAATAACACAACCTGCAGAAACCCATCCTCAGCATCTCCACTCACCTCCCAATAACACAACCTGCAGAAACCCATCCTCAGCATCTCCACTCACCTCCCAATAACACAACCTGCAGAAACCCATCCTCAGCATCTCCACTCACCTTCCAATGACACAACCTGCAGAAACCCATCCTCAGCATCTCCACTAATCTTCCAATAACACAATCTGCAGAAACCCATCCTCAGCATCTCTACTGACCTTCCAATGACAGAACCTGCAGAAACCCATCCTCAGCATCTCCACTCACCTTCCAATAACACAACCTGCAGAAACCCATCCTCAGCATCTCCACTCACCTCCCAATAACACAACCTGCAGAAACCCATCCTCAGCATCTCCACTCACCTCCCAATAACACAACCTGCAGAAACCCATCCTCAGCATCTCCACTCACCTTCCAATGACATAACCTGCAGCAACCCATCCTCAGCATCTCCACTAACCTCCCAATAACACAACCTGCAGAAACCCATCCTCAGCATCTCCACTCACCTTCCAATAACACAACCTGCAGAAACCCATCCTCAGCATCTCCACTCACCTCCTAATAACACAACATGCAGAAACCCATCCTCAGCATCTCCACTCACCTCCCAATAACACAACCTGCAGAAACCCATCCTCAGCATCTCCACTCACCTTCCAATAACACAACCTGCAGAAACCCATCCTCAGCATCTCCACTCACCTCCCAATAACACAACATGCAGAAACCCATCCTCAGCATCCCCACTAACCTCCCAATAACACAACCTGCAGAAACCCATTCTCAGCATCTTCACTAACCTTCGAATAACACAACCTGCAGAAACCCATCCTCAGCATCTTCACTCACCTCCCAATAACACAACCTGCAGAAACCCATCCACAGCATCTCCACTCACCTCCCAATTACACAACCTGCAGAAACCCATCCTCAGCATCTCCACTCACCTCCCAATAACACAACCTGCAGAAACCCATCCTCAGCATCTTCACTCACCTCCCAATAACACAACCTGCAGAAAACAATCCTCAGCATCTTCACTCACCTTCCAATAACACAACCTGCAGAAACCCATCCTCAGCCTCTTCACTCACCTTCCAATAACACAACCTGCAGAAACCCATTCTCAGCATTTCCACTAACCTTCCAATAACACAACCTGCAGAAACCCATCCTCAGCATCTCCACTCACCTTCCAATAACACAACCTGCAGAAACCCATCCTCAGCATCTCCACTCACCTCCTAATAACACAACCTGCAGAAACCCATCCTCAGCATTTCCACTCACCTCCCAATAACACAACCTGCAGAAACCCATCCTCAGCATCTTCACTAACCTCCCAATAACACAACCTGCAGAAACCCATTCTCAGCATCTTCACTAACCTTCGAATAACACAACCTGCAGAAACCCATCCTCAGCATCTTCACTCACCTCCCAATAACACAACCTGCAGAAACCCATCCTCAGCCTCTCCACTCACCTCCCAATAACACAACCTGCAGAAACCCATCCTCAGCATCTTCACTCACCTCCCAATAACACAACCTGCAGAAAACAATCCTCAGCATCTTCACTCACCTTCCAATAACACAACCTGCAGAAACCCATCCTCAGCATCTTCACTCACCTCCCAATAACACAACCTGCAGAAAACAATCCTCAGCCTCTTCACTCACCTTCCAATAACACAACCTGCAGAAACCCATTCTCAGCATCTCCACTAACCTTCCAATAACACAACCTGCAGAAACCCATCCTCAGCATCTTCACTCACCTTCCAATGACATAACCTGCAGAAACCCGTCCTCAGCATCTCCACTAACCTCCCAATAACACAACCTGCAGAAACCCGTCCTCAGCATCTCCACTAACCTCCCAATAACACAACCTGCAGAAACCCGACCTCAGCATCTCCACTAACCTCCCAATAACACAACCTGCAGAAACCCGTCCTCAGCATCTCCACTAACCTCCCAATAACACAACCTGCAGAAACCCATCCTCTGCATCTCCACACACCTCCCAATAACACAACCTGCAGAAACCCATCCTCAGCATCTCCACTCACCTCCCAATAACACAACCTGCAGAAACCCATCCTCAGCATCACCACTCACCTTCCAATAACACAACCTGCAGAAACCCATCCACAACATATTCACTAATCTTCCAATAACACAACCTGCAGAACCCATCCTCAGCATCTTCACTCACCCCCCAATAACACAACCTGCAGAAACCCATCCTCAGCATCTCCACTCACCTCCTAATAACACAACCTGCAGAAACCCATCCTCAGCATCTCCACTCACCTCCCAATAACACAACCTGCAGAAACCCATCCTCAGCATCTCCACTCACCTTCCAATAACACAACCTGCAGAAACCCATCCTCAGCATCTCCACTCACCTCCCAATAACACAACATGCAGAAACCCATCCTCAGCATCCCCACTAACCTCCCAATAACACAACCTGCAGAAACCCATTCTCAGCATCTTCACTAACCTTCGAATAACACAACCTGCAGAAACCCATCCTCAGCATCTTCACTCACCTCCCAATAACACAACCTGCAGAAACCCATCCACAGCATCTCCACTCACCTCCCAATTACACAACCTGCAGAAACCCATCCTCAGCATCTCCACTCACCTCCCAACAACACAACCTGCAGAAACCCATCCTCAGCATCTTCACTCACCTCCCAATAACACAACCTGCAGAAAACAATCCTCAGCATCTTCACTCACCTTCCAATAACACAACCTGCAGAAACCCATCCTCAGCCTCTTCACTCACCTTCCAATAACACAACCTGCAGAAACCCATTCTCAGCATCTCCACTAACCTTCCAATAACACAACCTGCAGAAACCCATCCTCAGCCTCTTCACTAACCTTCCAATAACACAACCTGCAGAAACCCATCCTCAGCATCTCCACTCACCTCCCAATAACACAACCTGCAGAAACCCATCCTCAGCATCTCCACTCACGTCCCAATAACACAACCTGCAGAGACCCATCCTCAGCATCTCCACTCACCTTCCAATGACATAACCTGCAGAAACCCGTCCTCAGCATCTCCACTAACCTCCCAATAACACAACCTGCAGAAACCCATCCTCAGCATCTCCACTCACCTTCCAATAACACAACCTGCAGAAACCCATCCTCAGCATCTCCACTCACCTCCTAATTACACAACCTGCAGAAACCCATCCTCAGCATCTCCACTCACCTTCCAATAACACAACCTGCAGAAACCCATCCTCAGCATCTCCACTCACCTCCCAATAACACAACCTGCAGAAACCCCTCCTCAGCATCTTCACTCACCTTCCAATAACATAACCTGCAGAAACCCATCCTCAGCATCTCCACTAACCTCCCAATAACACAACCTGCAGAAACCCATTCTCAGCATCTTCACTAACCTTCGAATAACAGAACCTGCAGAAACCCATCCTCAGCATCTTCACTCACCTCCCAATAACACAACCTGCAGAAACCCATCCTCAGCATCTCCACTCACCTCCCAATAACACAACCTGCAGAAACCCATCCTCAGCATCTTCACTCACCTCCCAATAACACAACCTGCAGAAACACATCCTCAGCATTTCCACTCACCTCCCAATAACACAACCTGCAGAAACACATCCTCAGCATCTTCACTAACCTCCCAATAACACAACCTGCAGAAAAACCATCCTCAGCATCCCCAGTCACCTTCCAATAACACAACCTGCAGAAACCCATCCTCAGCATCTCCACTCACCTCCCAAGAACACAACCTGCAGTAACCCATCCTCGGCATCTTTAATATCCTCCCAATAACACAACCTGCAGAAACCCATTCTCAACATCTTCACTCACCTTCCAATAACACAACCTGCAGAAACCCATCCTCAGCATCTCCACTCACCTCCCAATAACACAACCTGCAGAAACACATCCTCAGCATCTCCACTCACCTCCCAATAACACAACCTGCAGAAACCCATCCTCTGCATCTCCACACACCTCCCAATAACACAACCTGCAGAAACCCATCCTCAGCATTTCCACTCACCTCCCAATAACACAACCTGCAGAAACCCATCCACAGCATCACCACTCACCTTCCAATAACACAACCTGCAGAAACCCATCCACAACATATTCACTAATCTTCCAATAACACAACCTGCAGAACCCATCCTCAGCATCTTCACTCACCCCCCAATAACACAATCTGCAGAAACCCATCCTCAGCATCTCTACTGACCTTCCAATGACAGAACCTGCAGAAACCCATCCTCAGCATCTTCACTCACCCCCCAATAACACAACCTGCAGAAACCCATCCTCAGCATCTCCACTCACCTCCCAATAACACAACCTGCAGAAACCCATCCTCAGCATCTCCACTCACCTCCCAATAACACAACCTGCAGAAACCCACCCTCAGCATCTTCACTAACCTTCCAATAGCACAACCTGCAGAAACCCATCCTCAGCATCTTCACTCACCTCCCAATACCGCAACCTGCAGAAACCCATCCTCAGCATCTCCACTCACCTTCCAATAACACAACCTGCAGAAACCCATCCCCAGCGTCTCCACTCACCTTCAAATAACACAACCTGCAGAAACCCATCCTCAGCATCTCCACTCACCTCCCAATAACACAACCTGCAGAAACCCATCCTCAGCATCTTCACTCACCTCCCAAAAACACAACCCGCAGAAACCCATCCTCAGCATCTCCACTCACCTCCCAATAACACAACCTGCAGAAACCTATCCTCAGCATCTTCACTAACCTTCCAATAACACAACCTGCAGAAACCCATCCCCAGCGTCTCCACTCACCTTCCAATAACACAAACTGCAGAAACCCATCCTCAGCATCTTCACTCACCCCCCAATAACACAACCTGCAGAAACCCATCCTCAGCATCTTCACTAACCTTCCAATAGCACAACCTGCAGAAACCCATCGTCAGCATCTTCACTCACCTCCCAATAACACAACCTGCAGAAACCCATCCTCAGCATCTTCACTCACCTCCCAATAACACAACCTGCAGAAACCCATCCTCAGCATCTCCACTCACCTCCCAATAACACAACCTGCAGAAACCCATCCTCAGCATCTCCACTCACCTCCCAATAACACAACCTGCAGAAACCCATCCTCAGCATCTTCACTCACCTCCCAATAACACAACCTGCAGAAACCCATCCTCAGCATCTCCACTCACCTCCCAATAACACAACCTGCAGAAACCCATCCTCAGCATCTTCACTCACCTCCCAATAACATAACCTGCAGAAACCCATCCTCAGCATCTCCACTCACCTCCCAATAACACAACCTGCAGAAACCCATCCTCAGCATCTTCACTCACCTCTCAATAACACAACCTGCAGAAACCCATCCTCAGCATCTCCACTCACCTCCCAATAACACAACCTGCAGAAACCCATCCTCAGCATCTTCACTCACCTCCCAATAACACAACCTGCAGAAACCCATCCTCAGCATCTCCACTCACCTTCCAATAACACAACCTGCAGAAACCCTCCTCAGCATCTTCAATAACCTTCCAATAACAAAACCTGTAGAAATTCATTCTCAACATGTCCACTCACCTCCCAATAACACAACCTGCAGAAACCCCTTCTCAGCATCTTCACTCACCTCCCAATAACACAATCTGCAGAAACCCATTCTCAGCATCTTCACTCACCTTCCAATAACACAACCTGCAGAAACCCATCCTCAGCATCTCCACTCACCTCCCAATAACGCAACCTGCAGAAACCCATCCTCAGCATCTCCACTCACCTCCCAATAACACAACCTGCAGAAACCCATCCTCAGCATCTCCACTCACCTCCCAATAACGCAACCTGCAGAAACCCATCCTCAGCATCTCCAATCACCTCCCAATAACACAACCTGCAGAAACCCATCCTCAGCATCTTCACTCACCTCCCAATAACACAACCTGCAGAAACCCATCCTCAGCATCTCCACTCACCTCCCAATAACACAACCTGCAGAAACCCATCCTCAGCAACTCCACTCACCTCCCAGTAACACAACCTGCAGAAACGCATTCTCAGCATCTACACTCACCTCCCAATAACACAACCTGCAGAAACCCATTCTCAGCATCTCCACCCACCTCCCAATAACACAGCCTTCAGACACCCATCCTCAGCATCTTCCCTAACCTTCCAATAACACAACCTGCAGAAACCCATCCTCAGCATCTTCACTAACCTTCCAATAACACAATCTGCAGAAAACCATCCTCAGCATCTTCCCCAACCTTCCAACAAGACAACCTGCAGAAACCCATCTTATTCATCTCCACTCCCCTCCCAATAACACAACCTGCAGAAAACCATCCTCAGCATCTCTACTCACCTCCCAATAACACAACCTGCAGATACCCATTCTCAGCATTTCCACTCATCTCCCAATAACACCACCTGCAGAAACCCATCCTCAGCATCTTCCCTAACCTCCCAATAACACAACCTGCAGATACCCATCCTCAGCATCTCCACTCACCTCCCAATAACACAACCTGCAGAAACCCATCCTCAGCATCTTCACAAATCTTCCAATAACACAACCTGCAGAACCCATCCTCAGCAGCTTCACTCACCTTCCAATAACACAACCTGCAGAAACCAATTCTCAGCATCTCCACTCACCTCCCAATAACACAACCTGCAGAAACCCAGCCTCAGCATCTTCACTCACCTCCCAATAACAAAACCTGCAGAAACCCATCCTCAGCATCTCCACTATCCTCCCAATAACACAACCTGCAGAAACCCATCCTCAGCATCTCCACTCACCTCCCAATAACACAACCTGCAGAAACCCATCCTCAGCATCTCCACTAACCTCCCAATAACACAACATGCAGAAACCCATCCTCAGCATCTCCACTCACCTCCCAATAACACAACCTGCAGATACCCATCCTCAGCATCTTCACTCACCTCCCAATAACACATTCTGCAGAAAACCATCCTCAGCATCTTCCCTAACCTTCCAATAACAAACCTGCAGAATCTCATCCTCCGCATCTCCACACACCTCCCAATAACACAATCTGCAGAAACCTATCCTCAGCATCTCCACTCACCTCCCAATAACACAATCTGCATAAACCCATCCTCAGCATCTCCACTCACCTCCCAATAACACAACCTGCAGAAACCCATCCTCAGCATCTCTACTCACCTCCCAATAACACAACCTGCAGATACCCATTCTCAGCATTTCCACTCATCTCCCAATAACACCACCTGCAGAAACCCATCCTCAGCATCTTCCCTGACCTCCCAATAACACAACCTGCAGATACCCATCCTCAGCATCTCCACTCACCTCCCAATAACACAACCTGCAGAAACCCATCCTCAGCATCTTCACAAATCTTCCAATAACACAACCTGCAGAACCCATCCTCAGCAGCTTAACTCACCTTCCAATAACACAACCTGCAGAAACCAATTCTCAGCATCTCCACTCACCTCCCAATAACACAACCTGCAGAAACCCAGCCTCAGCATCTTCACTCACCTCCCAATAACACAACCTGCAGAAACCCATCCTCAGCATCTCCACTATCCTCCCAATAACACAACCTGCAGAAACCCATCCTCAGCATCTCCACTCACCTCCCAATAACACAACCTGCAGAAACCCATCCTCAGCATCTCCACTAACCTCCCAATAACACAACATGCAGAAACCCATCCTCAGCATCTCCACTCACCTCCCAATAACACAACCTGCAGAAACCCATCCTCATCATCTCAACTCACCTCCCAGTAACACAACCTGCAGAAACCCATCCTCAGAATCTTCACTAACCTTCCAATAACACAGTCTGCAGAAAACCATCCTCAGCATCCTCCCTAAACTTCCAATAACACAATCTGCAGAAAACCATCCTCAGCATCTTCCCCAACCTTCCAACAAGACAACCTGCAGAAACCCATCTTATTCATCTCCACTCCCCTCCCAATAACACAACCTGCAGAAAACCATCCTCAGCATCTCTACTCACCTCCCAATAACACAACCTGCAGATACCCATTCTCAGCATTTCCACTCATCTCCCAATAACACCACCTGCAGAAACCCATCCTCAGCATCTTCCCTAACCTCCCAATAACACAACCTGCAGATACCCATCCTCAGCATCTCCACTCACCTCCCAATAACACAACCTGCAGAAACCCATCCTCAGCATCTTCACAAATCTTCCAATAACACAACCTGCAGAACCCATCCTCAGCAGCTTCACTCACCTTCCAATAACACAACCTGCAGAAACCAATTCTCAGCATCTCCACTCACCTCCCAATAACACAACCTGCAGAAACCCAGCCTCAGCATCTTCACTCACCTCCCAATAACAAAACCTGCAGAAACCCATCCTCAGCATCTCCACTATCCTCCCAATAACACAACCTGCAGAAACCCATCCTCAGCATCTCCACTCACCTCCCAATAACACAACCTGCAGAAACCCATCCTCAGCATCTCCACTAACCTCCCAATAACACAACATGCAGAAACCCATCCTCAGCATCTCCACTCACCTCCCAATAACACAACCTGCAGATACCCATCCTCAGCATCTTCACTCACCTCCCAATAACACATTCTGCAGAAAACCATCCTCAGCATCTTCCCTAACCTTCCAATAACAAACCTGCAGAATCTCATCCTCCGCATCTCCACACACCTCCCAATAACACAATCTGCAGAAACCTATCCTCAGCATCTCCACTCACCTCCCAATAACACAATCTGCATAAACCCATCCTCAGCATCTCCACTCACCTCCCAATAACACAACCTGCAGAAACCCATCCTCAGCATCTCTACTCACCTCCCAATAACACAACCTGCAGATACCCATTCTCAGCATTTCCACTCATCTCCCAATAACACCACCTGCAGAAACCCATCCTCAGCATCTTCCCTGACCTCCCAATAACACAACCTGCAGATACCCATCCTCAGCATCTCCACTCACCTCCCAATAACACAACCTGCAGAAACCCATCCTCAGCATCTTCACAAATCTTCCAATAACACAACCTGCAGAACCCATCCTCAGCAGCTTAACTCACCTTCCAATAACACAACCTGCAGAAACCAATTCTCAGCATCTCCACTCACCTCCCAATAACACAACCTGCAGAAACCCAGCCTCAGCATCTTCACTCACCTCCCAATAACACAACCTGCAGAAACCCATCCTCAGCATCTCCACTATCCTCCCAATAACACAACCTGCAGAAACCCATCCTCAGCATCTCCACTCACCTCCCAATAACACAACCTGCAGAAACCCATCCTCAGCATCTCCACTAACCTCCCAATAACACAACATGCAGAAACCCATCCTCAGCATCTCCACTCACCTCCCAATAACACAACCTGCAGAAACCCATCCTCATCATCTCAACTCACCTCCCAGTAACACAACCTGCAGAAACCCATCCTCAGAATCTTCACTAACCTTCCAATAACACAGTCTGCAGAAAACCATCCTCAGCATCCTCCCTAAACTTCCAATAACACAACCTGCAGAAACCAATTCTCAGCATCTCCACTCACCTCCCAATAACACAACCTGCAGAAACCCAGCCTCAGCATCTTCACTCACCTCCCAATAACACAACCTGCAGAAACCCATCCTCAGCATCTCCACTATCCTCCCAATAACACAACCTGCAGAAACCCATCCTCAGCATCTCCACTCACCTTCCAATAAAAAAACCTGCAGAAACCCATCCTCAGCATCTCTACTCACCTCCCAATACCACAACCTGCAGAAACCCATCCTCAGCATCTCTACTCACCTCCCAATAACACAACCTTCAGAATCCATCCTGAGCAGCTCCACTTACCTCCCAATAACACAACCTGCAGAAACCCATCCTCAGCATCTTCACTCACCTCCCAAAAACACAACCCGCAGAAACCCATCCTCAGCATCTCCACTCACCTCCCAATAACACAACCTGCAGAAACCTATCCTCAGCATCTTCACTAACCTTCCAACAACACAACCTGCAGAAACCCATCCCCAGCGTCTCCACTCACCTTCCAATAACACAACCTGCAGAAACCCATCCTCAGCATCTTCACTCACCCCCCAATAACACAACCTGCAGAAACCCATCCTCAGCATCTTCACTAATCTTCCAATAGCACAACCTGCAGAAACCCATCCTCAGCATCTTCACTCACCTCCCAATAACACAACCTGCAGAAACCCATCCTCAGCATCTCCACTCACCTCCCAATAACACAACCTGCAGAAACCCATCCTCAGCATCTTCACTCACCTCCCAATAACACAACCTGCAGAAACCCATCCTCAGCATCTCCACTCACCTCCCAATAACACAACCTGCAGAAACCCATCCTCAGCATCTTCACTCACCTCCCAATAACACAACCTGCAGAAACCCATCCTCAGCATCTCCACTCACCTCCCAATAACACAACCTGCAGAAACCCATCCTCAGCATCTTCACTCACCTCCCAATAACACAACCTGCAGAAACCCATCCTCAGCATCTCCACTCACCTTCCAATAACACAACCTGCAGAAACCCTCCTCAGCATCTTCAATAACCTTCCAATAACAAAACCTGTAGAAATTCATTCTCAACATGTCCACTCACCTCCCAATAACACAACCTGCAGAAACCCCTTCTCAGCATCTTCACTCACCTCCCAATAACACAATCTGCAGAAACCCATTCTCAGCATCTTCACTAACCTTCCAATAACACAACCTGCAGAAACCCATCCTCAGCATCTCAACTCACCTCCCAGTAACACAACCTGCAGAAACCCATCCTCAGAATCTTCACTAACCTTCCAATAACACAGTCTGCAGAAAACCATCCTCAGCATCCTCCCTAACCTTCCAATAACACAACATGCCGAAACCCATCCTCAGCATCTCCACTCACCTTCCAATAACAAAACCTGCAGAAACCCTCCTCAGCATCTTCAATAACCTCCCAATTACACAACCTGCAGAAACCCATCCTCAGCATCTCTACTCACCTCCCAATAACACAACCTGCAGAATCCATCCTGAGCATCTCCACTTACCTCCCAATAACACAACCTGCAGAAACCCATCCTCAGCATCTTCACTCACCTTCCAATAACAAAAACTGTAGAAATTCATTCTCAACATCTCCACTCACCTCCCAATAACACAACCTGCAGAAACCCCTTCTCAGCATCTTCACTCACCTCCCAATAACACAACCTGCAGAAACCCATTCTCAGCATCTTCACTAACCTTCCAATAACACAACCTGCAGAAACCCATCCTCAGCATCTCAACTCACCTCCCAGTAACACAACCTGCAGAAACCCATCCTCAGAATCTTCACTAACCTTCCAATAACACAGTCTGCAGAAAACCATCCTCAGCATCCTCCCTAACCTTCCAATAACACAACATGCCGAAACCCATCCTCAGCATCTCCACTCACCTTCCAATAAAAAAACCTGCAGAAACCCTCCTCAGCATCTTCAATAACCTCCCAATTACACAACCTGCAGAAACCTATCCTCAGCATCTCTACTCACCTCCCAATAACACAACCTTCAGAATCCATCCTGAGCATCTCCACTTACCTCCCAATAACACAACCTGCAGAAACCCATCCTCAGCATCTTCACTCACCTTCCAATAACACAACCTGCAGAAACCCATCCTCAGCATCTCCACTCACCTCCCAATAACGCAACCTGCAGAAACCCATCCTCAGCATCTCCACTCACCTCCCAATAACACAACCTGCAGAAACCCATCCTCAGCATCTCCACTCACCTCCCAATAACACAACCTGCAGAAACCCATCCTCAGCATCTCCACTAACCTCCCAATAACACAACATGCAGAAACCCATCCTCAGCATCTCCACTCACCTCCCAATAACACAACCTGCAGAAACCCATCCTCATCATCTCAACTCACCTCCCAGTAACACAACCTGCAGAAACCCATCCTCAGAATCTTCACTAACCTTCCAATAACACAGTCTGCAGAAAACCATCCTCAGCATCCTCCCTAACCTTCCAATAACACAACCTGCAGAAACCAATTCTCAGCATCTCCACTCACCTCCCAATAACACAACCTGCAGAAACCCAGCCTCAGCATCTTCACTCACCTCCCAATAACACAACCTGCAGAAACCCATCCTCAGCATCTCCACTATCCTCCCAATAACACAACCTGCAGAAACCCATCCTCAGCATCTCCACTCACCTTCCAATAAAAAAACCTGCAGAAACCCATCCTCAGCATCTCTACTCACCTCCCAATACCACAACCTGCAGAAACCCATCCTCAGCATCTCTACTCACCTCCCAATAACACAACCTTCAGAATCCATCCTGAGCAGCTCCACTTACCTCCCAATAACACAACCTGCAGAAACCCATCCTCAGCATCTTCACTCACCTCCCAAAAACACAACCCGCAGAAACCCATCCTCAGCATCTCCACTCACCTCCCAATAACACAACCTGCAGAAACCTATCCTCAGCATCTTCACTAACCTTCCAATAACACAACCTGCAGAAACCCATCCCCAGCGTCTCCACTCACCTTCCAATAACACAACCTGCAGAAACCCATCCTCAGCATCTTCACTCACCCCCCAATAACACAACCTGCAGAAACCCATCCTCAGCATCTTCACTAATCTTCCAATAGCACAACCTGCAGAAACCCATCCTCAGCATCTTCACTCACCTCCCAATAACACAACCTGCAGAAACCCATCCTCAGCATCTCCACTCACCTCCCAATAACACAACCTGCAGAAACCCATCCTCAGCATCTTCACTCACCTCCCAATAACACAACCTGCAGAAACCCATCCTCAGCATCTCCACTCACCTCCCAATAACACAACCTGCAGAAACGCATCCTCAGCATCTTCACTCACCTCCCAATAACACAACCTGCAGAAACCCATCCTCAGCATCTCCACTCACCTCCCAATAACACAACCTGCAGAAACCCATCCTCAGCATCTTCACTCACCTCCCAATAACACAACCTGCAGAAACCCATCCTCAGCATCTCCACTCACCTTCCAATAACACAACCTGCAGAAACCCTCCTCAGCATCTTCAATAACCTTCCAATAACAAAACCTGTAGAAATTCATTCTCAACATGTCCACTCACCTCCCAATAACACAACCTGCAGAAACCCCTTCTCAGCATCTTCACTCACCTCCCAATAAGACAATCTGCAGAAACCCATTCTCAGCATCTTCACTAACCTTCCAATAACACAACCTGCAGAAACCCATCCTCAGCATCTCAACTCACCTCCCAGTAACACAACCTGCAGAAACCCATCCTCAGAATCTTCACTAACCTTCCAATAACACAGTCTGCAGAAAACCATCCTCAGCATCCTCCCTAACCTTCCAATAACACAACATGCCGAAACCCATCCTCAGCATCTCCACTCACCTTCCAATAACAAAACCTGCAGAAACCCTCCTCAGCATCTTCAATAACCTCCCAATTACACAACCTGCAGAAACCCATCCTCAGCATCTCTACTCACCTCCCAATAACACAACCTGCAGAATCCATCCTGAGCATCTCCACTTACCTCCCAATAACACAACCTGCAGAAACCCATCCTCAGCATCTTCACTCACCTTCCAATAACAAAAACTGTAGAAATTCATTCTCAACATCTCCACTCACCTCCCAATAACACAACCTGCACAAACCCCTTCTCAGCATCTTCACTCACCTCCCAATAACACAACCTGCAGAAACCCATTCTCAGCATCTTCACTAACCTTCCAATAACACAACCTGCAGAAACCCATCCTCAGCATCTCAACTCACCTCCCAGTAACACAACCTGCAGAAACCCATCCTCAGAATCTTCACTAACCTTCCAATAACACAGTCTGCAGAAAACCATCCTCAGCATCCTCCCTAACCTTCCAATAACACAACATGCCGAAACCCATCCTCAGCATCTCCACTCACCTTCCAATAAAAAAACCTGCAGAAACCCTCCTCAGCATCTTCAATAACCTCCCAATTACACAACCTGCAGAAACCTATCCTCAGCATCTCTACTCACCTCCCAATAACACAACCTTCAGAATCCATCCTGAGCATCTCCACTTACCTCCCAATAACACAACCTGCAGAAACCCATCCTCAGCATCTTCACTCACCTTCCAATAACACAACCTGCAGAAACCCATCCTCAGCATCTCCACTCACCTCCCAATAACGCAACCTGCAGAAACCCATCCTCAGCATCTCCACTCACCTCCCAATAACACAACCTGCAGAAACCCATCCTCAGCATCTTCACTCACCTCCCAATAACACAACCTGCAGAAACCCATCCTCAGCATCTCCACTCACCTCCCAATAACACAACCTGCAGAAACCCATCCTCAGCAACTCCACTCACCTCCCAGTAACAGAACCTGCAGAAACGCATTCTCAGCATCTACACTCACCTCCCAATAACACAACCTGCAGAAACCCATTCTCAGCATCTCCACTCACCTCCCAATAACACAGCCTTCAGAAACCCATCCTCAGCATCTTCCCTAACCTTCCAATAACACAACCTGCAGAAACCCATCCTCAGCATCTTCACTAACCTTCCAATAACACAATCTGCAGAAAACCATCCTCAGCATCTTCCCCAACCTTCCAACAAGACAACCTGCAGAAACCCATCTTATTCATCTCCACTCCCCTCCCAAT